>NC_081363.1:78691516-79291516 GCF_030684315.1 Stegostoma tigrinum | reverse complement strand
TTACCCTTTCCCTGATATCCCTCCATACTGGGGTGCATCCTAGTGAATCTTCTCTGAACTGTCTCCAGTGAAATGATATCCCCGTATCTGCGTGGGTTAGCCAAAAAGCAGGCCAGGGAAGGTATAAATGCATTGGAGGTGATTCAAAGGAGGTTTACTAGATTAATATCTGGAATGAGGGAGTTGTTTTTTTGAAGATTGGTTAAGCAAGCTGGGCTTGCTGAAGTATGGAAAAGGGAGGGGGTGACTTGATTGTAGCATATCAGATGCTGACAGGTCTTGACAAGGTCGATATGTAAATAGTGTTTCTTCTTATGGGTAACCCAGAACTAGGAGCACTGTTTACAATTAGAAGTTGCTCTTATGGACTGAGATGAGGGAATTTTCATTTAGTGAGGGTTGTTTGCTTTTTGTCCTAAGGTGGTGGAGATGGGGTCATTGAATAATTTTAAGATGGAGGTAGATTGATTTTTAGTTGGACAAAGGACTAGATGGTAATGTGGATTATGAGACAGTAATAAATGAGTAATCACCTTAGTGAATTGTGGAGCAGGCTCAAGGGGCCAAATGGCCTGCTTTTTAGCTAGTTTGTAGAAATTGTATTCTGCAATAATCCATCAATTCTCAGTCTGAGTTTGTTAAAGTATTATAGGTTCTAAGCAAATGTTTAAATTTATGTAGTGTCTGTCAAAACCTCAGGCTGTTGTAAAGCACATCACAGCCAATTATGCCCTATAGGATTCTAGTTACGGTTGTCATATATGAATTGCAGCATCCAAGTTGTAAACTTCCACCAGACCATAAGAGATAGGAACAGGAGTAGGCTGTTTGGCCCGTTCTATTCAGTAGGATCATGGGTGACCCTCTTTCTCCTGTTGATCAAGAATCTGTGTATCTATCTCAGACTTAAGTATATGCAAGAACTCTGACCCCTAGCTCTCTGTGGCAAGGAGTACCAAAGACTCTGAATACTATGAGGGAAGAAATTTCTCCTCATCTCAGTCTTAATTCAGCACCTCTTAACTCTGAGACTATGTCTTCGCTGCTAAATTCTCCCTTGAGGGGAAACATCCTCTCAGTAATGCCTTGTCTGTATTCTGTATGTTTCATCAATATCACCTCTCATTCTTATAAATTCCAATGAGTAGGGTCCCAACTTGTTTAACCTCATGTTGTGGCTGTACAGGACATTAGTTTGGCCACTTTTGGAATACTATGTGTAACTCTGGGCACCCTGCTATAGGAAGGATGTTGTGAAATTTGAAAGGGTTCTAAAAGATTTAAGAGTATATTTGCAGGGTTGGAGGGTTTGAGCTATAGGGAGATGCTGAATAGGCTGGGGTTAGTTTCCCTGGAGCGTCGAAGGCTGAAGGGTGACCTTTTATAAAATAATGAGGGGTCTGGTTAGAGTGAACAGACAAGGTCGTTTCCCGGTGGGAGTCCAAAACAAGACGGCATTTAAAAGACATCTGGATGGGTACGTGAATAGGAAGAGTTTAGAGGGATATGAGCCAAAGCTAACACATGGGACTAAAATTAAGTAGGATATCTGGTTGGCATGCGTGAGTTGGACTGAAGGTTCTGTTTCTGTGCTGTATATCTCTCTGACTCTAATGAAATTTCTCTGAACTGCCTCCAATGAAATGATATCTTTCCTTAAATATGGCGACCAAAACTTCTCAGAATACTTCTGATGTGGTCTCATTAGCGCCTTGTACAGTTGCAGTAGGGCTTCCTACTCTTATACTCCAACCCTCTTGAAATAAGGTCCAATATTCCATTAGCCTTCCTGATTACCTGCTATGCCTGTGTGCTAGCTTTCTAGGTTTTGTGCACAAATATTTCCTTCCCCAATCCCTTTGTGTTGCAGTTTTTCTCCGTGTTTTTTGATTTCCCTTTCAAAATGAATAACATCACATTTTCTCACATTGTACTCAATTTGCCAACTTACTCCAAGAAATAAGGTAATAATCCAATTAAGTCCATTTTTACAGTATTTGTTAAGGGTGACTATTGACCAGGATACTATGGGACAGTTTTTGAATACTACCTTGAGGTGCTTTGCAAGTGAGTGCCAAGGGCTTGCTCGAAAGGTAGGACTGTGCAGGATTCAAACCCATTTAAATACCTTGATCAAATCACTCCTCAGTATTTTGTATTCAAGTGAATGTAAACAAAATTTATATATATTGACTGCATAATTTGATCTTTAAGCTCCAGGTATGTTTTGATATCTTATTGACTGATGCCTTGCGTGTAAAGAATTGCAGTCTTTGGGGTTAGTGAAACATCAGTCAGCACAAATCAGTGTAATGGTTCATGAGATTCTTGTCAACCCATCCTGAATCTACCTTTACGACATCAGGGTGAGAAATGACTACTTTAAGTTAGGCTAGCTAAACAGATAAATAGTAAATTTGGAGAGCAAATAGGACAGGTTATTTTTATTTGTTCCTGATTTATACTTGCCCTTGATCGTGCTTGAGAAGGTAATGTTGAGCCACCATCTTGACAGATGTAGGTGCACAGTGCTTTTAGTAAGAGAGTTCCAGGGCTTTGACTTAGCAACGATGAAGTAACAATGGGGACACTCCCGTAGTGTTTAGGATAATATTACTGTGCCACAAATCTGCAACTCCCCTCTCTGACTGGAGTAGAAACAATTTCTGCAGCAAGAATCCTACAATTAAACAATGTATGAATAGTATCATAAAAATGCACATCTTTAAACTTTGATAATGGGAACTGCAGATGCTGGAGAATCCAAGATAATAAAATGTGAGGCTGGATGAACACAGCAGGCCCAGCAGCATCTCAGGAGCACAAAAGCTGACGTTTCGGGCCTAGACCCTTCATCAGAGAGGGGGATGGGGTGAGGGTTCTGGAATAAATAGGGAGAGAGGGGGAGGCGGACCGAAGATGGAGAGAAAAGAAGATAGGTGGGGAGGTAGGGAGGGGATAGGTCAGTCCAGGGAAGACGGACAGGTCAAGGAGGTGGGATGAGGTTAGTAGGTAGGAGATGGAGGTGCGGCTTGGGGTGGGAGGAAGGAATGGGTGAGAGGAAGAACAGGTTAGGGAGGCAGAGACTGGTTGGACTGGTTTTGGGATGCGGTGGGTGGAGGGGATGAACTGGGCTGGTTGTGTGGTGCAGTGGGGGAAGGGGAGAATCCCAAAACCAGCCCAGTTCGTCCCCTCCCCCCACTGCACCACACAACCAGCCCAGCTCTTCCCCTCCACCCACTGCATCCCAAAACCAGTCCAACCAGTCTCTGCCTCCCTAACCTGTTCTTCCTCTCACCCATCCCTTCCTCCCACCCCAAGCCGCACCTCCATCTCCTACCTACTAACCTCATCCCACCTCCTTGACCTGTCCGTCTTCCCTGGACTGACCTATCCCCTCCCTACCTCCCCACCTATACTCTCCTCCCCACCTATCTTTTCTCTCCGTCTTCGGTCCGCATCCCCCTCTCTCCCTATTTATTCCAGAACCCTCACCCCATCCCCCTATCTGATGAAGGGTCTAGGCCCGAAACGTCAGCTTTTGTGCTCCTGAGATGCTGCTGGGCCTGCTGTGTTCATCCAGCCTCACATTTTATCATCTTTAAACTTTACTGACTTTTTGTACCTTGCTGGAGAGAATGTCATCACTAAGAAAGTGTAGATCTGACCTTTCAGTTGTCCAACGTCAGCATCAAGCTATCTTGCAGATTAAATGCACAGTGAAGCTCCCTCTATTTGGGTCCGACAACATTACTGATTCTTAGCCACAGAGAATTCCACTTAACTCTGCAGTGATTTAGTTAGTAACACTTTCAACTCCGAGACCAAATAAAGTTCTTGGGCTCAAGTCCTGCTTCAGACCTCTCGGCACAAAATCTGGGCTAACACTGACCATGTGCTCCTGGGAGAGTGCTATACCATCTGCGTATATCATCATTTTGGATGAAATATTTAACCAATGTCCTTTCCGTCCAATCAACTGAATGTAAAAGAAACAATGGCACTACTGAAAGAACAGCAGCTGTATTCTCCCTAGTATCATGACCAATATTCGTCCCTCAGTCAAGATAAGGGAGGCTAGGTCAGTTGCCTAATCTAATAGATTAGCTGGTTCTTGTGTCTTTGGTTTCTGGGGCATTGCTGTTGCATTTCCAATATTGTAACATTAGCTAGACTACAGAACTACAACTGGTGGACAGTGTTTAAAATAAGGGATCTCCCATTGCTATTGACTTGAGAACTTTTCTTTCTGAGGGCTGTCTTTAGAACTTTATTCCCCAGAGAGTGGTACTGATCAGATCATTGAATATCTTTGAAAGAGGTGTATTCTAGACTAACGTGGTTATTATGCCTAGGGAGGAATATGGAGTGAGGCCACAGTCGGATCATTTGAATAGGCTTGAGGGGCAAAATGGCCTAATAGTAATCCTAATTCAGGCTGTCACAACTCACCATGGAATTGCACTGGAAATCAAGCCCCAATCTTCTTGGAGTCATCACAAAAGTTAAAGATATTTTTCAAATAAATAAAAATTCTGTATTTTATCTGACTGTCAGACTCAGGCTTACAGAAAGCACCAACTAGGTTTCTGTACTTCACATAATAAATAATCATTCTAGTTTAGTTAGACTTCCAGCTACAGGTAAACAGTTACAAACCATCAGCATATTTAAGCTGCAAATTAAATTTGAATCTGTTAATAAATCCACATTCAAAGACAGACAAAGGAAAAAGACACAGGACAGAGGGAAAAACTGTAAAATAGTTTGGAGGTTTCTGTTCACAAGGATTGCTGAGATGATTCTTGTGTTGGTCAGAATGCTACTACTTAGCCATTCTTCTCCAGATGCTTTTCCTTGTTTGCAAGAGGTACAAGGTGACTCTTTACTTGTTAAAACACTCTCTCTATCTTAAAAGTTAAAATTCTCAGCTTATGGAAAGTGCTGAAGGGACAATAAAATTGTTTCCCTCAGGTTTAAAGCAACTTACTGTGGAGAATGGCGAGACAGCCCCCAGCTGAAAGGGACCTGATGGTTTCTCTGTATTTTGTTCCTGGCCCCAAACTGTTCACTTACGTGGGAACCAAAACACACAGTAGTTGACAGGCAAAGAACGCTCTTGTCATCAATAACTAGTCACCAGTCCACAAACCAATTAGCTTGTATTTGTCCATCAAACCTCTGCCAGTGCACAACCCTTCGGCTCCACGGAGCTCTCACCTACAGTGCATGTTGAGTATCAAATTACTTGCATTCAAACCATGCTGCAATCCTTGGTTCATATCAGTTCATAATTAAGAAACTGAAAAAAAGGACATAGTTTTTGCAGTGTGTTCAATAAGTGGAAATGCCTCATAGAATTGTACAGCACAGAAGATCCTTTTACCCATGGCTCTCAGGTCAACTCTTTGTATAGCTAACTAATTGGTCACTTTTATCCTCACTACTTTGGCAATATTTTTCTGTAAGGTATTTATCTAATTTTCATTTGAAAATTATTACTGCATCTTACCCCCATAAGCCCTTTCAGACACTGTATTCCAGACGATGACTACTTGCTTTGTGGAAAAAATGTTTCCTCATGTTGGCCCAGGTTCTTTTGCCAATCACCTTTTAATCTGTTCCATCTGATTACTTATTCTTCTGTCACTGGAGGTGGTTCCTCCTTCCTTACCAAAACAATTCGTGATTTTGTAAACTTCAATCAAATTTCTTCTTCAGCTTCTAAGGAGAAGCGTCTCCAGTCTTTCTGTTAGCAAACTTTTGTACTATTCTTGTAAACATTGCTTGTACTCTTGCAAAATCCTTCCTGAAGCGTGGTGTCCAGAACTGAACAGATAAAAATAATTGAGTTACTAGTAATAGTATATGTAGAAACCAATAGATTAGTTCTAATGGCTGTTACAGGGACCTGGGGTGGGAATTCCAATTATGACTCAGGAGCCAGGCTGCTGGTTCAATTCCAGATTCTAGAAATATAGAATCTATAGAATATAGAAGCAGGCTTAGGCCATTTGGCCATTCAAACCTGCTCTGCCGTCAATATGATAATCCAACTCATTACTCTGCTCCCATTTTCTTCCCATATCCTTGGATCCCTTTATTCCTAAGAACTATATCTACATATTTCTTCCAGGCACCTTCCCATGGATTTTTTTTTAAAGAGCTAAGTAAGTTCATGGCTGAAGACTGGACTATGGGCTACATTGTGTACTGCTCCCTTCCTCATTAGAGCTGAAACGAGCTGATCGTGAGCAGTTTCTTATACCCCTTTCAGGAATTCCTCTGTCTTTGTTTTTAGCACTCTTTTCTAGTCTCTATTAGCAGAATTAAAGTTTTTTGTTGTCAGTAGTTAATGCACTTTGCCATAATTTGCTGTGAATTTGCTCCTCTGTTCTTCTTCCCACTGTTTAGTGGCTGGAAGTGCATAGCCAGTATTGTAATACTCGTCTATTGATATTTAAATTGACAAATGATATAAATACAACAAGAAAATTTATATGAAAATTTTTTTGATTTGTTATTTTTCCTTTCTCATAATTTCTTTTATCAGTACTGCCAAACCACCTCTTTTTCTCCCCGCTTCTTTATCTTTTCTGAGTAACTTATGGTCAGCATGGTATTCTCAGTCTCGTCCTGCTTTGTGTCAGGTCTCTGATATTGCCACTTAATTATTGTTCCATTTGGCTGCGGTTTACCAGCCTTATGTACCATGCTTAGTCAATTTGCACACTTGTAATCCAAGGCCATATTAAGCTGCCTTTTACGAAGAAACTATTCTTTCCTCTTCCTGCTGCTAGTCTGTCCAAATTTTATGTGATACTATTTTGCCCCCTTAGTGTCTACTTCATTAGCTGCAATCCTGACATCCTAAGACCAAATAAGGCACTGTATAAAATCTTCCTTTTATTTCCTTGCATCATTAGGTGTCATGCTTAATAGCAGCTAGTTAGTGACATGTGTGGCAGTTGTGTTAGGTTTAGATTTCAGACAGTTTTGGCTGAAACAACCAGGACGAAATTTGGGATTGCCAAGATACATTTCCTTTGGTCTCCTTGTTCATCTTAATGGTCTGGGTGGAATGCTCACCTGGCGGTCTGAGCTTCTATATCATCAAGTACTTGCAGTCTATTTGTGAGGAATAGTAGTTTCAAGCTGGTAATGGTAAACACAGATTTATATGTAGACCAGAGAATCTAATGTAGGCAGTGCCTGCACAACAGCTGGCACAGTGCATGGGAGGAGAGGGGCACAGTTGTGCAGCAGTGATGAGCAGAGTTTATGACCATACGGAGGAGAGGTACACATGCATACTGTACACTCTTATGAGATTATTGCTGAATCTTTGCAGAGGATGATATTCCACTGAAGCCTGAGAAAGGATGGGTCCATATGGATGTCCCAGAATATGAGAAGCTGAAGTGGATGAAAGATCTGCCCAAACCCAGGAGACGGAAAACTAATGAGGTGAGCAGTGGTAGCATGTGAAAGTTCTGTATGGCAGCTAAGTCAGAGATTGTGGGGCCAGCTGTCCCTGTCATTGAGTCGTGAAAGTGACAGAGCAGGGACGGACCGAGTGGCTGCGCGACAGGGCAGGGGGGGTCCGAGTGGCTGCGCGACAGGGCAGGGGGGGACCGAGTGGCTGCGCGACAGAGCAGGGAGGGACTGAGTGGCTGCGCGACAGAGCCGGGGGGGACCGAGTGGCTGCGCGACAGAGCCGGGGGGGACCGAGTGGCTGCGCGACAGAGCAGGGAGGGACCATGTCTCTGTGTGGACAAGTCACAGAAACGTGATGGAGAGTGAGACTGAGTGGGTCCTGCAGAGAAGTTGAAAGCAGTGAGATGGAGTGGACTTATTGAGGATCACTATGAGTTTGAGTTGTGTAGAGTTTGAAATGCGAATGGTGTTTTAAAACCCTCCATTATCAAACGTTAGAAGCTGTGATCCCTGCAAGTATGAATCCACAGTACTCTAACCTGCATTAGGAACAGAAATCTATTCTGTCTTCCCTTGGAAGTGTTATTACTTAACATCTCTCTTTTCATATTCAGGAGATGCAAGCAAGGTTCAGTTTCCATGGTGACTTAATACCTCCAGGTGTCGATCTTCCACTTCACTTGGGACTCCACCACCATGGAGAGCAGCCTGAGGTAAGACACTATTACATTGTATCACAGTCTAAAACTTTGAACCACCCGTTCCATGTTTGTTGAAGTGAGGTCTGCAATATAAATAGTTGTAAGTTATCATGCAGTCCGACAGATCCCTAATTCACAATTTCTTGTTACAGTTTCTGCATTTTGGGAAGGATGTATTAGTCTTTGCGGGGTTGTACTAAAAGAGCTAAATAATGAGGACATTACGTGGACTAGATTGTATTTCCCTGAGTCTAGAAAATGAAAGGGTGACCTAATTGAGGTGGCTAAGAGGGTTAAAGGATTTGTTAGGATGGGTAGAGAGAAGTGATTCTGTCCGAATATGTTCTGGGGAGGGGTCACCGGACCCAAAACATTAACTCTGATTTTTCTTCACAGATGCTGCCAGACCTGCTGAACTTTTCCAGCAACTTCAGCCTTAAAATTAGGCTATTTAGGCTGATGCTAGGAAACACTTTTTTACACAAGAGGTGATGGAAGTCAGAAGCGCTTCCCTCTCCCTCAAGAGGTCTGCTGAGGCTGAAGGGCGTTCAACTGAAAATTTCAAAGCTGCAATCAATGGGTTTTTGATGGGCATTTTGATGAGGTTGATATAGATTAGCCTTTTGTGACCTTTACAAATTTCAGCATTTTCTTGAAATACAATGTCAGAACAACACGAGTAATGGATGCAAAGTTGAAATATGGGTGTTCACTTTAATGCTGCAATGGACCCTCTGGTTAGTTGAGTTCTGAAGGTGGCTTCAGACTGATGAATGGGCAGCCTCTGATCTTTGAATGCCCATCATGTATGCTCTGGCTCTTTGAATCAGCTATTCGATTGGCCCCACAACCCTGCTCTTTCTCTGCAGCAGTGACAGTTTCTCCTTTTCAAGCATTTATCCAATTTCCTTGGGATAATTACATCAAGCAGTGCATGCCAAATCATAACTACTTCTATCAACCACTTATTTGCACGACTAGAGTCACCTGTGAACTAGGCTGGATAATGACTAATGTTAGGGCCAGGGGTGAGATGGTATAATGACTCCCTCTTTACCTTCCATATCCCATGACTCACTGCACAAAGCTTTAAAGAAGAGGTGTTTTAACCTCTGAGTGCTGAGACTCTGGAGCATAGACACAAGGCAGTTTCTCTTTTAGGATTAACAAAATGAAAGATAAATTCATTCTCACTCCGGCTCGCACATAAGACACACACGAGACAAAAGATACAGCATGCACTTAAAATTTTAAGGAATCCAAAGAATTACTATTCCATGACCTTTTAAGATGGTAACTGGAAATAATTCAGGCTCGAAGTTTTATTTTGGCTAACTGTGGAAAACAGACAATAGGTTTCTGCATAATAATAAAATGTGAGGCTGGATGAACACAGCAGGCCAAGCAGCATCTCAGGAGCACAAAAGCTGACGTTTCTGCAGCTAAGTTCATACTGGCTTGTTCCTCGCAGTAAGAAGTATCTGTTTTTGCTAGATTCAAAGCCCTAATTGAATCCCTGTTTTGAAGATAAGGCTTAGTTCTGCAAATTCACAGGTAGAAGGATAGTCCCACTTATTTATCCATTCAAGAATTCCAGACAAGGTCCTTCTTTTGCTGGATGGCATCATTTCTCCCTGAGGCTTTGTTTTTGCTCTGTCTGACTGACATTACGTTGTTGCTCAAGATGGGTGTTATTAAATGTTTCTCTGTCAGGTGACTATTATTGGTCTTTCCGTTTGCCCCAAATAGTCTCTGATGATATTAGCTTTGGCAGGCAGTGGGGTTTGGATCTTGGCCATTTGCAACTCTTTGCAAAGTTATATTAAGTCTGTGCCGGTGTTCTATGTAGATTTCTGCAGAGATTTAGACGAAAGTAGCTGTTAAATCCACATACAGAGCTGTTATGTTTTTAATGTCTTCTCAGGGGTGTTCCAAAAAAGGTCATTAACATCCCTGTCCAAATAAGCAGGTTACTTCTAGCCTCCAGCAGTTTCATTTATATTTGCAAGAAAGAAGGGTAGTCATCTGACCCTCATTTGATTCCACATTGTAGATTACCCATTCTGTGTTGTAATTTTTAAACAAAAATAAGCTTTGTTTTAAATACTTTTGTGGGTATGCCTGCATGGGTATCCTTCCCGACTGGGCGTTGGCAAGGTATATGGGTATTTAATGAGTGTACCTCCTCATTGTCACAGAGACAAGGTCACTGTCATATTAAAGGACATTTGCTGTCTCTCAAAGCCAGAGGACCAGTCACAGACTTTCTAACCCGAGATGAGTGGCAAGTATTTAACCACAAAGATGATTCAACTGAAGGCATGCTCTCACCAACTTTGCTGAAACTTCAGTTTAAAAATGGGTCTGAAGTATGGCCACCATCGTGGCAGTGAAGATGGGAGAGACCTTTTACAGGCTGCCTGCTTATCCATTCAGGCAGACAAGCAAGATCTCTGGCCCTGCCTAGGCACTGCTCCCTGGCCTGGCTTTCCTTTTGGTTTCCATTTTAATCGGGCTTAAAGAAGCTCTGAACCTGTAAAACTGGAAACCCACAAAAGGGACGTGTTGGTCCTAATGCCTTCCTGCTCAAAAATGGCTGCACTAGGGGTGGCACTGAGAAACTGCTAATTTCATGCCTCATATTCCTGGTGTGTCCTCACCTGAAATTCAGTGTTAATACCATGTGATGAAGAGTGTTGAGTTATTTTCCATGTTCTGGTTGATATTTATCCCTCAACCAACATAACTAAAACAGATTTTCTGGTCATTATCAGATAGCAGCTTATGGGAACTTGTTGGGCGTAAATTGACTGCCACATTTCCTACTTTCTGAACAGTGGCTGCACATCCAAAGCACCTTGCTGGCTGTAAGATGTTTTGATTCAGTTCTGACACATGGACTCAATGTTAGCTCTGTTTCTTCCTGCACAGATGCTGCTAGACCTGCTGAATTTCTCCAGCACTTTCTGCTTTCATTTCAGATCTCCAGCACCTACAGTACTTTGTTTTGTTGAACAAAAACAAAGCTGTTGGAAAAGCTCAGCAGATCTGGCAGCATCTGTGAAGGAGAAAACAGGTAATGTTTTGGGTCCGGTGACCCTTCCTCGGAACATAATAAAACGAAAGTGCATTTATGTTTTATTATGGGCATTTTTTTTATGTTTTATGTTTTGTCATGCCTTCTATCTGTGCCATTTGGCTGTTCAAAGCTGTTGCTCATCACCAAACTGGCAAACTGTTTCCTTGAAAACAAATCCTGTGTTTCTTTTTCAGCAAGCTGGGTATTCACTGCAAGAACTCTTCCACTTAGCTCGCAGTCAAGTCATTCAGCAACGAACCCTGGCACTTCAGACCCTGGCACGAATTATTCAAAAGGTGAGCTGGGTCCCTGGATTAAAACCACTAGGCCATCACTTCCCCTAATGATCAGTATCTTACTGAATGGAGAGACAGGCCCAAGGTGTTGTAATGCCATTTTTGATGTTCTTAACACTGTGGGAGGTAGAGAAAACTTCAGTTATTTATGTGCCCTTACTTCAGTCGGTCGAACGGTTTTAATCCAGAGACCCAGGTAATGTCCTGGGGACCTGCGTTCAAATTCTGCCATGGTAGACAGTGGAATTTGAAATCAATTTTAAAAAATCTGGAACTTAGAGTCCAATGATGACCATGAATCCATTGTTAAGCATCAGGGAAAAAAAACAATCTGTCCTTGCAGGGAAGGAAACTGCCGTCCTTACCTGGTCTGGCCTACGTGTGACTCCAGACCCATAGCAATGGATTGACTCTTAACTGCCCTCTGGGTAATTAAGGGTGGCAAATAAATGCTGGTCTAGCCAGCGATGCCCTCATTCTGTGAATGAATAATAAACAAAAATCTACTTCGACTCGACATATCTACTTAACTCTCATATTCCTTGATTCACTTAGTTCCCAAAACCATGCAATCTCTGTATTAAACATTGACTAACATGCAGTTCTGTCAGATGTAGGGAATTTAAAAGGTTACAACCTTCAGAGTGCAGACATTTTTCCTCGTCTCAGTTTTAAATGGCTTACCTTTTATATTTGAGATTATGACCTTTAGTTCTAAAGTACTCTGTTAAGCTCTTTCCAAATCTTACATGATTCAAAGCAATTACCTGACAGTTTTAGCACTTGTAGAGAGTGTAAGCCTAATTTCCTTGTAGGAAAACTACCTGGAATCAATTTGATGAATATTTATTGCACTGTTTTGAGGCAAGTATATTTTTCCTTGGGTATGAAGAGCAGAACTGTGCACAGTGTATGGTCTTATTAACACCCTGTACAGTTGCAACAAGGTTTCCTTCACTCTTGAACTCCAACCCCCCTTGTATGTTAAATTCTTGTCATTCATGTACAGCGAAGTCCCTCTGAGTCTCAACATGTACATGTACTCCCACCTTTTAACAGAAAAATTTGTCTTTTATTTTATAGAAGAAAAACTGAAATGTATGGTATTGTATGCATCTCAGAGAAGAGGCTAGGAGGTGGCTTAGAGGGTGTGTGAATTGGTAGAGACTGGGATGGTGTGCATGAGAGAGGGATGAAGGGATGCATGCATAGGTGAGCGAGAAAGAGAGGGGGAAGATGTGTGTTGTAGAGGGGAGGAAAGGCATGTGAGTTAGTGCATGGGCAAGAGGGAGGGCGTGTATGCATATATGAGAAGGAAGGAACAGAACAGTGTACATGGGTGTTAGAGGGAGAGGAAGGGTGTATGTGCGTGTAGGTGGGGAGAGCAATGGTGTCCTAATCACAAGGACACAGATCTTCATTTGAAGTTGATGTGGAATTGGGAGCTGAGCAAGATTTGTGAATGGACTGAAGTGAACTGAAATGAGGTCACCTGGGAGAAAGAGCATTGGAATAGTCCAGTGGAAAATTGGCAAAATAAACAGTGAGGGTTTCAGTGGCAGATGAGCTGATTTCAGGTGAAGAGAGAGGTGAGGTTAAGGAAGTGAAGGCCGGTGAACATAGTAATGAGATGGACACATTTAGACGCTTGGTTTGTGGTTAAGTAGGATGACAACATACTAAACGGCAGCACAGATTGTAAATAGTTCAACCTCAGAAAATGGAATTGGTGGGGAATGGCATTTCTGGTGAGACAGACCATTTTTGGGAGGAAGCTTTGGTCTTACCAATATTCCGGGAGGAATTTGAGGTTCATCAACCTCTGGTGAAGATATATGCTGTGTACAATGGACAGAGGAAAGCAATGTCACAACCAGAAGTGCTACAGTAAGCACTGTTTGTCAGTGATATCCATATCTTGTGAATAAATAAAAAGAAAATGTGTTAGCTTGGACCTTAAATCTATCAGCAAAGAAGTATCAGAATCATCTGTTAATCTGGGAAAAGCTAGAGCCAGCTGTCTGTAAGTATTTGTGAAAGCTGACTGTGCCTGATTGTGCTAGGATGGAGGCTCCATGTAAATCAGGAAAGGAATCAGGTCACTGCTTGGGAGTTCCATTGATTGTGCAAGACTGGGAAGAGAAGCAACGCTGGAAATTCTGACTTGCAATCAGAGGGGAAAGAATGGAACCAATGACTCAGCTGGACAACAGAGTCATTCGTGGTGTTCAGCATGGAAATAGACCCTTCGGCCCAAGTCATCCATGCCTACCTGGTTTTCCAAACTGAATTAGTCCCATTTGCTTGCATTTGGCCCATGTCTCTCTAAATCTTTCCTTTCCACGTACCCATCCAAATGTCTTAAGTATTGGAATTGTTCCCACCTTTATTACTTCCTCTGATAACTCATTCAATATGCGCACCACCCTCTGTGTACAAAGTTTCTTCTCAGGTCCCTTTTAAATCTTTCCTCTTTCACTTTAAATTTACCCCCTCTGGTTTTGGACTCCCCTACCCTGGGGAAAAGACCCTAGCAATTCACCTTATCTGTGCTCCTCATGATTTTATAAACATCTGTAAAGTCACTCCTCAGCCTCCGCTCCAGGTGAAAAAAGTCCCATCCTATTCACCATCTCCTTATAACTCAAACTCAGAAAGGCATTGGAAGAGGATCTTGCAGTTGACCATGACAAGATATACATACAGGTCAAAGGTACGGGAGCTGAAACCTGGGTAGGACTTGAGGGGCAATAGGAGAGGAACAAGACAAGGACAAGATTTGGGGATATAACAGGATCGGCAGGATAAAGTTCACCTTTGTGGGAAGGCAGCAGAACGTGGTGATTTCAGGAGTGGAATTGACAGTCTGTGAAGCATGCCTGACTCCATTATTCAGTTATTCCACTTACTATTTTAATGAGATTCATAGAAAATATCATTGTTGCCATGGTCACAGTGCAATAAAATTTCAAAGCAGCTGCATAATTTGATCAAATGTGTCAAAGCAAACAGATATTTTTTGTGATTTACCAAAATAGAAGTGTTTCCTGCAGCAGAATTTTAATTCCCCTCTTTCACAAGGCATGGCTAGGACTGATTATGTCCTTGAGGCGATGAACAAGCTGCTCACGAGGTTTGGGACCCCTTGCACCTTCACTGCTTTTCCTTCTCTTCCACATCCCGATGTGAGGGTCTTTACACTGTAAACACTTGGTGCTTTCCCCTTCTTCTGATGTTTGGGTCTGAACATCCATTTATTCTCTATCTCACTTTCTAGCTCACTACTTACTGACTTGCTCATTTTCTTACACAAAGTCTTTTACACTTTAATGTACACATCTCTTTCTCTTAAGTTCTCTTTTGCCCTTTCCTCTCCCTCACAAAAAATGTAACCCTGTTTCTCTTTTTTTTTCTCCAAGCTCTCTTGTGTGCTTTCTTCTGTTCCTGCACACTCCTTTTATTATCTCTCTTGCTCCCTCATTCGCTCATCTAATTGCTGCCTCATAGTTTTTCTGTTGCATTCTGCACACTATCGGGTGTCACCTTAACTGAGAGATGCTTCAGTGCCTGTGATAAGACAAAGCCAGACTGATCATTTCAAAGCATTTTGACCTTTGAATGCATCAACCTGTTATGTAAGTAACGCAACACTTAATTTAGACATGGCATATTCTTATAGATATCAACTTGTGGAGAATGCGGTGGTGCAGACTTTAGGCAAGGATTGTATTCTGATCCATCTTGATGATTCATTATCAAGGAGCACACAGATGCAAATGGTTGCAGTTCACACCTAAAAAATGGTTACATGACAAGGTACTGTGGGGTCCATACCATAACCAGTGTTCTAGGAGATGAGACAACCAAATTGAAAAGGGTGACTTCAAAGTAAGTTGAATGAGTACCTCTTGTTGATTGAGTTGTGTGGTGCCCTTATATTGGATTTTTGTTTTGCTTCTTTACCAGGCAAAAGCCGGTGATTTTTCCTCCTTGCTTAAGTACAGTATCTTACGAATGCTCCTGGATGCTGGTCTCCTGTTTCTCCTACGGTTCTCGCTGGATGACAGTGTGGAAAATGTGATCGCTGCCTGTGTCCAGGCCCTGAAAGCACTTCTAGTCTCCCCGTTCGATGAGGTAAGAATCCTGACCCTTAAAGTAAGTTTGGTATTTGAGAACTCGATTGCGTGCACCCTTGACCCTGAGACATCTTTGTACAGCTACAGCTTGGTGTAGCTTCAGCCAGACAGTAGGAGGAGAACTAAGTGAAGGATAATTGATATTCAGACCACGCCCAGTCTTTCACTGCCCTATGTGACTGCATGATTACGGAGTACTGTTCAGACTTCTGGAATCTTGTATTGAGGTTCACTCTGTTTACTCAGACAAACAAACCTGCTCAGACATTTCAAATCAATTCCCCAGGAACTGACCTATGTAAATATTACTCCTGCAGTCACTGACCTTTTCGGATACTGCTCCCAAAGTCACCAACCCTCTCAGAAACCACTGCTATGGTCACTGACACTTCCAGATATTGCTTCCACAATTCATGACCCTCTCAGATATTGTTCCCACAGTCACTGTCCAATCCCCCAACATAAGTTGAAGGTCTGTGACTTCTGGCATGGGGTTTGAAAGCTGAGGCCTCTGAAACCTCAGTGCTGTCTTACCAAGCCTTTCTGTGCTGGATATATGCTTGTTTTGTTTCTGCTTCCTATCTACTAATTGTTTAAGTGTGCTCTCTGCCTGAGTGGTACGGCTATTCATTGCGTTCGGAGACCTTCAAGTGCAGAAAGGAGCTCCTGCAACTCCCCTTTCCTGCTAGCATCGAGTGTACTGAGGCCCTCTGATGTTTTGCCTTGTTATACCACATTCCCTTATGATCAGCGTGCAACACTTCCATTGTGCAGTTAATGAGTTTTTCTCTGGTGCTTTGCTGAATCCCTCTGTCACACCTTCACAGCTCCAGGCTCTCTCAACATCAGCCACCTTTAACAGTGACGTGTGGGCCTGCAAATCTCTGGGCCTTGCTGTCCACCGTGCACTGCACCTGTCTGGAGAGGGGCTCCTAATCCATTGGTAATCTCCATTAACCTGAGTTTTTGCCCCATCGGCTAGATGACTATTAAATTAGGCTCCAGTCTTCCAGGATGGTGATTTTTTTTTCATCGCACTGGGTTATTTATGAGCTTGGTGTTGTGAAAGGCATCAGGCGTCTGGCTTTAAACTGTTTAAAAACTAGTTCTGTCTCTTCCAGCAGTGCCTGAGGCACTGGAAGCAAGTGCAGTTTTCAGATGAAGCAACATGTGCAGTCAGAAGCTGGAAGAGAGATTACGGAAATACCAAAGTGTAACAGCATAGAGGAAGCCATTCAGTCATTCGTGTCTGCACTGACTCTCCAGATAGCCATTATGACTCAGTGCCATTCTCCTGCCGTCTCCCCGTACTCGTGCGAGTTTATTCTATTTAAATAATCATCCAGTACCCTCTTGAATGCCTCAATTGAACTTGCTCCACCACCTCCAGGCAGTGCATTGCAGACCCAGCTGCTCAATGTGTGAAAGAATATTTTCTCATCGCATATTCGCTTCTCTTTTTTGCCATTCAACTGAATCTGTGCACTCTCATTTTTGACCTTTTCACAAGTGGGAACAGTTTCTCCCTGTCTGCCGTGTCCTGATTCCCTCTAGATTTCGGAAACTTCTGTCCCATTTGCTTTCTTCAAGTTGAGGAGAACGTTGCTAAAATTAGATCTTCAAAAGGAGGTGGCTAGTTAGAAAAGGAGAGGAAGCTGTTGAGTGAGAGGGGAGAGAAGGTTTAGAATGAGAGGTGCTGGAGTGTTGGGAGGAAGACAGACAGAAAAAGAGGAAGGGGATGTAAAGAAGGAGGCTTAGCTAAGTGAGGAATGGGATTAAAGGGACAATGGAGGTAGTTGGGATGGAAGGAGAGCAAAGGGATAGGAGAAGGAGCTAAGTATTGAGGAAGAGAACAGATTGGATGGACAGAGTAAAAGAAAGAAGTGTTGGAGGAGGAATGACTGGGAGCAAAGGCATAGAAATTAGATCAGTTTGGAGGTTAGCTCCAGAATTGGGAGCCGTAAGGGGAATGGTGAGCTTTGACTCCCTTCAAAAGAACGTGAAGTGTCGTTGTTAATATGTTTGAGTGTTTGTGAGCGAGGACCACACAAGTGATTTTCCTTAACTAGTATTTGCTTACCTCACCTTATCCGTTTAAACAGTTACTCTCAATCCGTCTGCAGCACTCCTACAAGACTGGGCAGCTGATTTGGCCTTAAAATAAGATTGTGGAGCAATATGCATCACATGTTCTGTTCTCAGACCTGCAAAACATTTTTATTTTTTGCATCAATTGCAGTTTGCGTGGGAAAGTTAAATAGTTGTGAAAACATTTGGTGCTGCAGAACAGAGACTGACCCAATTCCTGCCAGTAACCATGAGCCCCTTTCCCACAGGAATATCTCGACAGGACCTTCTGCTGGTACTTGGGAGCTTCTGTATTTCCCCTTCGACCTAACGAAGCAGAAGAGGATGATGAGGATGAGGAGGAGGAGGAGCCGAAGTCAAAGGAAAATGAAAATTCCAAGTCTAAGGAGGATAAGAAAGCAGACCCGGATGTTGCTCGTGCTGACGCTGTGAAAGTAATGCCTTTTAAACATGTTGCATTGCTTTACAGAGACATTTCAGTATTTCGGATGGTACAGAATAATTCATTTAAAGCTGTTAGGTCAGGGTCTTGACTTTTTTTTGCTTCCTTATTCATCCATATGTGGCAGCCACGCCCATTTACACTTGTGCCCCATTTGCCACTCCATCATCCAAAACCCTGTGTCATGTTGGATTGTGTACAATCAACAGGGTTGTATTATAAAGCTTACAGAGGAAAAGAAACCCCCTTGAGGTTGTGGGAGCAGAGAGGCCTGTGAACAAACTGATTTTCTGCATAGATTATAGGGAAAGGAATGTTCACTTGAACTTTTAACCAATTAATCATGTGCTACAGGTCCAATCTTTTGGTTAATTCCTGGCCTTAGCTGCATTATGGGTTTGAATTATGTGGTTTACATGAGATTTGTTATTTGATAGCGTCTTTCACACCCTGGGGATATGCGAAAGATACCTACAGCCAATTCAGTAGCTTTGAAGTGTGGGCACTGTTGCCGTGTTAGAGACAAGACAGCAAATTTGCACAAAGCCAAGTCCCACTAAAATCTTATGCGGCAGGGTCAGGCAGTGTCTGTGCATTGACCTGGGAACGGTAGTTTAATGAATAACAGAATTGTTATGATGCACAAGGAAGCCATCTGATCCATTGTAGTTGTATCAGCTGCTTGAACAAACAACAATTTTGTGCCATTTTTCTATCTTTACCCAATTGCTCCGCACATAATTCCTACATTTGAATAAGCATCCGATGCTCTCTTGATTGACCGAAGTGAACCTGCCTCCTCCACGCTGCCAGGCAGTGCATTTTAAACTCCAACTACATGCTGCAAGACATTACATTTGCTTCTTTTGAAAATTATTTTAAAATTTGTGTGCTTTCTCCAGAGATGCTACCGATCCTGCTGCGTGTTTCTAGAATTTCCAGTTATAATTTCAAAAACACACAAAACTGGAGAAGGATGTGTGAACACTGTTGGGACGTTTGTAGATGACACAAGATAGGTGGAGGGACAGGTACCACTGAGTAAGTGGGGAGGCTGTAAACGACTTGGACAGCTAGGAGAGTGGTCAAAGAAGTGGCAGATGGAATATGATGTGGAAACGTGAGTCTGTGCACAGTAGGAAGAATAGAGACGTGGGCTATTTTCTAAATAAGGAAAGGTTTCAGACATCTGAATACAAAGGGACTTTGAGTCCTGGTTCAGCACTCTCTTGAGGTTAATATGTAGGTTCAGTTGGCAGTCAGGAAGGCAATGCAATGATTGCTCTTGTATTCTAGCATTCTTAAAATGTTTGCAGAGATGTATTACTGAGGCTGTATAAGGCTCTGGTCAGACAACAATTTGGAATATTTTGCCCCAAATCTGAGGAAGGATGTGCTGACCTTGATGGGGTCCAGGGGAGGTCCTTGGGGGGTGAAGGGCTTATAATATGAGGAATAGTTGAGGACTCTGGGTCTGTACTCGATGAAGTTTAGAAGGATGAGGGGGACCTCATTGAAACCTATGGAATGCTGAGATGCTTAGACAGGATGGACATGGAGAAAATGTTTCCCTTAGTAAGGGATACTAGGACCCAAGGGCGCAGCCTCCAACTGAAGGGATGACCTTTTTAGAAATGCAATGAGGAGGAATTTCTTCAGCCAGAGGGTGGTGAATCTTTATTTATTGATTGATTGATTGTGGAGCTCATTGCTGCAGAAGGCTGTGGAGACCAAGTCATTAGGCATCTTTTAAGACAGAGATGGACAGTTTATTGATTGGAAAGGAGAATAATGGTTATATGGGAGGCAGGAAAATGGGGTTGAGAAACTGATAAGCAAAGATCGAATGACTTAATTCTGTTCCCATATCTTATGATTGTATAGTCTAAAAGTCAGTTCTTAAACTGCACCAGTTTGCCAACTATGCTCAAAGTAGAATCTTGATTCTCTGATCTGCGACAGTTCTCCGTTATTCTTTCCCCTGCGTCAGGGTTTGTTGAAGATGAAAGTGCTTCACCGTTTACGTTACATCCTCGAGGTTGTTCGACCTATTTCCTCAGTCACTCTTGATATATTGGAGATTCTGACTCGTATAGCAAGACACTCCTCTGAGGCTTGTAATGAGGTAAGCAATTTAGTGTCAGTAATTGTTATCGTTAGTCAACAGCTGTGCAGTTGATAATTTTGAAGTACGAGTGTGCCTTTTGTACCGTCAAAACATCCCCAAGGACTTTAAAGCCAGTAAATTGCTTTTGAAGTATATTGCCTGCCGTAAAGTAGCCGTTGCAGCAGCAAATGTGTCCCTAACAAGCTCCCATCATCATAAAGGTCATCAGTGACCCTAAAATGTATTTTAGTGATGCAGATTGAGGGAAGTATGCAGGCTGAGACACCTGGAGAACTTCCCTGAAGTTACATGAGTCAGGGCACATGTTGGAAATTCAAAACCAGAGTGACCTCCTGAAATTTTGATCCCAAGCTCAGGCAAAGAGGAGCTTCCCAGATCTCCCTCTCTCCCTTCTGACTTCCCTCCTCCCAATGTTGGGTCGGACTTCTATCTAATTTCTCATCTCTCCCAGGAAATCTCATGGTTTGAATGTGAAAAGAGACATTTATGTTCTGATGTGCACGCAGTTTTCAAATTATGTAGGCTGGGCTGCATTGATTAGGGGGGCTTTACTGTCTTGCAAGTGTTTCTGCAAAAACTATTAAAAGGGTCCAAAGTTTGTTTATGGAAGATTGTTTCTTTAATCTCCGCCTGTCTGCCTTTCTTGTTCACCCAGATTCTGAGGTGCCCGAGGCTGCTAGACACTATAGTTTCGGAGTTTCTGCCGTCTACCTGGAAGATTCAGACTCCGAGAACAGGCGAGCCGATGACGAGTACCCACGGTGTGCCAATTGCAGCTGCCATGAAACTTACCCGTGTCCTGGCATGTGCTGGAAGGAATATGTCAGCTGTTCTGGTGAGGGCCATCTTAGTATGACCCATTTGTTCTTTGCCACACCTCAACTGCAACTGAAGGGAATTATTGTGTGCCTCTCCCTTTAAGATTGTTTTGGTTTCGGTTGACTTTGTCAATGCTCGTGTTTTTGTCCTCACATTTTCTTGATGTCTTTTAATGTGTCCCAGTTGCAAGAGATGATGTCATTCTTTAATGACAGAACCAATGAGCATCGCTTCAATTAGGGTCAATAGCTGCTCATTTTATGATACAACTGTTGTCTGTTTAGAAAAAATTCTAACCTTCACTTTAATTTTTGTGACATTATTAACTTTGTCCCCCCGGAATATTTCTTTGGCCGCTCTGTCAGTATTTTACTTGTCATTATACAGAATTATGAAGAACGTACAGACCATTTGGCCCAATCGGTCTTTGGTCCTATTTATCCTTCACACAAACTTGTATCATTCCAAGTTTGGGAGTACTTTATGGGGCAGTGTACAATGAGCTTTAGGCTCAATTTCACAGGACTATCCTTGCCCTTGGGGTGTTCGAGCCAACTCTGGGGGGCATTAGCAAAAAAATTGTTCTTTTTTCCAAGCATTGTTATTTCTGACTTCAGCTAACACACAGGCTGTTCCCACAGTCAACATTAAAAATGACTGGGAAAAAATAGTCCATTTAGAGAAGTAGTTCTTTAGGGAACCAAGTATAAACATTTGCAAGTTTGCTGATGATGCAGTGCTAGACAGGAGACGTCTTTTGGACAAGTTTAGTGAGTGGGCAAAACATGGCAGATGCAACACAAAAATGGTTTAATGTGAAATTATACTCTTCAGTATGGAGAACAGAAAGGCAGTGTACTATTTAATTGGTGATATATTGGGAAGTGTGGATGAGCCAAGGGATCTGGGTGTCCTTGTACACTGATCAATGAAAGTAGATTGGCAGTTAGAAAAGCAGAATAGCTTTCACTGCAAGATGATTTGAATTCAGAAGAAGGAACGTCTTACTGCAGTTATATAGAGCTTTGGTAAGACCACACCTGGAGTATTGTGGGCGGTTTTGGTCTCCTTGAGAAATAATATACTTGTTGTAGAGGGAATGCAGCAAAGGTTTATAAGGCTGATACCGAGGTTGATGGGACTATCCCGTGAGAAGACATTAGTTTGGTTGGGCTTGTATTCACTTGAGTTTAGAAGGATGCCTGGGACTCTGATTGAGATGTATGAATTCTAATAGGGCTTAATAGACTAAGTGCAGGGAGGATCTTTACCCTGATTGGGGAATGTAGAGCCGGGGCTATAATCTCAGGGTACAGGCTTGACCATTTCGAACTGAGATGAGAAAAAATTTCTCCACTCAAAGGATAGTGAGCCCGTAGAATTTTCTATCTCAGATGGTGGTAGAAGCCAAGTCACTGAATATATTCAAGAAAGCGGGAAATGCATTTTTAGATAATGAAGGAATTGGGGGTGTTATGAGAAAGCAAGAATGTGTCTTTGAGATAGAGGATTGGCTATGATCATGTTAACTGGGGTGGAGCAGGCCTCAAAGGGCCAAAAGGCCTACTTCTGTTCCTAATTTTATGGCTCACTAATGAGTGGATTATAGTTGTGGACTGCACACACTTGCTGTGTATAACTTGCTCAGATGTATGAATTACATTATGATAACTTACGAAGCAGCAAACTGCTTAATGACCCATGTTTGGTGCTGTCATGTGTATCTTTATGCAGTTGAACAAACACAACATGAAGGAGCGAATTGGGAGGTTCGTAGCAGAGGATCCTTGTGATCTGCCACTGGAGCGAAAAGGGGCCTTTGCGCTGAGCATTGAGGCCTTGCGCTTATGGGCTGTTGCAGCAAACTATGGACAAGCATGTGATCTGTACAAGTGAGTGTGATGAGATAGGGATCAGATTGACGCTTTTATTTGAAAATGTGCTGAATGTATGTGGGTTTGAATGGTGTGAAGTAGATATGTTCAGGAGAGTTTTGTATATGCTGACTGGTTGAGTATGAAGAAATAGGAAGATTGCTAGGAACTGGGCATGCATGATACATGATTTGAAATATTGGGTGTGCTGTGTGGGTACATTCTGGGGCTTGGTGTATATTTTTGTAGTTGGAGGTTGGGGCTGTGCTGTTTTCAATTTCACTTTGGTCCTGGGGGTTGCGTGCTACCAGGGTGGATTATGAAGTAGGGTAAGAAGGAGCAAAGGGTCTAGTGATAATACTGAAGGCAAAATGTGTCAACTGTTTTCTTTTTCTGACCTGCCATTCCCATATATTTGCATCTTTCATGAAATTAGAGACGTTCACAATACTCGTGAAGTGGTATTTTCACACAACAAACAGCAATGGGGTAATGCTCAGGCAATCTGCTTCAGTGATGCTAGCTGTGGGATAAGTGTTGGACAAGACAGCAGAAAGGACCTCCCTTTCCTTCCTTCGATTTTGTTTCAAAATCTCTGGAATGGAACGTAAATCTTCTGAGTTTCAGACGAGTCTGCTGCCCACTGAATTCTGGCTGGTGCAGTCCGAATGTGTGTTTAGGTTTTCTCCCATGTGGGAGGAGGGCTGCTTGAGTTACCCCAAAATAGTTTCAGCACTGAAAGTCTCTGCTCATTTGAAGGGAGAGCAATTATCCTCTCCTAATGCGACTCGTTTCCCTTTGTGTTCCAGGGACTTGTATCCTGCACTGATGAAGATGCTTCAAACACAACCGAAACTTACCTCTCAGCCAATGGAGGACAGCCTTTTGTATGGATTTTACATGCAGAGAGCTGAAGTGTTGATTTGTCTCTTGATCAACATTACTAACAGCGCAGGCTGTACTGCTGAACTGCAGGCCCAGGTCATCTCCAGGTACCTCTTTGAGTCTCCCCTCTGACTGTTCTGAAGCACCAGGTTGGGCCATTTGCATTTTATCTTCGTATGCCTCTGCACCAAGCCCCCAGATCAAACCCTGCTTGCATCTGAGCTGGAAAGTTGCACACCCTGGCTCAGTCGTCACTGACCTCTTAATCCAGGTTCCAATGGGCTCCACTCCATTGCAGCCTGTGGTCTCCTATTTACTGAGAAACCCATACAGATACAATTTGGGGTAATGGAGTGCAGGCTTTAATGTGAACTCAGAATTGGGGTCCCTTCCCGCATGGTTCTGCTTCCTCATTTTGCAACTAACCTACTTGTGTGCCCTCCCTCATCAGTGAGATTGAAGCTCATGCTCTCCAGGTATCAATGTGAATTAGGTCAGAAAGGATTGCTCCTTTTCATGGTAACTTTTGAAATACCTTGTTGGGGCATGCACCCCGGGTGGTTGTAACCATGTTCCGTTTGTTACCTCATCATTCATCTCAGTCATTTATGAAAACCTTAACATTCAAATTAGGAAGTTGAAAAGTGACTTTGATTTTCTCTAAGCTTGGTCAAGGGTTACTAAAGATTGGTGGGGCCAATTAGGGACCAAAATGAAGATCTCTTAGAGGCAGAAGGTATGGCTGAGGCACCAAATGAGGACTTTGCACTGACGTTTATCAAGGAAGAGAATTCTACCAAAGCTATATTAAATGAGCTTGTGAACATTCTGGATGCAGGATAAAGAAGACATGGAAGCTGTTAGTATTTAATGTAGATCATTCTATCAGCCTGGATAAGATGTATTATGAGTTTTTGCTGGAAGTAAATGTAAATATTGCAGAGACGTTGGCCTCAGTGTTCCAGTCCCCTTGAGCTAAAGGGATGATCCCAAAGATTGAACGATTTCAAGTGCCAATGTACTAGCTCAGGAAAGAGAGAAGGATAAACCTGGCAATTAAAAACATTTAGAACTTTCTGAAGCAACAATCTAGGAGGAAATATTCAAATTGGTTGGACAAGAGACCTGTTCCTCTGCATTATACGCTCTGTTTTAAAAAAAACGGCCATGTATGCAAACATCTGAAAGGGCTTCAGGAAGAGAGAAGAAAGAGACCCACGGTTGCATGTGTATAATTTTTTGAAAATGGTTAACAAACATGTTACTGTAAATTGTGTCATATAAATAACCTGGCATATAAGACATTTTCTCTGCGCTTATGTCCATTCTCCTTTTCAGCAGCTATGTGCTGTTATTTGCATTAGTAGTTTGGCTCAATTTGTTTTACTCTCCAAATGCATGTTTTCCTGACTGATATCTTCAAAAAATGGAGGTGAGAGATCAAGCAGGTGATGTTGATTTGTTTTGCTAAGACTGGGAGTTTAAGGCATGCCTACTCTTTGTGTGGGATGTCAATAACATTACAATATGGTCACTATCCACACCCCTGCTGGTGGTTCACTTTTATATTTGGAGGGGTTTTCAAAGCTTGACTTGTATGTCGACATCTGTGGTAGTAAAACACACTGGATCCTGGGAGACGCATGGACGACAAAAGGTCAGCATGCTAACTCGATAATTAAAACATGATTTAGGTCCAGCTGGAGTATTGTGTCCAGCACTTTAGGAAGGATGTGAAGCTTCAGGGAGGGTGCAGAAAAGGTTTGCTGGAATAGTTCCAGGGATGAAGTTCTGCAGTTGTATAGACATAGGTTGGAGTTGATCTCCTTTTAACAGAGAAGACTACGAGGAGATTTAAGTATAGTGAAAATCACAATCGGCAACTCATAAAGAGTAACTGATTCTAATGACTGAAGGGCCGGTAATGAGAGGGCACAGGTTTAAACGGTTTGGTGAAAGAACCAGAGATAACGTTAGAGATAAACACGTTCCTTTTGCATTAAGTGGTTATGGTTTGAAACTTGAAACCTGATGGGGTGGACGATACAGAGGCAAAATGAGCATTTGAAAGGCTAAGTACTTGGACGGAAAGATATTCCAGAGCTGTGGTGGTTTGATGAACTCGATTGCTGCCTGTAAGAGTCGTGCAGGCTTGCTGTTACATTATTCTGTCATTCTAGGTAAAGCAGAAGAGAATGGAATGTTACGCTGACAGGGTGGGAGGAGGCTTTTGCTTTGGATAAGGTTGAATTGAATGGCCTAATTCTGTGGTGTAAATTGTAAAAGTATTGAAAGCATATCTCTTCGACACTGCTTTCCGTCACCTCCCTTAATTTTGCCACCATCTCCTCCTTCCTGCTGTGGTGGAGCACTCTGGAGCATTAACAGTGTGATATGAATATGCTGTAACAACATAAGAATTTGTCCTATGCCTAATCTCATATTATTATCACCCTGCTGTATATTATAGTCCTGCTGGGCAGCTTGGCGCCACTGTTCATGATTGAAGCAGGTCTTAGACTGACATAAGGCGGCTGTGGTAGGTTTGCAGACAGACGTAACGTGACTGGAGCTTGATTGTGGGCATGTGGAGTTGGGGGGAGGGGCAATTGTGTCAGGGTCGATGACAATTGCTAAGCAACTGTTATATACAGCAACAAAGACTGATTTTGTTTTCAATGGCAGGACACTATTTTTAATTAATGCTACCTATTTTTGAATGCTTCCCAACAGTAGGGACTGACAATCACACAGTCAGAATTAAAGTGATTGACACCTCCTTAGTGTGCACAGCATTTTAGTGTGGGGAATTAAAGGAAACACAAAGATACACATTAAACGTCAGTAATGTGATTAAGGGTTATAGTGGAGAGCACCTTTGTCAATCTCATTAGGTCAGCAGTGATTCCGAGTGAAACCCATTTCAACGTCTTTGTGATTGACACTGCAGCAATTCCCTCATGTATTCTTGGAGCTTGTGATCGGGCTGTTTCCAAGGTTACCACTGCTGCTCGTGGTTCTGAAATGCTGTCTGCTTTAATTCAGAACCCATTGAAAGATTTAGACAGCCTGTTCGATGCACTAGCACTCTCGCTTTTGAGTCACAAGGTCATGGGTTTGACAGACCCTAGCACAAAATCTAGGCTGACACGCCAGTGGAGAACTGTGGAATTGCTGCATTGTCAGAGATGCTGCCTTTCTGATGAGGCATTAAACTGGAGCCCTGTTTGCCACATTGCGTGGATGTATTAAAACCCTTTGTGCTGTCTCAAAGAAAAGCAGAGGCACTCTCTCAGCACTCTGGATGTTATTTCTCTCTCCCTCCACCAACATCAGCACATAAAAGATAAAATATGTGGTCACTATCCCAGCAGTGTTTGTGTACTCTTGCCATCTGCAAATTGCTTGACATATTTCTCATGTTACAATGGTGACTCCATCCTTTGCCTGTAAAATACAATGCCAACTGACTTAAACAGGGGGTAAAGTGGTTGTCTGCCAGCAGCTTTGGGCTGGGATACTACTGGTTGCTGTCCTGTACTTTGCAGGGTTGAGTTGGCTGTTACTAGATGTTTGTGTTTTAACCAGTACAATGTTGAGTGTTGACTTTTCACAAAAGGTGGGCTGAGTGTGTCAGCAAGCAGGTGCTTTAAGAGTGGCAAAATGTATAGCATTTGTATAGCTTGTTTTATTTTGTGTGCAGGTTGGTGTCAGGAATCTATTTCTCAATCTTGAATTGGCTGCGCAACATTCCAATGAGAGCATGCATGAGTGTAGCATCTGGGGTTTACAGTTTTCAAAGTGTGCAGCTCAGCTTCAACATCTGATAAAAAGTTTAGTACTAAATTGGAAATCAGCGAAGTTAAGTACAATTTTTGATTTCTAATTTAGTAGTATATTGAGGAGTCTTAGAGTCATACCAGTCTGTGCCAAACATAATCCCAAACTAAACTGGTCCCACTGCCTGCTCCTGGCCCATATTCCTCCAAACCTTTCCTCTTCATATATCCATCCAAATGTCTATTAAAAATTGTAATATTGCCCATATCCACCACTTCCTCCGGAAGCTCATTGCACACGCAAACCACCCACTGTGTTTAAAAAAAAATGCCTCTTAGTCTTTTTACAATCTTTCCCCCTCACCTTAAAAATGTGCCCCACCCCACCCCCGGTATTGAAATGTCATATCTTAGGGAAAAGACAACTACCATCAACTCTACCTGTACCTCTCATTATTTTATAAACTTCTGTCAGGTCACATCTCAACCTCCCGCACTCTCGTGAAAAAAGTCCCAGCTTACCCGGCCTTTCCTTATAACTCGAACATACTTGGCAACATCCTGGTAAATTTGTTCTGCACCCTCTTCAGCTTGACATTATCCTTCCTGTAACTGAGCAACCAGAACTGCACACGGTATTCCAGAAGAGGCCTCACCAATGTCCTGTGCAACCTCAATGTAACATGCCAACTCCTACACTCAGAGGACTGAGCAATGAAGGCAAACATGATAAATGCCTTTTTAACCATCCTGTCTATCCTGTCCCGTTATGCAAACTTTAAAGAATTATGTACCTGCACCCCAGGTCCCTTTGTTGTACAACACTATGCAAGATCCTACCACGAATTGTATAAGCCCTACCGTTTTTTTTATTGTACCAAAATGCAATACCTCGAATTTATTGAGATTGAACTCCATCTGCCCTTTTTTTTAGCCCATTGACCATTTAATCAAGATCCCTTTGTAATCTTGGAAAACCTTCTTCGCTGTCTGCGGTGTCATCTGCAAACTTAGTAATCATGCCTTCTGTATTCTCATCCAAATTATTTACATAAATTACAAATGAAAGAAGAGCCAGAACTGACCCCTGTGGAATACCGCTGGTCACAGGCCCAAAAAGCCACCCTCGACCACTACTCTTTATCGCTGCTGTTAAGCGAATTATGTATCCAATCGGTAAGCTCACCTTAAATCTCATGTGGCCTAACTTTACTAATTAGTCTACCATTCAGAACCTTGTCAAAGGCTTTACTAAAACCCAAATAAACAATGTCAGCTGCTCTGCCATCGTCAACCTTTTTGGTAACTTCCTCAAAAAACTCCCAGACTTTTATGCTTAATTCAGAAATTTAAAAGAAGAAACCTCAGCTGTTCACTGTAGATTCTTAAAAAAAGTATTTTTGAAAGAAACATCGTGATCTTTGAAGAAGGGTTCCAGCCTGAAACTTTCCTACTCCTCTCATCTTCCCTGGCCTGTTGTGTTCCTCCAGCTCCACACTGTGATGTCTCTGACTCCAGCGTCTGCAGTTCTTGCAATCTCCTCGTGATTTTTTTATTGTTTGGCTTTTTAGAGTTTTATTTTGAATGTTAATAAATCAAAAAGGAAAAAGAAACTTGTAATTGTTATAGTTTATTAGTATAATAACTAAAACTGTAAAGAAATCTATAATAAATCTTGTTAGCCTGCAATCCCAGGAGAGCTGCAAGTTCTATGCTGCTTACTTTATAATGCAATTGAAAGACCTCAAGAGATCTTATCTTTCCCATTTCCATCCCTAACTTTCTGAAGCCGTTGACCCTTTATTGGATTCAGTTCCATAAATGGGCTTTGTTCTCCCCGACAGCTCTTCAAGCCCCATTCTTCATGTGTGTTGTTGGACCATTCTACCAAGGATAGGACAACCTGATCCTGTCCTTACCCTCAATCTCTCTTAAGGAAGGCATTTCTGCTGAACATTACTAAACAGAGACCTGTCAGAGACTTGGACCCAGCTGATGCTTTCCGACAGCCAACCTAAGTGAATTTATTTTGTTTAGCACATATAGAAAGTCAAACCTGGGGCTGCCGCATTGTGTCTAGCACTGCTATTCTGATTCAATAGAAATGTGGTTCCCTTTAATCTTTTCTGTTCTACAAAAAGGCACAGTGTGGTGTATGCCTACATCAGAGAGGTTAACTTACTATCAGCTGAGAGAATGTCTGATGCTTCAGCGCTTCCTCAATAAATGGAAATGTATCTCTATAGTTTTTTTTCAAAATCTTACGATGCTGTCAGGTTTTTATAACCAAATATTTTTGAAGTGTAGTCACTGTTGTAAGAAATGCTGCAGCCAAATTGTGTGTAGCAATGAAATAACATGTGGATCATCAAGTTTCAGATAATGTTGACTGAGCAATAATCACTAAGCCAAACACTGAGGAAAGGAACCCTTCTCACCATGCTTCAAAATAATACCATGGGAGTTGTACCTTCCCTTAATGCAGACATAGCCTTGCTTTAAAGTCTCTTTTGACAGACAGAAGCTCTAATAGTGCAACAGTCTCTCAACTAGAACTGAATTAGATTCCAGCGTTCCGACATTCCTTGACTTGTTGGACTTGATAGACAGAACTTACTGGCCAAGAGACAAGAGAGCTAACATTGAGCTGGCCAACAGCCACATAATCATTAATAGTCTTCTCCCTGAACTATGGATTTAGGTGAGAGACGTTTATGCCCCAAATGAAACAAAGTTACCAGTAACTACTCTGTTTCCTACAGTAGCAGGGACCAAGTGGGACATATTCCCCCTCCTCCACTTGACTGGAGCCATGTAGCCGGTATCAAACCCTTCCTGGAGGCCTGTGTCAAAGGATGCCTTAAGGAAGTCAACTGTCCAGCAACATGGAGTAAAGTGAGACAACTGACAGCAACATACATCATTTATCTGGGGACGTACTACAGCAAACTCATCCAACAGGTACCATAATTATTGTCTTCATCCACATCTCTTGCTGTGCTTCTTGTCATGTGGTACTCGCTCCTTTTGATATTACACCTTGGCACATTTTCCTTTCCTTGACACCATCACATTCATCACATTACTTCTGTTAGTTTTTTTTTGTTTTGTTGGGTATGGTTGTGTTAGTGATTAGTGCTCCTCTCAGGATTAGTATTCCAAATTCTATATCTGGCAATTGGAAAGCTTGAATTTGGTTTTGACAATTTTGAAAGAGGTTCTTACATGTAAATGCAGAACTGTTGTAAAAACTGAACTGGTTCACTAATATCTTTTAGAGAAGGAATTCTGCCTTTCTCAATTGGGCTAGCCTATGTGTGATGCCTGTGCCAACCCAACTTACTAAGCCCATCAGCTGTATCACACTGCTAAGGCCCACCATCCTTTCCTGAGGACAGCTAAGATGGGCAATATGTGTTGCTGTTCTCCACATTCTGAGAACTATTTTTGAAAATTACCTCTGGAAAGAACTTGCACTTTCGTCATGAAAGACTTGACGACATATTTACAACAAGCAGCAAATCAGTCGAACAGCTTGATTTATTTGTGGAGGCAGTAGTTGTGGGATAGATACTGGCCAGGGCTCTGGAGAAAATTTGCCTGATTTTGCCATGAGCATAGCCATGAGTTCGGTGAGAGTGCTGTGAATCTGATTTAAGCCTCCACAGCTGGTAAGCATGATAGTTGCTTGCCTATACTGGGTTTTAGATTTCCCCCCTTCTGTCTCTAACCTAATTGAACATGTTAGCAGCCAACCTCATGATTCTTCAGCTGCCAGATCACTTGCTGGAAGTCTACATTTTAATCAGCTGATTGAACCATTGTCTGCATTGCCTTATTACTGCTGCTTTTCATGGTCTTCAGATTTTTTGTCTTAGTTCCTCAGCTTCTCCCCAACCCCTGTCATGACTTGGCTGACTACTGCTGTCAGCAGTTTTTATATATGAAGTATGTTGGCGACACAGTGGCTCAGTGGTTAGCACTGCTCCCTCACAGCAGCAGGAGCCGGGTTCGATTCCACTCTTTGATGGTCACTGTGGAGATTGCACGTTCTCTTTGTGTCAGCGTGATTTCCTCTGGGTGCTCCAGTTTCCTCCCACAGTCCAAAGATGAGCAGATTAACTGGATTGACCGTTCTAAACTGCCCCTAATGTCCAGCGTCGTGCAGGCTAGGTGGGCTAGCCATGGGAAATGCAGGACTACAGGAATAATGTAGGAGTTTGGGTCTGGATGATCATCTGGGTTAGTGTGGACTCAATGGGCCAAATGTCCTGCATCCACAGTGTAGAGATTCTGTGATTTTCAGAGATAGTGATCAGTGTAGCACAAATCCAGCTGTCTCCAGCTAAATGTACGTGGCTGCCTCCTTGTCTGACATCGAATGATATGCTCTGACTTCCTATCTAATTTGAGTTGTACACACGATAATGATTCCTTATATATGTCAGGCTCAGGCAATTGGGATGCCTTAATTTTCTCCTTGTCTGAGTTGTGGACAAGATGATGGCTTCTCACCATATTCTAATGCTGTTCTGTCTTGAATTTTCCACAGCCATCCTATAGACCGGTTGACTGTTTAGAAGAACTGGAACAGTTTTGCTCAGCGACCTTGTTCCCATTCCTTAGTCTGCCAGTATTAGAGAGCATGTTTGAGGATCTCAGGTAAGCCCCTATTTCTTTTGGGACTCTGAAGTCCCCACCACTTGTGCTGTTGGATGATCATTGTTAAGGCCTAGTTTGGCTGAAGCCAGAGTGGAAGATGGATCAGAGATTAAAGTTTCCAGGGAGGGTCAGTGTTGAACACATGCTGTGGGTGAAGTGACAATATTTCATGATTCACAAATGACTCTGTGACAGTGCAACCATCTAAGCCCAAGTTATAATGTCACTGTGTCTGAGAATGCTGCATCTCCATGTATATTTGAAACTAATAAATTTTCCCATCCATCATTGAGTTCTATTAGCTCAGTTGGGTAGTCACTATCTGGTACAGGCCTTGAATGACATACATGGACAGTTATGTGCCAACTATAGCAGGAAGATGAAGTAATTTCCTTGCAGTATTGTTCTAGAATTCCCAGCAGAGTATGTTCTACCTTTAGAATGCTCATTCCAGGCCAGATCCTGGCTCCCAGTCAAAGGGTTGCTGAAGAACTTTACATTTGTGAGGGACGGGTATCCTTTTGTTCCTAGCTGTTGACTTCATATGCAGCATTTTAACTGAAATTCCTCAGTTATTGGCTTCCTTCCTGCTTCTATCTACCCACAACAAACATGCTATTGCTCGACAAGTCCAGACCTGATGCATCTTTGGACATGAATGTGCAAATTAGAAGCAGAGCTTCCTCTAGCCCTGAGCTTCCTCCATCATTCAATGCAATGACAGCTGATCTGATAACCTTTCACTTTCTTGGTCATCAAGAATCTATCCTGTGTTACAAGCATTCAAAGACTCTGCTTTCACTGTCTTGTAAGGAAGAGCCTTCCGAAGACTTGCGATACTCTGATAGAAAATATTTCACTTCTCCTCTGTTTTAAACAGCTGACTCTTCATTTTTAAACCTGACTGTTTGCTATTTTTAGATTCTATTCAGAGGAAAATTCCTTTTCGCACCCTGACAAGGATCCGCAGAGTCTGTGCTCCTGAGATGCTGCTGGGCCTGCTGTGTTCATCCAGCCTCACATTTTATTATCCGCAGAGTCTTGTATGTTTTATCAAAATATAAGAACCCAGAAAAGAGGAGAAAATGGAGAGCATTCGGCCCATCAAGCCTATTCACCGTTCAACATGTCCATGGTTCATCCTGTATCTCAATGTCATACGCCCACTCTCTCTCCATAACCCTTGACACTATTAACTTCTAAAAATCTATTTGTTTTGTTCTTAGGATATTCACTGACCTGGCCTAAAGATCCTAGTGTGGTAGAGAATTCCACAAGTTCACCAACAAAGTCATATAAACCCAAAATGTCCTATCCTGTTCCCTGAAATTGTGAGCCCTTGATCTGGATATCCTGTCTAGGGGAAACATCATCCCTGCATCCAGTCTGACAAGGCCTGTCAGAATTATATATGTTTCAGTGAGATCCCCTCTAACAGTCTTTTTAAACTCCAGTGAAACAGGCCCATTTGACTCTAACAGACTTCATACAACAAACTTGCCATCCTTAAACAAAGGAACTCATAATACACAGTACTGCAGATGTGATCTTACTAATAAAACTGAAGCATTTGCATTCATTCCCTTCACAGCAAACAGTTGTGCTATTTACTTTCTCTATCTTTTGTGATTCATATACCAGAATATCCAGATCTCTCTGTGTTTCAGAGCACTGCAAACTCTCACCATTTAGACAATATGTTTTCTTCTGGTTGTTCCTGTCAAATTGGACAATTTCATTTGTCCGTATAGTATATGCCATTGGCCAGATCTTTGCTCACTTATCTACCTTCCTTTGTAACCTGCTTATGTCCTTTCTGCAACCTACCTGTCTACCTGTCTTCAGTCAGCAAATTTGTCAATCATGCTTTCAACCTCTTCATCCAAATAAATTTTGAAGACCCAAGTATTATTGCATGGAACACCACTTGTCACACCCTGCCAATCAGAAAACACTCCTTTTCCTATTTGCTAGCCAGTTCTCTAACCACACTAACATGTTACCCCTTGTGCCATAGCTCTTGTTTTTAGTAATACCCTTCCATGAGACATCTTATTAGGTACCTTCTGGAAATTCAAAACAGTGTGTCTCCCAATTCTCCTCTATCCAAGCGCTTGCTTACTTCCTCAAAGAACTCCAATTGGATAAGCATGGTTTCCCCTCACAAAACTATATTGACTCCATCTGATTATCTTCAACTTCTCAAAGTGACCTGCTGTAACTTGTTTCACGATAGCTTCCTGTATCTTCCAAGTGTCAGATTTTAAGCTAACTAGCCTGGTTCTTGCTTTCTATCTCCCTCCCTTTCTCGACAAAGCAGTCGCATTCACTAACTTCCAATCTAGTGGTAACCTTCTCTGAGACTTGGGAGTTTTAGAAAATTAAAACTAATGCCAATTGGTTTTCCACCAAATTGTAGCTCTTTTAATATCCTATGATGATCTCCATCAGGAAATGGGAACTTTTCAGCCTGCAGTTCCAACAATTTGCTCAGGACCACTCCCCTGGTGACTTGTAATTTTCACAAGTTCTTCTTGCCCTCCATTTCCTGATTTCCAGCTACTTCTGGGATGCTAGTTGTATTCTTTACAGTGAAGACTGATATAAAATTCATCTATCATTGCCTAATTTTCCATTATTAATTCTCTGGTTCACTTCCTATAGGATCATTACTTCCTTCTTTTTTGGCTTATTTTAACATATTTATAGGTATACTTATTATATATTATTTCTATTTCTAGCTCTCATTTTAAATTTTCTTTCCTCATTAATCATTTAGTCATTCTATGCTTTCCTTTATATTCCATCTAATCTTCTGACCTGTCACCAGTCTTTGCACAATTATATGCTTTTTCTTTAAGTTTTACACTATGTTTAACTCATTTTATTTAACCACAGATGCTGGGTCTACTCCTCGGAACTTTTCTTTCTCATTGGACTGTATCTATTTTGTATATTCTGAAATATCATAGACGTCGGCCATTGCTGACCCATTCTTAACCTAACTTGTCAGTTCACTTTAGCTGTCTCTGCTTTCATGACCTCATAATTGCTCTTACTTAATTTCAAAAAAAGTAGTTTTGGACCCACTCTTCTCTCCTCCAAACTCTGTGTAGAATTAATTAATATTACAATTGTTGCTATCTTCAATATTGATGCACAGTACCAGCTCTAGTATTGCCTATTCTCCAGAATGTGCTGTGTTCACAAACTGTCTCAAAAAAATACAATGTACTCGTCAGCTGGGACCCTTTCATCCATCTGCTACTTCCAGTCTATATGAAGATTAAAATCCCTCCATGATTTTCACTTTACTTTTCTGATTAGCACCCATTTTTCCTTCCTTTGTACTCTACTCCACTATGTGGACTGTTAGGGGCCTGTACACTACTCCCACAAGTGACTTCCTAACTTTATAACTTCTCAGCTATACCCAAACTGTTACTATAACCTGGTTTCCTGAATGTCGGTCATCTTTCTCTATTGTGCCAATGCAATCACGAATTGACGGAGACATGGTTCCTAATTCCTAATTTTCTATCATTCCTAAATATCATCTACCCTTCAATATTCAGGTCCCAGTTTCTGTCATCTTGCATCCATGCCCTTATATTGGCTTTCAGGCCATGCTTATTTACTTGTTGCAGTTTTAAGTTCATCTGTTTTGATTTGAATACTACATGCATTTGGATATAGTTTTGTCCTCTTACTAGCTTTTTAACCTCTAGCCTTATCTGTTGATTTACTCTTAGATTTGTGCTCTATATCATTTCCTGTCATGGTCTGTTTATCATTTCCCATAATAATTCATTTTTCTTTCATCTTATCTCTTCTTCTTCAGTTACCAAAACTTCCCAAATCTAATCCCTTGCCCCTACTATTTAGTTTAAAATCCGTTCCCTTTTTATGAATGCTGACTGGAACACATGATTCAGGTGGAAACCATCCCCACTTTCTACAGGACTGGTGCCAGTGCCCCCTTATTAGAACCCACTTCTCCCATACCAGCTCTTGAGCCATCCATTTATTTCTCTAATTTTATTTGTTAGTGTCAATTTGCATGTGGCTCAGGTAATAATCCAGAATTTGTGGCCTTTGGTGGTTTTGCTTTTTAACTTGATGCCTAGCTCTCCATACTGTCTGTGTGTAGAATCTCTTCCCTTGCACTGCTATATCATTAGTTCCTCCAGAGACCACATTGGGTGGATCCTCTCCCCCTCTCACTGTACATTCCGTCTAGTGTGGGCAGATGCCCTGAAACCAGACAGACGGTGCAGCCCCTGGACTCATGTTCTTTGCTACAGGCAGTTCAAAGTTCACTTGTGAGTGGATGATGCAGCCAGAATGTGCACTCAGGGCATGATTGAAAGTTGGGGGCAACTATATTTGGATGATATCTCACCAGATCTCGTAGCCCCTTTGCCCACAATCTACAGCTGGCATAGTATTAATTTGTGACTAATTGCCATTGCCTCTCCTCAGGTCACACTCTGCCCTCTGCAACCCAAGGTCCTGCCACCCAGGGCCTGAGACTGTCCACAGTCTGGTCTCACTGGGATTCGCTGGGAGAGAGTCTCCCCTCAGCCTCCTGGGATCCACATCCCCCTTTGCATTCCTGACAGCAATGCTCTATCTGTTGAACACCATCAGCAGTGTGCACAAGGGCTTGACAGAAAAGGTAAGGCATTTTTATACCTGTATTCTCTGAGGGTGAATAACAGCAAATAGCTGATTTTCTTTCCATTGCTCCTAGAACATAGTCATGGGTGGAAGTTTCGAGAGTTTAGATACATAAAACATTCCAAACAGCTTCTCTTTGCCTAACCTTGATCTTCTTTGCCCCCCATAACCTCAGGTTGGATATTGTGTCCTTGCTTCTAGACAATTCAAGTTTTGACATTTGTTTATTTCATTGATCCCAGTCAAGGCAGCGATGAGGATTTTCGCATCGTTTGGCTTGAGAGGGGAATAGCACCCTTCTCCTGATGCTATCCAGGAATATCAATTGGAAGTTTGTCAACAATCAGCCTTATGCTCGCTGGACTACATTGGCTCCTGGTTTTATAGTGTCTTGATTTTAACATGTTCAGGGTTGGAGAGTGACACAGCACAGCATGAGGTCATTTTGGCCCAGTGTGCTTGTGCTAGTCCTTTGAAAAGTCTAATCCAGTGATGTCACTCTTTTGCCTCTTTCCTACCGACCTGTAAATGTCTCTGCTTGTTTGTTGTGTTCACATCTCTCCATAGCCTCATCATCTCGATCTCCCTTATATGGTCCAGCCTTGCAACCCTTCGTGATCTTCGTTTTTCACTGTGCTGTCCTAGATTGCATGCCTATAACTGGCAAAGCCTAAAGTGATGTAGTTCATAAATCTCTTTGACTCTTTCCCATTCTCTCCTTCCTTAAGAAGCTCCTTAATGTTTAACTCCTTCCCCAACAATTTGGTCAGCTGTCCTATCATCATCAAATGTCACTCGGTGTCAATATCTTCAAATAATGTTCTGATGGAATGTTTTGGAATATTTTAACTGTGTTAAGGATGCTAGATAAATCTAAATTGTTGTTGTACAAGCCCCACTGTAGCCCTTGCCCAGAGGATGTAGTTATCAAGGTTACAGACCTGATTTATTTATTTATACTCTTGTCCAGGCCCATCAAGATTTTGAACACCTCTGTCAAACCTCCTCTAAACACTTTGCTTCTGTAAGGAGAACAACCCAAGCTTCTCCAATCTGGCCACAAAACTAAGCATCTCATCCCTGGAACTGTTCTCTGAAGTCTTGCCTGTGCCCTCTCTAAAGTCTTCACACACCCTTCTGATAGTGTGGACACAACGCTGTATTTGAGAATGTAGCTCCATTGTTAGACAGGTTTAGAACAACATTACCGTAGGCCTACTCGATTGGCACTACATCCACAAACTTCCATTCCCACCACCGCTGATGCTCAGTAGCCGCAGCATGTACTATTTACAAGGTGCACTGTAGAAATTCACCCAGGATCCTCCTCCAGCACCTTCCAAACCCACAGTCACTTGCATCTAGAAGAACAAGGGCAGCAGATACATGGGAACACCACCTCCAGCAAGTTCCCCTCCAATCCACAAACATCCTGACTTGTAGATATATTGCCATTCCTTCACAGTCACTGGGTCAAAATCCTGGAATTCTCTCCGTAACGGCATTGTGAGTCAACCCACAGCAGGTGGACTGCAGAGATTCAAGAAGGCAGTGCACCACCACCTTCTCAAGGGGCAACTAGGGATGGGCAATAAATGCTGGCCAGCCAGTGATCCCCATGTCGCACAAATGAATGAAAAAATGCTGTTGACATTTAATGGTCTAACTAATTTTCTTACACCCATCGTCACAGTGAGTAACCTACAAGAGTTGTATTGCAGCCTGTGCCATTGTAAAAAGAGAGGAGGGAATGGTGTGTTCACAAACAACTTTTCTTTATACTATTTACAACCAAATCACTAGGTACAAGTCTGAGGGACGGGAAAAAGCTGCTTTGTCTTTCTGAAGGAACCTGGCTGCTGGTGGTAGTGAATGGAAACTGCTTGAGGGAATGATTTTAGTGGACAGTGCTTCCTACGGAAGATAGCACACGTTCCACATTGAGCAGTATCCAACTGTAGCTGGACCCACCAATTGTAGACATGTTGTACTTTTGAAGTCAGTCACTAAGAAAGTCATCATGACAGTAAATCCTCGTTTTAAAGTTGGAACTTTAAATGAAATGATTTCAAGTGAATCACTTTTTCAGCGAATTCTACCCAATAGAACTGATGTAAAAGTTGTGGTTAGATTCTGCAGGACCTCCCTCATCAGAAAAAAATACATTCCACCTTGCAAATTCAAGCTGTTTACATTGCAGGAGCATTTGTAAGTGAAATTGTTTCTAAAATAAAATGAATCTCAAAATATAGGAGAAAGTCTGTATGGTAACTTTCCATTTAAGCTTGCTTGCCAGTAATCCTGCTGTCGAACTTCCTGCTCACCACTTAGTCACTAGTCACTGTGGCCCTTGCCTCACACTGACCGTCTGGTTCACAGCTTCTGCTCCCTCACCCACCCTTTTACTGCCTTGCTTCTGACTCACAGTCGAAGATACTCCTGCCTCTTACTGCTCAGTTCTAAAACTGTTGGGGTAATTGACAAGTGGGAGACTTGATGAGAGCGTAGACCCATGAGAGGCTGAGACAGGGAGAGGGGGAGGAAGAGGACAGAAGGGCAACAAGAGGGTTAGAGAATGGGTAAGTGGTATGTTGAACAGTTTGTAGAGAGTGAAAGGCTCATGGAGCAGCAGGGCCTGCTCAAAATGGTGCCACAGGTTACACGGCCCTATGTCAGACCAGATGCAATTAGCTTTATAACAAAACTTGGATGCCAAGGAAGAATACAGGGCCTGTGAACGAACCCTGAAAGTGAAATAACATCATTCAGGGACTTACAGTCTCAAGCTATTTTTCTCACATTTCATATGGTTCAACTCGGTGATTTGCAATTGATTAGCTTTCAGGAATGACTCTATATATAAATTTACAGTGCTTCAGCAGTAAGCATTAATTGTTAATGAATGCCACTGATTGCACTTGGATTAGCGCAAGCGGAAATGCTTAATAGATCTCCGTCATGTCTAATCACGTAATGAATAGATAAATTGGTTTGTAGTTTTGTCTGTCTTTTCCTCCCCTGAATATATTTATAATTATTTGTGTTGTCCTCAATAGTCAGGCAGATTCTGGATAAATGCAGTAGGACGTACTCTGCAAATTGTGCCCTCATCTGGTCAGGACATTCTCTGGTTAGATCCCATCCCAAGTACTTTGTTGTGTTCTGGGCCTCGCACCTCATGATGAAATTATTGGCTTTGGGAAGGGGTGCAGAACAGATTCACTTGGGCTAAAAGAGGTAAGTCCCATGCCCAGGTTGAATAGATCAGACTGGCATTGTGTTGGAACGTATAAGACTAAAGAGGTTGTCTAATTGAGGTGTTTAATATGGTTAAATGTGTAGAAATAGGAGGAGGAAAATCCAGAATAATAGGGAGCAATGTCAGAATTAGAGCTGAGTCGTTCAGGGCGAACATCAGGAAGCAGTTCCTCACCCACACGAGATCTTGAACTCATTCCAAAGGAGACTTGTTCAGAAGGGTCATGACCTGAGCAGGCTCGAGGAGCTAAGGTCTGTCTGCTGTGATCTCGTGAGCTGGTGATTGCCCTCCCTCCTTACCACTGATGTGTTTTTTCATGCGGTTTGTTTGCAGTGCTCGTCTGTTCTGCACAGCAAAGGTCTGCGAGATTACCTGGTCCACAGCTGCAGAGGAAGCCCACCGATCCACCACCGGTCTGCCTGGTTGCTGCGTCACGAGTTTCACTTTCAATACTTTGTACTTCAACTGGCTTCCAAGGCAGTAAGTCGCTCCCCTCATCACTTCAGACTCTTAGGCATGTTCAACCCACTTACCTCACTGTCCTTCAACCGGAGGCTGTGGATTCAAGCCCAACCCTCACTCCGTGCTCCACCCCTCCTCACCCAACCTCTCTACTCTCCACCTCTCCCTCTGGAGATCTGAACCCATCACCCGGGCTGATACAGTGGTGCATTACAGAATTAAATGATATACCAAAGGGGCACCCCCTTGAGCAAATGTAAAAGATCCCACGGGATTATTTTGAATGAAAAAAATAACAGAGGAGCTCTCGTGGAGTCCAGCCCAATGTGTTGTCCCTCAAATTTTCCCAAAAAAAACTAATCATTAATATGTGTGCTGTTTTGGCATCTAGTTGAATGCAGATTGGCTGCCATTTTTAATCAACGTAACTGCAATCACTGTGCTGTGTTTTGAGACAATTTGAAAGGCCTGATGTATGTTAATGTTTTTCATCTGAACAGGAAAAGTTTTGAGGGATATGGGCCCAATGCAGGCAAATGGAACTAGTTTAGTTGAAGAAGCTTGGTTGGCAAGCATGAGTTGAACCTAAGCGTCTGTTTCTGCGCTGTCTGAGATCACGACTTGAGCTAGTATATTTTAGTGCTGTGGCCAATCCATTGCTTCGAGTTACTTGTGACAGACCTGTAACTATTTGGCCTTAACAGCTCGAAATTCTGCCTCCAGGAGCAATCTTGGTGATTAAACTGCCAGATTCATTGCATGTTTACTGGACATAGTGTGAAGTTGTCACACTCACATCAATGATCATAATGCACACGGGGTTACCTGCGAACACTCCTTTCCAACAGTATGAAAAGATTGCGTGTTGGCTAATTCCTTTGAGTATGCGGTCCAAAGGTATGTGCTTCCGAGCCAGCTGAACCTTCCCTTATTTCACAACACTGCCCAATGTTACTCCTCGACTCCTTTTTACAAACAGACTTGATCCCTTCATCACTCCAGATCCTTGTGCGTAAGCCTTAAATCAGCTGTGTACCCTCATCCTCCATGTCCCAATTTCAAAACTCCAGCCTTCCCCTTTTCCCATTGTTGTGCTGCATTTTTCAAGACACTGTAGTCCTCTTTTGCACCTTACAGATCACCATCAGTCCTCAAGTTACTCGGCAAACTCCACTGTATCACTATGTTGCTGTCGCGTTGCTAAGTCAGCTGCTCCCTGGGAGCGAGCATTTAGCCCATGAACTGCTCTCGAAGTTGACCTTTAATCAAGATATGATTCCGTAAGTATCTAGATGGGAAAGTGTGCATGTCGTTTTTAGTAGGTGAATTAGAAGTACTTTTCTCTTGTGTCACTGGTTTTAAGCTTGAGTTGTCTGATGACAGCTTTCCTTCCGTGGTCACCAGCTAAAATATGTTTCGGGGTATGAACCCAGCCATAATGTAAAGGAAGGAATTGTTGAATTCCTGTGGCACGTTCCATGACTATAAGTTGTCCCAAGGTACCTTGTAGCCAAATATTTTGAATATTTTGTAGCCATGTGTGGTGTAGAAAATACAGCAGCCAGTTTGTACACAGCAAGCTCCCACAAACATCGATGAGATAACGACCAATTCATAGATCATAGAATCCCTAAAGTGTGGAAACGGACCCTTTGGCCCAATAAATCCACACTGACCCTCAGCGCATCCCACCCAGAACCATCTTCCTAATCTACACATCCCTGAACAAGGGGCAATTTAGCATGACCAATCCACCTCGCCTGCACATCTTTGGACTGTGGGATGAAAGCCAGCAAGACACAGGAGAATGTGCAAACTCCACACAGACAGTGGCCCGAGAGTGGAATCGAACCCAGGTCCCTGGTGCTCTGAGGCAGCAGTGCTAACCATTGAGCCACCATGCCCGACCAGTTAATACACTTGTATTGATATCATTTAGGCACACTGAGGGAAGTGCCGCAACTGTTTTCCAAATAATGCCATGTGATCTCTTATGTCAAAATGAAAGTTCAGGTTCGTCTCCGTTTAAATGGCTGATGTGAAAGGTGTCACCACAGACTCACCTCTCGGCACTGCTCTGCAGAACACTACAGGCTTATGTGCTCGCCTTCAGAGTGGGACGTAAAACCACAACTTCGAGCAATGGTGGGCCTAACTGAGCCACGACCAACGCCCATTTTATTTTATATCACTAAATGGGAAATGTCACTGAGTAACCACAGGAGCAGCTAATATAAGGTGGGAAAACACCAGATGTATTGTGTCGTGGGAGTCAACTGAGGTGGACCAAGTGTGATACATCAAGTTCTACTTTTCATTTGGATGATTGTTTCATTGTTTGATGAGGTCCTGCCAGGGCAGCTGACCAGTGGTCTAATCTGAGACATGCCTGACCCTTAGTGTGCTGGAAAGGGCGGGCGTTAGAAGCTTTGCTCTGAGGCTATTTGACCAGTGTACCTGACAGAGACGTAAACAATGTGTTCCGTTCCCCAATGTAAGCATCCCTTGTCTCGATTATTACCAAATTATCATCATCTTTGTGTTGCAAGTTTGTTATATATTATTATATTGACATATTGTTTATCTAGCGGGGTTTGTGACAATACTGGGTACCTGGCTTTATAGTCCCTACCTTGATGAACACAAAACGGCGAATGCAGTGTTTATGGTGGGCCTCGTGTGTTGTGGCTACAGTATGGGACGTATATGCAGGGGCACGTATGAAATGTGTATGGTATGTGGAGGGGGTGCGTGTGCAACTTTTACAGTGTGGGACATGCAGTGTTAACATTGTGGCTTGGGGAAGCTGTGTTTACTATTTGGTATGAATACTGTATTGACAGGGAAGGTAAATCTGGTGGCCCTGAAGCAGAAGATCTCTCCTGCATTCTCCAGCTTCGAGCAGATGGGGATGCTGCAGAACAAGTTCACTGTAACCCGACTCGTGGAACACTGCTGGGAGCAGCTTTCAAACAGCTCCCCACCATCCGAGCCCACTACCTGGATCACTTCACTCACGTCCAGCCTGCCGTCTCGCGGTCCAAGACTTTCTACACTGGGCAGAATCATTTGGTTCAATCTGTCCTGCTCCCCGACATGACAGGCACTCTTCTGCCAGCTGATTGGGCCTTTCTGCCCCTGATCAATCTTTATGACCAGGTCAACCGAGAGGAGATGAAGGGCAAGACAGTAGAATCGCTTGCTGCCAACTTAGTGGACATGGTGACCAGTTGCCTCCAGTGGGCACTGTTGCTGGAGGCCTGGCGAGGTGAACTCTTGCAGGGCCTGCCTCTGGCTGCCAAGCTGGCGAGACTTGTGTGCGTGTTCCTCACGGGCAGTAACCTATTTCTGGAGCCGGGCATTCACGACTACATGACGGCCCTCCTGCTGATCTACTGTCAGTGCAAGAAAATGGACTTCCTGGACTTGAGTGCACCACTGCCAGGACTGACCTCCTTTCAGGATCTGTATGTTCGACTCCTCGAGCAGTTTGAGAGCGTCTCATTTGGCGACCAGCTGTTTGGCTGCTTTCTCCTGCTGCCCCTGCAGAGGAGGTTCAGTACCCAACTTCGCCAGGCTGTTTTTGTGGAGCATGTCAGTGTATTACGGACACTGGGAGTGCAGCTGAAGCAGGTATGTGAACCGTTTCAAACATATTCAATGGGTGCCAGTTCCCAACATTGTGTTGTTGAGTGGAGTGGTTTTTGGTTGCCAAGTGGGCCAGCACTGGGTCCCTCGAAAGGGCAGAGTAGGCTTGATAAATCAATGGTTGTATTGTCTCATCAGCAATGGTTTATCTATGTGTAAGAGATTGGTTTGAGAGCCCTTATGTTGTGGGTAAGGAATGGGAAGAGATGGGTGCTGGAGCCTTCTTCATTGAATCTGTAATTAACCTTAATGGCTCCTTTAAGATTGGGGTCAATCCAGTCAATTGGAATAATTTAGATTTAGCATTTATTGCCATGTGTACTTAAGTACAGAAGCGCAGGAGTACAGTGAACATCACAGTACCACCTTAGGCACCAAAGTTCCCAGGTGCAAAAACTTAGGTACAAAATCGTAAAAAAAAACAAAGTTAAAAATGTTAACTGTTACCTTCCTGGAATAAATGGAAAATAAAAGAAATAAGGTAATGATGTGCCAAGGGTGTATTACCTGACAGACATATTGTTTATCCTGGCGGCGGGGGGGGAGGTGTTGGTGACGATACTGGGTACCTGGCTTGATAGTCTGCACCTTGATGAACACAAAACTTACAAAGGGAAATTTCAGCTGCTGTTCTGCACCAAAATTCTTGAACTCCTCAACTAATGGCACTGGGGGTGTACCTACCCCACATGGACTGCAATGGCTCAAGACTTCAGCTGACTGCCCCCTTCTGGTCAGTTAGGGAGAGGCAGTAATGAATGAATAAACATGTCTCCTTTGCTGCAGCATTCTATAGAAAACGAGGGAAAAGCTTGCATTTGTAGAACATTTTGAATATCATAAATCACTCCAGTTAGTTCCGCAGGAGCGTGAGTAGACAAAAATTGAATTAGGGCTGCAACCAGGAGATGTTAGAAAAATTGATCACAAGCTTGGCTAAAGAGGAAAGTTTTCAGAAGCATCTTAAAGGAACAACAAGCTATGAAGATTGAGAGCTTGAAATAGGGATTTCCCGAGCTCAGAGCCAAGAGAGCTGAAGGGTAGATGTTGGTTGTGGAATAACTGAAATCTGGATTCTTGGGGGAGGGTTGTGGGACTGTTTGATGTCATACACCTGGAGCACCAGGCCGCCGTGAGATTTGAACATTAGGGTGCGGCTAGTTAGTTTAAGGTCCTGCTGGAGTTGGGCAGTGGGGTGCTTTGTGAAGCTGATGAGATAATTTCCACACTAGGCAATCTGCTGATGGCTTTCAATCTGCGCAACCTTTTGTGTATCAAAATAGCTGCCAATCCCGTTGGAAAATTACACCCATCCTGCCGAGACCTGCCTGGATTTGCTGCGGCAGTACTTCAAGACCTTGGTGACGGGGACCCTCCGCCTCAGCTGGTGCCCCGTGCTCTACGTGGTGGCAGTGGCTCATGTCAACAACTTCATCTTCTCTCAGGAGGCTGTGGATGAGGTAAGACATCGTCTGGCTACAAATTTTCTGTGATCACAGAAGTGGTATAGAGAGAGGAAATATACTTGATGAGACAGTTCTAAAAAGTGAGCAGGAACAGGGGATACCTGCAGGGGTTGGGGTGTGGGTTAATGTGCACAGATCTTTGTAAGTGGTAGGACATTTCAGAGCAGTTGTTAAAGCACATGGAACCTTGGACATCATAACAGAGGTATTGCGTACAAAAGCAGGGAGGTTACGTAGAACCTGTATAAAACTTTATTTAGACCCTATTAGAATATTGCATTTAGTTCCGGTCACCATACTTCAGGGAGAATGTGAAGTCCTTGGGACGGCGCAGAGGAGACTTAACCAGAATTATTCCAGGGATGGGGTACTTTAGCTCCAAGGTTTGGTTGGAAAAATTGGGTTGCTCGTGTTAAACCAGGGGAGATTTGATAGAGGTTTAGAAGATTGTAACTTTTAAAAACAGTAGACAAAGAAAAGCTTGTCCCCATTAGGGGGTACAAGAGCTAGCAGGATCAGTTTGAAGGTGTTTGGGCAACAGATACAGGCAAGATGTGAGTAAGATGTTTTGACACAGTGAGCAGTGATGAGCTGGAAATTGCTGCCAGCAAGACTGGTAGTCAGTGGTATGGATAGACTGGTGGGGAATGAGACTGAGTTGTTTGCTCTGGAGAGCCGGCATTGCCTTCATGAGCTGAATGGTCTCCTCCTCATGGTAACTCTATAACTGAAAAATTCTAAGACTAATCTTGGATATAGTTCTGTTTACTGCCTGCTGCTGAAACACTCCACATTATCTCCAGTTTTGGCCTTTCTTGCACATGTTGTTGACTTCTGATTCTTCCTAAACTTCAGCTCATTGTAAATTCTGCTGCCCATCTCTTAACCCGCACTAAATTCACTAACCTATCTTGTCTGTCCTCACTGAGCTACACTGATGCCCTGTTGTCAAGCACTACCCCAGCCTCCAGGTCAACAAGGGGCTGATAGAGTCATGGTATAGATAGATAGGTCTGATCCCAGTGAATCTCAGAACATGCCCAAAGAGCCATGTGGACTCCATCTGTTTCCAAGAAGGCTTCCATGCAATATCCCAGTTTCAAAAAACTGCCCGTGGATATGGCAATAAAGTATTCGGAGCAGGGAGGTTGTGGGTTTGATGCAGTTTGCACACCATTATGTGGCCCTAACCTGCATGGTAGTTGGTGGCATAGGGCTGGCACAAGCACTATTGGCGACAGAGGAGAGAGTTAATGAGCCCTGTCCTCGTTGCTAATCAATCACAGATTTGTGAACACTGGGGCTGAGAAGGAGATTGCGCTCAGCAGTGATACTCCATAGCCAAATAACCTGCCTGCCAGTAATGAATGATTAGTTGGGTGAGATACTGGATGGCTGTTGTATCTGTGGATTCAGCAACTTCAGGTGAAGGGCTAGAAGACAAATTCTGTAAGGGAATTTGGCACTCGGCTGCCTCCTGCTCCTAAGTCCTATGTCCATTCAGTTGTGAACCACACTTCTGCTTAAGATTCTACAGCAAAGTTAAACTTAACAACTTATTCAACAATTTTATTTAATTTTACTCAACAAGGTGTTTGATTGTACTCTTCTGTTTTGTTTACAAACACAGAATCTGATTTAAGTCCACTCTTAACGATATGAAAGTTAAGAGGAGCTGAAAAACCTCAGTGGGACTGGCAGCATCTATAGTCAGAGAACTGAGTTTAAGTTTCAAGCTGGAGTTCTGAAAAAGATTCTTTTGCGAACTGAAACATTAACTTGCAGTTTTCCACCTCCAAAGAAACTGCTGAGTTTCTCCAACACTTTCTGTTTCTATCTTAGATTTGCAGCATCCCACAGTATTTTGATTTCTGTCTTAGTGATAACAGCTGGCTGGGCGATTGTTTTATTCTTCGAAAGAGTGCCTATCAGAAAGAAAGAGTGTAATTTTTTTGAATGGAGCATTATATATTTGGTCCTCCTCAGAGAGGCATCAGAGATCAGTTTTGAAAAAGAATGGTTCAAGTTCCTCCCTGATGTTCTTGCTAATATTCATCCCTCAACCATCATTGATTTGATCATTATTGCATAACTGTTGGCAGATTCTTGATGTTCGCAGACTGATTGTTACGGTTCCTACATATGACAATTTGTACTCTTTGAAAATAATGTTGATTATTTTGAGCTTGGTAATGATTGCCAGCTGGCTATTACAGTTAAAGATTGACCCAGACTGGACCTGGGGCACTTGGAAAGAAGATAAAAGCTGGAACTCCTGTCTCATTTATTTTAGACTTTCTTGTTCCAGTGCCCGTCTCTTCCAGATAGCTCCCTCAATATTTCCGAGGTGATTGGGGTCAAAGGCTTCTGACCAAGTTTGCATACTGAGCAAGCAAATTGGTTGGGGTGGGGGGTGCGATGGCCTAGTGGTATTATTGCTGGACTGTTAATCCAGAGACCCAGATAATGCTCTGTTTGAATCCTGCCGTGGCAGATGATGGAATTTGAATTCAGTAAATATCTGGAATTCAGAGTCTAATAATGACCGTGAATCCATTGCCGATTGTTGAAAAAAACCATCTGGTTAACTAATGTCCTTTAGGGAAAGAAACTGCTATCCTTACCTGGTTTGGCCTACATGTGACTCCAGACCCATAGCAGTGTGGTTGACTCCTAACTGCCCTCTGGGCAATTTAGGGATGGGCAATAAATGCTGCCCGAGATAGCAGCAACTGCAGATGCTGGAGAATCTGAGATAACAAGGTGTAGAGCTGGATGAACACAGCAGGCCATGGAGCAGGAAGGCTAACGTTTTGGGCCTAGACCTAGATTTTCTGAAGAAGGATCTAGGCCTGAAATGTCAGCCTTCCTGCTGTGTTCATCCAGCTCTCCACCTTGTTATCTCTGATAAATGCTGCCTAGCCAGTGACACCCTCATGCAGTGAATGAATAAAGAAAAGGCCACTGAAATAATTTGTAATTCATTGAGAAGTAATGCAAGATTTCAAATTAAGGCTGGGGTTAAACTGGGACTCACTGTAAGGTGCTTGCTTATGGTGTCAGCTTGTGAGTGAAGTAAGGGGTGCAGTAGGATTTATGATTTATTTAGCAGCTTTAACATGGTGAAATATGCTGAGGTGCTCACAGGAGTGTTTTTAACCACAATAATGAGCTATGAGGACAGTGACAAAAGAAAACGCAGAGATATATGAAGGGCGTTTTCAAGCTGAGAAGCCAGCTGCATGGAAGAATTGGAGGGGTGGTAGTTGTGGGTGTGGAGTAGACTTCAGTTGGGGGAACGCAAAATTTTTGGAGGTTTGTAGGAATGGAAGGAGGCTACAGCAAAAGCGAGGGACAAGCCTAAGAGGGTGGGGGTGCAGTTCAAACAGGGTAATTTTAAATTCAAGCCTTCACTGAACTGGGAGTCAATCCAGGTGAGTGAGTGCAAGAGTAAAGGATGAACAGCACTTTACTTATCATTCAGCCTAGTGCTTTAGAATTTATTGATGCATTGGGAGGTGTCTGTTGGCTGTGAGCCTCCTGGAAGGAGGCAAGAAAATTGAATAAAAATTGAAAGCAATGCAGGAGGGTATTCATTCAGTGGTAAATCAATTGCTCAATTGATAGCTTTAGATTTGCAAGTAATGTGGCAATTAATCTTTGAAGGTGTCCTTCTGAAAGTTGGGAGTGTTTATGGCTCTCGGTTCCCAAGGCACAGCAGCAGTTTCTACTAAGTAGCACTTGTTGATTACTCTTGAGTGTAAAAGGTTCCCTAGGAACAAGGTGATCTCTGTTGCCAGTCATGCTTCCATTTTTGCCCCAGGTCTTCTGGTGTTAATTCAATGGTAATAATTTTTAAAAGATGCTTGTGGAGAAATGATAGTACAGTGATATCTGGTGGCCAGACTTTGCAACTACATGGTGCCAAATCCACTCAGGTTGCTCAATTATAAACGAGGAAGTTAAACTTTGTAATGAAATAGCTAGACCGAAAATGTGACAAGCAAAAAGTGTAAGCTTTTGTAGACAGGGCATGTGTGTACACAGATGGCCTTTGTTAGGGTGTAATTGGTAAGTGGATGGATAAATGACACAAATAAAATACTATTACAATTATCGATACTATAGTGAAAAATATTGAGCAAACTTAATCTGCTTAACATGACACCACGCACAATTATCTGTGATCTTCTGAAGCAAGTTCAATGACCACCACCTCAACTTGATTTTTTAACTGAGAAGTGGATTTGTGTCTTGCACAGGATGTCATTGAGGTTGCAATGTGGTGGTAATGACTAGCTGACACTGTCCAGAAGTAGAAACGCTGTCATGGAAGGGAAACAAAGGCTTGCGTTAATACTTGCATCGTTCCTAGCCAAATGGTATTTTCAGCATTTCACAACTGTTTAAATATTTTCTGAGGTGGTGCCACTATGGGTAAAAAGGAAGTGTAGCCGTCAGTTTGCCCACACAGAATTCGCACAGCAGCAATCTCATAATGATCAGTTAATCTTGTTTAGCAACATTGGTTGAGAGATGAGGGAAAACATCCCGTCGTGCCTTCAAAATAGTACCATGGGATATTCTAGTTCTGCCCAAGAGGGAAAGAAGATAGAACCTCAATGTAACATCTCATTTACAAGACAGAATCACTGTCAGAGCAGAATGCCTTCATAACTGAAGTCCAGAATTTGTACTTAAGTCTCTAGAGTGGACCGGGGTTGGGTGTGTGTGTGTGTGTGTGTGTGTGTGTGAACGGAAGTACAAGACTTTGTTTTCTGCGATATCTGATCTACAGTCGGCCTTGTATCTTAACTAACAAAATTGAAATTGACTTTTAGAACATTATCTCATAGTTGTTTTGGGCCCAAGTTGCTGCATACAATGGAGCTGCCACTGCATTGTTTAGCTGTTAAGCATGTTAGAATATCCTGACGCCGCATGGGACACCGTAGATGTGTGGTTCCATTTTTGCTTGCATTCCTGACAGCTCTAAGCACATCAGTAACTATTGAAGCACTAGCAGCTATTGTTTCTTGTTTGCAAAATTGGCAGATGAGAATCCTCTGTCAGAGTGGCTTTAACTGCCTGGTCTGAAATGAGCATACAATCTGGGACAGCTTGGTTACTTAAGAATATGCTGCCCAGGCTCATTACATTGGTCATGACATTCAGGCAGGCTGTAGAATGGAACAATGGCACAAACATGCAGTGGAAGTACACTGGGTTCAAGGTTTGAGGTTTATCTTTGAGACGATGTTGTGAGAGTTTTTCTCTACACCAGTGTGTTTGATCTTTGTTTCTGATCACTTGATGACTGAAGTGGCAATACTCAGTCCTAACTGTCATAAAATATAACTGATAGAGGTCTTTGGGATTAGTGAGGGTTGTGTAAGGGCAACATAGAGAATATGCTCCATTTGTAAAACAATTGAGATCTAAGGTTTGTAAAAATCTCCAATAAATTCAGTAGAGGATTTGGGAGAAACTTATTTATTGCAAGTGCATTAGAATTTGAAACTTAAGATCTACGCATTAATATTTGCAATTTTGTGAAAGGGACACTATATAAATACACGAAAGAGGAAGGATTAGAAGAATATGTTTACTGGGCTGGCCCAATTTCTTTTAAATTTGTCCTTGGGATATTATTAGCAAGATCAATCTTTATCGCCCATCTTAAATCACAGCAGTCCCTGTTAGCGAGTGACTTAGAACATAGAACATAGAAAAGTACAGCACAGTACAGGCCCTTCAGCCCACGATGTTGTGTCGTCGAATAATCCTTATCCAAAAATAACCTAACCTACATTCCCCTCAATTCACTGCTGTCCATGTGCAGGTCCAGCAGTCGCTTAATGGTCACTAATGACTCCGCTTCCATGACTACCACTGGTTAACTATTCCATGCGCTCACAACTCTCTGGATGAGGAACCTCCCTCTGATGTCTCCTCTATAGTGGTAAAACAGATTTTAATCCAGAAACACCAAAGAAATGGGAATGCGGTTCCAAATTAGGAGGGGAACTTGTATATAAGGGTGTTCCCATGTGCCTGCTGCTGTTGTCTGTCTTTGTAGAGTTTGCAGTCTTGGAAGGTGCTGTTGAAAGAGCCTTAGTTGACACAGCTGCCTCTGTATGCCAATGACAGACGGAATGAACATGTACAGTGTTGAGTGGGGTGCCAGTCAAGCTGGATGGCTTAGAAATGGGATAGAGTTTCTTGAGTGGTGTTGGAGTTGCATCCAGGATGGTGGACAGTATTCCATCGCACTCCCAACTTGTGACTTGTTGATCGTGGATAGACTTTGAGGTGACAAGAGGTGTTTACTCATTGTAAAAATTCCCAGCCTCTGACCTGCACTTCATGACTGGTCCAATTCAGTTTCTGGTCAGTGGTACCCCTAAGGATATTGGTAGTAGAGAGATTCAATTTTTAGTGCTATTAAATATCATCAGATGATGGGCATTGCCTGGTATTTCTGTAGTGCAGATGTTACTTGCCAATTACCAGCTCAATGCGACAGGCCTTATTGCCTGTGTGCCTCAGTATCTATGGATACAAACAGTACTACAAACTGCAGTTATCAGCAAATATCCTCTTGCTTTATGGTAGAGGGAAGGCAATTGATGAAGCAGTTGAAGATGGTTGGACCTGGAACACTACCCTCAGGAAAAACAGTGATATCCTGGGGCTGAGGTGATTGAGATCCAACAACCATAGCCATCTTTGTCTGTGCCTGGCCTGACTTCAACCAGCAGATTCCCATTGATTTCAACTTTGCCAGAGCTCCTTGACAACACATTCAATGAAATGCCACCCTGATGTTGAGGGCAGTTGCTCTGACCTCATCTCGAACTTATCTCTTTTGTTCATGCATGGAGTAAGGCTGTGATGAGATCTGCAGCTGAGCAGCCCCTGGTAGAACCCAAACCAAGCGGTGGAGAACAGATTCATAGAATCCCTACAGAGTGGAAACAGGCCGTCCAGCCCCACAGCGACACTCAGAGCATCCCACTCAGGCCCATGCCCCTATAACCTACATAATCTACATATCCCTGAACATTACAGGCAATTTAGCATGGCCAATCCACCTAACCTGCACATCTTTGGACTGTGGTAGGAAACCGGAGCACCCAGAGGAAACCCACGCGGACACGGGGAGAATGTGCAAACTCCACACAGACAGTTGCCCGAGGGTGGAAACGAACCCGGGTCCCTGGTGTTGTGAGGCAGCAGAGCTAACCACTGAGCCACCATGCCACCCCAAATTGAGATTGTTGTTCAGTAAATGCTGCTTTATAGCCCTGTCATTGATGACTTCCATGACTTTTCAAGGATTGAGAGTGTGGGGGTCGCAGTTAGCTGGATTGGATTTGTCTCGCCTTTCATGGGTGGACCAATTTTCCACCTTGTTGGTTAGATAGCGCTGTAACATCTTTGGTAAGCTTGGAACAGCTTGAGTAATTCTCCAGTATTACAACCGGGATGTTGTCAGGGCTTATAATCTTGCAGATTCCTTCAACCATTTCTTGATATTGTGTATAGTGAATCAAACTGGCTGAGGATTGGCACCTGTGCTCTTGTAGATCTCAGGAGAAAGCTGAAGTAGATCATTCGTAATGTACAGCTAAAGTCAGTTGTGAATGTTAGAGGCTTGTCTTTGGCAGTGATCTGCTGAGCATCCTCTTAATTGAGGATAGAGTTGTTTGTTGAGCCTCCTTCCACTTAGTTGTTCAGTTGCTGCTATAGAAGACCAGGCTGGATGGCCTATGTTAGTACTGTACACTCTGTGTAATCAGTCGCATTGAGTTCAGATTTATTAGCTAATGGGAAATTTTGTTAAATTGCTGGTCTGTTCAATGGAACAATACTTTGGCCTTGAAAAGATTGAGAATGAAATGTAATCTTTGCAAACCAGAAGAGCTGGCATACTATCAGGGTGAGATTCAGCTATCCACAGGGATTAGATGTCTTGCATCATCTCTAATGCAAGATTAAATTTGATGCTCATACGGCAGAAACCGAAAAATGCACAGTGCTTTAGCAAGATGTGTAATGTTTAGGCTCGGTTCCTGTGTGTTTCAGATAAAGCAGACTATTTGAAATACTGGTCACAACCCATCAGTCAGTCTTTTGGGCTAAATCAGAACAGCAGAGAAACACTTGACAAAGAAATTGTAACTCGGTCAAAAGCGATTAGCTTTCAAAAGCATGCACTGCTGTGTATACAAAATATAGAGAAAGTGTATTTAGAGTGTCAGGATTTTGCACTAGAATTAGCATAAGATACACCGTAGCTAATTTGTAACCTGATGGACTTTATTCCCATCATTTTGGCTTCATTGTAGTCACTGATTGTTCTGTTTGTTTGTACAGTCATCATGTAGATTAAAGTCCAAAAGATAAGTGGTTTATTTTTAATATGCCATTAAAATGCTTGAATGTTTAGTTATAGAAAGTTAAAGCAGTTAGCACAAAGAGATGTTTCAAACCTTGATGGTGTGCATCATGTTTTCCACTTTTTTTTATACAATTCTTTTTCGTTTTGTAGGTGTTTGATGCTGCCAGGAAGAGCATGCTTCGGAAATCCTACCTATTAACGGATGAGGTGGGTATTTCTTCCTGTTTTCATTTCAGATTTCCATCATCTGCATTACTTTGTTGCATTATTGTGGGCTAGCGGGTACTGAACTGTGCATCCTCTTGACAAAGCATACTGTTCTGTCCTTGTACAAACATGACATCCTGTTCTGTCTGTGCACAAGACCTTGGTTCTGTCTTATTTAGAATTCTGTGTCGCATTGTAGTCTCCTCTCAGTGGTTAGCACTGCTGCTTCACTGCCCCAGGGACTCTGGTTCGATTCCAGCCTTGGGTGTCTGTGTAGAGTTAGCACATTCTCCCCATGTCTGAGTGGGTTTCCTCCGGGTGCTGTGGTTTGCTCACACAGTCCAAAGATGTGCAAGTTAGGAGGATTGTCCATGCTAAATTGTCTGTTGTCTAGGGATATGCAGGCTAGTGGGATTGGCCATGGGAAATGCAGGGTTACGTGATGATAGGTTAGGTCACTGCCTCAGGGTACGATGCTCATTGGAGGGTCAGTGTGTGCTTGATGGGCGGAATGGCCTCTTTCTACACTATGCTTATTCTATAATTCCATTAGCAATATACTATCTTTCAGTGGGATTTTAAATCTTGACACCATTTGCTCTGACTGATGTGCTTGAAAGGCACTGTTTGGAGCAGCAGGGAAGATCTGCCCTCTATTTGACTCTCAATACTGAACAAAACAAAAACAGAATTACATAGCCATTATGATTTGCTATTTGTGGCGTCCTGCTGTGCACATATGGGCTGTCGCACTTTCCCCACACTTCAACATTAACAGTAAAGGCCTTTTGAGATCCTGAGGCTATTAAAGAAATAGTTTATATATTTTTTTTCTCTTCCTTGTGTAGGCACTGAGAAGACATCTGCTTCACTTCAAATTACCTAACGTGGAGTCACCCTGTGGCTTTGACATGTATGAGCAGCTGCCCCTGATGAGACGCAGGTGGATGCAAAAAGTCCTTGGGGACCTTATAGCTCCAGAAGTCAGGCTGGAGGCACAGTAATGGGTGAGAAGCTGGCACCAGGGAAGGGGGGAATCCCAGTCCAGCAAATGCCTTTCCAGTAAGGCATGCGAACCCGAATCCCACATGCCCTGAGATCTGAATCTGAGTTGAATGGCTGAGAGTTGTCCACCTGAACTGACTGATAAAAATCCTTTTATCATCTGAGAACTCCTCTTTTGTTTATAAAGGTGAGTTTTAATTTGCGGTCAGCCTGGGCCGCAACGACGGGGGCCTGGAGCCTGATGGTGGAGCCCTGGACGAGCAGGTCATACAGGATGACACCACCACCACCTCAAACACCCTTCTATCAGAGCAGGTTTTGCCTTAGTGACCAGGGGCTCATCCACACGTCAGTACTGGGTGCACCACCAGTGTTTTAACTGTACCATGAGATAGGATGCCTGAGCCCGACTTTACTCAGAAGCTGTGTTAACTCAAAGAGCTGATTTCCTCTCTCGACACTTGAGAGGACGATTTCTGGAGACTCCAGATGAACTTTGTAACTGTGCCTTCACAGAGGAAGATTTGGACATTTTGGAATGGCCTGGCCGGGCATGAATCGCACAAAGTGTTTCTTGTCCCACCTTCTGTGGGTTGCAGTTGCTTGCTGTTGAGGCAGTTTGCACGGGTGACATTTTACATCGGGCATCTGAACTGTGAGCCATAGATCCAGTGTAACTTAATTTTGAATAAATTATACAGCTTTTTCTTTCATATCTGTGTGCATCTGTGTTTAGGATATGATGGAGGATGACCTGGGAAAGGTTTGAATCACTTGCAAACAGGGAGGGGTGAGGTTATCCTCGAAGTGTCGTGAGGTATTAGCTAGAGAATTATGTTCCATTCGAGGCGCAAGGCTTTAGGCTCAAGATCTTAGCGAGGGTGCAGATGAGATTTACTGGATTGTGTGTAGTTTCAGGAATGAGGCAACTTCAGTTATGTGTTGAGTGGAGGGGGTTTATTATGTGCCTTAGAGCAGAGAAGGTAAGGGAAGAATTAAGGGCAGTGTCTCCATTGAGAAGCTGATAATTGGTTGATAAATCAAGCACTCGATTTTAAAAAGTTTGCAAAAAGAGCAGAAGACGTGAATGTTAGGATGTAGAAATGCTGGTTGAAAAGGTGGCAGAAGCAGAACCGTTAATAACTTTCGAAAAGAGAACTGGATAAATAATTGATGATAAAATGAAATTGGCTGGGTTGGCAGCAGGGGTGGGGCTTGATGAGCAGGGCAAAAGGATTAATTGGATAGCTATTTCAAAGAGTTAGCGTGGGTGTGAATGGCCTCTTCTAGTTCTCTATGATTCTGTGCAGTGGTGCGCGTTGAATGACAGCGAGAAGCTCAGTGTTCATTAAAAGCTCTCAACTGATGTACAAAATCCAGATTCCGAATAGCTGTCATGGTACCGAACTAGGTTTTTTTTAAAAAACCATTTCCAAATTGGTCAGCTGGCATGGCTAGTGAGGAATCTCTAAGAAAACATCAGCCTCTGCTCCTTGACAACTTGCTTTTAACCAACATCTTCACAGGAGTGTAATTACATTGAAAATCAACATCAGAGCAAAGAAAATATTAGGATGGGTGACTAAACTTGTGGCTGGGCAAGTGAATAGATTTAGAGAGGGAGCCCAAAAGTCAGGATTGAAGGCGTGGACACCATTGGCAGACTGATGGGAGTGGAGAGTGAAGAAGTGAAAGATCTTGGAGAGTCGGTTGGGGGGAATGGGAGCAGGAGGAGAACACAGGATTAGGGAGAGCTGAGACTAAGAAGAGACTGACACTGTGAGCCAGTGATGCACCTTTAATTTTATGTCAGTGCCACAGATACTCGCTTATGGTGATCGAATTTATTTTGCCTTTCCTGGATGTGTCATCATGCTTTCCATATGCGTGCACAGTTGCTGACTAATCTGAGTTAAACTTGATTAATGTTTCTTGTCAAAGATTAAAATGAAGAGCTGCCTCTTCTAGTAACCTTTTTAGATTTCAATTTTTAGATGTGGAATGAGTTTGAATCTTCTCAACGCTCAGTGTAAAAGCTAACTTGATTGCTACATAATTGCTACAGAATCCATCGTTAAGGATGAGATTTCTAAGTTCTTGGAAGTGCAGGGTCGGATTAGAACAAGTCAGCATGGATTTAGTAAGGGGAGGTCGTGCCTGACAAACCTGTTAGAATTCTCTGAAGAGGTATCACGTAGGTTAGACCAGGGAAACCCAGTGGATGTTATCTATCTAAACTTCCAAAAGGCCTTTGATAAGATGCCTCACGGGAGGCTGCTGAGTAAGGTGAGGGATGGTGTTGTTCGAGGTGAGCTACTGGCATGAATTAAGGATTGGCTGTCTGACAGAAGGCAGAGAGTTGGGATAAAAGGCTCTTTTTTGGAATGGCAACTGGTGACGAAGGTTCAGTGTTGGGGCTGCAGCTGTTCACTTTATATATTAATGATCTGGATGAAGGGACTGGGGACATTCTGGTGAAGTTTGCTGATGATACGAAGATAGGTGGACAGGCAGGTAGTACTGAGGAGGTGGGGAGGCTGCAGAAAGATTTAGACAGTTTAGGAAAGTGGTCCAGAAAATGGCAGATGAAATTCAACGTGAGCAAATGCGAGGTCTTGCACTTTGGAAAAAAGAATACAGGCATGGACTGTTTTCTAAATGGTGAGAAAATTCATAAAGCCGAAGTACAAAGGGATCTGGGAGTGCTAGTCCAGGATTTTCTGAAGGTTAACTTGCAGGTTGAGTCAGTGATTAAGAAAGCGAATGTAATGTTGTCACTTATCTCAAGAGGGTTGGAATATAAAAGCAGTGATGTGCTTCTGAGAATTCATAAAGCTCTAGTTAGGCCCCATTTAGAATACTGTGCCCAATTTTGGGCCCCACACACAGTATGTCTGGAAGGACATACTGGCGCTTGTGCGTGTCCAGCGGAGATTCACACGGATGATCCCTGGAATGGTAGGCCTAACGTACGATGAATGGCTGAGGATCCTGGGATTGTACTCATTAGAGTTTAGAAGGTTGAGGGGAGATCTAATAGAAGCTTACAAGATAATGGATGGCTTAGAAAGGGTGGACGCTGGGAAGTTGTTTCCGTTAGGCGGGGAGACTAGGACCCATGGGCACAGCCTTAGAATTAGAGGGGGTCAATTTAGAACAGAAATGAAGGGACATTTCTTCAGCCGGAGAGCGGTGGGCCTGTGGAATTCAATGCCGCGGAGCGCAGTGGAGGCCTGGACATTAAATGTCTTCAAGGCAGAGATTGATAAATTCTTGATCTCGCAAGGAATTAAGGGCTACGGGGAGAGTGTGGGTAAGTGGAGTTGAAATGCCCATCAGCCATGATTAAATGGCGGAACGGCCTCGAGGGGCCAAATGGCCTTATTTCCACTCCTATGTCTTATGGTCTTATAATTTTGCAATTGTGCTCAAATCCCAGAAGGTGACTCGTGTAAGAAAGGGAAAGAAACCACTTGCGTAAAGTGTGAGGTGAAGCTTCTTAGTTTGGTGCTGAAACGCTCAAGGAATTATGCATCTGACCTTTGACCACTTTGTGCTAACACAGGGTTCGAACTAGTTAGTTATCATTCACCTGCATTAAGCGTACCTCCAAAAGCAAAACATAATGTCCAATATTACAATGACACAAAAGAAAGCATTTAAAAAGAATTTATGCAGCACCTTTCACAACCTCAGAATGTCACAAAGTACTTTTCTACAGTGTACTCTTGATGTTTTGTTACTGTCGTCATGCTAGAAGAATGATATCTAATTTGAACACAGCAAGTTTCCATAAACAGCAGTCTAATAACTTGTGCTGATGATATTGGTTAGAGGGGTAAATATTGGATAGGACACTGGGCAGAATAGGGGCGGCACAGTGGCTCAGTGGTTAGCACTACAGCCTCACAGCACTAGGGACCCGGGTTTGATTCCTGCCTTGGGTAACTGTGTTTGCACATTCTCCGTGTCTGCGTGGGTTTTCTCCGGGTGCTCCGGTTTCCTCCCACAGTCCAAAGATGTGCAGGTTAGGTGGATTGGCCATGCTAAATTGCCCGTAGTGTTCAGGGGTGTGTGGGTTATAGGGGGATGGGTGGGATGCTTCAAGGGGCGGTGTTGACTTGTTGGGCCGAAGGGCCTGTTTCCACACTGTAGAGAATCTAATCTAATCTAAAAAATTCCCCTGCCAGTTTTATATACCCTAAAAGAGCAGGCAGGACCTTGGATGAATGTTTTAGTCAAAAGACCACCTCCAACTACATGTTGCTCCCTCAGCATGGCATTCACGTTTCAGCCTTGAGCCCTAAGTTCAAAGTGTTACAATCTCAGCTGATGTGTCCAGAATCCAGAATGGTTTTATTTTTGCAATTTGTCAGTGTAATGGTCATTAATTCACTGAACATATTCAAAAGAGGCTGCCAATGTGCTTCTAAAAAAGGAACACGGGTTTATTAAGCAAAAGAAAAACAAGAAAACATTGACAATTTGGAAAGATCATAAAAACAGCAAAAGAAAGTTTCAAACCCTCTTTCTGAACTAACCAGGACAAGAGCTCTATCCCACTAAAGTGCCAATTCTGTCTTCACTTCAGCATTTCTTAGTGAACTGACAAGGTCACAAACATTTCCTTTCACCAATTTTTTTGTGCCTTCACCAGCTGCGATTCTCACTGAGAGACTCATAGACCTTTTTCTGATTTTGATTATGTTGATGGCACTAAGTGCTCAAGACTTTTCTTTTCCAGCTCTGATGGCCTGAGATTTCCACAAACTAAAGTTGTCCTCCTGCTGGAATGAACCTTCTGAACCTAACCTGCTTGTGACCCATGGTCACTTGTGTTTGCTGTGCATCTTAAAAGCTGAAGCCAACAGCGAGCCGAAACACACACTCATCAGGAAGCTTGTTAAATCATTTAGTTGAAGTCACATGCGTACTTGACTTTGACTTCATTAGAAATAAAATTCAACCTGTTTGGCTGTAAACCAAAGCCCTTTATACCTCAGAGTCCAAATTCCCAAAGCAATAACACATTGTAAACGTCTGTAATATGAACACACCACCGCTGGCTCTGAGAGTGTCACACAACCCAGATGGGGCACAGCAATTCGAACAAGAATCAGTGTTACAGCCAAACCTGATACCAATCTGATACAGAAGTCTGAAATGTAAGTAATTATTCAATTATTCAAGTTATCTCAGTGAGATTATAACCTTCCTGCATAGTCACGGTGGCTGAAGGTGCAGACTCAGTGCTAAATACTTAATGATGGAGTCCTGAGTTTGCTGTCACTACAATTGCAAAGGGTTGTACCCTCACCCCATACAGTCACCAGTGCCTGTGACAATACCTCTAGTGATGCCACAGGACTCGGATAATAGCTTCACTCGAATTTATTTGGTGGAGCAGCCTGCTGCCCCTAAAACAAATTGTAAAACTGCTGACTCAGAAGAGTACTCAAAGAGGGCCCTCCCTGCTTTTCATCTGCCGTCTCAGTAACTGCTGTACTCCCTCAGCTATTGGTGAGCCAGGAAGTGAGAGGGATGGTGAGAGGAGTGTGAATGGAATGCTGCGGGATGGAGGAGTGTGGGACGACGAGGAAGAAACAACAGCAAGGACACCCAGTATTGACATTGACGCTGACCTCCTGTTCTGTTGGTGGGAATTGAGTTGCTGTAATTACCGTTTAGTCCAAAGCTACCTCAGTCAAGCTACCCCCACCCCATGCCAGTTTCGCATAGCTCATTTTAAGTGGTTTGACAGACACACACACAAACGCACAAGGTAGGAAATGGATCAGAGCATACTGGATAGTAATAGTTGTTTGATGCTGGGGACCAGGGATTGGTCAATGTCTTTCTCTGTTAAATAAAGAAAGAAATAGGAGCAAGAGTAGTCCATCTGGTCTGTCGGGCCTGCTCTGCCATTCAGTAAGATCATGGCTGATCTTTTTTGTGGACTCAGCTCCGCTTAAACACACCATAACCCTTAATTCCTTCACTGTTCAAAAATCTATATGTGTCGTAAAAACACTCAGTGAAGTAGCTACAACAGCTTCACTGGGCTGGGAATCCCGCAGATTCACAACCCTTTGGGTGAAGAAGTTCCTCCTGAACTCACTCGTAAATCTGCTCCCCCCTTATTTTGAGGCTATGCCCCCTGGTTCTAGTGTCACCCGCCTGCTTCTCTCTTGTCTAATCTCTTCATAATTTTATATGTTTCTGTAAGATGCACCTCCCCCCATTCTTCTATAGTTCAATGAGTATAGTCCCAGTCTACTCAATTTCTCCTCATAAGCCTGCCAGTGGAAACAGCCTCCCTGCTTATATCTTATTTATTTCCCCCATAATTTTATATGTTTCTATAAGATTTTGCCCTCATTCTTCTAAATTCCAATGACTATAGCCCCAATCTACTCAATCTTTCCTAATCAGCCACCCCTCTCAATTCTGGAATCAATTTAGTGAACCTCCTCTGCATCCCCTCCAGTGTTAATACATCTTTTCTCAAGTAAGGAGACCAAAACTGTACATGGTATGGTCTCGCCAGCACCCTATACAGCTGCAGTATAGCCTATCTCTTTTTAAACTCCTTCTCTCTAGCAATGAAGGGCAATATTCCATTTGCCTTCTTAATTCCCTGCTGTGCCTGCAAACCAACTTTTTGTGATTTGTGCACAAGGACACCCAGGTGCCTCTGCACAGCAGCATGCTGCAATTTTTCACCGATTAAATAATTGCCCATTTTGCTGTTATTTCTACCAAAATGGATGGCCTAACTTTTACCAACATTGTACCCCATCTCGTCGACCCTTGCCCACTCATTTAACCAATCAGTTCCCTGCTATTTGCATTTTATTTTTCTCTTTGTACTTTCATGGATGTCCACGTACCCATCTCCAACACTGTCCATCAACTTGACTCAACCAGCATGAGGCATGGTAAGGTTGGCACTGACCTCAGGACTGGGGCAGCAACAGGATCTGATATTACAACATCCACTCTGTCCACTAGACCAATCACATTTTTCATTGCATTCTAGCTCATGCACCTCTTTGCTATGCGTTTTGCTTGTAACCTGCAGGTCTGTTTTGGTAATAGATATATCGTGTGAACAGACTTGAGTGCTGTGTGTCAAATGCTGCAACGTCCAGCAGTCTAGCTATGCACCAACGACATAATTGATCAGGTTATTTGTCTAATGACAAGGTGCACTGGCAAGTAACCTCACTAAGACATCCTTGATTGTACCTCGCTGCAGCAAGCATTGGAGAATGATCAAGGTAGGAGCTGTGACACATTTTCCCCACAATGCCGCCCCCCCCCCCCCCCAACCCCCCGCAAGCCTCGACACCATTACCAATGAGAATGATGAGGCAACCAAGCTTTTTCACATCTTTGGCCATTCTAATGCCCTCCTGACTGGCCTCCCATCATAACCCTACATAACCTGCCCATATATTAACTCTCACTACGTCTTATTTCCCTTACTTTTGGTGCAACTGTGTATCCACCCCCCCCCCCCCCCCAAGCTCATGTTCAAATGCTTCTGTAGCCTCACTTCTCCCTACTTCTGGACTTCCTCCAGCTTTAACAGCCTTGGGGATCTCTGTGTTGGTCAAGCCATGTCCTTTGTATATTCCCGATTTGTAATCACTTCACCATGGGTGATTGCAGCTCCAGGTACCTGGGCACTAAGTTGTGAAATTCCTGAATTAAACCTCTCTGATTGTTTCACCCTCATTTTGAGATGTTCCCTAAAACCTACCTCTTGAACACCATTTCTAAAGAAGGGTCCAGACCCAAAGCGTCAGCCTTCCTACTCCTCTGATGCTGCTTGGCCTGCTGCATTCATCCAGCTCTACACCTTGTTATCTCTTTAACACCAAAGTTTGTTTGATTGTTCTTCTGCTATCTTCTGACTCCCTTAATGGGACACTGTTGCCATATGGCTCATTTCAACAGTGAACAGTGCTGTTTACCTTGGGTGGTGGTGGTGCTTTGAAACGTGTCCTGGAGAAGAGGGAATTTTATTCGATAATGTGAATGTGCTGCAGGTTAAAATAATGAGATAAAAACACACTATTTTTCAAGAAAGTATATTGTTCATGCCTGCTCTTACTTATCTGAATTTACATGTATTTTGAGCTAGCTATGTTGGCGAAGAGAAGGGTGAATGAGCATAGCTGTTCTCCCTCAATTTAGTCTCTTGCTAACTGGACGCCTTATTCTCTCTAACTGTGTCACCATCCCAATGTCTTCTTTAAATAAGCTTCCTGAATGCATCTGTCCTGTCAAGATCTTGCTCCTCCCCTGAACCTCTGTATTTGTAGCCCAAAGCAAAAATTTATTGCTTGACACATTGGAGGAGCCTACATCAGCATGATGTGGAACTGTTGTGCTCTTTTAATGCCAAGGGTTTGCTGACCTCTGGTGGAATTTAGAAGGATTTCTCAGCAACTCTGCTGGGCGTTGTTTTAAGTCAGAATATTTATGTACAGTGCGTTCGCACGGCTTGCTCTTTCCCTATAATGTATGTGTGAATGTGATATGTGCATTTGGTATTCAGTGGAAGGAATATCATCTCTCTTAAACTGAATTATCTGTCATCACTTCAAACAATTGCAGAAAATTCAGTCAACAAGTACTGTGCATAGGTGCTGTTTCAATTTTATTTTTCTTATTACTAATTCACGGAAAGTGGGAATTGCTTTATTGCCCATTCCTAATTGCCCAGAGGGCATTCAAGAATCGGCAGCAATGCTGTGGAACACATGTAAACTAGATCAGGTAAGGATGGCAGATAGTGAACCAGATACATAATCTTTTCTTTAAACAATCATTATTACATGGTCACCATTAGACTAATTTTAAAATTTGTTTTATTGAATTCAGATTTCACCATTTGCCATGGTGGGACCTGAACACACATCCCCAGAACATGAACCTGGGACTCTGGATAACTAGTCCAATAACATTAGCACTACTTCACTGCCTCCTTTGGCTCTAGAAGATTTTCATTGCTTCACTGTTAGTGGCTGTAGCTGCCTAGGCCTTTAGCTCTGAATTTATTTCTACAAAACCTTACCACCTTTTATTCTACATTCAAAACTTGGGACCAAACCACTTGACGTTGCATTTTCTGATGTGACTTGACATCTGGCTTTGTCTGTTCATGCTGTTAAGTTATGTTGGGATGTTTTGCTGAATTAAAGGTGCTATATAATTGCAGATTGTTGCTTAGCACAGCTAGCGCACCTTGGGTATCTTATGAGGAGAGCTGGTAAACACAATAATGATGGTGTCTTACTGCTACTGTTCAAGTTTCCAGTTACTGCTTGTTGTGTCTGTTTGGACCCTCATGACCAAACCTGTGATTCATTGAAATGTTTTCTCTCCCATTTATCTAAAGAAGAGCATGTCATATTCAATCTGGTCAATGCTAACCCCTAAGATGTTGATAATGGATGATTTCAATGAGGTTAACGCCGTTAGGTGTTTAGGAGATGATGGTTAGATTCTCTCATTGAAAATGGTCATTTACTAGGCTCTTGAGTGGCACAAATGTTACTGAGGCCATAGATCATGTGAATGCAAGTTCATTTCTTCTATATTCTGTTGTTTTAAAAAATTGTTTACAACTTTGCTCCCGCGATTTCTAAAGCAGCTTCCCTCAAATTAAGCGATGGTAAAAACTGCCGTTGCTGGATAACACAGTGTGGAGCTGGAGGAACACAGCAAGCCAGGCAGCATCAGAGGAGCAGAAAAGCTTTCAGGTTGGGATCCTTCTTCAGATCTGAAATGTCAACTTTTCTGCCCCTCTGATGCTGCCTGGCCTGCTGTGTTCTTTCAGCTCCACACAGTGTTTACTCAAGTTAAGCTGCAGATGTCACTGTTGAACACAGAATACAGCACTGCACAGAACAATTAGTAACAACAGCAAACTTTCCCCCATTGAGAGTTGCGATCTATCGAGTGTGTGTGAAATGAATTCAGATCTGTTTTCTCAAAAGTAGAACCAAAAATGCTTTGAAACACCCAAAGGCAAACTATTGATGATATTTCAAGGCAACCGTAAATTAGAAATTTAACAGTTCTTGAGTGACTACAGAGTCAGGAAACAAAGCAGGGCTACTCGGAAATTATTGTCCTTGATGTGCTGGAGCTCCATTTTGAAGTATTTGTAAGTTTAGCTAGGTTTTCCTCTGGGAAGGGAGGCAGAGGAGCAAACAAAAGGGTCAGGATCAGGTGGAAGCGATTGTTTTAAGTGGCCAAGGAGAGCTGGAATGAGATAATGAGGATGGTAATTGGGGCGAGTAAAACAACAATAAAATCTTGCATTTATGGTGATTTTATTGCAGTAGAACATCCCAAGGCTCTTGACAGCAGTGTTATCAGAGGTAGAGTCATAGATGTTTTGATAGAAATTGCAGAGTTTGGGCCGAAGCAGAGGAACGCAGGAACACCAAGAATTTAGATTAGGAGTAGTCCAGAAGAAAAGCCAAAGTTGGAGGTTATAGAGTAAGGAAGGTGTGATAATTTTAAAATTCAAGTGCTTCTGGTCCAAGAGCCTGTGTGTCCCACAGGGGTAAAGGATTTTGGTGTGGGTTAGGAGACAGGTATCAGAGTTTTGGACCAACTTAGGTTTATGTATAGAGGTGCTTTGAGGTATTAACACCAGAACCAGTGCCAACACTTGGTGTCCAAATAAATAGAAATTCTGTTTATGATCAAAAGTTGTTCAGGTCTAGGACAACATTCCAGCGCAGTGCTGACAAAATGAGACACTGTCACGGATACAGTGTTTTGGGTGAATGTCTTCCCAAAGGTGGTCATGAACGACCCATTAATAATATTTTGAAGAAAGGCAGGAAATTCTTCCCAGGTTTTTGGTGGAGTTTAATTGTTCAACTAACATCGCGAAAAGACAGCGTGGAGCTGGAGGAACACAACAGTCCAGGCAGCATCGGAGGAGCGGGAAAGCTGATGTTTTGGGTCGGGACCCTTCTTCAGAGGTCCCGACCCGAAACATCAACTCTCCTGCTCCTCCAATGACGCCTGGCCTGCTGTGTTCCTCCAGCTCCACACTGTGTTATCTCCAGCATCAGCAGTTCTTACTATCACTAAAAGACATGCTCATGTTATTTATCACATTGTGTGATCTGGACGCATTAATTACTTGTGTTAGATTTCAATGTCAACTCCTCTACAGATTGCTTGTAAAGTGGATGTTGTGAAGTTGTGTAAAGTGCTATATAAATACAAGGCTTTATTTCTTTTGGCAAGTATCTTGAGATCTTTTTTCCATGTTAACATCCTGTATAAATACAGCTTAGTCTTCACCTATAGAATTATATCATCTATCACTATCTGCTATTCCTTTGCTTGTGTATTTTAATGTCCCCAGATTCCGCTGTATCAGTCGATTTCTGGTGTACTGGATAAATTAGTAGCATATCACCTTTATTCTATTGAATGTTGCCAATCAAAAGAAGTTCATCAGTTCATCCACCATCAGTTCCTGCTGCTCAAAACAGACCTTATCTACTTTGTAGAATCTTGCAGCATAGAAGGAGGCCATAATAATCCATTACGATTGTACTGCCTAGCTATCCAATTACCACTGCCTTCCCTTTCCCCAGAACCTATCTACCTAATTGTCTTTAATCATCTCCTGCAGTTTGCTATGAATTTAGCTCATTTGTCACTAATTCTGTGAGCCATTGTTTGTTAGATCTAATCTAGAGCCCCATGGAAATACATCCTAGTTTGGGATGGAGGGGAGGTGAAAGAGACAGCTTTGAGTGTGGGCACTTGGCTTGAGCGTGAGCCCTGGGTGCTGCGAACCCTAGTTTGACATATTCCCCCAGGTTTGACCTCCTGCCACAAACAGCCATATTGACAAAGGTGGGGGGGGGTCACAGTGACCACAAGAGAAAGCTGGGGGTGATGTTGGTCACTGTGGGGCAGGGTGTGGGTGGATGGGAGCGGCGCTGGCGATGGTGACGGCGGAGCAAGGTGGGGGTTTGGATAGGAATGGTGACCATGAGGCTGAGGGTGGGAGGCCAGCATTGCTGGAGCAGAGTGGGGGCAGGGGCGGCATCGGTGGAACAGTGTGAAGATGCGTGTGGGGCAGTGCTGGTGACTGTTGGACAGGTTGGGATTGAGGTTGTACTGATGACTTTCATGCTCATGGAAACAGGCTGCCCTGCGAACACTGGACCGAGGAACAACCAAGGTGTGGGGCGATCTCTTTAAATACATTTTTCAATTTGCAATGGTTCACTCGACCAGCTTTCCTTTTCCATCTTCCATATTTTCATCGATAAATAAAGTGCTGAAAGGAAAACAACAATTTAATTCTGTCTTTGCTTTCTCCTCCAGAGTTTAGTTGCAGCAATGTCTGGAAGTTTCATTTTGGTTGCTGGAGACTCCCGGACAATCTTGGAGACTTGGCAACCCAAGGCAGAGAAGGGTTGAAGGAGTATTTTCCACGGTGTGTTCAGGAGAATTTTCTTGTTAAGTATTTTTCTGCTAAGAAAGGAAGGAAGGATCACTGGACCTGTTTTTGGGGGGGTGAGGTTAATCAGACACGTCAAGTGATGTCAGGGGAACATTTGGGGGATGGTGATCATTATATCCTAAAATTTGAGTTTCCTTTGGAAAGGAACACAAAGCAATCCAGAGTAAAGTTACTTAACTGGGGAGGGCCATTTTCAGTGGGCTGAGAACAAGTCTGCCTTCAGTAAATTGGCAATCAGACATTGGCAAGCAAAGCCCTTATGACAATAAGCCTTTCTCCTGGCATGGCATCCTCTCAGCTTGGCGTGGCAGTCTTCTGATGGCATGTGACAGCCTGGCATGGTCTCAGCTTGTTCTCCCAGTCTTAAGGTGATTCCATAGTGATGTCCCAGCTTCATGATCCTTGAGATGAAGCCCGGTGCAGTCTGGAGCCAGGGCACAGTGTAGGCCGGAGGCTAGGTAGCAGCATGGTCGGGTTGGAAGAACGTTGTTCTGACCTTTTTATTCCAGCAATGCTGGACCTTTTATTTTTCTATTTCCTAAGATCTCGTAACCCAAAAACCTTTGTACCTGAGATGTGGCAACATACAAACTTTTCACTCAAAGCTAATTCGTTTCAATTATAAAGATGACTAGTGCGTGTACAGTCGAGGTATATTCCCACAAGAGAGATGATAATGCAATTAGAGTTGAAGCTCCCTGGGTAATGGAAGAGATTGGGAGTTAGATGATCTGCTAAATGTCAGTTTGATAGTGCAAGTGATAAGTAGACAGAATATACAACACTTAAAAGAAAAAGGAAATAAATATGGAGTATGAGAAGAGACTGGCAGCCAACATAAATGGGAGTTGAAAAATCTTCTGTATGAATAACCAACGAAGAAACCAGGCTGATTAGGGATCAAAGGTGGATCTACGCAGAAGGAAATAGCTGTGTTACTAAATGAATACTTTACATTGCCTTCACCAAAGGAGACGATCCTGCCAAAGTCATAGCAGAAGAGAAAACAGATGAGTCACAGGATGGACTAAAAATTGTTACAGAGGATGTGTTAAAAAGATGGTTAGTATTTTTGAGTTGTTACCAGGACTGGGAATGCAGCTGAAGCACCTGATAGAAGTAAGGGTGGGATTTTCAAATGACAGATGTTGTTCGAGGACTGGAGAATTGCAAATGTTACACACTTGGTACAAAAAGGGTGTGAAGGTAATTGCAAAACTGCAGTCAGTCAGTTAAATCTGGATGGTGGAGAAGCTTCTAAGAAACAATAGTGTAGGGCAAAATTGATAGTCACTTGATTAAGTAAAGTGTGGATTAAGTAATGACATCCAGTGTGTGGATTCATTAAAATGGCAGAGGGGTTTGATGAGCGTAATGCAGTTGATTTAGCGTACACTAACTTCCAAAAGTCATTTGATAAAGTGGTACATTACAGATTTTTTGGTAAAGTTGAAACACATAGAACAAAAGTGGTAGTGGCAGCTTGCACTTAGAACATAGAAAATAGAACAGTACAGCACAGAACAGGCCCTTCAGCCCACGATGTTGTGCCGACCATTGATCCTCATGTATGCACCCTCAAATTTCTGTAACCATATGCATGTCTAGCAGTCTCTTAAATGTCCCCAATGACCTTGCTTCCACAACTGCTGCTGGCAACGCATTCCATGCTCTCACAACTCTCTGTGTAAAGAACCTGCCTCTGATATCCCCTCTGTACTTTCCTCCAACCAGCTTAAAACTATGACCCCTCGTGTTAGCCATTTCTGCCCTGGGAAATAGTCTCTGGCTATCAACTCTATCTATGCCTCTCATTATCTTGTATACCTCAATTAGGTCCCCTCTCCTCCTCCTCTTCTCCAATGAAAAAAGTCCGAGCTCAGTCAACCTCTCTTCATAAGATAAGCCCTCCAGTCCAGGCAGCATCCTGGAAAACCTCCTCTGAACCCTCTCCAAAGCATCCACATCTTTCCTATAATAGGGCCACCAGAACTGGACGCAGTATTCCAAGTGCGGTCTAACCAAAGTTTTATAGAGCTGCAACAAGATCTCACGACTCTTAAACTCAATCCCCCTGTTAATGAAAGACAAAACACCATATGCTTTCTTAACAACCCTGTCCACTTGGGTGGCCATTTTAAGGGATCTATGTACCTGCACACCAAGATCCCTCTGTTCCTCCACACTGCCAAGAATCCTATCCTTAATCCTGTACTCAGCTTTCAAATTCGACCTTCCAAAATGCATCACCTCGCATTTATCCAGGTTGAACTCCATCTGCCACCTCTCAGCCCATCTCTGCATCCTGTCAATGTCCCGCTGCAGCCTACAACAGCCTTCTATACTGTCAACGACACCTCCAACCTTTGTGTCGTCTGCAAACCTGCTGACCCATCCTTCAATCCCCTCATCCAAGTCATGAATAAAAATTACAAACAGTAGAGGCCCAAGGACAGAGCCCTGTGGAGCACCACTCACCACTGACTTCCAGGCAGAATATTTTCCTTCTACTACCACTCGCTGTCTTCTGTTGGTCAGCCAATTCTGTATCCAGACAGCTAAGTTCCCCTGTATCCCATTCCTCCTGACCTTCTGAATGAGCCTACCATGGAGAACCTTATCAAATGCCTTGCTGAAGTCCATATACACCACATCCACAGCTCGACCCACATCAACCTTTCTAGTCACATCCTCAAAGAACTCGATAAGGTTTGTGAGGCATGACCAGCCCCTCACAAAGCCGTGTTGACTGCATTTAATCAAGCCATGCTCTTCCAGATGGTCATAAATCCTATCCCTCAGAATCCTTTCTAACACCTTGCAGACGACAGACGTGAGACTTACTGGTCTGTAATTGCCGGGGATTTCCCTATTTCCTTTCTTGAAAAGAGGAATTACATTTGCCTCTCTCCAGTCCTCAGGTACGACTCCAGTGGAGAGCGAGGATGCAAAGATCTTCGCAAGTGGCGAAGCAATTGCATTTCTCGCTTCCCAAAGCAGCCGAGGACAAATCTAGTCCGGGCCTGGCGACTTGTCAATCTTAATGTTTGACAAAATTTTCAGCACATCAGCTTCCTCTATCTCTATCCATTCCAGCATGCACACCTGCTCTACAAAGGTTTCATTCACTACAAAGTTCGTTTCTTTCGTAAAGACAGAAGCAAAAAAACTCATTTAGGGCTTCCCCTACCTCCTCAGACTCCACACACAAGTTCCCTATGCTATCCCTGATCGGCCCTACTCTTTCTTTGACCATTCTCTTATTCCTCACATAAGTGTAAAATGCCTTTGTGTTCTCCCTAATTCGTTCTGCCAAGCCTTTCTCGTGCCCCCTCCAGGCTCTCCTCAGACCATTTTTGAGCTCCTTCCTCGCCTGCCTGTAATCCTCTAGAGCTGAGCTTGACCCTAGCTTCCTCCACCTTATGTAAGCTACCTTCTTCCTTTTGACGAGAAGCTCCACCGCTCTCGTGAAGGTTGCTGACTGAGAAGAAACAGTTGTTTTGTTGATGGAAGAAAGTGTTATGGTGGCGTTTGCTAAGGATTGGCAGTGGGTATATGCTGATATGTTTTGAAGACATATCATTGACCTTGACTTGGCTGCATGAGGCATGACTTCAAAATATGCAGGTGAACAGTTACTTGGAAATATTGTGAACTGTGAAGATGAAATTTTTTGTTTTCTATTAATTTGTGAGATGTCGGCATCACTGGCTGGCCATCATTTCTTGCCTGTCCCTACTTGCCCCTTGAGAAGGTGGTGGTGAGCTGCCTTCTTGAACTGCTGCTGTCCACCTGCTGTGGGTTGACCCACAATACCATTATGGAGGGAATTCCAGGATTTTAACCCAATGACAGTGAAGGAGCGGTGATGTATTTCCAACTCAGGATGGTGAGTGACTTAGAGTGGAGCTTGGAGGTGGTAGTGTTCCCATATATCTGATGCCCTTGTCCTTCTACATGGAAGTGGTTGGAGGTTTGGAAGATGCTGTCTGAGGATGTTTGGTGAATCTCTGCAGTGCATCTTGTGGATAGTACACACTGCTGCTGTGTGGCGCGAATGTCACTTGCCACTTATCAGCCCAAGCCTGGACATTGTTCAGATCTTGTTGCATGTGAACATGGACTGCTTCAGTATCTGAGGAGTCACGTATGGTGCTGAACATTGTGCAATCATCAGTGAACATCCCCATTTCTGTCCTTATGATGGAGGGAAGGTCATTGATGAAGCAGCTGAAGATATTTGGGCCTAGGACACTACCCTGAAGAACTCCTGCAGAGATGTCCTGGAGCTGAGATGACTGACCTCCCACAACCACAACCATCTTCCTATGTGTCAGGTATGACTCCGACCACCAAAGCATTTGCCCCCTGATATCCATTGATTCCAGTTTTGCTGGGGCTCCTAGATGCCAGACTCAGTCAAATGCAGCCTTGATATCAAGGGCTGTCACTCTCACTTCACCTCTGGAATTAAGCCGTTTTGTCCATGATTGAACCAAGGCTGTTATGAGATCAGGAGCTGAGTGGCCCTGGCAGAACCCAAACTGGGCGCCACTGAGCAGGTCAATTCTGAGCAGGTGCTGCTTGAGAGTACTGTTAGTGACACCTTCCATCACTTTACTGATGATCGAGAGGAGACTGATGGGGGCAGTAATTGGCCGGATTGGATTTGTCCTGCTTTTTGTGTACGGGACATACTTGGGCAATTTTGCACATTGTCGGGTAGATACCAGGTTTGTAACTGTACTGGAACAGCTTGACAAGGGGACCCTCAAGTTCTGGAGCACAATTCTTCAGTACTATTGCTGGGATGTTGTCAGGGCCAGTAGCCTTTGCAGTGTCCAGTGTCTCCAGCTGTTTCTTGATATCGCGTGGAGTGAATCGAATTGGCTGAAGACTGGTATCTGTAATACTAGGAACCCTGCAGGAGGCTGAGATGGATGTTCGGCACTTCTAGCTGAAGATTGCTGCGCGTGCTTCAGCTTTATCTTTTACACTGATGTGCTGGGCTCTTCCATCATTGGGGATATTATTGGAGACTTCTCCTCCAGTGAGTTGTTTAATTGTCCACCACCACTCACCACTGGATGTGGCAGGACTGCAGAGCTTAGATCTGATCCGTTGGCTGTGGGATCGCTTAGCTCTGTCTGTCACTTGCTGCTTTCACTGCTTGGTGTGTAAGTAGTCCTGTCTGGGGATGAGCTTGATACCTCATCTTCAGGTCTGCCCGATGCTGCCCCTGGCATGTGCCCTCCTGCACCCTCCATTGAACCAGCGTTGATCCCCCTGACCTGATGGTAATGGTTGAGTGGGGGATATGCCGGGCCATGAGGTTACAGATTGATTGGAGTACAATTCTGCAGTTGTTGATGGCCCACAGCGCCTCATGGATGCCCAGTCTTGAGTTGCTAGGCCTGTGCAGAGTCTGTCCCATTCAGCACGGCGGTAGTGCCACACAACACGATGGAGATTGTTCTCAATGTGAAGGCGGGACTTCAGCTCCACAAGGACTGTGCGATGGTCACTCTTACTGATACCATCATGGACAGGTGCAACTGCAGCTGGCAGATTGGTAAGGATGAGATCAAGTATGTTTTTCCCTCTTGATGGTTCCCTCACCGTCTGCTGCAGACCCAGCCTAGCAGCTATGTCCAGTCGGACCTGACTGGCTCGATCAATAGTCCTACTGCTGAGCCACTGTTGGTGGTGGACATTGAAATCCCCCACCCAGAATACATTTTGTATCCTTGCCATCCTTAGTGCTTTCTCTAAGTGATGTTCAACGTGGAGGAGTACTGCTTCATCAGCTCAGGGAGGACGGTATGTGGTAATCAGGAGGTTTGCCCGTGTTTAACCTGAAGCCATGAGACTTCATGTGGTCTGGAGTCAATGTTGAGGACTCCTAGACCATCACCCTCTGGGCTGTATGTTACTGTGCTGCCCCCTCTGCTGGGTCTGTGCTGCTGGTGAGACAGAATATATCCAGGGATTGGGATGGTGGGGTCTGGGACGTTGTCTGTAAGGTATGATTCTGTGAATATGACTGTCAGTCCATTGCTTAACTAGTCTGTGTGAGACACCTTTCCTAATTGTGGCACTAACCCCCAGATGTTAGTGAGGAGGACTTTGCATGGGCGACAGGGCTGTTTCTGCTGTTGCCTTTTCTGGTGCTTAGGTCGATGACAGGTGATCCATCCAGTTTCATTTCTTTATGACTTTGTAGCAATTGGTACAACTGAGTGGCTTGCTAGATCATTTCAGAAAGCAGTTGAGAGTCAACCACATTGCTGTGGGTCTGGTGTCAGATGTAGGCCAGACCAGGTAAGGGTGGCAGATTTTCTCCCCTGAAGGGCATCAATGAACTAGATGGGTTTTTTCCAACAATCAACAATGATTTCATGGTGATCAGTAGATTCTTAATTCCAGATATTTTGTTGAATTCAAATGCCACCATCTGCTGTGGTGGGATTCGAAGCCAGGTTTGCAGAACATCAGCTGGGTTTCTGGATCAGTAGTCTAGTGATAATACCACTAGGCCACCGCCTATCCCAAGAGAAACTTAGAGGACATAGATAGACTGGTGGAATGGGTGAATATATGGAAGATACAATTTAATGCAGAAAAGCGTGAAGTGATTATGAAAGGTGAATGATCATACAGTTATAAAAGGGGTGTAGAAATAGAGAGACCAAGGAGGTATATGTGCAATAAGTCATGGGAGGTGACAGGATAAGTTGGGAAAATGCACAGAAAAGACATATGGAGGGTCCTGGAGAATGTAAAACAGAGGCATAGAAAGCAAAAGCGAGGAAATTATGATGAACTTTTATAAACTACTCTACCCTAAAGTACTGCTCAGCCTCAGTTGGAGTACTGCATCATAAGACCATAAGACCAGGAGTGGAAGTAAGGCTATTCGGCCCATCAAGTCCACTCCGCCATTTAAATCATGGCTGATGGGGATTTCAACACCACTTCCCTGCACTCTCCCCGTAGCCCTTGATTCCTTCTGAGATCAAGAATTTGGCGATCTCTGCCGTGAAGGCATTCAACGTCCCGGCCTCCACTGCACTCTGCGGCAATGAATTCCACAAGCCCACCACTCTCTGGCTAAAGAAATGTCGTCTCATTTCAGTTTTAAATTTACCCCCTCTAATTTTAAGGCTGTGCCCACGGGTCCTAGTCTCCCCGCCTAATGGAAGCAACTTCCTAGCGTCCACCCCTTCTAAACCATACATTATCTTGTAAGTTTCTATTAGATCTCCCCTCAACCTTCTAAACTCTAAGAGTACAATCCCAGGATCCTTCGCCGTTCATCATATGTTAAATCTACCATTCCAGGGATCATCCGTGTGAATCTCCGCTGGACACGCTCCAGGGCTAGTATGTCCTTCCTGAAGTGTGGGGCCCAAAATTGGACACAGTATTCTAAATGGGGCCTAACTAGAGCCTTATAAAGCCTCAGAAGTACATCGCTGCTTTTATATTCCAACCCTCTTGAGATAAACGACAACATTATATTCGCTTTTTTAATTACGGACTCTACCTGCAAGTTAACCTTCAGAGAATCCTGGACCAACAGTCCCAGATCCCTTTGTACTTCTTTCTGCAGTTTCCCCACCTCCTCAGTACTACCTGCCTGTCCACCTACCTTCATATCATCGGCAAACTTCGCCAAAATGCCCCCAGTCCCTTCATCCAGATCATTAATATATAAGGTGAACAGCTGTGGCCCCAACACCGAACCCTCGTCACCGGTTGCCATTCTGAAAAAGAGCCTTTTATCCCAACTCTCTGCCTTCTGTCAGACAGCCGATCCTCAATCCAAGCCAGTAGCTCACCTCAAACACCATGGGCCTTCACCTTGCTCAGCAGCCTCCCGTGAGGCACTGTATCAAAGGCCTTTTGGAGGTCTAGATAGTTAACATCTACTGGGTTTCCCTGGTCTAACATACTTGTTACCTCTTCAAAGAATTCTAACAGGTTTGTCAGGCACGACCTCCCCTTACTAAAACCATGCTGATTTGTTTTAATCTGACCCTGCACTTCCAGGAATTTAGAAATCTCGTCCTTGACAATGGATTCTAGAATTTTACCAACTACCGAGGTTAGGCTAATTGGCCTATAATTTTATATCTTTTGCCTTGATCCTTTCTTAAACAAGGGAGTTACAATTTTCCAATCATCTGGTACTTTCCCTGACTCCAGTGACTTTTGAAAGATCACGACCAAAGCCTCCGCTATTTCCTCAGCCACCTCCCTCAGAACTCTAGGATGTAGCCCATCGGGGCCAGGAGATTTATCAATTTTTAGACTCTCTAGCTTTTCTAGCACTTTCTCTTTTGTAATGCCTACTGTACTCAACTCTGCCCCCTGGCTCTCCCTAATGGTTGGCATACTACTCCTGTCTTCCACTGTGAAGACTGACGCAAAGTACTTATTAAGTTCTTCAGCTATTTCCTTATCTCCCATCACTAACCTTCCAGCATCAATTTGGAGTGGCCTAACGTCTACTTTTGCCTCTCGTTTGTTTCTGATGTATTGAAAGAAGCTTTTACTATCATTTCTAATATTACTAGCTAGCCTACCTTCATAGTTGATCTTCTCCTTCCTTAATGCTCTCTTTGTTATCCTCTGTTACATCCGATTTTACCATTACATCCGATTTTGCCTTCTCTCTTTCAAACTGCAGACTGAACTCTACCATATTATGATCGCTGCCTCCTAAGTGTTCCCTTATTTCAAGGTCTTTTATAAAGTCTGGCTCATTACATAGCACTAAGTCCAGAACAGCCTGCTCCCTTGTGGGCTCCATCACAAGCTGTTCCAAAAAGCCATCCTGCAAACATTCCATGAATGGTCTTTCTTTGGATCCACCAGCAACATTATTCACCCAATCCACCTGCATACTGAAGTCCCCCATGATCACCGTGACCTTGCCTTTCTGACATGCCCTATATATTTCTCGGTGCATCTTGTGCCCCTGGTCCTGATCACTGTTAGGAGGTCTGTACATAACTCCCATTATAGTTTTTTGCCTTTGTGGTTCCTCAATTCCACCCACACAGACTCCACATCTTCTGACCCTATGTCATTTAGTGCCGTAGATTTAATTCCATTCTTAACTAACAAGGCAACCCCACCCCCTCTGCCCACCTCCCTGTCTTTTTGATATGTTGTGAATCCTTGGATATTTAACAGCCAGTCCTGAGCTCCCTGCAACCATGTCTGTGTGATGCCTACCACATCTTAACCATTCAAGAGGATTTGTGCTGTTAATTCATCTACTTTGTTGCGAATACTATGATCGTTTAGATAAAGTGTCTTAATGCTAGCTTTCTTATCATTATTAGAGATATTGGAAATCCCAAGATGTCTTAAGCTATCCTACCTTTTTGCTGTATTCCTAGTCTGCCTCGAGCTTAAATCCATCCGTACGCATGCTATCCTATTGCTTATCTTTCCATTTAACTCCATACTCCCTGTCTCTTTCACTTTCCCTTCCCCTCCGACTCACTAGTTTAAAGTCCTACTGAGGACCCTATTTATCCTTTTCGCTAGAACACTGGCTCCAGATCGGTTCAGGTGGAGACTGTCCCAATGGTACAGATCCCCCCGGTTCCAAAACTGATGCCAATGCCCCATGAAATGGAATCCCTCTTTCCCACACTAATCCCTTAGCCACGTGTTTACTTCCCTAACTTACTTTTCCCTATGCCAATTGGCACGTGGCTCGGGCAGTAATCCGGAGATTATGACACTTGAGGACCTGTACTTCAATTTCTTTCCTACTGCTTAATAATCCCTGAACTGGTCCTCTTTGCCTCTGTTGTTAGTCCCAACGTGGACCACAACAACTGGATCCTCCCCCTCCCGCCCCAATATCCTTTCAACCCGGTCGGAGATGTCCCGCACCCTGGCACCGGGCAGGCAACACACCATGCGGGACTCCCGATCCGGCTTGCATAGGATACTATCTGTCCCTCTAATTATAGAATCCCCTGTAACAACTACCTGTCTTTTTGCTCCCCCGCCTTGAATGACCTTCTGTGCCACGGTGCCATGGTCAGCTGGATCATCCTGTCCACAGTCCTTTTCCTCAACCGTACAGGGAGCAAGAATCTCATACCTGTTGGTCAAGGTTAGGGGCTGAGGCTCCTGCACCCCTGAGCTCAGAATCCCCCTACCTACCTCACTTACATTCACACCTTGTCCCTGAACACTTTCTGAATTTGAATTATTTAATCTACCGGGTGTGACTGCCTCCTGAAACAAAGTGTCCAGGTAACTCTCCCCCTCCCGGATGTGCCGCAGAGTTTGAAGCTCAGATTCCAGATCATTTACTCTGATCCGGAGTTCTTCCAGCAACCAACACTTGCTGCAGACGTCGTCGCTGCCTTTCACAATGGGATCGGCCAGCTCCCACATCATACAGCCACAGCACATCACCTGTCCAGCCATTACTACTTATTCAGTTAACTTTTACAACTTATGTATTAAATGCTTTCTAGTACTTCTCTGCTACACTCTTTTTCAATTAAGCAATTAAACTTTTAATCAATTAGACAATACACAAGGATATAAATTGAAAAGCCTTACCTTAACAACACACGAGAGTCCTTCCCGGTTAGAGCTCCCGCTCTTTCTGCTGCAGGAACAGGAATGGAGGGCTCCGACAGTCAAGGTAGGTATTTGCTAATCTTTAAAGCAGAGATTCACCCACCTGTAGGCCTCTGATTGACCCTCCCGCTCTTCCTGCTGTGAGTCTGTGGACTTTTAATTAGGTTAGAGGAGGAGGGAGGGAGGCCCTACTGTGTAGGACCTGGGGCTTCGAAGTAAGTGTTTAAATAATGGTTGCTTACCTTCCCAACTGCCTCTCGGCTCCGACTTCACTTCTGCCCGGCTCCCGCCGCTCTCCGCTGAAGAAAAGCATCTCCTGGACATCACACTTTCAGAAGAATGTGTGAAGACTTTAGACAGGGTGCAGAAAAGAGCAGGGAGCCCAACGATGAGGGATCTGGTGAAGTGGCTAGATTGGAGAAGCTGGAGTTGATCCCCTTAACAGATCAAAAGTCAAGAGGGAAGTGAGTTGCCAGATTTTTGAAATTTTGAGGAGTTGGGCCGAGAAGAAAGAGTAAAACTGTTCCCACTGGCCAAGTAACAGATGCCAAGAAATAAGGCAAATGGCACAAGAAGTAATGGATTGTTTTTCACATATGTGACAAATGGTTAGGATCTGGAATGGTTTACCTGAAAGAATGGTGGAGACAGAGTCACTTGGGAGTTTTAAAAAGGAATGAATAAAGGGAAAATGCTTGCAGGGCTATAGGGAAAAGACAGATTTGCAAGACAAGCCGAGAAGTCTTGCAGAGAGCTGGCATAGATATATCAGCCTGGATGGCTTCCTTCTGTGTTGCAATCGTTTTATGACTTCTGATTCTATTCAAGTCCTGAGAACTTCTGCATTAATCCTCTGTGTTCCCGCTGGGACAACCCATTATGTCCATTTTTTTTCCCCAATTTGCCTCAATCCACCAGCTGATCAGCTGCTTCAAAGGGGAATAAGAGCCACTACTACTTGTGCTGATGACATCTGTTCCCAGTTGGACTGAGTCTATCGTGCCATTATGTCCACACCAGTAGTCTTCCTTGATATTTTTCAAGTGTGTTTCCAATTCTAATTCAGAATTTACTGTTAAATCTGCTTCTACCCCAGTGTTTTTTTTAATTTTAGTCGTCTTTCGTTACGACTTCCGTGGCACTTGCAGCTGAGATTAACTCTACCTTTGTTTAATCATGAGAAATTACTTGTTGCTCAGATGCTGCAACCACTTAACCTCCATGACTTGGGCCTCTCTCACTGCTGCGCTGCTTCTGCAACATCCCCGGGCACTGCCCCATCCTCATAATCGCACCTCAGCACCAAAAGGGGTTCAGCCTACATTCCCTCACTGCTCCCACCCTTTGGCTCCTTTCCCAATTGCCTCCACTGCTGCAACCTATGATTTTTCCACACCATTATCAATAAATGAAAATGATCTTCTCCATACTGCATTTTTCAAATGCCTTTTAAATGTTGTGATCGTACCAGCCTCCACCACTTCCTCTGGCAACATTTTTCGTACATCCACCACCCTTTCCAGAATAAGCTTCCCCTTAGGTCCCATTTAAATCTTTCCCCTCTCACCCTAAACCTATGTCCTGTATTTTTGGATTCCCCTAACTTGGAGAAAAGATATTGGCTATTCACCCTATCTGTGCCTCTCATGACGTCATCCCTCAGCCTGTGACATTCCGGGGAAAATAGCCCCAGCCTCCCTCTAGAGCTCAAACCTTCCAACCCTGGCAACATCCTTGTAAATCTTTTCTGAAATCTTTCAAGTTTCACCACATTCTTCCTATAGCAGAGAGACCAGAACTAAATGCAGTATTCCAAAAGTAACCTAATCCATGTCCTGTACAGCCGCAACACGACCTCCCAACTCCTATTGTGAAGGAAATCATGAGTGATACCGGACTCAAAATGTCACTGACAGAGTTAGCACCTGAGATCACAGATCTCTTTTTTGTTTTCGGCTACTACTAAGACAGCAACAGTGGTGTAGAGCTGGAGGCATAGTAGGAAAGATCAGTTAAGGGCAGCAGATTTCCTTCTCTATTCTAATTAGGTTTTTTAAAAAATAAACAGTCTAACACCTTAATCGATTTTTACTCAAATGTTTCAGTTGTTTTTAACCCGAATTCAAGTTGTCAAAGAGCCATGGTCTTGCGTTGGAGTTTGTTTGTCCGAAATCTCATTCCCTGCGTTAATGATCCTGGCTTCTGGATCACAAAGCGAACATCGCCATTATGCCAGCATGCATGTGACTACAATTTTCCACCTGACTGCTAGAGTCTCTGGCTCCATAAAGGGACAAAAACAGATTAGGTGCAATAGATTGAAGCCTAAAGCTGTATTCAATCTTTTGGGTCTGCAGGCTGGCCTAAATGTACATTTTCTGCTTGGTTACCCAATAAACTGTTTAAATTGTAATAATTGTTTACTTCAATAGCACTTTCCCTAATAAACCCTGAATTTTGGACATGGAGTAGCACTTTATAAAGATTATTTGTCCAACCAACTTGTATGGTTCATTTAATTTTGTGATAAAACCTAATGTGTGAGATGGTTCATTTAGTGGTGTTTGTGTAGTAAGAGAACCAAGTGTTGTTTTAAATTTCCAAAGACACAAAAAAGGGAATATAACGCTGGGATCTGAACTTTGACAATGGCTTAAAACAAGACCAAGGAAGACATAGGCCCAACAGCAAATTTCATGACATCTGAACTTCCTAAAGCACTTTATGGCCTACAAGGTAACATTGATACGTAGTCAGTACTGTCATGTTGGAAATTTGGCAGTAAGTTTGCAGACAGGAAGGTCCAGAAGCAACATTGTGATAACTGTGGTGTGTGTTGGCAGTCATACATGGTCTGCTGTGTGTGAGGGTCGTCACTTTCTGGTCCCACAAGAAGAGTCTTGTAGAGTGAACAAGATGCAGTTTATTACATCTGGTCAACTATTTTCAGGCAATAACAATAGGCTTGACATTACTACAAAAACTGTCGGAAGGATTTGCCCTGGGTATGCCTCCAGCAAGATCCTATTTTACCTTCCAATTGTCCTCATGACAGTATCACAGTGAGTGGTGCTTATTAATTTAACTAATATTAACACTTTTTTTGAAAGATGTAAAACACATTCCCCACCTCTGTCTCTCCAGCAATTTCCATTTTTGTTTCAAATTTCCACAATGTCAGTTCTTTGTTTGTTTTATTTTTCTGAAGAACTCCAAATGTGTGCTCGTGTGTATTATTCAGTGTCCGGGCTATTTCTGTTGCCAGGACTTCGTAGTGTGATTAGGTTTTAAAAACAACTTTAAAGATTTTTACTTTGAAGGAATGGTGATTCTCCATAGTTTGCAGCTATTCTGGAGGGTTTCTCACAATTTCTGGAGCATTCCCACACTTCCTTGGCTGTAGTGGGGGATTTTCCAATTGTAATTTTCATGTTAGACAGGAGCAGATAATTTATTTAAATTGCCCAACCCTTATCTACTTTAAACAACTGGGTATGTGATTTCCCTGGCTCTCCACTTTCGGATTTTGCCAGTGTCTCTTTAGGCTTTGTTGATTCTGTGTCTTTCTCTGGCTGTGCCTTGTGATATTTGCTCACTATGGCAACAATGCCCAATCTGAGCGATAACTTATTTTTAAAATTCTGATCCTTTCAGCCTGAATGACCATGCTATTAACATCCCCTCTTTGAGCCAAGGGCTTATGGTTTTGATTCATTCAACCTCCAACATTCGTACCCTCCAACCCCGGCTTCCCCATTCAGCCTTACAGTGACAGATTTCTTCTGCTCTAACACATCCTCTCTCCGGTCTGAAATGCTTCCTCTGCCATTCTGTGAAGTATTCTTCAGTGCTGGATTCTGCCACAGTCTTTGGGGGCTTTGCTTTTCTTGGCAATTGGCAATATCTGTTTCCTTAAAGGTTTTCTGAATTCCCAGACTGCTGCCTTGTTGGTGCTGGTGTAGCTAAATAAATACTTCTGATCTAACACTGATCACCGTATTGTGTTTGTTGTCAGCGATATCTTACAATGTTTAGGGACTCACATGGACTAGTGTGTACAAGGGTAGCCAGCTTCTGGCCTAACAAGGACATTGACAGAGCAATGAAGGCTAGGATGGCTAACACCTTAGCTACTGAAAAAATTGCTCCTCATGTCTTTTTTAAAATCTTTCTTCTCTCATCTTAAAAAATGGCCCCTACTTGCAAATTCCCCCACCTGCGGGAAGAGATACCTGCCATCCACCTTATTTATAGCCCTCATGATTTTATAAACTTCTTTAAGGCCACCACTTGTAGAATAAACAAAATGTGGTTTATTGTATTTCTGCATCTACTTACATGTTATAAGAATAGACTATATGTCACTATAAAGACCTTTTGAGAGGACCTAGCATTGGATCTGCCTCCCACAAGATTCTCCTGCACTGTCTCTGCAAGTCCTCATCTCATAATCACAGTGGGTGATGCCTGTTGCATTTAATTAAGTATTAACCCTTTCAGACCTGCTTCCAATTGGAATGAACAGATAATCTGTTTCCAAGATTTTGGTGAAGGGAGAACTCCCTGGTTTGATTTAACCATTAATTCAATGAATAAAGCCTCTGAGGTTGAACAACAGCCTTCAAGCTGAGTATTCTGCACACTGTAATGAATGTCTTAACCCTTCATGAGACTTTCAGACCCTGAAGCCAATTTTGATCATTTGGGGGAAGTATTGGGGAACCCAGCTGTTTCTTCAGCTTGCCTTTCACTGGTAGGCAAGCTGCTGGTACAACATGCCCTCCTGCATGCCAGCTTGCCAATTAGAAGGTGAGAAATGATTTGCAAGTTCTTCAGGGCTGGAGCAAGGCCCCACCAGGATTATGATATTTTCAGACCCAGTGGTGAAGATGCTGAAGCAGCAGAGGAAGAAGGTCCTCATTCTTTGAACAGGTTGGCACTTGCCAAGGTGAGTTAATAAGTGGTTTCCAGGAGAGGTGACACACCCTGTGACTATCAGCAGCACTCACCTCAGATCCGAGCTAGGGTGCTTGAAAGGAGACGAATATTCAGTGGCTCCAACGACCTTTGGAAAGCCCTGTGGCCTTAAAGAGAGCAACAGTAGCACTCTCGACCCTGACTCAGCCAGTGTGTGTTTAAGTCTCACTGCAGAGACAGGAGGACAGCAGTGAAGATTGAAACTCACTGAGATTAATGAGCGAATGCTACAGATGGTATCTCTCCCAATGAATCTTTAAGCCAAGGCCCCATCTGCTTGGACAGGTAGAAGGAAAATATTCCATGGCGTTACTTCGAAGGTGACCAGATGATATCTCAGTGGTGTCCCTGCCAGTATTTTAGATGCTCTTTGTACAGCAGTCCAGTTGCTCCCTTATCCCAGTTCTATTCCCACTGCCCTACAGGTCCAAATTCCTTTTGGAATCATCTCTGCTTCTACCACTCAGGCAGCTGGAGGTGTACAAATGTTCCTCCTCTTGCTCCCTATGCACCAATGCTGGGAATAGTCAATCTTTTGCCCAGAGTTCTTGTACCATCATGAAATAGGAATACCTTCTCTGTTACATTCAGAAGGATGGTGCATCTTTGAAATCCTCTTCCCCAGAGTGTTCCCAGGTTGAGTTTATTCAGGTCTGGGGTTGATAAGGGGTTGGACTCCAAGTTGATGGAGGGTTGTGGGGTTTGGGCTGGAGAATGGAGTTGAGGCTAACGATCAGACACGATCACACTGAGTGGTGAAGCAGACTCCAAAACATCTCTTTTCTGCTCCTGGTTCTTGCGGTCAGCAGTGACTGCATTTCAGAAGTACTTTTTAATTGGCTGTAAATTGCATTGGAATTTCAGGCAGGCTCATTTGTTATTCTGTCCCACGGGAAAAAAAACAGAAGCCTTTCGAAAGCTGGGTCACCAGTTCTGTTCAGTGACCTTCACGGGTCACTGAACCTTAACTCGGTGCAGTCTGCCGATAATTCTGGGAGACAGCGGAGCTGTCAAGTTAATCAAAGCTCACTCTGAGCCCCAGTAATGAAGTTGAAAGGAGTCCATTAATAAACACTGACGTGTCACTGAGCCGGCCATTAGCCTGAGCAGCGGTAGGGAACCGCGTTGCTCACTTAAGCTTGTGGGTGCTACCTGACCCGAGTGCACTGTACAGTGTGACGGCTTAGCGCTGCACTACTGCAGTGCCGTTAGAAAGCTCCGCTTATTATAAACTGCTGACAAGCAAAATCACTTCCATCTTGGTCATTAATCGTTAAAACGCGAAACCAGAACTCGAACGGGATTTTTGTTTTAAAGAGGAAACATATTGCGATGAAATGTCAGGTTGTATCAAATGTTAAGGGAGAGTGTTTGGTAAAACCCTGCGTGTTCACCAGCTGCTCAGTTCCTCTGTGGTCGCCTCAGCCTCTGTTTGATTACAGAGTCAGTGCAGGAGCAAATCCCTTCATTGTCAGAATTTGACATCCTGAGGTTTTAGTCCAGCGACACTATGAGTCCCTCAGATATGTGTCAGCTAACGTTCAATGGGTAGCTCTCTGCTTTCTCAGGCACTAGTTTGGATCACTTTGGAGCACCAAAGTTTAAGTTGAATCTCCAGGGTAGTCTGGAGGACTGGCTGCAATGTCATTAAAAAAAAAATTGAGGCGTTTAAAGCGAGGACCCTGTTTGCCAGAGAGCACAAAATCCTGGCTGACACTCCAGGGAGTGCTGCACTGTTGGACGTGTCAATTTTCAAAGACGTTACACGGAGTTGTCCCACTAGGTAGCCCTTGAAGAGGAGCAAGGGCTGTTCTCCCCATTGCCCAAGTGGGAATATACATCACACCTATCATTCGGGGCCTGTAGAACTGCACTGGGACTCTGGAAGTAGTTTCTCAGCCACTGGGAGGAGAACGTTGTCATGCTGTTCTCTGAGGCAAGCAATGGGGAGAATTCACTGCACTTACAGCAAAGTGTCCCTTTGTGAATATCTTAAAATCACAACATAACAGCCACCCGAAGGGATAAAGGAAATCAGAATAATATTCCAGAAGAGCCATACTCTCCGTGACACCCTAGTTTATTTCTCAGTTCCTCCCTCATGTGTCTCCTCCTCTAAATATCCCCTCCATTTTCTAAGGCACAAGTGCAGGAATTGCACATTTATCCTTTTGCCTCCTCCCTTTTCACTAACACTCCTCCCAGGTGAAGTAATGAGCTATTTCTTGTCCTTCCCATACAATCTCCTGTCCTCACTGCTAACTATGTGGTGTCCTCTACAGTTGGGGTTGGGGCCTTTGGGTGCTAATGCGCACTGGGTGATCACTTTATGCAACTCCTCCTACTCAGCCTTCAAAACCCTGACCTCCCTGTCACGTGAACATCCCACCTTGTTCCCAATTTGATCTGTCAGTCCTCGGCCTGCTTCAGTGTTCCAAGTAGTGGTGACCAGGACAACCTCCTGGACTCAGCACTGAGTTCAGCAAATTCCAATCATAACTCCTGTCTCTGTCCTGTTCTAGGTGTTTAGTGTCACTGGATTGGTCTTAACTTATTTCCTTCTTTATTTTTTAATCCTACATGGGGATACATCCTTTGTCCCCCTCACTGTACCTGTCAACAGTCTGCTTTTGCATCAAAAGATTCTCTGTGATTTAATCTTACCTACCCTCAATCCCATCACAGTCTTTCCCTTGCATTCCAACCTCTTTTACTGGCTTAAATCATGTTTTATTCCTATCTATTATCATCTATCTAATGAAAGGCCATGAGCCTGAAATCTGAACTCAGTTTTGATGTGTGTTTCTGCCTCAGCCACTGATTTGTAATTTTTGTTCCCCAGAGTTAGAAGGAGAATGACATGTGCTTGGGGCAAGAGCCTGAACTGCTTTGAATCTTTGAATATGGGGAGCCTTTTACGTTGCAGTTGGCAAGTGAGTTCCTGTTGGCCAGGAAGGTTCCCCCCTTTTATGCCTGGAAAGGTCTAAAGATTGAGAATCAACTTTCTCAGCTGCTTTACAAAATACCTTCCATGGTCATCAAGTGCTGAAGTGGGACTTGAAGCCATAGCTTCTGGTCCAGGGATAAGAACACTACCTGTTGTGCCTAGTCTTGAGTGAGGGTGACGAGATGTTTTAAAGTCAAAACAAGGACATATGGAAAAACAATGGAAATGCAGGGCTCCATGATGATTGGTTAGTTGCACAGCTACTGTTTCTCTGAGGGAGGGGGAGTTAAAGGTGAGAGGTCATCTGATGACATATCCCAGAATATGGCCAGCATTGACCAGCCTATTGGGGCATCCAATTATCGGCAAGGAATCTACAGAGAGATATAATCAGGTTAAGCCAGTGGATAAAAACTTGGAAGATCGAATATAATGTGGGGAAATATGAAGTTATACACTTTGACAGGAAGAATAGAGGAGCTGTGTATTATTTAAATGGAGAAAGACTACAGATGACTATAGAACTGAGGGACTTGGGAATCTTCATGCATAAATCTCGAAAAAGCTATCCTCCAATTTCAGTGGGCAGTATGGAAGACAAATGGAATTTCAGCCTTCATTTCTAAGGGAATGGAGTATAAATATAAAAAGGTTTGCTAAAACTGTACGAGCCAGTAATTAGACCAAATGCTGGAATACGATGAGCAGTTTTGGACACTTTACCTCAGAAAGGATATGATAACTTTGGAAGTAGTACACAGAATGTTCACTAAGCTGATACCAGATATGGAGGTGCATTTATTATGCAGAGAGGTTGAGTAGGTTGGCCTGAAATCTTTGGAATTTAGAAGAATGAGAGATGCCCTTATTGAAACAGATAAGATTCTTAGAAGGCTTGACAGGGTAGATCAGAAAAAGTTGTTTCCATTTATGAGAGAGTCTCAGACCAGAGGGCACAGTTTCAGAATAAATGATTGTGTATTTAAAGCTGGCAGAATAGTTCTCTAGTTATGTGTGGTGCCTTTTAAAGCCATCATTGCAGGTTTCAACTAATAGAAAGGACTATTGACACTATCCTAAAGGTCAAGCTATTATTGCGGATCATTTCCAGATGAATCGATCGGTGCTGAATGATTAGAATTGGCATCAGGCACAATGCTGTATGGTAAGCATTTGAACAATGTGGAAATGTGTTTCCCTTTAATCATTTAATTTGCAGCTTGTCAGAGGAAGCTCACACTCTGTTTTCCCCATCCAGCCGGGGTACATCAGGGAAATCTATATGAGTTTGTTGCAGACATATGGGAGTGGGGGTGGAATGTGGGGTTTGGGAAAGCCTTTCCTGACTTCTCCAGTTGTTTCTGCTGTAAATGAGCCCCATCTTCTGACATTGCAAGGTTAGTACCCAAGGAAGAGAGAGAGAGAAAGAAGTCTGCTTAAATGACATATGCTAAACCTTGATCCTAAACTTTGAAATATAAAAGTTCACACGGTGTAGGAGACTCTAACTAATTTTATTGATGGGTTCAAAGCAAAGAGACTCTAGACAGGGCAAGTGTTGAGGTGCTAATGCTGTGTGAAATCTGTGTCCGGACTAGGAGACCTCTGGTCACCATAACTTGTATTCAACACAGGGACGTTTGATAAGGCGATTCAAAATTGTACACAGGATCTTTGGCTTTATGGTTAATGGCGGAGAATGTGAGAACAGTTTACTAGGCCTCAGCTAGAGTATAGTCTCCAATATATGGCACCACACCTTAGGACAAATGACAAGGCCTTGGAAAGGGTGCTGAAGCAATTGACCAGAATTGTTTCAGGGTTAAGGCATCAGTTTGATAGGTTGGAGGAGCTATATTCAATGGGCAGAGAAAGCTAAGGGATGTTGAAAATCATGGTGAGCTCTGATAGATTAAATAAGGATAAACTGTGTGCCCTGAAAGGTCAGAAAACAAACAACGCAGGTCTGGAGTAATTGACAAAATGGAGACAAAAATAATTTTTAATGTATTGAGTTACTGATCTGACAGGTACTGCTTGAAAGGATAGTAGAAACATCTTTAATAGCAGCTTTCAAAAGGGAGGTGTATTTGATGGGGCCAAATTTGCGTGACCATGAAGAAAGAGCAGGAGAGTGGAATTCATTGGACGAGCAGGCACAATCCTGATGGGCCAAATGTTCTGAGGAAGAGTCTGTGGACCCAAAACATTAACTCAGATTTCGCTCCACAGGTGCTGTCAGATGTGCTGAGCTTTTCCAGCAACTTCTGTTTTTAGGCCAAGTGTCTTCCTGCGTTGCTGAAAGGTGCTCAAAATGATTTTCTTCTTCGTTAATTCTAAACTATTCAACTGTACTAGCTTGTTCTTTGAAGTAAAAATCACCCTTTTCTCAATTGACATGATCTTCAATTTGTGATTGAGAAATAAACAGAACAAGCTTGCCTATTGAGAAGTAGCATGCATTCCTTTTTAATGAATGCTGTCATTTTAAGAGGTTATTAGATTAGATTACCTACAGTGTGGAAACAGGCCCTTTGGCCCAACAAGTCCGCACCGCCCTTGAAGCATCCCACGCAAACCTATCCCCCTACAACCCACACACCCTTGAACACTACGGGCAATTTAGCATGGCCAATCCATTTAGCCTGCACATCTTTGGATCGTGGGAGGAAACTGGAGCACCTGGAGGAAACCCACACAGACACGGGGAGAATGTACAAACTCCACACAGAAGGTCGCTCGAGGCTGGAATTGAACCCGGGTCCCTACCGCTGTGTGGCTGCAGTGCTAACTGCTGAGCCACCGTGCTGCCCCCTTTATGTGAGAGATCTGTTAATCGACAAGATTGACTATAAGTGTAGCAAATTTGCCCCCAGTTTACTTCAAATTTCTCTTGCTTTGCTTTGCTGAGACATTTGAAGGCACATCACTGTCTTTAGGAGTTAAGGTATGTAGTAGTTCTGCCTGATCTGGTCAGTAGTCTTTTCCAATGTGAGTATATCTTACATTGCTAAAACAAGAGAGTCCAGCCATAGCCCTTCTAATTTTTCTAGTGTAGTAAGAATGGAGTAATGGACATATTTCACCATGAGAATGACTTGTATCATTTGTGAACCTTTAACATTGTAAACATTTTCCAAGGTGCTTCACAGGCCAATGTTATTGGACAAAATATGTCGTCAAATGACGTTGGGAGAAATTAGGACAAGACGCCGAAAGCCTGTTCAAAAATGATCAATTTTAAGAGTTATCATGGTGGACGAAAAATAGGTTAAAAGTTGAGATGGTGCATTAGCAATGTCAGAAATTTAAGACAATATTTCAGACTTCTCAATGAAGTTATTGCCATTGAGAAAATAAGCTTCCATGAGAAGGATGCACTATCCACAGTTAATGAAATTAAAGGTGGGATCAAACTGAAAGAAAAGGTGAATGTTATGAAGGTGATAGATGAGAACATTTTAGAAATCAGCCAATCCTCTATCTGCTTTGCCGAGTGATCTGCAATTGCTCCCATTCTCACAACTACTTGGTTTTGAAACTCTTATCCTTTATTTCAAATGACCTTCCTCTTTTTACCTTCTTCAACTCCCAAAACCCTCAGAGATCTGTGAGCCCCTCTAATATATCACCTCTAATACCACCAGCTCTTAACTGGGGGGCAATTATAAAATTTGGAACTTTATGCCACTTTAGCTACATTTACTGATTCCCCTTTATCCATCTTGCTCTTAAATTCTCAAAGAGCTCTAATAAACCTATCAAACATGATTTCTGTTTGACAAAATTATGTTGCCTTAGCCTGGTTGCACTATTGTTGTCTAAATGTTTTATTACTAGTTCCTTAATCATGGATTCTAGTATTTCAACGGTAACAGATGTTAGGCCTATACTTGCTTGCTGTTTGACTCCCTTCCTTCTTGAAAAGTGGTGTTTCATTTGCAGTTTTCTAATCCTTTGGTATCTTTGTAAAAACTAGGGAATTTTGGAAGCTTACCACCAATTATTCTGTTATCTTTGGAGCCATTTCTTTTTAGATGTTAGGTTAAAGACCATCAGAGAACTTGTCAGCCTTGAGTCGTATTAGATCTCCTACATGTTTTTTTCTTTAGTGATAGTGTTTGTTTTAAGTTCCTCCATCCTCTTCTTCCCTTCATTTGCTACTATTCCACTGTGAAGACTGATACAAAATACTTTTTCACAGTTTCCCATTTCTCATTTATAATTCACAATTCTCATCCTCCGATACTTGCAATTTTTTGTCTCTTGTGTTTATGAAAATGAAATGAGATGTGTAGAAGTCACCACGATGAGGTGTCATTTTACTTACAGAAGTTATAAAAAGAAATAATTGAGACAAAGTTCATCCTTTGTTCCCTCCAAGGCTCCTTGGTTTCTGAAATGGTGATGGGACACTGCTGCTGAAGCTGCCCCTGAGGCCGCCAAAGCATGGATTTCCGGACCAGACCCACCACATTGTTACTGCCAAAGCTGACACTGAAGTTGCTGTGTCACTGCCATAACAAGGAGGGACAGATCGGACCCACCCTGTGACTGACTCTGAAGCCGCTCCTGTCACCACCCAAACCTGACACATTCCTGCCATAGTGATAAGGAATGGATGGGAACCATACTGCACATGGTGTGAGATAGATAGGAGATGTTCAGTACCAGTGGGGCGGGTGGGAGGGTAGGGGGAGGAAATACTAAAATAACAGAAATGAGGTGATTTAAGAAAAAATTAGGAGAACTAATGAGGAAGCAATGCTTTCATTTCTCCAGAGCATTAGTTGGATCCCATCCGGAGCGCTGTGCCCAGCTTTACACACCAAGCCTCAGGAATTATAGGGTTGGCCTTGGACAGAGTGCAGCTTCAACAAAATTATCCCACCGTCACTGCTGAAACCATCGCACTGCTGCCAGGAGGAACAGACAAGGCTACTGACGATGAAGCCTTCGATAAAGCCATGACCATCATGGTCACAATGGCTATGAGGAATGGACATCATGATCCACAGGCCCTTGCAACTGCCTTCCTCCACGGCAGCTGCACAGAAGAAAAAATGGTGAACTTTGATACAAAAAAGAAATGAAGGAATAAAAGAAAAAGAACAAAGAAGAATGCGGCTGGCTAGGTGAGCTGGACTGCAAATACTTCCTACCCTGCTGCTGCCACTACCATCTTGAGGTCATGGAGAATATAAATAAATTTAGCTACTCTCTTCCTTTTTTTATACATTGGGCATTCTACTTCTGGGATTCATGCTCCAGAGAAAATAATTTCTTTGCATCCAAGTTAAAATTTCCCTTTTTAAAATCTTGCTTAAATCATTGCTCAACTTTCTAAATGCAAGGAAGAAAACCACCTGGCTTTATGTAAACTGACTCCAAATAACATCATTTTCTGAAGAAGGGTCTCGACCTGAAACGCCAGCTTTCCTGCTCATCTGATGCTGCTTGGCCTGCTGTGTTCATCCAGCTCTACACCTTGTTATCTCTATTCCAAATAACATCAGCCTGGAATCAGTCTGTTGAATCTGTACTCTGTCCAAGGTCAACCCTACATTTCCTGAGGCTTGGTGTGTGAAGCTGAGCACAGGGCTCTGGATGGGGTCTAATTAATGTTCTGGAGAAATGAAAGCATTGCTTCCTCATTAGGTCTCTTAATGTCTTTTAATTACCTAATTTTGGTTATTTTAGTATTTCTTGCCCCCCCCCCCCACGCCCCCGCCCCCTCCACATTGGCACTGAGCTTCTATTTATCTATGTTACCCCATGTGCAGTTTGGGTTTTTGCTAACACTGGCTTTTCTTTAGCGTCACTGAGATATCCTTCCAATTCCTTGCAACCAACTTTATCCCCTGCCCCCTGCACTCTGTGAAGCAGATAAATTTTCTGGAGATTGGAAATGAAAACAGAAAATGCTGGAGAAACTCAGCAGACCTGCCAGTATCTTTAGAGATCAAGTTCACTTTTTAATTCATTCACAGGTGAGAGCAGCACTGCTTGGAGCAGCGTTTATTTCCTAGAGGGCAGTTAATAGTCAATCACATCACTGTGGGTCTGGCGTCACAGAAACGATGGTAGATTTCCTTCCCTAACTGGCATTATTGAAGTAGATGGGTTTTTCCTGACAATCAGCAATGGATCCATGGTCATCATTTTATTGAATTCAAATCCCACCATCTGCAGCAGCAGGATTTGAACCTGGGACCCCAGAACATTTCCGGCGTCTCTGGATTAACAGTCCAGAGATAATATTATGAGGCCATTGCCTCCCCAAGAGAGTCTGGTGTGACCTCTTAGAGTGGTAGTGAACCTGAAACATTTGTTCTCTCTCTCTCACTCTCTCATGCTCTTGCTCTCTCGCTCTGTCCATAGATGCTGCCAGTCCTGATGCATTTCTCTAGCGCCTTGTGTTTTCATCTCAGACTGTTTTTGATCTCGACATCCATTTTGGCTGTGACATGAGCTCCATATGCTCTAAACAGCCTACATCCCTCACCTTACATCTGCCATTTCCACCCCTCCCTCGGCGTACCTATTGCTGCCCCACCCATGCCACTGACATAGCCAGCCACATCTCCTTCAAGCGCACTGCCGGCTTCTGCCTGCCGTCAATTTGAGGTCACTCCAACATTTTATACTCCACATTCTTATTCATGACCAGTACCGAACACCTAAACACCCCCCATTTCTGTTGTTTGAACTCTCTTTCTTTTCCCCATTGGCACTGAACAACTTCTTGTCTATCTCTGTTTATCTTATCTATCTTTTCTCACGTGTTTTCCCACACTACTGGGAGTGTGAATACAGCCCAGACCATCACATTACCAGCCTTCCATCAGTTGGCTCCATCTACACTTACCACTGCCTCAGAAAAGCAACCAACATAATCAAAGACCCTTCCCACGCCAGTTATACTCTCTCCTACTCTCTTCCATTGGGAAGAAGATATAAAAGTCTAAATACATGTACGAACAGATTTAGGAACAGCTTTTTGCCCGCTGTTATTAGACTTTTGAACAGACCTCTTAAATGTTAATTCTGATCTCTCTTGCTCTGCACTTTCATTGTAACTGTAAAACTGTATTCTGTTACAATCCTTCTGTTCTGCTACCCTGACACACTTTGTATGGTACCATATGCTGTATAGCACACAAAACACCACTTTTCACTGTATCTTGGTGCATGTGACAACAATAAACCAAAACAATCAATTATCCCTTTATTCTTTCATGGGAAGAGGGACATTGCCTTAATACCCATGAACTTAGCTGCTCTCTTGGCCATTTCAGACAGTAGTTAAGAGTCACCCAGGTTACTGTGAATCTGAAGTCACATGTAGACAAGGCCTAGTGAGAATGGTAGATTTCCTTAAGGCACTGGTGAATCCAGTTAGTTTCTATGATGACTGATGATAGCTTCCTGGTCACCATTATTGAGACTTGCCTTACAATTCTAGAGTTACTAACGGGCTTTGGATTTCACCAGTTGCTGTAATGAGATTTGAACCCAAGTTCCTGGAGAATCACACTTGGGCTCTGGATTACTGCCTCCACTTTTTTTTTGCTAAGCAACCTACATTTTTGTCCATTCTGGCAGCGACTTGATATTGAAATTCTTATCCTTTATTTCAAATCGTTCCTTGACCTTTCTCTTTTTGCCTTCACAAGCCTCAGAGATCCGTGTGCTCCTTCAGTTCTGTCCTCCTCTGGAACCGTCATATGTCATCATTCCAGCCTTTGGTAGCCATGCCTTCGTCTGTCAGGAATTCCCTGTTCTCCTGCCCTCACCCTTTAAGTTTGGCCCTGAAAGCCTGACTCAGAGACAAAACATTTGATCAGCTACATGTGGGCTGGAGTCCAACTTTCATGCACCTGCAAGGCACTTTGAAATGTTTTGTTACCTTTAAAGGTACTATCTATATAAATGCAATGAGTTGTTGTTGTGATGGTAGGTTCACACCTGAAGTGTCAACTCTATCTGACCTTGTACGTGTTCAGCCCTGGCCCACCAACTACCTAATGTTACCTTATCGAATGTACTTTCTCCACACACTGTTTTATTTCACATTTCCAGCACCTTCGGGCCTTCATTCTGCTCATTCTGTGGGATTTGAGTTTGAGGTGTTCATTTTTTTTTGTAGTTGATATGTCATTGTGAATGTGATACCTAAAGTCTCCAGAAGGTTCTCGGTACACATTGCAGGGGTTTTATACCCAACACTGACGTAGGAAAACGCTCAAAGCAGCATCCATCAGCATCCATAAAAGATAGCTCAGCAGGTTTTGGCCACATCACCTGACCGCCATCATGGTGGCCCACCCGTCAGGCCTTGCAGTGGGCAATGACAAAGTGAATGATTACTATGAGCTTGCACCAAGCTGTCAGCTGGTCAACAGGCACTGGAGAGATGTTGGCTGCGGACAGGAGACAACTGGGAAACTGTATTTGTTTCAGACGTCCCCAGACATGGGGAGTTGCTGAGCCTCAGCCTGAGTTGAGAGCTTTTAATTACCGTTTTTGTTTGAACGTAAGAAATCCTTTCTAGAGCACATCTGTGCATTTTGACCCCCAGCCATTTGTGATATCCCACTGACTGAACTCTGTGGTTGCCTGTAAGGACAGAGACTAATTCCTTGATAACTACTCATTGCTGCCTCATGAGCTGGTTCTGTCTAATTAAACGGAGCCAGGCTCCCTTTAAAATCCAACATATATCAGATTATTTAGGAGCAATTACAGCCAGTGTTTAATCAGTTGTTTCTTTGTGGCATATAATTTAGATTTATTGAGTGCTTTTCCTGTTCAATGGATGACCAAACTGAAATGAATGAATGACTGCTGCGTCATCTTTAACCCTTCAATGCTTTTTTTGTCATTCAGCCATTATGATGTTCTATAACATGATAAAGGCTCATTGTGCACTTGACATGGAGCTTAGATCTCAAGCAGTGACTGGAATAGTTACTGCTTCTTCTCAACTTTGTTGTTCTCTCTTGCAAAAGTGTTGCATCTTCACTTGCACAGCTACCTCCCTATCCCACCCAATATGTTTTAGGCTTGGTAGAGACCTTCAGTTGATGTAGTGAATGGAAAAGTCAAGGACGAAACATTTGTAACCACTCCAGCCAGAACAGGATGGTTCACCTCAATCTCCTCCCCTGGATCCCCCAGCATCACAGATGCCAGTCTTCAGCCAATTCTGCTCACTCTCTGTTATATCAAGAATTGGCTGAGCTCATGCATGACCGCAAACATCATGGTCCCCTCACAGTAGCCTGATTGCACTGCTGAAGACCCAGGTTCTGTTCCACCCTTGGAGCAACTACCTGTGTGGACTTTGAGTGTTTTCCCCACGGGTTTCCTCTGGGAGCTCTGGTTTCATCCCAACGTCCAAAGCTGTGTGCGTGCTGGGTGGTTTGGTCGTGCTAAATTGCCCATTGTGTCCACAGATGTCCGGGCTTGGCGGGTTAGCCATGGGAAATGCACGGTTACAGGGATAGAGAAGTGGTGTGAGTCTTGGTGGGATGCTCTTTGGAGGGTCGGTATGGACTTGATGAGCTGAATGGTCTGCTTCCACACTGTAGGGATAATATTGCTTATGATTCTGTGAAATAACTGTGTTCTGAGCCAAGATATTGGAGTAAAGTTACAACACTGTCCAGAGCAACCCTATCCTCAACCAGTTAGCCAACTCTGACAGAAGGCATTGCTAACAGTGTTGTCCAATAGCAATTGCTCAACGATAACCAGCTTCCCCCTGTTCATTTTGAGTTCTGATAGGGCCAGTGGGCTCCAAACGTCATACAGCCTTTGATACCTTTGCAGCATAGAAAGTGACCATTTAACTGACTGCATCGGTGCTGATTTTCCACAGACCAAACCAGTCATCCAGCAGGCCCAGAGATAATGGGAACAGCAGATGCTGGAGAATCCGAGATAACAAAGTGTAGAGCTGGGTGAACACAGCAGGCCAAGCAGCATCTTAGGAGGATTTTCTGATGAAGGGTCTAGGCCCGAAACATCAGCTTTTCTGCTTCTAAGATGCTGCTTGGCCTGCTGTGTTCATCCAGCTCCACACTTGGTTATTCAGTAGGCCCATTCTGCTTCTCTCGCCCTGCAAGTTTGTTTCCCTGAAATGCCCATACAACTTCCATTTAAAAATCATTAATTGTGTCCAAATCCACCACCTATGTAGCCAGCTATCCCAGTCATTTGCACTTGCTTTGTGTAAAAAAAAGACCTTCTTCACATCCCCCTCTGCTTCTTTTGCCAAAGCCTGGACTGTTTGTCATTTATTCCTTGGGAACAGGTTTTCCCAGTTTACTGTATCCAAATCTGACATTATCTTGTCCAACTTGATCTACTTTATCCAAGAAGAAGAACAAACCCAGCTTTCTGGCCCTAACCTTGATGAGCCTAGCTATGATCTGCCTTCCCTGCAACCATTTCAGTAAATCTCCTCTGGACCTTTTCAAAAGATTCCATATCCATCCTACAGGTTCTACTAGGTTCTACATAACATCCCCACCCTTGTAATCAGTGCTTCTATTTATGAAAGCTAAGATCTTATGTGCTTTACTAAACACTCTCTCAGTACATCCCGTAAATTCAAAGTAACCTATGGCATAGAGGGTGCCATTCAGCCCATCGTATCCATGCCAACCAATAAAAATCTGTTTACACCAATCCCATGTTCCAACCCCTGGCCTATAGCCCTGGAGGTTTTTGGCAAAGCAATGGGCGTACTATTGCTTTCAAAGATCTGTGTGCGTGCAGCCTAGACCTACGTATTACTGTGCATTTTGTTTCATTTCTACGTAGTTCATTAGAGCTGTAACATTAAGCCCATACTGCGTCTATCTGTCCTTTCTGTCAAATGCATCACCTCACATTAAACTAAATTCTGTTGGCAGTGTTCCTGCCCATTCTGCTAGCCTATTCATGTCTTTTAAAATCCATCAGTACCCTGGTCACTGTCTGCAATTCTTCCAAGTTTGATGTCATTAGCCAATGTTGATGTTTCACTTTAATCCTAAAATGGACTTAAGAATTGCAGAGGTGAGATGACAGTGACATTCCTTGACAATAAAGCAGATTTTTAGCAAATGTGCCACTAAGGTTTCCAAGGATTGTGGGTGGCATTGGGACGCAGTAGTTAGCACTGCAGCTTCAGACCACCAGGGACTAGGGTTCGATTTCATCCTTGGGCGACTGTGTGGAGTTTGCACATTCTCCCCGTGTCTGCATGGGTTTCCTCCGAGTGCTCCAGTTTCCTTCAATAGTCCAAATATGTCCAGGTTGGGTGGATCGACCATGCTAAATTGCCCATAGTGTCCAGGAATGTGCAGGCTAAGTGGGTTAGCCATGGAAAATGCAGGGTTAAAGGGATAGGGGTGGGGGGCTGTCTGGGTGGGATACTTTTCGCAGGGTCAGTGTAGACTCGATGGGCTGAATGGCTCGCTTTCACACTGTAGGGATTCTATGGAGATTCTATAAATGAAATTGAAGTCATTGGGAGTCAGGGAGAAACTCCATCCTGGACTAATGCCTAACAGTAAGGTGATGTGTTCGGTGGCTGGTGCAGTCAATGATCTCTGTCCCAGGATGCTGTTGCAGGATCTCCTCTAAGCAGTGCCCTGAGTTCTACTGCCATAGCTTTCATCAATATCTCCGTCCATCAGAAGTGGGGCTGTTTGTTGATTGTACAGTATTCAATTTCAGTTCATCTCCTCAGATAATGAAACAGCCCATTCCCCTTGTGGCGAGATTTGGACAATGTTCAGGCTGATAAGTAGTGAGTAACATTAGTGTCATATGATATCTATCTCAAACAAGGGGAAAGTGTAACTACCTCCATTTGTCATTACCATCACTGAGCACGCTACTATCAATGATCTTGGAGGGGGCAAGGGAAATGGATGAGTGGCTGCGTGAGACATGGAGATTGGCATTCACTGTTTGTTAATTGTGTTCAGCTGTATGACTGTAGTGGACGTTAACTGGGCATTCTCTTTAAACAGATACACTCTAAAACTTTGCTTGTTGTGTTTGGAAATGTGTGCTTATAAATTGCAACTCTGTAAATAAGCACAGAAGCGTGTAACCATTGAGTCCCATTTTATCTTTCACCAACTCCTGTCTGTCGCAGAAGCTTAATTAAACCAGCCTCATAAATGAAAACAGAAAACCACTGGAAATCTCAGCAGGTCAGGAATCATTTGTGGTGCAAGAAACAAAGGATGCATTTCAGATCAATGACTTCTTCTGACCTAAGTAATGTTGCTAATGTTGCAGATGCTCCTTGTTCCTTAATGAATAGCTCAAGGCCTGACAACCCAAAATCTCACAAATATCTACATGGTACAAGTCTTGAGAGTGATGCAGAATTCTGCATTTGAGTGCAGTTCCTACAACATTCGAGAAACTCAATGTTGTTCAGGACAAAGCAATTGGTGCCCCAACCATTACTTTACAACTTCTCTCCCTCCAAGATGCTCCAATACAGCTACAACACCAAAATCTTCCCAACAATGTGGAAATTTTTCAGATATGTCCTAGCCACAAAAAGCAGGCAAATTCAACATGACAATTACTACTCTGTCAGTCTACTCTCAATCATTAACAAAATGATGCTCAGCGAAACTTAGTCTGGGCTCTACCACAGCCACTCAGTTTCTGATCTCATTATAGCCTTGATCCATAAATGGACACAAGCTGAATTCCAGGGGTGAGGTGAGCTAAGCTGTACTTTATAGCAATGCAGCATTTGACTGAATGTGTCATCAAGGAGCCTAAGCAAAAATGCAAAAAATGGGAACCGGGCGAAAACTCTCTGCTGGTTGGAGTCAAACTTAGCACAAAGGAAAGATAACAAAGTGTGAAGCTGGATGAACACAGCAGGTCTAGCAGCATCTCAGGAGCACAAAGGAAAATGTTTGCATTTGGTGGAGTTCAGTCATCTCAGCTCCAGGACATCTCTGCAGGAGTTCCTCAGCATAATGTACTTGGCCCAACCATCTTCAGCTGCTTCATCAATGACCTTCCCTCCATCATAAGGGCAGCAGTGTGGAAATTCACTAACTGTACAATGTTTAGTACTCAGTCTGTGTCCAAATGCAGCCAGACCTGGACAATATCCAGGCTTTGGCTGCTAAGTGGCAAGCAACATGCACATTGCACAAATGCCAGGCAATGATCATCTCAACAGAGAATTGTGCCTTGATTTTTGATGACATTGCCATGCTGAATCCCTGACTATCAATATCCTGGGGTCACCAGTGATCAGAAGCTGAACTGCACTAGCCATATAAAGGCTGTGACTACAACAGTAGATCAGCATATGGATGACAACACCACCACAGAGCTCCCCTCTAAGTCATGTTCCATCCTGATTTTGAACTATATTTTCGTTCCTTCACTGTTGCCAGGTCAAAATACTGGAACTCGCCACTTAACAGCACTGTGGGCATCCGTATATCCCGTTTGCATTTTTATTGTGCCTTTCACAGCGTGAAACATTTGCAGGGGTGTTTTCAAACAAAATTTGTTACTTTGACAGAGAAGGACATGGTAGGTCAGAGGTTTGCTCAAGCAGGTACATTCATATACAACATCTTAAGGGAGGCCAGAGAGGCAGCGAAATTTAGGGGGCAGATTTCCTGAATTTAATGTCTATGAGACAACAGAAGGCCTGACCACCAATAGTGGAGAAGAATTGCAGGTACGCAAAAGATCAGAGTTCGAGGAACACTGAGGTGGAAAGCTGGAGGTGATGACAGTGATAGGGAGGTGCAATGCCGTGGAGAGAATTTCAGTGTCGGGGAGTTAGTGGATGGCTTGTCAATGTCAAACATGGAGAAGAGTATGGATGTCGTAAAGGAACGGCTCAGTTCTGTGAATTGTTTTTGCGCATGTGCCTGAGCAAGCTGACCATTTGTTGGGAGAGAAAGTTTTGCCAAATGCTTTTGAAATGCGGTTTTCACAGCAAGCAGAATGGAATGTTTCCAAAAAAGTAGACTGGGCTTTGGAGACATAAATTAGATTAGATTTTCGATATCCCAAGCAAACAAATGGAGAGTGGGGGCATAGAGAGGTGATTTACATCTATTTGCTGTGAAAGAGGCAATTTAGCTGAGTAAATAATTATGCTTTCCAATATTTTTGAAATGCTCTGCCTCAATATTTACTCTGGCTTTGTGTCAAACAATTTGATCAAGGGAAACCATTTTCCAAAGTGGGTCATTGATTGCCAATGTACATATGAACATTGTTAAGTGTTGACAAACCATAGACTGCATGTGAAGCATCTGCAATGCAAAGGATGGCTTGTCTTATGTCTAGCTGCGGCGATTGCTATGGGAGAGCTCAGTTTCTGCAACAGTTTAAGTTGGACGTGATGGAGTGATGCAGTCACTGTGCACATTTCTGTTGCTTTATGGCACCGTCACTGTGGTTCGCTGGGAGACAGTACACTCACAGTGAGCACATGCTGAAGCATTTCTTTCTTCACATTCTTTCACAGCTCTCTCACCCCGCTTTCCTTCTCTGCCCCTCTTTCTCTCTACCTTTTCTCTTACCCTCTCTATCTCACCCCTTTGTCCTTACTCTCTGTTCACCCTCATTCCTTACACCCCTTTCCTTCCCTTCTTCCTTCTTGCCCTTGTTCTCCCATTCCCCTCACTCCTTTGCTCTCTCCTCGCTCCTCCTTTTCTGACTCTCTCTTGACTTCCTCCTTTCTCTTTTTCTCGCCTCATTGTCATTCTTCCCACTTCCTCTTTTCTCTCCTGTCTATTGTCCTTCTCTTTTACTCCTCTCATTCATCACTGTTTCATTCATTGCCCACTTATATTGTCCCCCTCTCACTCTCAAGCTTCCCTCACCTTCTTGCATGACTCATTGTTCCATCTTCTCCTGCATTCCCCTCACTCATCTCTTGCCTCTTCTGCCTCTTCCCTTTTCTGTCCCACTCGATTCACCCTCTTTTATTCCTCTCCCCTTCATTCACCCTGCTCTTGCACCCCCCTGTCCTTCACTTCCACCTACCTCACACCATCTCACCTCCCTTTTCCCATCCCCTTCTCACTCCAATCCCTCTTGCCAACGTCCCCATTCCCATTCCACCCCTCTCTCACTTGTCTCTCCCTCCTCCCCCACCTCCCATCCCCTGGCTCTCACTGTGCTCTCTCCTTCTCACCTCCCGGCTTCTACTCTCCCCACTCTTGCATGGGCAGGCCAAGCAGAGAATACACCTTTTTTTTGTTTTTATGCATAGCACCAAGATTTAATATACAAATTTGGATTGGACTGTGTGTTTTCTGGGGACTCATTTTTTGTCTTGTTTTGTGATTGATCGTAAGTGTGAACCGTGTGGGTCGAGGGATTCAGATAGGTAGTTATTTGAAATTTGCATCACAGACAGGCAGGGTAGTTAAGAAAGTGTTTAGCTTGCTTGCGTTCATTGCTAAGACGTTTGAGTGTACTAGTTGGGCTGTCGTGTTTAGGCTGTACGGGACGTTGGTATGGTTTCTTGTGTCCACTTCTGGTCTCCCTGTTATTGGAAAGGATATTATTAAGCTGGAGAGGGTTCAGAAGAGTTTTACCAGGATGTTGCTATGAATGGAGGGTTTGAGTTATAAGGAGAGGCTGGACAGACTGGGATTTTTTTTTACCGGAGCGTAGGAGGCTGAGCAGTGAACTTACGGAAGTTTATAAAATCATGAGGAGCGTAGACAAAGTGAATGACAGGTGTCATTTCCCGAGAGTGGGGCATTTTGAGACTGGGGGCATATTTTTAAGGTGAAAGGAAAAACATTTGAAAAAGACATGAGAGGCAATTTGTTTACACAGAGGGTGGTTCATGTGTAGTGGATGTGGGTACAGTTACAATGTTTAAAAGATATTTGGATAAGTTCATGAATAGAGAAGGTTTGGAGAGATATGGGCCAAATGCAGGCAAGTGGGACTAGTTTAATTTGGGATTATGGATGGCATGGTCTGGTTGAACTGAAAGATATGTCTTGTGCTATATGACTGTATGACCTAATGGCCAAGGAAGGTGAGTTCATTTTGTAGTCAAACGGATTGAATGTCCCCCATCTTATACCCCCATCCCCCCAGATACACCAAGGGCAGGTGGTAAGAGTGGGGGAGTCACCTGGTCAGGCATGTTGTACCCTTGTGCCTCAGGGGAGATAAGTGGTAGGAAGTACATAGCCTGGGATACAAGCTGCCCAACCCAAAAACAACAGTTGGCAGCACGGTGATGAATCAACCTCATGACCTGTGGAGACCCCAAATGACCTGGGAAAAGAGCCAAGAAAGAAGGAACTGTGCACATGCAACACCTCTCCCTTTTCAGGACTTCCTATTGTACCTTTCACTCTGCATCTCTCCATTGTGCTTCTCACCTGATAAAACCTTATAATGTGCATCATACTACCGCAACACTGATGCCAGCTCAGCTGAGTACTGCAGGGCTGTGATTTGATTTAATACTGTCACATGTACCGAGACACAGTGAAAAGTAGTGTTTTGTGTGCTAACTAGGAAAACCATACCCGACATAAATACACCAGGGTAACAGAACACTATGCAGAATTCAAACTTTTGTAACTTCTGCCTGACGGAAGAGGTTGGAGGAGAGTATAACCGGAGTGGGAGGAATCTTTGTGTTGGTTGCTTTCCTGATTACAGCGGGAATTAAAGATGGAGACAATGGATGGAAGGCTGGTTTGTGCGATGGACTAGGCTACATTCACAACTCCCTGTAATTTCATGTGGCAGAGCAGTTGCCATGCCAAGCTGCGATGCATCCGCATAGAATGTTTTCTATGGTGCATTTATGAAAATTGGTAAGATCCATAGTGATCCAGTGTTTGAGATGGGTCTTGCTCTGCAATACACCCTCATCCAACCTAGCTCTCCTTACTTACCTGTCATGCGCAGATTTTGAGTTGGAGTTCTACCTTTGCCACAGAATTAAGGAATTATGACAGCTCCCAGGAAAAAAAAGGGATTCACCTGCAGGATATACTGTTGTTCCCTACTTTCAGCTCAGGAAAGTGACAGCATTCCCATAAAGTTTGCACAAAGCCACACGTATGCAATCCGATGCACCTTAGCTGCATTCGGTGCAAACTCTTATGTGAGATCTACCTGCTTGAATCTGGAATGCAAGATTGTTGAGAGAACTTGCTGAGCACTTGTGCGCAACAATGTATTAACAACCGACAGAACTGCGGATGCCGTAAGTCAGGAACGAGAAACAGAAGTCGCTGGAAAAGCTCAGCAGGCCTGGCAGCAATCTAGTGAAGTAAAAATCAGAGTTAACGTTTCGGGTCTGGTGACCCTTCCTCAGAATGCCCAAAACATTAACTCTTTATCTTCTCTTCACAAATGCTACCAGAGCTGCTGAGCTTTTCCAGCGACTTCTGTCTTTGTTTGTGAATGTATTAACAACAGCTGATACCGCTCACAGCAATTTGGAAGAAGCCAGATGCACAAATGTTAAGAGCCATAGTGACTTTGGCAGCTCAGGTAAAGGCTGCCTGCCCCGTTTTGAGGTTGCAATTTGGATAGTTGGAAGATTTCAGTCACAGCCTCCTGAGCAAAGCTATCTCAGCCGTTGATCGCTGCAGCTGCTGAAACAGAAAAATTGCTTGCTGAAGACACTGGGCCAGTATGACCACCTTACCTGCTGAGATTAGCTGCATCCCTCCTCCCTCTTCCGTTAGCTTGTCTTGCTCTATGAGACCTCTCCCACAGTTCAATATGAATGCAATAATATGAAGGAGCCCAGTAGTGCTACTTGATGGGCTCAAGAGCTACTTGCAACGTGGACGCTAAACTGTTTCTCTAGCTGCTGGTTTTTTCTGTGTGTTTTTATACAATTTCTGTGCTCATCTAAACCTTCAGTGATTTGGATGGAAAAATCTGGCTGGCATGAAATACTATTGTTGGTGGTTTAACGCTTTGTGCTGGGATGCATTGCTTGCAGACATGGGTTGCCTGTAGAAGCATTTGTCTTCGAATTGAATAGGAGAAGGAGTAGACCATTCTGCCCCTCAAGCCTGCGCTGCCATTTGATATGACTTTATCTCAGCTTCAATTCCACTTTCCCACCTGTTCTCCATAATCCTCTAACCCATTACTGAATAATAAGCTGCCTATCTCCTTCTTAAAATTACTCAATGTCCCAGCAGCAACTGCAGTCTGGGGTAGTGAATTCCGCAGATACATGACAATTTGGGAGAAGTAATTTCTCCTTGTCTCTGTCTTAAATTTGCTGTCCCTTATTCTAAAGCTCTGATCGTCGGAGGTTAAGAAAGGGTATTGCTTGGAGAGCGGTATTCTACGTAAGCAGCACGGACACCAAACCAGCGTTGTGCATTGATTAATGTTGTAGTCTCCTTGCCCTCTACACTGCTGGTTGTCATTGGGGGTTCGTGAATGTTTGCTACTGTAGAAATCTTGGATTTGTGTGTGCTTTTCATCCTTGTATAGATGTATGCCTAGAGTGTAATTTTTAACTTCTATCAGGTCACTTAGTGAGTTGAAAGGAGGCTATACAGAGTCCAATTTCTCACACAATGTAAGCCACTGGTCGGTATAGTGTTGTACCCCTTGTTTTTGAAGGTTTAATCTGTAACATTAGTCTTAATTTCCCCCTCATCGCACATTAAGCTGTACACGAGCCTGACAGCAAAGAGTCTTAAATTCCTTAAAACCTCATCTGTCATTATTATTGCTTTAATTATGCTCAATGATGGCCAGGGCCACCATTAACTTCACATTAACACAGGTTTATTTTGATGTTCCAGTTTATTTGTAACTCGAGCCATTATTTAGCTTCTCCGATTCCCGCCCCATTCCATTACTGACAATTAATCTGCACCATTGAAGATTGATTCCTTGAGTGATCTGACTCACAGTTTCGGTGCTCTGCCCCTTCTTGTCTATTCACATACTTACCTCTGCTTTTAATTCAGTGGCCATCAGGAACGTGTTGTCTGATAGATGGGGTCACTTCACTTTGTGTATGCCTGGTAACGCCACCTGAACAATCCCTTTAACAGTAACAGGACATCCTAAAGTGCTTTCACAAGTACTTTTGAACTGTAGTCACTCCTGTAAAATATGAAATGTACCAGCCCATTTGCACACTGCAAGATCCCACTCTTACGGTCCCAGCTGATGGGAAAACTGGACAAGTGAGATATCAGAGAAAACCTGGCTTGCTGAGCCATTGCATTTATTTTTGCTCTTTGTTTATTGTAGTGAGTCACGGAACACAGTCAGAAGATTGGTCCAGTGCATTTTTAATTAAAGTCACATTAGGGGCATTTAAACAGTCCTTGGATAAGCATATGGATGATGATGGGATAGTGTAGTGGGATGGGCTTATGTTCTATATGTTTATAACACAAAAATGCTGTTTAATACTATACAATCATTATTAAAACAGTCCTTTTCACATATTAGAATGAGTGGTGCTCGGTAGTCTTGCTAACATCCTTGAACATACCAAAAGTTTTCTTGACAGCTAATTTGTTTGGCTAGATGGATAAGATCGCAGGCCATGTTAAATGCTAACTAGGTGTTTAACAAGCAATAAAAAATGTCAGTCAGAACTCACTGCTACTTCGTTAGAATCTCATCATTCTTCGTAAAAAAAAAAATGTGAATGAGGGGTCTTCTTGTGGTGCAGTGGTAGTGTCCCTACCTACTGAACTGGGAAGACCCAAGTTCAAGTCCCAGTCCCACCTACTCCAGTGGTGTGTGTAGTAGTTGATTAGAAACAGGGGTTAATAAGCAAAAAATTAAAAGGAAAATGTGAACAAGATACAATGAGATTATCTCAACATCAAGTTTGTCCATGTCCAAGGTATCCAAATTATAACAACACATTTAATGAATCTTAATCATTCAGCAATCAACAATGATGATCTGTATCTTTTTGGTTGATGTTGGTTATGGGATACCTCAATGCCTGACCATGTGGAATCAGGCCATTCAGCCGATCAGGTCCACACTGAACCTCTAAAGAGTATCCCACCCAGACCCATCTCTGTAACCTAACATTTTTCATGTCTAGCCCACTTAGCCTGCACATCACTAGACACTATGGCCAATCCATTTAACCTGAAAATTTTTGGAATGTGCGAGGAAACCCACACAGTCACAGGGAAAATATACAAACTCTACACATTGCTTGAGGGTGGAATTGAACCCAGGACAGTACACCTGTTGCATTTAGTGTCTAAGATCCTTGCCATCTACCTGAGAGGGCAGGTGGGGGCCCTGGTTCAACAACTGGGCCACTAAGCTTTTTACAAACTGCCGGAATTAAATGTTGACTGGTCTGGCCAAGTGGCGATATGTTTGAATTAGTGCTCAAATTTACTGTGTCTTGGTAATGTCATGAGGTATGTGACTTGCATTTGAAGTGAGATGACCTCTGGGTCAAAGCAGTTTGTACAAAACAGTACGAATTGCAATGAGATCATAGGGCAGCTGACCTGTTTTGATGGCATTAGCTGAAGGCAGAATCAGGACCCAGACATGCAGATTGTCTTTGTCTTTTATCCTGCGTTGCGAAGACAGACACTATCACATTGCCGTTTGTGGGGCCTCTCTATGCCTCAAGTGGGGCGGTTACATTTCCCACAGCAGCGACAGTGGGCACAGTTACCCCATTTGCAGTGAAGGCGTGGTGCTGACAGAGTTTCATGGGGTGTTCTAGGCTGAGATAGATTTCTTTGTGCAACCTTCCACTTTTCACCTCATTGCTCAGGTGACCAAGCTATTGCAAGGCCGGACGGCGGGGTGAACTGGTCACCAGCAAAACATTATGGCTCATTCAAAGCCAAGCTGTACCCCACTACAGAGGCCATAGGCCAGGAACCTCCCCTCACACTGCTACACAGGACCCTGGTTACGGTGCAGTGTAGATTCCCTCTTCCAGGGCAGGGATCTGGAACTACGGGGTGGGCAAGGAGGTGGAGTCGTAGACAGTCATCAAGTCACAGAGCCATACAGCACAGAAACAGACCCTTCGGCCCAATTTGTCCACGCCGATCAGATTTCCTAAACTACAGGGGAGGTGATGGCCTAGTGGTATTATCGCTGGACAGTTAACCTAGAGACCCAGGTAACGTTCTGGGGACCTGTGTTCAATTCCTGCCAAGGCAGATGGTGGAATTTGAATCCAATAAAATATCTGGAGTTAAGAATCTAATGGTGACTGTGAATCTGTTGTCGATTGCTGGAAAAACCAATCTGGTTCAGTAATCCCCTTTATGGAAGGAAACTGCATCATTTCCTGGTCAGGCTGACATGTGACTCCAAACTCACAGCAATGTGGTTGACTCTTAACTGCCCTTTAGGCAATGATGGTCAATAAATGCTGCCTGGTCAGTGAAACCCTCATCCTGTGAATGAATAAAGGGAAAAAGACCTAGTCCCATTTGCCTGTGTTTTGGTCCCTATCCCTCTAAACCTTTCCTATCCATGTACTCCAAGTAAGTATGAATTCAAATTGCGGGCTGGGTGTGTGCAGTGTCCTGGATGAAACAATGTGGGAAGAAGATCTCCTATACTGCAGAAGGGTGGCTCCATAAAATCCAGCTGCCTGTTTCCACTGCTATTCAAACAGACAGAATAGTCATAGAGCCTGGTCATCAGGTCCTCTAATGCGCTTAGATTCCTCCTAGCTAACCCTAATCCGCAAATGCAGATGTGGAATGTTCAACTATGGAATTCTCCTTTCTGTTTGGAACTCAAAAGGCTTCAAAGGAGTTGACAAAGGGACATCTTCTAATCAAAGGATTAATGAGGTTGAACATTTTCAGAACTGGAAAAACTTGAATATTCTAAGTGCATTTAGCATGCTGAAATACTCAACTCTTAAAGCAGTTTTAGTGAAGAGGAAACTGTTTTTTAATTCAAAGTAGCAACAGAACAGGGGAACACGGTGGCTCAGTGGTTAGCACTGCAGCCTCACAGCGCCAGGGACATGGGTTCGATTCCAGCCTTGGGCAATTGTCTGTGCGGAGTTTGCACATTCTCCCCATGTCTGCATGGGTTTCCTCTGCATGCTCTGGTTTCCTCCCACAGTCTAAAGATGTGCAGACTAGGTGGATTGGCCATGCTAAATTGCCCGTAGTGTTCAGGGGTGTGTGGGTTATAGAGGGATGGGTCTGGGTGGGATGCATCAAGGGGCATTTGGACTTATTGGGCTGAAGGGCCTGTTTCCACACTGTAGGGAATCTAATCTAAACAAGGGGAACTCTTCCACTGAGTTCTGCCATTCAATTAATTCTATATTTTGACTCAATCGCCAAAATGAACAGTGATGATGCTCGACTAGAATTTAAGAAACATACTCTAGGGAAATGGGTTCAGATACCACCTTGGCACTGGGGAATTTTAAATGTGCTTAATAAACCTCAGATTGGAAGCTATTTTCACTGATGGTGACTGTGACAGCTTGATGTAGTAACCCATCCAGCTCAGTGATGTGCTTCAGGGAAGGCGGTCTGCTGAACTTTTCTGGTCCACATGCAATTTCATGTTACAGCAATGTGTTTGGCTCTGAAATGACCTAGCAGGCCACTCAGTTCATCAACACCCAGGGATGGGTGCTACATGCTGGCCTTGCTGATGATGCTCAGATCCCATGAAAGAATAAAAAAAAGCCCTTAAGACTTGCCTAATAACAATATATCTGTCGCAGTTTCAACATTTTCAATTGATACAGCCTCAGAAACTTTTTGATTGAGTTAAAATATTAGATTTTAAGTGGCACCTTAAAGAAGAGTCAATCTCAGAACTTCAGGTCTTGGCAGTTGAAGGGGTGGTTGCTAATGTTAGGTAGTTAAAGCCAGTATGTGTTTGTCTCCAGGAAGGTATTTTTCCTGTTGCAATGCGTACATTAGCTCCTGTTTCATGAGAAACCAGGTGTGTTGTTAAAGAATCCAACAAATATTCATTACAGCCAACTATTATTACAAAAAATATTATAATCACAGTCACATAAGTGGCTGAGCTGGTATTAAGCTGGTATGTTACACAGAGCACCATACTGCCAATGATCCAAGGTAAGATGAAGTTTGTGATCTTTATAGCGATAGGTCAATTGCAATGAGACAGTGATGAGATGATGAGTTCACTCTTAATTAAGGCATACTGGCATATCGTCATTCTCAAGGGTATACTGACATACTCACCATGACACATAACGCCACAGGCAGGGCGTACGAAAAGAAAAAGATACTTCGACTTGCTATCTGTGGTTTCTCTCCGCAGCCTTGTAAATCAATATGAACTTAAGGAGTTTGTTTGAAATTAGCGTCATATATAGATAGAGCAATTAAGAAGGCATTGAGCATGCTTGCCTTTGTGGACTTTTGAAAATAAGAGTCGGGACATTATGTTGAGGTTGTGCAGGATATTGTTGAGGCTTGTTTTGGAGTACTGTCTCCAGTTCTGTTCTCCCTGCTATCGTAAGGATATTAAGCTGGAGACTGTTCAGAAGAGATTTACTAGGATGTTTCCAGGAATCAATGGTTTGAGTTATAAGGAGAGGCTGGATAGGCTGGGACATCTTTCACTAGAGCGTATGAGATTGAGAAGTGACCTTCCAGAAGTTTATAAAATAATGAGGAGTAGAGATAAGATGAATGGCAAGTGTCTTTTCCCGAGGGTGGGGCATTTCAAGACGAGGGGACATATTTTTTAAGGTGAGATGAGAAAGATTTTGAAATGAAATGAGGGGCAATTTTGTTACACGGAGAATGTTTGTGTGTAGAATGAACTTCCAGAGGAAGTAGTGGATACGGGTACAGTTACAATGTTTAAAAGACATTCAGATAAGTACATGATTATGAAATGTGTGAGGGATTTGGGCCAAGTGCAGACAGGTGGGACTAGTTTAGTTTAGGATTATGAGTAGCATAGATTGGAGGGTCTGTTTCCATGCTGAACGACCCTACGAGTTCCATAGAACTGCTGCAGTCTATTAGATCAGTAGTATTGTGGCACAATTTCTGTGAATTCTCCTGAAAAGCAGAAATGTGCAAGTTTATTCATAAATTATGTGTACGAATTTTAAATCTATGTCAATACTGGTCCCAATCGATCTGACTTTAGAAATAACTCTGCTGTTGTAATCTGAATTCTCAAGAGTAAGAATTGTAACGGCACACAAAGTGCACACCTCAAAATCAAGTGAAGGTGGGACGAGATGAAGGACACTGAAGAAGAGATGAAATGTTGACATTTGAAAGTATCCAGATTATTTGAGAATGGAATGCCCAAGACAGTTAAAATGTCCCTTGAATTTGTCGACCAGTTAGATCAGCAGAAGAGACTTAAACACGGAGTGCGCAAGGTGGGGTATGGGATATTAAATGACTGGTCTGTCTCATACTTCAAAATGGTTTAGTTGTCAGGCTGTCTAGAAATGTCTAATTTACTAATCGAGTTTAAATCAGAAATTGCAGGCTTGCATGGATGCTCAGCTGTAATGCTCCCTTAAGGGGTGAAGGGCATGGTTGGTAAGATTAGATTTTTGGTAAAAAGATACTGAAGCATGTTCTTTTTAAGTAACGCTGCAGTTGATTAGATTTCGAGACTCGTAGATTCAATTGGAAGGTTCATCGAAATGTTCCACTTGTCTAACTTCACCAAGGTCACACTCACTTACAAGAAATGGAATCCAGCTGGCTTGCTTTTCACAATTGTGAATAGTCTTGGCTGGTTGCCAGAGATTTACTCAGCTGAGCAGCGTAAATGGGCTGATTTTCTGAGGTAAACATCAACATCAAGCAGAGTCATAATCAAGTCTGCATGCTATTCATTAACTAATTGGTCAGGCTAGTGAAAAATCTCCAAAAGGCATTTCTATATTGGGCTATATTGATTAGAACTAATTGCCCTTTATTAGAATAACAGAAATGCAGTAGTACAGAGGGATTCGGATGCAAGATATCCCAGCATTAGGTAAAACCAGTTAGAATCAAACCAGATGCTTTTGACTCCAGAAGAAACCCTCCAGGTGGAATTGTTCCAAATAGGCTCTGGGGACCCAATGTTACCTCCAGCCTGGCCCCCATTAGTACCTGCTCAAAACATTAGATCCATCTGTTCACGCACTTTTCTGGTGGTGCCAACTCCTGGGCAAAGCAGAAATTTAAAACCAATCAACTTCAGCTGTTTTACTGGAATGAAAACACAGGAGAATCTCCTCTCAATAGAGTCACAGAGTCATACAGCGAGGAAACAGCCCTTTGGTCCAACTCGCCCATTTCGATCACGTTTCCCAAAGTAAACTAGTCCCACTTGTTTGCTTTTGGCTCATATCCCTCTAGACCTTTCCTGTTCATGTACCTATCCAAATAACTTTTAAATGTTGTAACTGTACCCACATCTACCACTTCCCCTGGGTAGTTCATTTTACTTACAAACTACCCTCTGTATGAAAGAGTCGCACTTCAGGTCCCTTTAAAACCTTTCCCCTCTCACCTTAAAAATATGCCTCTTAGTTTTGAATCTCCCACCCGAGGGAAAAGGCTGGCTGCCTACACTCTACCTCTGTGAGAGGCAGGCCTGGGAATAAATTCTAAGTGCTCTGCGAACTTGAGAAAACCAAGAGGCCAGCACCCAGATGTGGCAGGGTCATTAACCACTCGGCCTTTATAACGCACCTAACGAATCTGAGGTGCCTTCCAGGCACTAGATGTTGATCAGCTCTCAAATCTGAACATTGCAAGCTGGTGCACACCCATGGGTGACACTGGTGGCTGCTAGCAGGGGCCAACGTCCACTTGCGGCCGGCACTTTGCAGTCTCCGAGCTCTGTTTTGTCTTTGTCCCTTTGCACGTCAATGTTGGTCGACGGTGGTAAAGCGTTGGCACAGGGGCGTCACTGCAGCAGTCCGTGAGGTGGGCCCAGGGCGAGAGATGCGACTCTGATGTTGGTTGGCCAGAAGTCGGCAGAGATGGAGAAGTATTGGCTCATGAGACAAAGATGGTGCCTGAGGATGTTTGTTGGGTCTGGTGTAGATGGCAGCAAAGTGGTGATGGAGAGATGGTGGCGCAGGCATCATTGGTGGCGGTGAGCTGGCTCAGCACTGACAGACTTTCTTCAAGCTATATCTCTTTTCTCCCCTTATTCTTAATTATTCAAAACAGCGCAGTATCGTGGCGACAAATGAAAGCTTTTCGCTGAATTTTGTTGTGTTCTTACTGTAAACTACGTGCGACAATAAAATCAAAATCAAAGCCAAATCATCCGAGGCACCAGAATGGAGTATCTGATGGACCGCCCTGGTTTAAAATAACGGTGGAGAAGGTGAAGTAATTAAAGTTCGGGTGGAGGGACTGACTTGGGTTTTAATGCTCTGTTCAGAGGATTATTATGGGAAGGAGAAGGAATGGTAAAGACTAATAGGAGAGGGACAAATGTAAAACTTGTGTTGATATGGAGCTTATCATGACAATGCATTTTAACAGTCAATCACAGGTGAAAACAAAAAATACTGGAGATCACAACAGGCAGCATCCATGGAGAGAAAGTACCTCCACCAACCTGGTGTACAGTATTCGCTGCACCCAGTGTGGCCTACTCTACACAGGAGAAACCAAATGCAGACTGGCTTACCACTTTATGGAACGCCTCCGGTTCGTGTATAAGCAGGATCCTGACCATCCTGTAGCCAGTCAATTTAACACAGCGTCCTGCTCCCATGCCCACTTGTCCATTCACGGCATGCTGCAGTGCTCCAGTGAATCACAGCACAAACTGGAGGAACAACACTCTACAACTAGGCACTTTACAACCTGCTGGACTTAATATTGAGTTCAAAACTTTTAAACTGTGAACCCACTCCCATTCTCTCCCACAAAAAGCCCATTCTGAGGAAGGGCCACCAGACCCGAGATGTTAATTCTGACTTTTTTCTTCACAGACCTGCTGAACTCTTCCGGCAACTTCTGTTTTTGCTCCCATTCCTTTCCTTACTTTTAGCTTAAGAGATAACAAAGTGTGAAGCTGGATGAACACAGCAGGCCAAGCAGCATCTCAGGAGCACAAAAGCTGACGTTTCGGGCCTAGACCCTTCATCAGAGGGTCTAGGCCCAAAACATCAGCTTTTGTGCTCCTGAGATGCTACTTGGCCTGCTGTGTTCATCCAGCCCCACACTTTGTTATCTCGGATTCTCCAGCATCTGCAGTTCCCATTATCTCTTACTTTTAGCTTTATTTGTTCCATTCTCCGGTACCGTGTCCTCTCTCCCCTCACCCCACCCCAAGGGGGACTGCCTGTCCTTTCCAGTCTGGAAGGTAGACACACAATTGTTCTGCCATTCTCACATTGTGATCATTTAATCTGAACTATCAACGCCTTTTCTCCACCGGCCCATTACACCTCACCGCTGACTGTAACACACCCCCACCCCAACTATGGCATAAATACTGCCCCCTCCACACTTACGCTTCACCTCTGATGAAGAGTCATCTGGACGCGAAATGTTAGTGTGTTTTCGCTCCATGGATGCTGTCTGACCTGCTGTGATCCCTAGCATTTTCAAAACAGAATCTGACAGCTGCATAATTTTTCCTAGGTACTGCCTTAATATTGAGAAGTATAGCAGCCAATTATAACACCACAAGCTCCCACCAGCAGCAATTTATTACCGACAATCTGATTTGGGGATGCTAATCGATGAATCAATGATGATGAGGATGCTGGTAAAATTCCTAGCCTCTCCCTTGAAATTGTGCCATGTGTCATACCTGAGAGGGCAAGTGGACTTTGATTTCAATTTGTGACAATAGGTGGCATATCCGACAGTCCATAGACCCCTCAGTACTGCACCAGAGAGCCAGCATGGCTTACTTGCTGCGCTCTGTGTCTTGGTGGGACCACAGTAGAAGACAGTCAGTCCCCTGAAAGTGTGAGCTATGTGAGGGAGAGGGTGGTTTTAGTATTACTCCAAGTACCTGAGGAGACACAACACCATTGCGTTCCCCAGTGAGATCTCTACGTGAAGTCATGGGATCATTCATAGAAACAGGAGACACAGTAACAGAAGCGATAAGTTATTGTGGGGCAGGAGCTGCCATAACAGCTTACAGTTGTATCAGTGGATAATATGGACCTGGGTTTTCTCAATGCAGTGCGCTGGACTTCGAATATTTTGCAAGCCGACTAGGACTTCAAAAAATTCGGCAGGAGACTTCCTACGAGATTGCTTGCTGATGAGTGAGTAAAGGGTTTGAGAGTTCAGGATTGAATCTCCTTCTCTGACATTTGTCTGTACAACAGTTGATGTCTTCAACCATCTCTCCTGAAAAGATGTCAATCCCCATTCCCTCACTACCACTTCCACCCCAGTCATTGAGCCTGTCCTGATATCAGGTCTGTCAGAGCCCTATTAACCTTCCCCTGCTGACCTCTCTAACATCTGAGGCTAATCATCAGTGGAAATTGGGAGAGCTGTCCTTCCGATTAATCAAGACACAACCTGACATAACTGTACCCACTGAGCCATACACTCCTCCATCACTACCTCTTCATATGGCTGGGCCCAGAAGCACGACACAGCCATCAGAACTAGCGGCAGAGTCAGGGGGAATGGCCCTTGGCTTTCTCAGCGGTGACAGCAGACTCCATGCAGTTTCCATGGCATCAAGTCAAATTAGTTCAGGGGTTGCCTATCACCCTGTCTTAATCATTGACTCAGTAATTGTCCATGTTGAAACCACCAAGAAGAAACACTGAGGGTGGCAAGGGCACTGAATAGAATGGTGGATGTGAATGTCAATGCCCATCACCGTGTCTGGTTCAGTAGCAGTGCTAATGACTGATCTGCCTGGGCTCTGGAGGATGTATCTACCAGGACTGTCCTGAAGCAGGTAGTGAGGGGACCAACACGAGTTACTTTGACCTTGTGCTCACCAATCCACCCATCACAGATGCATTGGCCCATGACAATCTTGGTAGCAGTGTCTGTACTGTGTGGCCTTGTGACGACAAAGTCCTGCCTTCATAAAGAGGCCACCCTCTGTGATGCTGTGTGGCACTAGCACCATTCTAAATAGGCTAGATTCAGATCAGATCTAGTCCCTCAAAACTAAAAATCCACAACACGTTGTGAGTCATCAGCTTTATTGCAATACCCACAGTCCGTAAGTTGACAATCTGCCATGCCCCCTGATTTACCATTCCCCCCAAGCAACTGGAGCAAATCTAATTCACCAATGAGTGTTTCTGTTACTCGTTCCAGAGATCTCAACATTGTTGACATGTCAAGCCTTGCTTGCACACTCCATTTGCCCTATTATGAGGGCACATCAATGTCACACTTGGACAAATGCTACCTTGATGTCAGGAAGCAGTGTCTTTCACCTCACCTCAGCTCCTTCCTTCACAGAGTTTGTGCCCCATCCGAGTGCGATGGAATATTTTCCAATTCCCTGAATGAATGTCGCTCAAAAAGCTCAATGTCATGCTAATGCATTTGATGCAATTCAGACAACTAGTCTACTGCATGGAATGAGTGGATTACTTTATGAGGAAAGGCCAGACAGACAAGGCGTATTATCCTCTGGAGTTTAAAACAGTCAGCAGTGACTTAATTGAAACACGTGGTCCCCATCATTACAGACGCCAGTTTTCAGCCAATTCGATTCACTCCACGTGATATCAAGAAATGGCTAGAGACACCGGATACTGCAAAGGCTACCAGCCCTGATAACATTCCGGCAATAGTGCTGAAGACTTGTGCTCCAGAACATGTGCTCCCCGAGCCAAGCTGCTCCAATTCAGTTACAACTCTGGTATCTACCCGACAATGTGGAAAAATACTTAAATATGTCCTGTACAGAAAAAGCAGGGCAAATCCAACCCGGCCAATTACCGCCCCATCAGTCTCTTCTCAATCATCAGTAAAGTGATGGAAGGTGTCAGTAACAGTGCTATTAAGCAGCACCTGCTCAGAAATAACCTGCTCAGTGACGCCCAGTTTGGGGTCCGCCAGGGCCACTCAGCTCCTGACCTCATTACAGACTTGGTTCAAACATGGTCAAAAGCAGTGAATTCCAGAGGTGAGGTGAGAGTGACAGATCGTCCACTTGGCACTTCTAGCTGAAGATTGCTGTGATTGCTTCACCCTTATCCTTTGCACTGACAACTTGGTTCTTCCATCACTGAGGATGGGGATATCTGTGGATCCTCCTCCTCCAGTGAGTTGTTCAATTGTCCATCACTATTCACAACTGAATATGGCAGGACTGCAGAGCTTAGATCTGATCCATTGGTTGTGGGATCACTTAGCTCTGTCTATCACTTTGTGCTTTCACTGTTTGGCATGCAAGTAGTCCTGTTTAGTGGCTTCACCAAGTTGATACCCCATCTTCAGGTATACCTGGTGCTGCTCCTGGCATGACCTCCTGCACTGTCCTTTGAACCAGGGTTGATCCCTAGCTCCTGGAATGCCCTGCCTGTCTGTCTCTTTCTCTGCATGTCTGTCAGTCTCTCTCTCCCTATCCATCGCTCTCTGTCTGTGTCTCGCTATGGCACTAAGGGACAGGGATCAAGGACTTCGATGTTGTGGCCATTTCAGAGACATGCATAGAGCAGGGGCAGGAATGGTTGTTGCAGGTTCCGGGATTTGGATGTTTCAGTAAGAACAGAGAAGTTAGTAAAAGAAGGGGAGGTGTGGCAAGGGATAGGTGTATGCCACTGGGCAAGAGTTATAGCTGGGGGAAAGGAAATTATGATGAGATTAGGCAAGATTTAGGGAGCATAGGATGGGGAAGGAAACTGCAGGGGATGGGCACATTAGAAATGTGGAGCTTATTCAAGGAAAAGCTCCTGTTTGTCCTAGATAAGTATGTACCAGTCAGGCAGGGAGGGAGCTGTAGAGTGCGGGAGCTGTGGTTTATGAAGGAGGTGGAATCTCTGGTCAAGAGGAAGAAGAAGGCTTATGTTAGGATGAGATGTGAAGGCTCAGTTAGGGCACTTGAGGGCTACGAGGTAGCCAGGAAAGACCTAAAGAGAGAGCTCAGAAGAGCCAGGAGGAGACATGAGAAGTTGTTGGTGGATAGGATCAGGGTAAACCCTAAGGCTTTCTATTGGTATATAAGGAATAAAAGAATGACGAGAGTAAGATTAGGGCCAATCAAGGATAGTAGTGGTAAGTTGTGTGTGGAGTCAGAGGAGATAGGGGAAGCACTAAATGAATATTTTTCGACAGTATTCACTCTAGAAAACGACAATGTTGTCGAGGAGAATACTGAGATACAGGCTACTAGACTAGGTGGGATTGAGGTTCACAAGGAAGAGGTATTAGAAATTCTACAGAGCGTGAAGATAGATAAATACCCTGGGCCGGATGGGATTTATCCTTGGATCCTCTGGGAAGCCAGGGAGGAGATTGCCGAGCCTTTGGCATTGATCTTTAACTCGTCATTGTCTACAGGAATAGTGCCAGACGACTGGAGGATAGCAAATGTGGTTCCCCTGTTCAAGAAGGGGAGTAGAGACAACCCTGGTAATTATAGACCAGTGAGCCTTACCTCAGTTGTTGGTAAAGTGTTGGAAAAGGTTAAAAGGGATAGGATTTATAATCATCTAGAAAAGAATAAATTGCTTAGGGATAGTCAGCATGGTTTTGTGAAGGGAAGGTCGTGCCTCACAAACCTTATTGAGTTCTTTGAGAAAGTGACCAAACAGGTAGATGAGAGTAAACCGGTTGATGTGGTGTATATGGATTTCAGCAAGGCGTTCGATAAGGTTCCCCATAGTAGGCTATTGTACAAAATGCGGAGGAATGGAATTGTGGGAGATATAGCAGTTTGGATCGGAAATTGGCTTGCTGAAAGAAGACAGAGGGTGGTAGTTGATGGGAAATGTTCATCCTGGAGACCAGTTACTAGTGGTGTCCCGCAAGATTCGGTGTTGGGTCCACTGCTGTTTGTCATTTTTATAAATGACCTGGATGAGGGCGTAGAAGGATGGGTTAGTAAATTTGCAGACGACACTAAGGTCGGTGGAGTTGTGGATAGTGACGAAGGATGCTGTAGGTTGCAGAGAGACATAGATAAGCTGCAGAGCTGGGCTGAGAGGTGGCAAATGGAGTTTAATGCGGACAAGTGTGAGGTGATGCACTTTGGTAGGAGTAACCGGAAGGCAAAGTACAGGGCTAATGGTAAGATTCTTAGTAGTGTAGGTGAGCAGAGAGATCTCGGTGTCCATGTACACAGATCCTTGAAAGTTGCCACCCAGGTTGACAGGGCTGTTAAGAAGGCATACAGTGTTTTAGCTTTTATTAATAGAGGAATCGAGTTCCGGAACCAAGAGGTTATGCTGCAGCTGTACAAAACTCTGGTGCGGCCGCACTTGGAGTATTGCGTACAGTTCTGGTCACTGCATTATAAGAAGGATGTGAAAGCTTTGGAAAGGGTGCAGAGGAGATTTACTAGGATGTTGCCTGGTATGGAGGGAAGGTCTTATGAGGAAAGGCTGAGGGACTTGAGGCTGTTTTCATTCGAGAGAAGAAGGTTGAGAGGTGACTTAATTGAAACATATAAAATAATCAGAGGGTTAGATAGGGTGGATAGGGAGAGCCTTTTTCCTAGGATGGTGACGGCGAGCATGAGGGGGCATAGCTTTAAGTTGAGGGGTGAAAGATATAGGACAGATGTCAGAGGTAGTTTCTTTACTCAGAGAGTAGTAAGGGAATGGAACGCTTTGCCTGCAACGGTAGTAGATTCGCCAACTTTAGGTACATTTAAGTCGTCATTGGACAAGCTTATGGACGTACATGGAATAGTGTAGGTTAGATGGGCTTGAGATAGGTATGGCAGGTCAGCACAACATCGAGGGCCGAAGGGCCTGTACTGTGCTGTAATGTTCTATGTTCTATGTTCTATGTAATTCCTGAACAGACTTCACAAGGTGGATGTTGAAAGGATGTTTCCTCTTATGGCAAAATCTGGAACGAGGGATCATCGGCTGTAACATTTACAACAGCGATGAGTAAACATTTTTCTCTGACAGTTGTGAGAATTCCCTTCCTCAAATCTCTAAATACTTTTAAGGCTGAAGTAGATATATTCTTGATGGAAGATTATGGGGAAATGCAGGAATGCAGAGGTGGTTAAAATCAGACCAGCCAGGATCTTATTGATTAGTGCAGCAGGCTTGAGGGGCCGAGCGGCCTCCTCTTCTTCATTGTTTACATGATCATATCTTCCAGGACAAGGCAGCACCAACTCAAAACTTAAAAATTCACTTCACCACCAATGCCCCAGTAGCAGCAGTGCGTACTTATCTACAAGATGCACTGCAGAAATTCACCCAAGCTCCTTAGATAGCACCTTCCAAACCCATGATCATTACTGTCTAGAAGGACAAGGGCAGCATATGCACGGGAACACCACCCCCTGCAAGTTACCCTCCAAGGCCTACGCCATCCTGGCTTGGAAATATGTCATTGTGCCTTCACTGTCATTGGGTCAAGAATCTTGGATTCCCTTCCTCACGGCACCATGAGTGTACCCACACAGATGGACTGCTGTGCTTCAAGAGTGGCTCACCACTATCTTTGCCTGGGCAAGTTGGGTTAGCAAAATAATTGGCCCTTTGACAGCAGCATTCCACAAGACCACAAAATACAGGAGCAGAAATAGGCCAATCAGCCCATAGGGTCTGCTCTGCCATTGATCATGGCTGATATGTTTCTCAATCCCATTCTCCCTGTATCCCTTGATCCTCTTACCAATCAAGAACTTATCTACCTCCATCTTAGATACACTCAATGACTTGGCCTCCACAGACCTCTGCAGCAATGAGCTCCACAGATTAACCACCCTCTGGCTGTGAAAATTCCTCCTCATTTCAGTTCTAAAGGATCCTCCCTTCACTCTAAGACTATGCTTGTGAATCCTAGTGTATCTTGCTCATGGAAACATTGTCTCCATGTCCACTCTAACCAGGCCTCTCAGTATTCTGTAACTTTCGATAAGATTCCGCATCACCCCACACTACCTCCCCCTTCCCCCCACCACCCCATGCATCCTTCTAAACTCCATTGAGCACAAACCCACAGTTCTCAACCACTCCTCATATGACAAGCCCTTCATCCCTGGGGTCATTCTTATAAACTTCATCTGAATTCCTTCCAAGGCCAGCACATTCCTTCCTGAGGTAATGGGGAAAAAACTGCTCACAATATTCTAAATGCAGTTGGACCAAAGCTTTGTATAGCCTCAGTGGTACATCTCTGCTCTTGTAAGCTAATCCTCTTGAAATGAATGCCAACATTGCATTTGTCTTCCTAAACTGCCAACTGAACCTGCTTATCAATCTCATGATGGTTTAAAAAAAAATCCTGAATTTGTCTTGATTTTTGACTGTAGGCTTAATTGAAAATTTTTTTTTACCATTGACAATTCGAGAAATATTCCAAGAACATTCATGAATTTAATGATGTTGACTACTCCACTGAGTAAATTAATGCTCTAAAGACAGACATTGTGAAAGCAATTTCTAAAATGCCAGCCATCATTAATAACAACTGGTTGGAGAGGTACTAATGTTCTTGTCTAACTTAAACAGCTGTACCAGCAAGACAGCTCTTGTAACTTCTACCTTTCCTCTTTCAACCCCCTCAAGAAAGCGTCCTATCTCTCTCCTCCACTTGTACTCATTCTCTGGCTTCATCTTTCCCTGTTCTATTTCTCTTTTCTCTCCTCTCCTTCCTTTTCTCAACCACCTCCCCATCTCTCCCCTGTTGCGGTACTTAAACTATCAGGACAAGTCTGGAGACCTTTTCTCTGGCAAAGAGAAGGCTGATATGTAGTATGAAACTGTGAAATGTCTTTGGAACTGTGACTAAGGTTTAGTAGGAAAGACGTAGAGAAGGTGGTGCCTCTGCACTTTTGTTTACCCATGGAATGGTCGGGTTGTGGAACTTGCTACTCCATGGAGTAAATAACTTTGATAATATTCGAAGTGAAGCTAAGTAGTTATGATGGATAAACAGAAAGGGATCTGGACCAACTGGGTTGAATAGCCTGTTTCTGCTTTGTAAATTCCATCTGCTTCTCGCTCTCTCTGCCTCCTTATCTCCACTCTCCATTGCTGATTCATTCCTTCCTCTACCCTCTGTCCCCTTACCTCCTGCCTCCATTCCACACTATCCCTCACTGGCACACCCCACCTACACCATCCTGTCCCTCTGGCCTCCTCATCTATCCCCATTCCTCACCCCTTACCACTTTGGGTATCTCCTTAGCCTCTAATGCTGAATGCCCTTTTGCCCACTCTCCTCTACAATCCCACTTCACTTCATCCCTGCAGTTTGTTTTTTTGCTGATCTCAAACATCTTAACATATTTGTCTTATTTCTCTATACTGTAATTGAATGGTGGTCAGGACATGTCAGGAGGTCAGAGATTTTAAGGAAAACTAATAATTGCCAGCAAAGATCATTAAGTACAAGTATTTTTACATTGATGTATTGAACACCAGAATAATTAAATACAAGTCTGAAGGTCGTGTATGACATAAAAATCTTTCCTGAACCTGGTTGAAAACTTGGAAAGGTTTAATCTAAAAAAGTGATTTAGAATGTATGAGGATAAAAAAAGTTGGACTGGGATTGAAGCTGTTATCAAGAGAGGGCCTTGAAGTAGTGAATGCAGCTCCAAAACATTTCCACTGGGAATTACAATGGCAATAAAAGGGCAGTATGAATAGAATTATTGGAACTGCATATCACAATCAGTTATGCTTTCACCTCTATGGTAGGTATTCAAATCTTACATTAAAGTTACATCCTAGTTAAGACTTTGGTAAGTATTAGTCTACTTCCAAGCATCTTACTGTAGTCTCTCCCTGGTGTGCAGTATTCCAGAACGTTGTGTTTGGGTAACAGTGGAGTGGATTGGGCATTACAGTGGCTACAACGCAAAGAGTGAAATTTTCATCTTTGGAACTGATTGTGCAAACAGTGGCAGGGACCTCTTTTGGAACAGGGTGGTATCCTGACCTTCTTCGCAACTTGTGACATATTCACTTGTAGGTAATAAGTCACATTTTATGGCTTGGTGGGCAGGAGGTTTTGGGCACTGTCCAAACCATCAGGGCTTCCAGGGTCCACCATGCAGACACCATAAGTAAAAGACACCTACACACTCGCCCAGGGGCATCACTCAAACGTATCCTTCATCATGACCTTGGTAATACAGCTGGCAAAAAGCATTGCCATGTTTTAGTAATGATTTAGATTCACCAGGATGTTGCTGGGACTGGAGGGTTTGAGTTATAAGGAGAGGCTGGGACTTTTCTCACAGGAGTGTAGGTAGCTGAGGGATGACCTTATAGAGGGTTATAAAATCATGAGGGGCATAGATAAGGTGAATAGCAGGTGTCCCTGGGGAGGGGGGGGGGGTGGGAAATGTCAACACTAGGGGGCAGATTTTTAAGGGGCGAGGAGAAAGTTTTAAAAAAGACACAAGGGGGCATCTTTTTTTAATACAGAGAGTGGTTTGTGTGTGGAATGAACTTCCAGAGAAAATGGTGGTTCAGTTCCATCATTTAAAAGGCATTTAGGTAATAACATGAATAAGAAATGTTTGGAGGGTTATGGGCCAATTGCATGCAGGTGGGACTAGTTTAGTTTGGGATTATGGGAGGCATGGACTGGTTGGACCAAAACCGGTCATTTTCTGTGCTGTGTGACTCCATGACTCTGCTACCTTTCTAGATGATCTCCTAATGGCTGACCAGGACAAAAAGGTAATGCTTCTCCTTAGGGATGGCAACAAGGGGCCCCTCTGATAGTCAAAATCATCCTGGACAGAAGTGGCAACCAAATACGGTGCTAATGGTGGACTCGAAGGAACCTGGTTTCAGTGCTGCAAGAGGATAAATGATCTGCTAGGGGTGTCTACTCAATGCTTCATGAACGTGGCTTAGCATTGTCATGTTGCCACTGCATAGGACTGAAGACTGGGTGCCAGACATCTCCAACAGATGCATCGTGTGCAATCAATGTCTGCCACTTCATTCTAGTGCCAATGGCATTAGGACTGGCACCATAGTGGCACTGCATCTCATATATCTCCCAGGGACTGGACTTAAAGCATACAAGGAGTATTTAGCAAACCAGACTGCATATTCATGCAGAGAGGCTTCACCCCAAATCCTTGCACAAAGCAACATCTTATTTCTGAAGGTTTGGAATCAGGCGAGCTTAGAGAACGATGCTCACTCTGCCAGGTTCATGCCTCATGTATCCAAAGCCAGGTTTTTCAGCGCACGTGTTTCCCATGTTTTGAAAAAGAAGATTGCGCCTGTGAATGTAACTCCAGGAGGCTGGGCTGTGAATGAATATTCGTGGCATGCTAATGAACGCAGAGCACACTTCCCACCTTGTGAAACTAGACCTGCCTAAAAGAGTCTGGGAACTTGCTCATAAACCTTTATACCCGCTGTCAGCAAACAGATATTCTCCATCCCGCTTAATTAAACTCCCCAGCCTGCCCCCACCCTGTTAGATACACTACCACCCCCCACCTTCAAAAAGCTGCGAGTGGGCCTGGAAGATCCCTCCCTCTGCCTCCTGTCTTCCAGAAAAGTGTATTCCCACTGAACAGCAACCAACACCGAAGAAGTTAGCCTAACCTTTATCCCATTACTTCTTTCTTTTGTCTATTGGATGGGAATGCAGAAAAACAATTTTAGGATCTAGCCTGAACGATTGCCCGGAATACAGAAAGACCGCGTGCATGTGTGTGTTATTTGTAGCACAGCGGCTAATGCATCAAGCTCTTGTAGATATTCTGGATTTTAGCAGAGTATCTTGCGACACAGACGGGGAAACCTATATACACATCAGTTCTGCCCTGGCATTTAGAGCAGCTCTTTCTTCAATAGATGCCGATCTACTTTCAGGACTGCAACGGTTCAAGAAGGCAGCTCACCACCACCTTCATCAGGGCAACTACAGATGGGCAATAAATGATGGCCCAGCCCAGCAACGCCAATGGCTCGTGAATGAAGGAACAAAAAATGATTGCAATCAACAGAGATAACACAGTGTGAAGCTGGATGAACACAGGAGGCCGAGCAGCATCTCAGGAGCACAAAAGCTGACGTTTCGGACCTATACCATTTTAATAGAATAAAATGCACAAATGTACTTCATAGGTAGGTGTCAAAACAAAATTTGGCACCAAACCACAATTGAGATATTAGGTTGGATGTTCAAAACCCTGGTAAAAGAGGTTGTTTTTGATGGGTGTCAAGAGAGAGGTAGAGCTGTTCAGAAAGGGAATCCCAGAGTTTTAGAGCCTGAACAGTGAGGGCTTGGTTACAAGAGGGTGGAGCAAACCAACTGGAATGACCATACAGGCACCATAGAAGGAGTGCAGAAAACTTAATAGGGCTTAAGGGGATTACAGGGGTAGGGAAAACCGAGACCAAGGAAAGGCGAAAACATGGGTGAATGTCAAGAAATACATTGAGGCTTTGCTTAACCTGTAGTCAACCTTTATTCAGAGTGTTCGGGGCGTGGAGTGCATTGCCGGAGAGGATAGTGGATTCAGCCTCACTAGGGGCATTTAAGCGGCTATTAGATAGGCATATGGATGATAGGAGAAGATAGGCGTGGAGGTTAGATAGACCTTAGGTTTAGGGTAAAAGTTCGGCACAACGTCTATGTTCAATCGGTCAGCAAGCACAGGGATGAGAGGTAAACAGGATTCGGTGCAAGATAAGAAACAGGCAGCAAGGTTTTGAATAACCTCGAATTTCTAGAAGGCTGACAATGGAAGGCCAGTCATCAGTACAGTGGAATAGTCACGTCTGCAGATAACAAAGGATGGGTAAAGGTTTCTACAGCAGATAGGCTGAGGCAAGACAGAATCGGGCAATGATGGATGCTTTTGTAAGTGTCAGCAATATTTTAGCAGCGGAACTGTCACCTCTGAATTCGAGGATTATGGATTAAAACCCCACCCTGGATCAGATCATCTAGGCTGACCCTCCACGTACAGCACTGAGGGAAAGCTGTACTATTGAAGCTACCAACTTTTAGGATGAAATGTTAAGCCGGGGCCCTCACTCTGAGGTGGACATCATGACATTACTTGAGCAAGAAGAAAGGAGTTTTCCCTTGTGCCCTGAGCCATATTTATCTCTCAACCTAACATCTAAAATCAATGATCTGATTATCACTGCCTGTAGAACCTCTCTGTGTAAAAATTTGTAGCTGCTTTTCTCGCTGTGACTGAAATACAAAAACCCTTCATTGGCACGTAAAGCATCTGGGGACATCCTGGGGTCATAAAAACAATCAACATGAGTGCAATTCCTTTGTTGATTTATGCAATCTAATTGCTAACTCTCATATGGGGCGCCTCGTCAAAAATGGCTTTGGAAATCGAATTCGCAGCATTAGCAGAGCTGGCATTACCACTGTTTGGCCACATCCTGGATTAATTCAATTAAGTTAATGAGGCAGAAGCTTTCATCTCTGAAGACATGTTGAGAACTCCTAATGTTTACTTTACTCTCTAATTAAGTGATCATAAAACAAATCCCACATAATGCTTTTCAGCAACTACTCTAACAGGCTCATGTCAAACAGCCAGGCCTGCATCCAATTTCTTAGCTTCCTTAGAAAATAGGAAACCCGTACGCCTTGCTCCAAACCACCGGCGCCAGCACCAGATGACGTTCACTGGTGATCTTCACCATTTCACGAGGTACACACAGTGATCAATAAAAGTAAGTGCAGCTGCACAAACATCTCAAAATCCCTTAATCCTAGTGAAGGCCATAATAACGAGCTGTGGAAATCTAAAAAAAATGCGAAATGTCTGCTTCGATCATCAACCATGTAGTAAATCCAATACTGGCCCCTCAAAGGACAAAATGAATGTAGGTAATTGCTTCCATGTTTATAACAACATTGAGAATAAAGGTTAGCCATCACTGCTATATCTGCTACCTTTTAGCATTTCATAATTCTCTCTTCAACTACCTTCCAACTGCTTTTATACTCATTTTTAATCTCCTGATGCTATTTCTCTTATGTATAAGGATATATTCTGGACTGTAGTTCAATTTCTCTGCCAACCTCCCTGTTTAAGTGTTTAGGCTTTATTTTACTGTAGGCTTTTCTTTGATGTGATCATGTGCCAGACTGTCATCCCTGAATCAACAAGCCATCGGTTCAGATTCTTCCCCAGTGATACGTCTACACTGCTGCAGTCCCAGAGGAGTGCAACCTGTTGGATGTGGCTTCTTTCAGGTGAGATGTTAAATTGACATCCTTTCTGCCCTCTCAGAAATGTTTCTATAAAGTTGCAATCTGAAGTGGAGATTATTGGTGTTTGGGCCAATATTTTGGGAGACTGTGAGAAGTTTTGCATAGATGTATGCCTTTCTTTTTAGTTAGCTAGTGCAGTAGTTGTTTACAGTATTCATTTATGCCCGCAGATGGTCAGCAGTACTATGTATCAGTTGAGGAGAAATTTGGAGCTCATTCAGCGTAAAGGTAAAGGGACAAAGCAGAACAGAATTGATGCTAACTGATAAACTGAAGGCATTTCTGAGTGGTAGTAAATGAAGACAGTCACAGCAAACAGTGGAGCCAGAATCATGTATAAAATATCTAATCAGTGGCATTGCCATCACGAGTTGGACTTACTCCAGTATGGCCTCCTGTCTCCAATCAGCCTTATGTCTACCAAAAGCCGATTAACTTGCCTATTACCAGAGAGAGGGAGAGAGCTGTCTTTCATCGCCAATCACAAAATTAACAGATTGCTCACCATCAGATTGACCGTTCATCAAAGGTCTATTTCCCCAGGGTCTGGACTTTCTGTTTAACATGTTTACCCCACGTGTTAGTTACTTATTTGATGTTATAATAATTGAGAAACTTCATGAAGACCCATTGTTCTAAACCACAGCTAACGATACTTTCAGTTCAAACAGAAACATTTCTACAAGGTCAATGACCATAAAAAGGCATGGGTGAACACAGCAGGCCAAGCAGCATCTCAGGAGCACATCCTGATGAGATGCTGCTTGGCCTGCTGTGTTCATCCAGCTTCACACTTTGTTATCTTGGATTCTCCAGCATCTGCAGTTCCCATTATCTCTGATAAAAAGGCATGGATTGCTTTGATAGATAGAGACTATTTCCCCTGACTGAGGTTTGTTTTGAAGTAGAAGAGAATGTCTAAAAATTAAAGTCTGGTCTTTCTGCTTGAATTTTGGGAACAGGCAATGGATGCTAGACATTTGGAACTCACTTCTACAAATGCCAAACAAGTTTGCAATCAATTCAGATAACTTTAAAATTATAAAATGGCGATTATTCGATATTTTTTGTTTTAAGAAACACATATCTACATTGGAGAGTGGGTTGTTTATGTTCTAGGGAAGTTAAGGTTGAGAACAGATTTGTTGAAAATTGTGAGAAATTTGGACAGAACAGGTAGGAACTACTTGGTAGAAGAATTAAGAAACAGAGGGTGCGGGTTTAAAGTCATTGGCAATAGAAACAAAGCTGACTCAAGGAAAACCTTTCTAATGGAGTGAATTGTTCAGATCTGGAATACACAGCCTGAGGGTAGGTGGAAGCACTTTCAATGGTGGCTTCAGTGGGGAACTGGATAAGCTGCTGAAGGGGGCAAAAATAAAATGCAAGTCTGCAGGATAAAGGCAGGATGGTGGGTTAGGTAAACTGCTCTTTCAGAGAGCTAACATGGTCTGAACTGGACCACATACTTCCTGCAAGCAGCCAACCTCTGCTGCATCCCCATGGCAATGCCCTGAACAAACCAAATTAGAGGTCTGGCAGAGGTGGAGAGAGAAAGGATCAGCATTTTGAGTTCGGTGGAATTCAACATTAACGGTGCTTTTCTCCCCCAACAGTCTATCCAACCTCTCCACAAAGCTCAGACCCTCAGCCGAGGCAGTATCTTGGTAAATCTCCTCTGCACCCTCCGTGGTGTGGTCACATCCTTCCTATAATGTGGTGTTCAGAACTGAACACAAGACTTGAGGATTAAACCAGCAGTTTATACAGTTTCAGTATTTCCTCTCGGTTCTAGTAAGGGTAATAAGGTGCCTCTGATCTTCAGCACTTTCTGTACTAGACGCCTGTCATGCAGCTGAACTGCACAACCTTAGGTAAAATCCAACTATTCCTCAGGGCTGGATATACCTGAAGAGACAACATCACACACATGCTGACGGCAGTGGTGTGACGCCAAAGGGAATCAATAAACAGCCGAGATGCGTCTAGTGCACTCAAGAACCTCTAGGGACACTCAGCATATTTTCAGCACTGACCTTTATTATTATTAATAAAAGAGGCTTGCATGACACTGCAACGAATCAGGCTGACAGATATGTTGGCTCATTTAAATTTCCTGCGGGTCTCCTCACTCAGCGAGGTCCATCATTGCTGTCCATCAATTTCTCCAGAACATAAATGATTTAATTTATATTTCTGTAAATTCCATTTGCCCAAGCAATGAATCCCAATGTTAAACACATGTGCTTACTACTCCCAATTCCCTGGCTGTATTTTCAGAGATTGCTCTTTCTCTTTTAACTATGGGACTATTCTTCAAGCAAACTCGTCCATTTAAATAACTTGATAATTCCAAGCATTGCGTTCCCACTTTTCAGTTTTTTTAATAAATCTTAATTAAGATTGATTGGAAACTTCTCTTTCTGAAGAACTTTGTTTTCCTTTTTCTTAATCTCTGTTGCCAAATCAACAATGTTGTTGGATAATACACTTGGTTTACCGTCAGGAGTCGATAGCGTAGCTTTAGTGAGGAAGCGTGATTTCTACAAATTCAGGCTCATTCCAGATAATGCCTTACATCTAATGCAAAAGAAAACTGCCCCAGGGAAGCTGTAGAAAACAACTTCATATCTTGGATTCTCCAGCATCTGCAGTTTCCATTATCTCTCATAGACTCCAGGGTTTCTCAATGGTTTTGCTTGTCAGTGACACCTCTACCCCCACAATGTTCACCCACCTCCATGCTGCAAAAATTCCACAGACCGCGCCCCCAGCAAGAGAACAGCAACACATTTCCTGTATAAAATTTAGCAACACAATGGATCATGTTTTTACCATTATTTTTGTGCTTTTTGTTTCTTTCATGCGAGAATAAATGGCACATTTTCTTCATTTTCGAAAATGAAAACATCACCCCCACAACCAGCTCGCTCATAAATTCATTTTGTTACAGAGTGCGTTGAAGGGAAACCGTTCGGACTCAGCACCAGGGAGATCTCAACTGAAGATAATAAAATGTGAGGCTGGATGAACACAGCAGGCCCAGCAGCATCTCAGGAGCACAAAAGCTGACGTTTCGGGCCTAGACACTTCATCAGAGAGAAGAAGTTACCCTCCTCCCTCTGGACCAACCTCAGGGAATCTCTCTCCCATTGCAACTCTCTTGTGATCTCTTCAGCCTTGAAACTGCTCGACCTATCCCCTCCCTACCTCCCCACCTATACTCTCCTCTCCACCTATCTTCTTTTCTCTCCGTCTTCGGTCCGCCTCCCCCTCTCTCCTTATTTATTCCAGAACCCTCACCCTATCCCCCTCTCTGATGAAGGGTCTAGGCCCGAAACGTCAGCTTTTGTGCTCCTGAGATGCTGCTGGGCCTGCTGTGTTCATCCAGCCTCACATTTTATTATCTTGGATTCTCCAGCATCTGCAGTTTCCATTATCACTGATACAGATCTCAACTGAAGTTCGGCGCACACCTTCACTCCTCCCTGGACGAAGATCTGCTCAACAGATTCATTAGGGATTCACAGCGAAGAGTGGTGGATGGGGATGGGGTGGCGGCGCTGTAGGGAAGGGAAGGAGAGACATCATTTTCATTGTACCACCTATAAAGTATTCACGCTGTTCCCCACAAAAGCAACACCATTGTAGCCTAGGCTCCTATCCTAATGCATGGCTTGAAGCTGAGCCACACAGTCTGAAGAAGCGTCTTGACCCGAAACGTCAGCTTTCCTGCTCCTCTGATGCTGCTTGGACTGCTGTGTTCATCCAGCTGTACACCGTGTTATCTCACAGTCTGGGTTGACCTGCTCCGAGCTTTCCTCCATCTCCCTCTCCCACAATATTAACCACCTAGCCCCTCCCTGCAACTGCAGAGGGGATGCTGTTGGCGATGGTTGGTCATGTTCTGATGGTACAGCTTTCCTTCCCAATACCTGACCCAATAGATTGGCACTACTATTTAAACTTGAGGATCTATGGTGCAGGATCAAATTTCACACTCAGTTTCCAGTGTGTTGTCCGATTTAGAAGATTCATTTCAATCTGGAAACACAATGAAAAAAATGGTCTAATTTGGATTCAATACAATAAGGAATGTTACAACCCTCACAGAGTTTAATAATTAAAACAAAACTCCAGTGACTGACAGAAAAGATCTCACACATTTAAGACTCTTTATGTAAGAAACAAATGAAAAGCAACATTTGACGAAGCACTGTTTCAGTATTTCAACTAACTGAAATTACGAAAGGACAACTTATTTACTATTTAAAACAATCAAAAATGTCCCTCCACAGTTATACATTGTTCTGTCCCTTCAAGGAGACACCGTATTCCTGAGGAACCAATCTTAAACTGTTTGCAGATTTTCATCCACTGTTCCAGGTGGATAGTACTTAATCCATAAAATGAAAGATGAATCGGAGATCCTTCATTTAAATGCTTGCAAACCCTCTTTATTCAGAGCATGACCTCACACCTACATCCTTCTGCTGTCAAATCTTACTCATGGCAATGTGAATCACATGGGCCTTGTATCCAGATAGAAATGCTATTGCAGTATTCTATAAACTTTCAAATTTATACCATTTGGGACTAAATAACTTACAACAGTTTACAAAACCTGACATTCTCAACTCCTGTCTGGAATTCTGATACCAGCATTACCAGCACAGTTGTTCAAGCTTATAGTTTTGAATTTCCTATATCTTCTTCTCAGTAAAACAATATGAGTCCCCCTTTAACACCAAGCAAATTGTTGTTATCAGAATTCAGAACAGGTCAGATAATGCCCTTTATTCCTCCATTTTATCTTAAACAGTTAATCCTTAGACATTATAATCATACACAACTCTCATCTGTAACAGTAAAGAAAAACATAAGGAAATAAAAATGTTTAACTGCGCAGGAACATTTTATAGAAAAATGTTTTACACGTCTTGTAGCAAATTTTATAACATAGGAGGCAAGTGTTGGAAGTTAAACTGTGAGGAACTTCTGGCATGGACCATAGTTTCCAGGGCTGATTGGGCTTGTAAAGGGACAGAATTAATGAAGGCATACTGGATTAATTAGCAGAACAAGGCCATTTATAGAACACAATACTATAGCAGTTCATTCTAACAGTTTTAAAGAAAGAACACATATGGAGGAAAGGATTTCGACTTATATCTTGCCGTTTATGACTTCAAGATGTCCCAGAGTGTACTAAGATTCATCAAATACTGCAGAAATGTTGTCACTGTTGTAATGTTAGAAACTCAGCAGTGAATTTACAAAAATCCCACAAACAGCAATGTGAGGATGACCAAATACACTATTATTGGTGCTGGCTGTGGATTAGTAGTGGGCAGAACGATGGAGAGAACTGCCTCGCTCTTATTCACATAGAAGAGGCTGGATAAACTGGGATTATTTTCACTGGAGCATCAGAGATGGATGGGTGACTTTACAGAGGTTTATAAAATCATGAGGGGCATAGATAAGGTGAATAGCAGAGATCTTTTCCCTAGGGTTGGGGAGTTAAAAACTAAAGGGCACAATTTTAAGGTGAGAGGGGAAAGATTTAAAAGGAACCTGAGGGAGATTCATAGGCAGAACGAACAGCCAGGGGAAGTGATGGATGTAGGTATAGTTACAACATTTAATAGACATTTGGAATTACATGAATAAGAAAGGTTTACAGAGATATGGGCAAGATGCAGGCAATTGGGACCAATTTAGCTTGGGAAACTTGGTCAGCATGGATGAATTGGACCGAAAGATTTGTTTCCATGATATATGTCTCTATGACTCTAGAATCTATATGTCCAATGGACAATGAAAGATCACAGCGAAACTTAGAGGGTCCAAATTAACGGCTAGTTGAAGGGGAGGACAACAAACTTAAGGGCCAAAACTCATGGAGTGGAGGGAGCTGAGGTTACAGAATTTATTGGGTTTAAACCCTTGGAAGACTGAATGTAGCTGAATCTACACAATCCAACATAATGGACAGGGGGCAAGATCTATAGGACCTATGGGGGAAACAATCCAGAGATCACATCCCAGAAGGAATGTGAATCAGAGTTCAGGTAAGGGGCAAACCAGTAAACAGTAATCAGAATTGTCCAACTGCTATACTTATGTTTGCAGAAACTGAACAGATGGTATGGATGTGTATAATCATACTCCCAGCAGGGGTAATTGTTTTTATATAGTTTTAGAAGAAACCCACTATTTCATCAGACTGTCCATCTGCTTACAATAACTGTGTAACATAAGAAACACTTTTGCAGATTTTATACCAGATTCCTGTTGCGTTTAGACCTGAAAGCTCATCTGGAATTGTTTTCATGACTGTTTTAATAAATGCAAACGGTTGTAATGGGCAAATAAAAGAATGAAATAAAAACCCATCCACAAGCAGTACCAGTACAGTCAGAACACTGGCACCTACCAGACAATGTAGAAAATTGCCCAGGTGTGCCCTGTACACAAAAAGCTGGACAAACCCAATCTGGAAATTGTCAACCATCAATCTAATTTCATTTATCAGTTCATTGATAGGAAGGGGTTTGGCAACACATCTACCAACTATCACTTGCTGAGCTGGGTCATGCTCACTGTTACTCAGTTTGGGTTCTGACAGGGCCACCTGCCCCCTGACCTCATTATAGCTTTGGCCCAATTATGGACAGAACATGGACATGAAATCTGGAACTGAGGAGCCCAGCAAAACTGGAGTCAATGGGAATCAGGGAGAAACTCTCCGCTGGTTGGAGTCATACCTGGCACACAGGAAGATGATTGTGACCGTTTGAGGTCAGCCGTCTCAGCTCCAGGGACATTTCTGCAGGTAGTGTCCTAGGCCCAACCATCTTCAGCTGTTTCATCAATGACCTTCCCTCCGTCATAAAGTCAGAAGTGGAGATGTTCACCAATGGTTGTGTGATGTTCAGCAACATTTGCGCCTCCTCAGAAACAGTTCATACTACATGGCAGCAATGTAATAGCAATTTGAGAGTTCTGAAAAAAATGGGCATGGAGGGGGAATAGGCTTTTGAGGTGAGAAGGTAAGTAATTTTCAGAATGCTTGGCAGCAAGACACCATCCTGATGGATGAAGGCGGCCCTGGATAGAAGTGGCTGCAGAGATCAGCACTTGTGGGCAGGCTAAGAGGTCCTGGCTCCAGTGCTGCAAGAGGGTGAATGATCTGCTGTGCTCTGCCAGGGTATATACAGTGTGTTTGTTTTCTGTTCATCACACCATGTAGATGTCACTGGCTAAGCCACTAATTATTGCCGTGGGCAGTTTGGATGTAACCACATTGCTAGGAGTCTGCAGTTACACATAGGCCAGACCAGGTAGGGATGGTAGATTTCCTTCCCTAAAGGGGATTAGTGCACCATATGGGTTTTTATGACCAGAAACAAAAACAGAAATTGTTGGAAAAGCTTAGCAAGTCTGGTAGCATCTATGGAGGCAGCATGGGGTCCTTGACCCAAAATTCTCTTCATGGATCCTCAGCTTTACACGACAATTGACATTAAGTCACCTCGCTATTTCCAGATTTTAATTTCAACGCTATGGTGGGATTTGAACCCATGCTTCTAAAACTTTGGCTTGGAGCTCAGGGTTGCTAACCCAATGACTTTACCACTACCTACACCATCTACTTAATAGTGCATGCACCTATGGCTGTGTGTTAACATTGTGTTCTGCCACAGCATTGGCTGCAGGCATCTCCATCAGATGCATCATGTGCCATCGTTGTCTGCCACTTCATGTCAGCTACCACACTGACTCTCACACATCTACCAGAGTTCACACATAAAACACAAAAGAAATTGCAGCATTAAGGAGTACACATATCATAAGGTCACCAACTTTTCAGCATAACTAGGAGACTGTGCATATCTGATAGCTTCTTACCAAAGGCTTCCATGATCACAAATTTCAGTTCCGGATGAACTATTAGAAGTTGTATTGTTTATCCCCCTGCTACATGAACAATAAAGCCATAATAGTAATTATTATATTGAAATAGCCTGGCATTTAGAAATTTTCCACAAAGGCTAAGAGGTTACAAGCAATATATACTATTGTTTTCGTGTCGCCATGGTGAACAAGCACTACAAAGTACTGAAGTGCCAGCAGCAATCCCAGGTTACTTTTATTTCACATAGGGTATCTTCTGTGGTGTTGATGTGCCCTTTTGAAAACATATAATCTACTGGATTTTCTATGTCTGATCCACCTTCCTGCAACAGGACTGCGCCAGGTCGCTAGTATCAATTGCTCCCTCAAAGGGCTTAGAGAAATTTGGGGCAGCTAGCACTGGTTCATTGACAAAAAAAATTACTTTCAGCCTCTCAAAAGATTCTTGGCATTCTCCTGACCACACTACCTTGTTTTTCTTTGCAACATGTCTATCAGTAGAACAGCTATGGTGCTGAAGTTTGGCTCAAATTCGTGGTAGAAACTACACATCTCCAAAAACCTTACAGTTTCCTGCTAAGTTACAGTGGCAGAAATCTCCACTAATAATTGTACTTTTGCTATCCTTGACATTACCCTATGATATGCCCGAGGTAGGCCACTGACGCGTTGGCAAATTCACTTTCAGAAAGGTTTACCAGCTGACTGTAATATTTTAACCAAGATTCCCAGTGACTAACTGTTCCAAGGGACCCGCAGGGTCTAGGCCCGAAACATCAGCCTTCCTGCTCCTAAGATGCTGCTTGGCCTGCTGTGTTCATTCAGCTCCACACCTTGTTAACCCTTTCAAATGTCACTGCTTACGTGCACATCATTAATATAAACCACATAGACAGACTACCGCTTCATTAGTTTCTGGGGCAATTATTTTTTAGCCCAAACAGCATCTCACAGCAAAGACTATCCAGTATGATAAAGACTGAAATTGTTTTAATTCAGAGTGTTGAAGTTCCTTTTAATGAATCTATTTTGATAAGAAATCTGGCAATGCCAATTTAATCAATATAGTCTTCAAAGTAAAGAATTGGGTAGGGACCTGTCTTTCTTACTGCATTTACCTCTCTGTAGTCTACGCAGGATCTGTTTGAAACATCTGAATTAGGTATTTATGTGACTGAAGTCTTCCAGTTGCATTGACTGGTCTCAGTTAGGAGATTTCCCAACAGGTGTGAGGTATCTACCTGTACCCAGGTCTGCTACTCTGGGCCAAAATGATAAGCATATTACTTTATAGCATTTTATACAGCCAAATTGGGACACATTGCTTTGTCTCTACAATCTTTGAAATTCTAGCCATGTTAGATTTCCTCTATGTATGAAAGCATGGTGGCTGACCCTATTAATCGTTCAGTGTTATTTAACAGAAAGTAGGAAGTTCAATTTGCAAATTATTCAGACCTCATTCTGCCCCTATTCTCACCATTTCTTGCATCCTCCACTATTCTTACTCCTTAACATGCCCGTATTTCCTCACACTGTGTCTATTAACATCACACACGTCCTATGCATTGCTTGAATTCTCATTTACGGGAAGCAATGCATACACATTTAAACAGAGTCCAGAGGGACCACTCTCTCTGTGACTCCCTTGTTCGCTCCACACTCCCCTCCAATCCCACCACACCCGGCACTTTCCCCTGCAACTGCAGGAAGTGCTACACTTGTCCCCACACCTCCTTGCTCACCCCCATCCCAGGCCCCAAGATGACTTTCCGCATCAAGCGGATGTTCACCTGCACATCTGCAAAAGTGGTATAATGCATCTGCTGTACCTGTTGTGGCTTCCTCTACATCGGGGAAACCAAGCAGAGGCTTGGGGATCGCTTTGCAGAAAACTTACTCTCAGTTCGCAATAAACAACTGCACCTCCAAGTCGTGAACCATTTCAACACCCCCTCCCATTCCTTAGATGACATGTCCATCCTGGGCCTCCTGCAGTGCCACAACGATGCCACCTGAAGGTTACAGGAACAGTAACTCATATTCTGCTTGAGAACCCTGCAGCCCATAGTATCAATGTGGATTTCACAAGCTTCAAAATCTCCCCTTCCCCCACCGCATCCCAAAACCAGCCCAGCTCGTCCCCGCCTCCCTAACCTGTTTATCCTCTCACCTATCCCCTCCTCCCACCTCAAGCTGCACCCCCATTTCCTACCTACTCACCTCATCCTGCACCCTTGACCTGTCCGTCCTCCTCGGACTGACCTATCCCCTCTCTACCTCCCCACATACACTCACCTCTACTGGCTCCATCCCCGCCCCTTTAACTGGTCTGTCTCCTCTGCATCTATCTTCTCCTCTATTCGTCTTACCCTATTCATTTCAGAACGCTCTCCCCATCCCTCTTTTCTGATGAAGGTTCTAGGCCCGAAATGTCAGCTTTTGTGCTCCTAAGATGCTGCTTGGCCTGCTGTGTTCCTCCAGTTCCACACTTTGTTATCTCGGGTTCTCCAGCATCTGCAGTTCCCATTATCTCTGACACATTTAAACAGGTTTGGTTTCAAACTCGATGAGGAGGAGGAACGGGGAGGGGGTAGGGAACTGTGAAGGGGGAGGAGGAGGAGGAAAGTGGAAGGAGGGGCAAGGGGAGATCAGGGCAAGGGGAAGTGATTCCCTCTTTCCTTATCTGCCAGGAGACCCAGGTTTAAATCTCAACTGCTCCAGAGATGTGTAATAGCCTCTGGACCGGCTAATTAGGAAAATACCCCTCTTTGCTGCCCTCCCTCTTCCCACCCTGGCCTCACTGTACTCCATCCTTACCGACTGCCATCACTCTCTCACCGCCCCCTGTGGCCACTGAACTCCCTTTCACTGCCTCACTGTTTTGCTGCGCTTGAGCAGTTCCTTTGTGTATGATGTTATTGGAGCTCTATATGATGTTGTTGTCTTTCTAGATTGGCGTGCAAGTGTTGCCGGGTGCTAACAGGCACTAGCGCTCCCTTATCTTCCTCTCAGTGGTGTATTGCTTCAACATATGAATGTGACCCGGCCATGGTTCTTTTTCTGCTGATGTGGAGCATCATGCATATAATTCACTTTCCCAATCCTTTTGGTGACCCAATATGGAGCAGTGAGCAGTGGTCAGTGGCTCCCCTGTAAAGGTATTAAAATGATCACACCATCACCTGGTGGCAATATCTAGATCTTGGTAATGCTGGATATTTCTGACACTCTAAGATGCCACTTTGCAGGATCCTGTGAACCCCGTTTAGAACAGAGATGATAATCTAAGATGGACATTTTGTCTCTCTGGTTGACATTTTTTTCTCTGATTAGTTTCAGAAGGCCTTTGACATCTTACCCATAAACACACTCAAAAGGTTAAAACTGGTTGATTCATTGTAGGGGTCAAAAAAAAGAACTTGCAATGTTTTGTCCCAATCATGAGGACATTCATGACAGTGTGTCCAGATGATTGTTTTGATTGTTTGATAGTACCACTCTAAAGCTCATGTAACTCTACTGGTATGCTGAAGACTTTTACCATGTTACACCCAGACTGCTCAGTACCATCTGAAAAAAGTTAGATGTAAAATTACAACCTTGACCCAACTTGATTGCAAGCAGTCCATATTGAGCGAAGAGCTGGCTTAACTTCTCTACTACTGGCAAAAATTGTTCTTTGGAGAGCACTGGGTAGCCCCTTATATTGATAAGGATATGCTACACTTATTTTCGTTAAAGATGAAAGATTATCAGAGATATGCAGGAATGTAGAGTTGAATTTAAAATCAAATCAGTCATGATCTTATTGAATGTCTGAGCAGACAAGAAGGGCCTAGTCTTGTTCCTTGCTCACACATGACTTGTGCAAGTAAAGATCCACACAAACCCTATCAAATAATGCTCCAGGAACTGAGATGGGAATTATAGGTATAATAAAATGTGAGGCTGGATGAACACAGCAGGCCAAGCAGCATCTCAGGAGCACAAAAGCTGACGTTTCGGGCCTAGACCCTTCATCTGATGAAGGGTCTAGGCCCGAAACGTCAGCTTTTGTGGCTCTCTGATGAAGGGTCTAGGCCCGAAACGTCAGCTTTTGTGCTCCTGAGATGCTGCTTGGCCTGCTGTGTTCATCCAGCCTCACATTTTATTATATTGGAATCTCCAGCATCTGCAGTTCCCATTATCTCTGGGAATTATAGGTGCTGTTTCGATTACTGTTCGTGATCGTTCCATGATCTGACATGTATGGCCTAGTTTGATAGGCTGCACCATGCTCTTGTGAAATGCTGGCTTGTACAAATGCTGCCTAATACATGCTTGGGTCTTTCATGTCTCTACAAGGCCCACCATAGAAACTGCATGGGCTATCCTTAAAATCTCATGATGACATTTTGGCAGCAGTGGATGAAATATTGTGCACTTTTTGTCCAAAGATCTGTGAGGAGGTCTTTACTTCCTCATCAGAATCTCATCTTTAATATAGCAGCACTCTAGAACACCCTCTGCTCAATTTCCATGTGAACCGATTGGACTACTTCCCTCCCTGCCCCACAGCTGCTTTCTTCTGACAGGTGGTGCCAGACCTGTTGAGTTCCTCCAGCAATGTCTGTTTGTGTTTAGACCTCCAGCATCCACAGTTCTTTGTTTTACATTGCCTGACTCTAGATCCTCTTCAGAAAAGGCTGACTGACCGTCTCCATTGCTTTATCCAAATTCCCAAATAAAGTTCCAGGCAGCCGAATACCTGAGGTGCCAATTTGACATCCATCTAATTTCTGTAGCTCACTACGCATTAAGGAAAATGTCCTAGAACCTTGTCCTCCAACTGCTCTGCCTCCTTGACCTTGTTTGGCCCTTCTGTTGCTATCGGAGAAGTTTCTCCTTTCACCCAGGCCAAATAGTCTCCCAGGTGTAGGCCAACTCCATCTCCAGGTAAACTATGGACAACTCTTACAATTATGTTTGCAGATATTAGGTCCCAGTCCATGTGCACCTGATAGAAAGCTCCTCACCAATATTGATCACTTCTGTTTGCTGACATTCAATGCATTCTCTGGTGCAAACATTATTGCTTTCCTCAACAAAAGAGTATGGGTAACTCTTGCATTCTATTGGTAATAATAGGTACTTTACACGGGTATGTTTTAATACCAGGCACCTTGCCCTGGTAATGTACCGGCCTGTACAAGTTCATGCACTTGCTTGGGTTTTCTACATCTCTACATGCCCCACCATAGAAATTTAATTTGAGTCAAAAGAAATTACCTTTCCTTTTGATAAGAATACTTCTTACTCTTAAGTATCTTGTTCCCCTGCCCCACATTTAGAATTGTGTTTGTACTGGCCTCACATCTGCAGTCAAAACTATAACTTGGTCTGTCATACTCTTGTTCAAGGCTCCCAATTCTGCATTCACAGGTATCCATGGATTTTTACCTTGCAACTTCCAGCAGTCTGCATGAAGTGTTCTATCTTTTGTCGATGGAAACAGTTATGTTTCCCAGGCATCCATACCATCCCTGTACCTTTCTTTATGGCCTGAGGAAGCCATCCCTAGGCGTTCCCAGCTGACCTTTCTCATCCCTGGTCACCTGTCATCTCTTTCTTGGTTCAGTGGGAGTGACAGCAGAAGTGTTGTATTTGTGGACAACCCTGTATTCATCAATCATCTTAGCTGTATTCTTGAATGACAAAACCCTTGATTCCCTGTGGGCCCTAGAGATTGAGTTTTAAACTTTCTGCAGGATAATTATTTCTCGAAGGGTCTCAAGTGTTTATCTATAGTGCCAGTATCGAATAATGAAAGTTAATTTGCCTTACCATCTCAAATTTTATACAAGCCTTCCCAGGCTGCTTCAGAATGTTCCAAAATTTATGTCTAAAAAGCTCAGGGACAAACTTGTACACAACAAAGAAAGTTTTAATTTTCCCTCTTTCATAATCTATAGAAGCCTCTTCAGAAAGCATGCAATAAACTGTGAATCAACTTCGTATGGACTGTATCCAGTTTTCCTTTGCCACCACTACCTTTAGAACAAAGCCCTCAGGTCCTATTCCACAAACTTCAGAAAGGCTAGCAAAAAAGTAAACAGCTCCCCACTGGGTCTTTGTCTGAGGTCGTAACTACTTCTGCTCCTCCATCTTATGGTTCAATCATCTTTCCTCATCAGAACTTAACGCAGAATCAGAGGCAATTTCATTTTAAATTCCATGTTTTAAAAATTTGAATCCCATTTCTTATTTTCTTCCTTCCTCCTTTTTTGCCTTTTTGTTCCTGTTCTCTGTCCCTTTTTAGTTCTCATTTTAGCTTCTTGAATGCTATTTCATTCTCCCTTTCTTCTGTCTCTGCAAATCTAGATCCAACTTCATTGGCTCAGTGATTATTTTAGGTTTGTTTTTCAGAGACCCCCATGGACTTGATGCAAGAGCAAGACACTGACCTGGTTACAAAAATACAATCATTTATTATTAAATAAGTACAAGCTGCGGAGGATTGCTGTGTGCAACCCGGCACAGAGGGCTGAGTATCATGTGTGATTCTCCCTGAACAGGGGACAGTCCCCAAATTTGTACTCTTGGAATTGCCAGATACATAAAGTAAGTACTACATCTGAGAACAGGATACAGCTTTGATCATCACGAAGTGTATGGTAACGACAGGATGCGATTTCAAGTGGTGACAACTGCCTGGCTTGATCAAAGGTCACTGACCTGGCCATCTCAGCAGGAACAGAGGTAGGCAGCAGTGTCGATAGAGCCATGAAGATTACAGAGCTTATTGCCATTTGTCTTTACAAATGTTTCACAACCATACAGATGTTTCACACACAATCCTATTCAGGCAGCAAGTTGAGACAATGTTCACATACCCCTGTATGAGAAGCATAAAATTTCATGGGATGTTAACCCATTAACATCTCAGTTAGCACGGCTGCCTCACAGCACTAGGGGCCTGGGTTCAATCCCAGGCTTGGGCAGCTGTCTGTGTGGGTTTGCTCTGGTTTCTTCCCACTGTCCAAAGATGTGCAGGGTACATGGATTGGCCATGCTAAATGGTCCTGTAGTGCCCAGGGATGTTTGGGTTAGACTAAGGGAATGGGCCAGGTGTGATGCTTTTTGGAGGGGTGGTGTCAGCCTGTTGGGCTGAATGGCCTGTTTCCACACAGTAGGGATGCTGTGAACTCGCTAGCCATTAGTTTCTGAAGTTTAGGCTTCTGTCCAATATTGAAATGCACGCACACTTCCTCATTCAGTAAACATTTTCTAATCTTCCTCATGCATCTGCACAAACTCAGTTGCATCAAAGGTAGCCACTACAATAATATACAGGGGAAATATATACTCTTATACAGAGGAATTCAGTCATCTTTTTGCCATTTCAACGATAATTACCATGTTTCCAATTATACATTTCTGGCTTTGGGCTATGGGTCCCCAGGGTAATTTGGTCACCGAGTTTGGAGAGTATATTGTTTATTTCTAGTCACACCACTCCATTGGTCATCACCTCAGTTCAAATGCTTTAACTGTTTACCAATGTGATCAGTTATGCACTTTATCACCATTAGATTGTGAATTTAAAAAATCCATTATGTGGATAACAAATATTGATTTATTATAAAAAAACTCATTTGGTCAAAAACAAGCCGATTTACTAGCAGTACGAAATAGAATAGTATAAATCATTATGCTTCTAAATGGCCACCTTGCCCGCCCTCTCCCCCACACCCAAGAGACACACATCAATTAAAAATTGAAGATACTTCTCTGCACAGCTTACTTTTGAAAACAAAACTTTTGGCAAAATAACAGTTAGTTGTTGAAGGAAAAACAAAGACAAGGTGTGAAATGCTCAAATGGCTTTCAGTCAGCATACTGGTACACAGAAATGAATATCACTGAACATAGGCAGCAGTCACTGGTTTGTCCAGGTGTCATTGAGAATTCAGAGACTTTTTTAGGGGAACAACTGCAAAAGTTTTCTCAAAAAGCCAAATGATGAAGGGTCTAGGCCCGAAACGTCAGCTTTTGTGCTCCTGAGACGCTGCTGGGCCTGCTGTGTTCATCCAGCCTCACATTTTATTATCTTGGAATTCTCCAGCATCTGCAGTTCCCATTATCTCTATCAAATGATGAGATTGGTAGCTTTTCTCCATTTTCGGCACAGTGTACCCCAAGAGGAAACCAAACAATATTCAAAACAAAGCCATAAACCCAGATATGTGATTTTCAGTAAAGGAGCCATTAGCCTATACCATAGAAGTCTTCAAAATAAAAGACACTTTGGAAAACAAAATAGTTCAGGTATCTGTTTTCAGCCTTTTCAAATTTTTAAAACAAAAACAGCAACATTTCTTTGTTATAGAGCTCTGGCCTTTGGTATTGCATGTGGCTGTTTGACTTCATCAGTGTACCTCTTGTTTCTGCCTTCTAATAACTATCGACCATTGGATAACTAATGTGGAAAAATCCATCCTCCACAGATGGTTTCAGGATGTGTTCCTGATTTCTTACAGTTTGCTGGTGTTGGCAAAAGGACAACAATTTCATTAATAATTCATTGACCACAATAAGCATGCAACACACTCATATTTTTGGCTTACCTCCATCGCCATGGGTTTCCAGCTGCGCTGTTATTTTCCTTTCAAAGTCAGACATAAATCTTCAGCATTAGGAATGTTTGGAGGACCATCTCTGCGGTGCTGGCTCATTAGACAACCTCCTTAGTGCTACCAACACTTAGCTGCCTATAGCAAAGAATGGGCCTGATATATTATGCTACAGTCAGCTCCTCCTCCTTCTTTGGCACTCCAGGTGCAGTATTGAGAGAGCGCTCCTTTGTTGCAGGTGACTTCTTTCTGATGAAACATTAAACTGAGCATCCATTCTCCCCACTGCTCTGACCACTATCCATCCATCAACCAACATCACTGAAAACAAGTGACTTAGCCATCATTGCATGACTGTTTGCAGGACCCCAGTGGTGCACAAATTGGTTGCTTGTTTGTTACAGTGCAATGTGCTTTGGAAGTATTAAGATTGTCTGCAATGATCCTAATGAATTGTGGAACAGGCTTGGAGGCCAAATGGCCTTCTCCTCTTCCTATTCTTATGACCTTGTGGTCACATGGGACTTCAATTGTTTTCCAAGTTCTCTGATTGTGAAAGCTGCTGTATAACTAGACTTCCTTGTGCAATGGCTCTAACAAACTGGAGGCACTAAAAATGCAAGGACTGCCACGCATTGCAAAGAGTTAACTTGTCATGTCATGGAGGAGTTTGCACATGTGGTAGTTGTTAAACTTCATCAGTTCATGACAACAAAAATTACTGTGCAATTTCCTTTACCCTGTTTTGACATAAGCAGGGATGGGGTTTTCTATGTTGGTGAAACATCCAGCCTGGAGCATCAACTGAGGAAGCTTCTTTTATCATTATGTGCTTTGTTTGGCAGCCTTGGCAAATACAATTGTACCTCATTCGGTTTTGACAGTGATGGCTGCAGAGATAGAGGTTGAAATGCTGTTGATACTTTCATACATTTTGAAAAGCCCAACACCAAATCACGAACTAACTAGTAACAATTAATATGCAATAACAAAAAAAAACAAAAGAAGTGGCAAAACAAGATAGGAAGCTAACTCTAAATATTTTTAAGGGGGATATAATGCACTCTAGCCTCTGCGGTGTCCACCGCTCTCTCTTAAGAATTAAAATGTACTGTTTTTGACTTCCAAAGTTCCATAGATTTGAGAATAGTCTCAGTGGATTGGAAGTTAAGAAATGTAACTCCACTGTTAAAGAACAGAGGGAAAGAGAAAAGCTTTCCTGACAGCAGCAGGCACAGTTATAAATTTAAAATGAATTATGGCTACAAATGCTGCCCTTTCCAGCAATGTAATTGAACCATAGAATCTCGAAGGGCCAAATGGCCTACTCCTGCACCTATTGTCTATTGTCTCTACAGTGTGGAAGCATTTAGCCCATCGAGTCCACACTGACATTCTGAACAGCATCCCACCCAGACCCATAACCCCTACAATATCCCCGTAACCCTGTACTTCCCATGGCCAATCCACCTAACCTGCACATCTTTGGACTCTGGGGGAATCTGCAGTACCCGGGCGAAACTCAACGCAGACACAGGGAGAACTTGCAAACTCCACACAGACAGTCGCCCAAGGTTGGAACCGAGCCCAGACCCCTGGCACTGTGAGGCAGTAACCACTAAGACACTGTGCCACCGTGTCCTCATCTTATCGAAGGATAAATAAAAGAAATGATTCCTTGCGGATGGTGGTAACTGCTCAAAATTTCCTGTTATCAGTCAGTTATGGGACATTTCCGGCTTAGGTGCTGGGCTCAGCTCTTAGCTTGTTTGACGCCCTTCAGAGAATGAACCACAATAGATTGCAAAATTGTTCAAGAGAGTGGGGAGTTGACAAATAACAATGGCATGGTCTGCTAGTTAGAAGCCGATAATTAAAAAATGTTGAGCAAAGGTTTTCACATCACAATGTTGCATATTACAACGACACAACTCAGCGCGGTCAATCCTTCAACAGCACAATTATTATTTAGCAGGTAACTGCCAGCAGCCTTTCCTGGCCTTCATTCAACAAAACTTCCAGGAGAGGAGATACAGAAACAGGGGAAGATGAAGGGTGCACAAGACCAGCATGTGGGCAAAGAATTCTCAAACTTAACCACTGGATAAAAGTTACAAGCACAAGGTCCCATCAATGTAACCTAGAACCTGGTAGAAATCATGAACATCTGTCCAGGGCCACAATTATGTCCTGGGTAATATTTGTACATGACAAGTTGAATCTGAACTGAGACACAAGCACAACACTCAGTTGCAACACTCCTACTGACCAACAGAATTGTAAGAATCTCAAAACAACTTCACAACAACTGAGTCTGGGCAAATCATCAAGTCCCCATTGTGCTTCTCTGATGTATACACCTGATTTGATTTGATTTATTGTAGTCACATGTACCTAAGTACAGTGAAAAGCCTTGTTTTGCAACATGTACAGGCAGATCAAGGACATGCAGATCATAGGGTGCTTAGACAGTGAAGCATACAACGGTACAGCGCGCAGGAGGTGTGCAAAGCTTTATATAATTTGATGTTTAGATATGTAGCTGTTTTCTTTTGATGTTATGTAATGTTCTAATTATTTAAGGGTACAACTTTAAGTTAGAATGAAGGGGTATGTTGGGTGGCATACTTTCAAGGGGCATATCTAAAACTGCCGAGTACCACCAGACAGGATATATGCACGTGTATTCACATGCAATCATCGAGCAGATGATAGGAGCAGTCCAAAAGATCCAAAATGTTAACACACCTCCCAGATATTGTGTATAGTTTAAAACCTTCAAATAAAAGAGCCTATCTAATTGAGTTTGCAATACTGTTCATGTAGATGGTGTAGTTCTGCAAGGTAAAAAACACAACTTCAGATTCACAGGTAAAAATATCATCAGAGTCATAGCTAATACAGATGGACTTTCTCCACATCCTAATGTACTCCTTTTCTAACCCCGTCCATCTTGCCTCACAACCTCTTGTCCGTTTTAAAAGGCCCCTTTCAACATGTCTTTCTGACCAAAACTTCGGCCAATGTTCCTATTTCTCAGTGACCACGCGTGAGCAAATTGTGATTTGTTTTATCAGGTTAAAGGTGTTTAACAAATAAGTTGAAGTTATTTAGTGCATGACCAATAACAAATAGCTTTCTGTCTTTGACAATCTTCCTTGTGTGAATGTTTCTCAGTGCCATGCAATAAAAGAGCACATTGTCTGAGCTTGGGGTGGCAGTGATATAGTGGCAATGACCCTGGCCTAGAAATGCAGTACATCCAAGCTAAGACTCTGTAGATTATAGGTTCAAGTCTCCCCATAGCCAATGAATTCAATGAAACAAACATTGGAATTCAAGAAAGCCAGGCTAATGGCAAATACCATGACTCGTTAATTGTTTAAAAAGACATCTGGTTCACTAATACTCTTTGGGGAAGTAGGTCTGGACTAAATGTGTTTCCACAGCAATGTAGTTGATTATTTATTACCCTCTGAAATGGCTCTAGCAAGTTACTCAATTCAAGGGGCAGTTAGTGATGGTCAATAAATGCTGGCCTAGCCAATAATGCCCACATCCCATGTATAAATAGAGTTTCATGGCTAGTGCTTTGCAAACAGACAGACATCAAATGTATGCTAGAGATAATGGGAACTGCAGATGCTGGAGAATTCCAAGATAATAAAATGTGAGGCTGGATGAACACAGCAGGCCAAGCAGCATCTCAGGAGCACAAAAGCTGATGTTTCGGGCCTAGACCCTTCATCAGAGAGGGGGATGGGGAGAGGGAACTGGAATAAATAGGGAGAGAGGGAAGGCGGACTGAAGATGGAGAGTAAAGAAGATAGGTGGAGAGAGTATAGGTGGGGAGGTAGGGAGGGGATAGGTCAGTCCAGGGAAGACGAACAGGTCAAGGAGGTGGGATGAGGTTTGTAGGTAGATGGGGGTGCGGCTTGGGGTGGGAGGAAGGGATGGGTGAGAGGAAGAACCGGTTAGGGAGGCAGAGACAGGTTGGACTGGTTTTGGGATGCAGTGGGTGGGGGGGGGGGGGGGGGGGGGAAGAGCTGGGCTGGTTGTGTGGTGCAGTGGGGGGAGGGGACGAACTGGGCTTGTTTAGGGATGCAGTAGGGGAAGGGGAGATTTTGAAACTGGTGAAGTCCACATTGATACCATTAGGCTGCAGGGTTCCCAGGCGGAATATGAGTTGCTGTTCCTGCAACCTTCGGGTGGCATCATTGTGGCACTGCAGGAGGCCCATGATGGACATGTCATCTAGAGAATGGGAGGGGGAGTGGAAATGGTTTGCGACTGGGAGGTGCAGTTGTTTGTTGCGAACTGAGCGGAGGTGTTCTGCAAACCGCTTTGCAGAACCGCTTGTGCTGCTGTGTTCATCCAGCCTCACATTTTATTATCATCAAATGTATGCTGCAGTTTTGGGCCTGACCACGATACTTGAACAATTTAAATTTACTCAGAGGCGCTAAACTAGACACCTGTATGTTTAGCACTCAAGTGCGGATAAGATGCAATTTTCATGAAGATGCAGTATATGTAGGCCCCATTCACCCACTTCCACTGAGGGTGCGAAGTTTATCGGCTGAAACACAGCATGGGTCTCAGGGGCTGAGGGAGACGGGTGGGCAAGATTCCAGATGCAGCGCTGGAGGAGACCCAGAGCAGCGTGAATATTTGCAGTCACAGGGAGGGGATCTGTGGAAGGTGGTTCATATGGCAAGGAATCTGGGAGGAAGCTGTATTTAGCAGATTATGGACTTTGCCTACCTCTGGATGTAACAGCCAAAATGCATCACACCCACGTTCTTGCTTCTGAAAGACTGCTGCAAAATATTGCTATTCTGTGATATGCAAACCGAGCAAAGAAAGTCACCACACAATCTCATCCAATCCTTGCTTTACCCTCTGCTATCAATTACTGCCAATGAAAAACTTTGCCTTGGCTTCAAAACAAAGTCAACTCTTGAGTTACTAATGGCCGCAGGCCTTGGTCTGGGCTTTGAGTTTTATTTACCAGGAATGTAGGGCGGTGTTTTGTCTAGAGAGTATTTCCCAAAGGCAATAGCAATTGTTTATCTTTCATGATGTTCCTCAGAAGCCTAAGAAAATACACATGATCCTCAATGCTGTTAAAATTTTCAACACAGGCCATGCCCTTTCACTAGTAGCCATTACTCTGAGGCCCCTGGTTATAGAGAGTAACATATCACAGAACGTTCAAAGAGATTCACAGAAAGGTGCCATTTAGTCCAGTGTGCCTGTACTAGCTTTCGGAAAGAGCTGCCAATTAATCCAAATACCCTGTTTTTCTTGAACAGCCCTGAAAAGAAATCCCACCTTTTTAAATGTACATCTAATCTTCCTACAGAGCTGACTTCTGAATCTGCTTCCATGTCTCTTTCAGGAACTGCATTTTAGTTCACATAAGGTTGCTGAGTTAGTAAAGAAAACTCCTTAGGTTAAAATTAAGTCTTGCTGCCCCTGTCCGTCACATCAAAACTGCTCATAATTTGAAATGCCACAATCCAATCTCCCATTAATAATCCCAATTGCAAGTGTCTCCAAATACCTGAAACTCCTCATCCCTGGCACCATTCTAGCAAATCTTCCCTGCACCCATTCTGCCTTGACAGTCTTCTTAAAGTGGTGTAGCTTGGATTGGACACTACAGCTGAAATCTAACCAGGAATGTATTTAGGCTCCTGAGATGCTGCTTGGCCTGCTGTGTTCATCCAGCCTCACATTTTATTATCTTGGAATCTCCAGCATCTGCAGTTCCCATTATCTCTCATGTATTTAGGTTTGCAGCATCCTAATTTTTATATGAAATACTGCTATTTGTAAAACCAATGATTGTACAAATATGCATACATGCAAACATACCATGAGGAGCAGCAGAAAGCCATTCAACACCTTGAGCTCTGCCATTTGGCTGGTCAGATCTGCCTTCAACTCTATTTCCCCGAATACCTTTGATATCCTTTGCCTCCCTTGTCAATCACGAATCTATCTTCTGCAGCCTTGAATGAATTCAGTTATCCAGCCTCCCGTACTCTCTGGGGAAAAGCATTCCAGAAACTGAAAAAAAGCATCTGAAAGAAAAGTATTCTCTTCAGGTCCATTGTAAATGGGAGACTCCTGACTGTTAAATGTGTTCCCTAGCTCTAGTCTCTCCCACAAAACAGTCATAGAGACATACAGCACAGAAATAGACTCATCAGTCCTACTTATCCATGCTGACCAGACATCCCACTCCAATATAGTCCAATTTGCCAGCGCTTGGCCCAAACCCCTCTAAACCATTTTTATTCATGTACCCATACAGATCCCTTTTAAATGTTGTAACTGTACCAGCCTCCACCACTTCCTATGGTAGCTCATTCCATACATGCATCACCCTCTGCATGAAAAAGTTGCCCCTTAGGTCCCTTTTAAATCTTTCCTCTCTCACCTTAAACCTTCCCCACTAGCTTTGGACTCCCCCAACCTAGGAGGAAAACCTTGGCTCTTCACCCTGTCCATGCCCCTCATTATTTTATAAATCTCTATAAGGTCTCCCCTCAGCCTCTGATGCTCCCTGATCCCTGGAACCCTCCAAGCCCGGCAACACCCTTGTAAATCTTTTCTGCATCCTCTCAAGGTTAACACTATCCTTCCTATGGCAGGGCAACCAGAATTATAATCAGTATTCTATAAGTGGCTTCTTCAATGTCCTGTACAGCCACAACATGATGTCCCAACTCCTACACTCAATGTACTGGCCCATGAAGGAAAGCATATTAAATGCCTATTTAACCATCCTGTCTACCTGTGATTCCACTTTCAAAGAACTATGCACCTACACCACTAGATCCCTTTATTTGGCAACATTCCCCAGGACCCTACGATTGACTACCTTACCAAAATGCAACTCCACATGCCACTCCTTGGCCCATCTGATTAAGGTCCCGTTTTACTCTGAGATAACCTTTTTCATTGTCCACTCACCACTGTACCTCCTATATTCTCATCCAAATCATTTATATAACTGACAAAAAGCAGTGGAGCCAGCACTGATCCTTGTGGCACAACACCTGATCACAAGCCTCCAGTCCAAAATACGACCCTCCACCACCACCCTCTGCCTCCAAGTGAAGCATCCTCTCAGCTTTCACCTGATCAAGTCCCCTCAAGCTCTTATGTGTTTCAATAAGATCACTTCACATTCTCTTCTGCCAATGAATACTGTTTGAACACTTTCCAACCTTTTCTCAGAAGACAACTCCTCCAATCCATCTTAGGAGCAGGAAAGCTGACGTTTCGGGCCTAGACCTGATGAAGGCCCGAAACGTCAGATTTCCTGCTCCCAAGATGCTGCTTGGCCTGCTGTGTTCATCCAGCTCCATGCCTTGTTATTTCAGATTCTCCAGCATCTGCTGTTCCTATTATCTCTCTACTCCAATCCAGTAGCCCATTGCCAGGAATAGCTGGCATGCAACGCCGATTGATTCCAATAAAATGGGTTGAATTTCCGTGCTGACTGAAATCTCCATGAAGGACTTTCTTTCTCAGTTTCTTCCCTCGCCCGAGGCGTGGTGACTCTCATGTTAAACCACCAGCAGTGAGAAGAAAGGTCAATGGTTTCTTTACCTTTTTAACCTTATATCCCAGAGATCAGTTCAATGTATTGGTTTGAATCCTATTACATTCTTTGTTTATGCAAGGAAACCAGATCTGTAAGCAGTGCTCCAGATGTGGTGTCATCACATGTACCCTTTTCATAATTGTAGAAAAACCTCCCTACTTTTATAGTTTTTAAGATTTACTCATGGGTGTCACTGGCTGGGACAGTATGTATTGCTGGTCCCCAGTTGCCTTTGGGAAGATGTTGGTGAATTTTCATTCCCATTGCAGTAAGCAGCAATGTTTCATCTGCATTCGTACTCACATTCGGTACTTGTAACTTTATGTGGTTCTTAGTATTTTTGTTTAAACAGTTTCATCAACTAATCTTGCAAAGATTGTAATAGGGTACAAAGCAACTACACTGAACTGATCTCTGGGATGTAAGGTTAAAAAGATAAAGAAACCATTGACCTTCTTTCTCACTGCTGGTGTTTAACTAGAGAGTCACCACAGAGTTTTATCTGTGGATTCCAAGTTTCTTGGATGCTGCAGCCCTGTCACATTTTGTCATTCCATTTATTTTGCCTATTTTTTGTCCTTCCAAAAATGCAAATTTTGTACTGCACTATATTTTATCTGCCATCGCATCATTATATCTTAAAGAATGTTGTTATCTCCACTGACTGCATTTCCAAACTTTCTCATCCACAAACTTTGGAATTCTGCTCATTTACTCACATTCAAGTCCACTGATGCATATCAAAAGATTCATAATAACCCCTGGGGTAACACCAATACAACCACCTCTTGTAGCTGAAGAATAGCCATTCACCACCAATTGCCAAGAAGGCAGCTTATCACCACCTTTGTAAGGGCTAACTAGGGGTGAACAATGAATGCTGGCCCAGCCAGCAATGCCTATATCCCATGAGTGAATGAAAAATATCTCTACCTCCTGTGTTCTGATCTGAGCTGACATTATTATCAGGAAAATCAGATCCTAGACTGAAATCTGGTTTGATTGATCATATTTTGTTATTTAGGTTTTAATGAGGTGGCCTCTGACTGAAACACAAATACACAATGCTGCATAGACAGGTTTAATGATAAAATGAAAGTTCACTGTAAAAAAGAAATGAAGATAAAATGGAATAAACTAAGCTATTTACATTTAACACAGATTTAAAGACAGTAAAATACAGTCACATTATTCCTGAAAACACATTTTTACAGTACTCACACCAGAGAGAAATCCTTTCTCTTTCATGTCTATGGGGCTTAGTTCAACAGTGACGTTAATTCTTCATCTCAAGAATTTGATAGTCTCTTCCTAGAGCCTTCATATAACTCAGTGAGACTTTCTCAACTTTAAATAACACCTTCTGTGTTGTAACCAAAGACTTCTGGCCTGGAACTTTGAAACAAATCTCCTTACACTGACCTGTTTATTTCTTAACAGCCCTAAACTACTTCCTTCTCTCAGAACCAAATGTTTTACACATTCAGCTTCTGTAAAACAGCCCAAACTTAAAAAAAGAACATTTTTCCAAGCTGCGGATGCTTCCCCTACCTAAAAGAAAATTTCAGTCACTGGTCAGGTAGTAAGGGTGGTTAAGAAGGCTTTTCGCACACTTGCCTTCATTGTTCAGACCTTTGAGTATAGGGGTTGGGATGTCATGTTGAAGTTGGTGGGGTCTCTTTTCGAGTGCTGTGTGAAGTTCTGGTCACCCTTTTCTAAGAACAACATTATTAATGTGGAGAGAATTCAGATAAGATTTACCAGGATGTTGCTGGGAGTTGAGGGGTTGAGTTATAAAAATGGAATGGAAAGGCTGGGACTTTATTCACTAGAGCATAGGAGGTTAAGAGGTGACCTCATTGAGCTCTGTAAAAGCATAAGGGGCACATTTAAGGTGAATAGCAAGGGTCTTTTCCCCAGGGTCAGGGTGGTGGGGGGGGGTGGTTGTGGTTTGAAACTAAGGCGCATATTTTTAAGGTGCAAGGAGATGTGAGGGGCAACCTTTTTACACAGAGAGTGGTTTGTGTGCAGAATGAACTTCCAGAGAAAGTGGTGGATGCAGGTACAGTTGCAATTTTAAAATACATTTGGATAAATACATGAATAGGAAAGGTTTGGAGGGATACGGGCCAAGCAGTTGGGGTTGGTTTAGTTTGGGAGTATGGTCGACATGGATTAGTTGACCAAAGCATCTGTTTCCATGTTGTATGACTCTGTTACTCTATGGCTATGACCTTCTAAACTGAAAACTTGATTGACAAATGTTTACTTTGTTCTCTCCCAAAGGAAATAAAACCTTATTGCTCTCCAGGAAGTCTCTGTCTCATACTGTCATTTTAACAAAAAAATCACTATGATACAGAAATGCTTGTAATTTAATCATCAAACTTCTTCAGATAAATAGAAAACTTACATGTTGCTAGTTCAAAAATCCAAAATTCCAAATAAATCAATTAAACTGTGGATGAATCATAGACTTTACATCGCACATCCCCCAGAGATGAGTTAAAATATATTTTTAAGAGGCATTTAATGATTTTGAAGCACATGGTAAAAATGCAATCTCATTAGTCTCAAAGCTTACTGTTACAGGGCTCACACCAGAGAAAATCCCCATCTCTCCCACATCTATAGGGCTTAACTTAACTGTGAGTTTTATTCCTCTTCTTGAGCATCTGATAGCCTCTTCCTAGAGTCCTCATACAACTGAGCTTATTTCTCAGCTTCAAGGTTGGAATCAGATCATTCTGGCCTGGGGAACTCTGAAACTAAACCCCTTACACTGAGATAACCTATTTCTTTACGGTCCTAAACTGCCTCATTTTCTCAGGAGCAACTGTTTTACACATTCAGCTTCAGAAATGGACATCTACAAAACTGCCCAGACTGAAACTGGAAAACTTTGTTCAACAAGATATGTGTCCAATTCAGAAGAAGAAAAAGATGCTTCACTTTCTAAACTGAAAACCTGACATGCAACTGTTTACTTTGTGAGCTAACAAACTCGTCGAACAATAACAAACCCTAATGCTCTACAGGAAATCCTATTGACATACGGTATTTTAAAAGAGCTCATTATGATTACTGAAATACTCACAGGTTAATAATTAAACTGCTTCACAACAATACACATATGCCACTATTTCAAAATCCAAAGGGCCGAAGTAATTAGTTATAGGGTATGTCACTGAATTACAATGGCAGACTCTTCATAAACAATTAAAAGGTTATCAGTGTAAGCAGGAATCTGGAATTAGAGGTACAATCAGATCAGTTTTGCTCTTCTTAAATAGCAGAATCGCCAATTCCTGATCCTAACTTACAAGGTTTTGTGTAAGATGAATAATTTTTTACATAGTTATTATAGAAGACAACCCACAGTTGCAGTGAACCAGCTGTCATGCACAGAGTCATAGTTTGAATGCATCATAGCAAGTGTGTTTTACATTTTACTTAATGGCAAAAGAAACAGTAAATATGCAAAGCAGCTATGTCTGGCCAGGACCAAGAAAGAGGCCACATTTACAATATATGATGCAAGTAAATGACTTTCAGCGTGGAATGGAGCAGAGCTGCCAATGATCGCAGGACTTCATTTTGGCGACTGTTTCCTGTACATTCTTTTATCAGGGCTTTAGTGATGCTAGAAATCTACTCACATGCTGTTTCCTAGCAATGAAAGATCAGATACTAGGATGTAAAAGGTATTTAAAGTTTTAGAAAGTGTTTGAGGGCCTTTCTCTTTAACTTGGTATTCTTGGAGTTGGGATTAGAGATAGAGGGTGAAACTGAGTGCAAATCAGCCTCATTCCAATCCGCACCCTCTGCTGCAACCCCAACCTCACCATCCAACCCGCAGACAAGGGTGGCGCAGTGGTAGAATGGCGCACTGACCTCTACATCACCGAGGCCAAACGCCAACTCTCCCGACACCTCCTTCTACCGCACCCATGATCATGACCCTACCCCCGAGCACCAAACCATCACCTCCAATACCATCCATGACCTCATCACCTCAGGTGACCTCCCACCCACAGCCTCCAACCTCATTGTTCCCCAATTCTACACTGCCCGCTTCTATCTCCTTCCCAAAATCCACAAACCCGCCTGCCCTGGCCGATCTATTGTCTTCGCCTGCTCCTGCCCCACCGAACTCATCTCCACCTATCTGGACTCCATTTTCTCCCCCTTGGCCCAGGAACTCCCCACCTACGTCCGTGACACCACCCACGCCCTCCACCTCCGCCAGAACTTCCAATTCCCTGGCCCCCAACACCTCATGGACGTCCAGTCCCTATACACCTGCATTCCTCATGCAGATGGCCTTAAGGCTCTCTGCTTCTTCCTGTCCCGCAGGCCCGACCAGTCCCCTTCCACCAACACCCTCATCCGCCTAGCTGAACTCATCCTCACCCTCAACAACTTCTCCTTCGATTCCTTCCACTTCCTACAGACAAAGGGGGTGGCCATGGGTACCCACATGGGCCCCAGCTATGCCTGCCTCTTTGTAGGTTACGTGGAACAGTCCCTCTTCCGCACCTACACTGGCCCCAAACCCCACCTCTTCCTCCGCTACATTGATGACTGTATCAGCGCCGCCTCTTGCTCCCAAGAGGAGCTCGAACAGTTCATCCACTTTACGAACACCTTCCAACCCAACCTCAAGTTCACCTGGGCCATCTCCAACACATCCATCACCTTCCTGGATCTCTCTGTCTCCATCTCAGGCAACCAGCTAGAAACTGACGTCCACTTTAAGCCCACCGACTTCCACAGCTACCTAGAATACACCTTCTCCCACCCACCCCCTGCAAAAGTTCCAGCTCCTATTCCCAATTCCTTCGCCTCCGCCGAATCTGCTCCCAGGATGAGGCATTCTACTCCTGCACATCCCAGATGTCCACGTTCTTCAAGGACCGCAATGTCCCCCCCCACAGTGGTCGAGAACGCCCTTGACCGTATCTCCCGTATTTCCCGTAACACATCCCTCACACCCCGCCCCGCGATAACCGCCTCAAGAGGATCCCCCTCGTTCTCACATACCACCCCACCAACCTCCGGTTACAACACATCATCCTCCGAAACTTCTGCCATGTACAATCCGACCCCACCACCCAAGACATTTTTCCATCCCCACCCTTGTCTGCCCCCTGGAGAGACCACTCTCTCCGTGAGTCCCGTGATTTTGGGGTAATTGTAGGAGATCATGGTTGTGAGCCTGGGTGGTTTGATTGTCCGCTCCACACCTCCCTCCAACCCCACCACACCCGGCACCTTCCCCTGCAACTGCAGGATTTGCCACACTTGCCCCCACACCTCCTCCCTCACCCCTATCCCAGGCCCCAAGATGACTTTTCATATTAAGCAGATGTTCACCTGCACATCTGCCAATGTGGTATACTGTATCCATTGTACCCGGTGTGGCTTCCTCTACATTGGGGAAACCAAGCAGAGGCTTGTGGACCGCTTTGCAGAACACCTCTGCTCGGTTCGCAATAAACAACTGCACCTCCCAGTCGTGAACCATTTTAACTCCCCCTCCCATTCCTCAGACGACATGTCCATCGATACCAATGGTATCAATGTGGACTTCACAAGCTTCAAAATCTCCCCCTCCCCCACTGCATCCCTAAACCAACCCAGCTCGTCCCCTCCCCCACTGCATCCCAAAACCAGCCCAGCTCACCCCCTCCCTCCACTGCATCACCAAACCAGCCCAGCTTGTCCCCGCCTCCCTAACCTGTTCTTCCTCTCAACTATCCCCTCCTTCCACCTCAAGCCGCACCTCCCTTTCCCACCTACTAACCTCATCCCGCCTCCTTGACCTGTCTGTCCTCCCTGGACTGACCTATCCCCTCCCCACCTCCCCACCTATACTCTCCTCTTCATCTGTCTTCTCTATCCATCTTCGGTCCGTCTGCCCCTCTCTCCCTATTTATTTCAGAACCCTCTCCCCAACCCCCTCTCTGATGAAGGGTCTAGGCCCGAAACGTCAGGTTTTGTGCTCCTGAGATGCTGCTTGGCCTGCTGTGTTCATCTAGCTTCACACTTTGTTTTCTTGGATTCTCCAGCATCTGCAGTTCACATTATCTCTCATTCCAATCAGCATGTGCTAGTTTTCATTTTCCATTGACTCGGAATGTATTGGCAAAAAATTAATTGCAGACTGAGTGTAAAGCAATGGGAAGTAAGTATCCAATGAGAAATGATTGGCTGGGCAAATCCATTGTGCACTGCTGGCCAATTTCATACCTGTCATGTTTGATTTGATGCTACTAGCTTTTTCCCTCTCCTCAACAGCTTTCTTCTCTCCCTTTTCCTTCCCTTGTCTGTTCCAGGCACTGTCCAGTTGAGGGAAGCTAATGCAGCTTACCTTGCACAAATGACTAGGTGTCACCCTTGCCATCTGGTCCTAGGCAGAAGGTATGTCGTTAACCTTGGACAGTAACACAAACTGTCGAATGGAGAATTGATACCCTGATTTCAATGGAAAAGAGAACTGGGAGATTTGTGGAAAGGGCTGGCAATGGGCTGTTGATTACATGGATATTTTCCTCATCAAATCTGTTCAGAGATGCTATTACAAACCTCTAGAGCAGGTGGGACTTAAATGTCGGTCTCCTGGCTTAGAGATAGGGACTCTACCACTGCACCACAAGATGCCCTCTTGTTTGTTTTTCATGAATGCTGAAGACTAACCTCAACTGCAATAATTCTAGTTATATACGCAGTTTACTTAATGGAGGCTAAGCCCCTGCTCAACTGATGTTCACATACATATAAACTCACTCTCAAAGTATTATAATCATGAAGTTTATAAGATTATTATATTTTGGCATTGTAGCCTTAAATTTACTAGATTTGATTTGACTTCACTTATAATTGTCGCGTGTACTGAGGTATAGTGAAAAGTTTTATTTTGTGTGTAGTACAGGTGGATTCTACCACATCAATTGCATTAGGTAATAGAAAAGAATGAAGAATGCAATGTTATGGCTGCAGGGAAGGTTCCCAGAGAGCAAGATTAACTTTAAATTTAAAATCTGAGACAACCATTTGGAAGTCTAATAACAGCAGGGAAGAAGCTCTTCTTGAATTTATTTGTATGTGTATGTAAAACCTTTATATCTTCTGCCAAATGCGAGAGAGTGGCAGAGAGTATAGCCAGAGTGAGAGGTGTCTCAGATTATGTTGGTTGCTTTTCCAAGGCAGTGGAAAGTATAGACTGAGCCAATGGATAGAATGCTGGTTTGCATAAATGACTTAGCTGTGCTCAAAACTGCCTGTAGGTTTTTGCGATCTTGAGAAGAGCAGTTGCCATACCGTTACGCTGTGGTGCATCCAGGTAGGATGCTTTATATGGCGCATATATAAAAATTGGTAAGTCATTATGGACATGCTGAATTTTCTAAGCATCCTGAGGAAGTAGAGATGTTGTTGTGCTTTCTTGACCATTGCATCGATTTTGGGGTAATTGTAGGAGATCATGGTTGTGAGCCTGGCTGGTTTGATTGTTAGAGGTTAGAGGATGTCTTAGGTTGCAGAAGGTATATTTGCTTGGAAACAATGACAGTGGTCTGTGGTTTACTATAAGTATATCCTATATCTCCCAACGTCCCAGAAAGATGTAGTAGGTTAATAATTGTGTTGCAAAATATCCACTTACTTCTGAGATGAATTGACGTCAAAAATGAGCATTTCACTGTTATATGGGTGTTTCACGTTGCCTTGGGCAGAGGGATCCATTTCTGAGATCGGGTTGAAGGCTTCCCTACAAATCAGCAGATGTCACAGATAGACATCAGACAGTCTGTGTGGCCCACAGGGAGAAGAGATTGCTGGACGTTTTGATCTTCAAAAGCAAACTGCAGAAGGGAGATAGCCTCGAGTTGAACAGACGCTGCCCTCAGCTGTCCAAGAAGTCTGGGACATTTGCTCTGGCTTGGCCAGAGGGACGGGGACTCATTCAAACAGGCTTCATTGTTTATGATGCATTTATGAAATTGCCTGAAAAACTGAGGAAAGCACCTGGAGATGGTCAGTCAAAGTTACTACGATGAGGTGGGCTTACAGGAATTCATTGGAAGCCAGGAGCACCTATGGGCTATTTGCTAAAAGGACTATTTCTTGGGGAGTGAAATACATGGTATGTATAAAAGGGTATTATTTCTTACTGTAGCTTGAAGTATAAGCTGTCCACAAAAAAGAAAGTCGCACTTAGTCATGAGATAATGGGAACTGCAGATGCTGGAGACTCCAAGATAACAAAATGTGAGGCTGGATGAACACAGCAGGCCAAGCAGCATCTCAGGAGCACAAAAGCTGACGTTTTGGGCCTAGACCCTTCATCAGAGGCAGATTTGATGAGGCCCGAAACGTCAGCTTTTGTGCTCCTGAGATGCTGCTTGGCCTGCTGTGTTCATCCAGCCTCACATTTTGTTATCTCGCACTTAGTCATGCCTGCTTTTATTCACCTGTTTAAGGAAAAATAGTAGAAAGCAAAATCCTGATGAGTCATTCTTTCAGCTATTAACTGGAAGTTGAGATTTGCTTCTGAAGGTTATTGGCCTCTATGGAAGTTGTAACAAAAGATGCAAAAACACATTCTTAGACATTCATGCGCACAAACATACCAAAGCCTGTCAGACTTATAACAAATATGTATTCAAGCATACTCTCAAAGAATCATGACCAAAATCTCAAAGCTTCCAGGACATATGATCTACTGTCTAACAGGTACATATTCAAAACACTTCTAAACTTATTCAAGTCTACTGTCTGATTTAGTAGGATTCTTGACTGATTTTGTACAGTCACTGTCTGATTTAGCTATGAATATGGAGTACAGAGTGATGGGGGAGCAGAGCGCTTAGTTTTACTAAGGGCTAAAGTTGGGAATTTGTTATAGGCGGTATTTTGTTTGTGAGTATTTATGAAACTGTAATTCGGATTAACATCTAGAATGTAACCTGGAATAAACAAGTTTGGATATTTAGTTGATTGAAAGCATCATTCAGTGTCAGTGGCATTTCACTTTTAATCAGCTGAAATTGTTTTCCTGGATAGGCATTAACAATCATGGTAGGATGCTGATTTACATACAGTAACTTTGGTGTGAGTCATCATGTCTAAATAACACACTGTGTTAAACTACCACATAGAGTGCTAAGCATAAATTGATTAGAGAAATAATGGTTCTTTTAAATGAATCTGAATTTTGATGCAAGTGGGAATTCAGTGCAGAGGGAATCTCTGCTGCTCTCTATCTATTGCCTTTCCTTTTAGCTTAATTTTGCAGTTCACTTTAGCCAGTTCCGTCTTGATAGCCCTGTAAATTTCCATTACTTAATTTTAAGAAACTAGTTTCAGACCCAAGTTTCTCAACCTCAAATTAAAACTAATATTCTAGCATTTTATGATCTTGTCGAGATGATTTGCTACAATAAGGTCTTTAAGTAATCCTATGTCATTACACATTACCAGATCTGTGGTTCCAGAGTGTTTTATTCCGAAAAATGGTATTGAATACATGCCATAAATGGAGCCTCAAGGTTACCTTAATCACAGGGAAATAGTGGAGGATTATTCTTTGAATATAGAGGATGGGTGGGTTGGAAAGTGTGGACAAGGAATCAGGATGATTAACCTTCCCAGATTTTCTCGGACTGTTGCCCATATTTGAGGCCTGTGTCATGCATCCCAGATTGTTTCTTGCTGGGACATTGTTCCCTGATTATGGAATTACAGATTGAGCAGCAATACCAATATTCCCACCCTGCTCTGAATCCAAGCCCTTACAGCTTAGGCTATACTCTCATGCAACCTGCCTCTACCTTGCAGCTCGGCAGCTCCAGTCATCCATTCAGATTCCTAACACTCACTTCATTTTACATCTAAGAGTTGGTCAACCTCTGGAAACTCCATCATGGTTTTGGGATGGAGAAGAAACACGGGAGAAGGGATGGATACAGTCAAGGGCCTGGTATGCTCCATGTAGGGGTGAATTCTCTGCTGAGGAAAAGACAAAACACTGGTGTGAAAAGTTGTATCATTGGGACAGATGTGAAGGAAATTGAGAATTTGATAAACAGGAAAGGAATGAAGGTTGGATGTAATCATGGTACATAATGCAGTCTGTTCTACAATGAATAGGCTGAACATAGATTGGGTGATTGCTCTGTGACATGCCACTAGTTGGAGCTCATGGTGGTTTGCCATTATACTTTTCCACTTCTCTCCTTCTGTGACCACTCTGTGCTCATTTTCCTACAGTGGTTCCATAAAGCTCTATGCAAACTCAAAGGACTACACCTCACTCTTCAGTTTAAGGACTTTCAAATGCCAACTGCCTAAAACCACAACTGATGTCCTGATTTTGCTCCCTTCCTTTGGTAACTTTCAGTTTTTCCCTCATTTTTGCAATCGGACGGCATATGCTCATCATTCTGCTCTTCACAACCTGGTTCTCCATTTGTCCCACTTTTGACCTCACAAGCCACGTTATTTTGGCCATTTAATCTGCGCTGTTTTCCACTCAATCACTGGCATCCCTGTCGTTCTTCATCCATGCTTCCCCCCAGTTCAATAATAATTTTCCATGGCTTGATGAAAGATCATCAACCTGAGATGTTCACTCTGTTCATGCCTCCACAGATGCTGCCAGACCTGCTGAGTAGTTCCAGAATTTTCCATCTTATATACAGGCAGTGTCTTTGAGACATGAGTGCACCATCCCACCCACTCAAAGTGAAGGGTCACTGCCCCAACATGTTCCTTCACCTTCAGGTCCCTAGTCAAGGCTGCCCCAGTACACATCAGCTTTTGTCAGATTTATTTCAATCAAAAGAAGACCTGCCTTTGGAGCAAACCATTCTGATAGTAAGTTAAACGCAGGCCCAGAGATGACACAGATGAATCCTAAAGGGAGAAGATCAAACTTGGCGTAGAAACACTTTGGAATCTATTCAATGTAAAGGTGCAGAGCCACAAGAGGCATAAATGATTGATACAAGATCAGGTAAGTCCTTGCCAAGTGGAGTGCAGTAAATAAATCTCACAGACATGAACCATGCCTAGCTATTAAAACCAAATACTTTAATTGTAAGACAATAGGTAACTTTCAGAAAATGTGCTGAAGCAGGAAATAGCCATAGTCAGAATTATTCACGCAAAGAGGTAAATGAGCCTGAGCAGAAGGCAAACACAGTTTCCCTCGGGGAAATTGGTGATCCTGAGCAAACTTTTCGGCAAGTAGACATTTACGTCCAGGTGCATGTTCGCGAATTTTAAGTTAGTCACGGCAGTAAGTGTCACAATATTATGAAATAGTGAACCTTGGTTAATGGAACATTGCTTATAGCTAACCTAAGTTTGACTACATGGACTGGGAGCATTGCACTCAACATTAAAGGTATTTTAAACAGATTTCTCACAAAAAGGATATTAAATACTAGAAAATCTCTACTTACTCCACAGCGAGGAATTTTGAGTCCTGAGTAGAATGACAAGTGTTGACCTCAATGTCATTGAAAAGCAGAGGCAGTTAGACAACAGAAGGTGAAGGAGTAGCTAATGGGAGATTTTGCTATACTTTATATGCAGAAGGCAGAAGCTAAACAAAACTCAGACTTTCCTGAGGTCAATAATGTTAGAGTAAGCAATTTGTTACATATCATCAACGTGATAGAAAGCTGTAACTCCATCGGTTTGGCAGAAACATTTTCAACTGCTACATACTTAAGAATGTTAAGATTTCAAGTGCCGACAAACTTTAAGTAGAGACATCAACTGAACTGGAGACAATAAGGACTGCAGATGCTGGAAGCCAGAATTTATAGGTATGAGGCTGGAAAAGCACAGCAGGTCAGGCAGCATTTGAAAAGCAGGTAAATCGAGGTAACAAAGTGTGAAGCTGGATGAACACAGCAGGCCAAGCAGCATCTCAGGAGCACAAAAGCTGACGTTTCGGGCTCGACCCTTCATCAGAGAGGGTCTAGGCCCAAAACGTCAGCTGTTGTGCTCCTGAGATGCTGCTTGGCCTGCTGTGTTCATCCAGCTCCACACTTTGTTATCTTGGATTCTCCAGCATCTGCAGTTCCCATTATCACTAACAAATAGAACACGTTAACTTCACATAAAGCTCAATCACTGAGAATGAACAAAGAAGTCTAAATTATTCAGCAAGTCAAAATAACATGTCTGCATGCTTCAGCACAGTTCTACAGGCAGATTGTGAACAAAAATCCAGTGACACAAGTTAAAGATGTGTTACATGCAACTCCAAGGAAGACACTGTAAGAAGAGATTGGCAATGTCTAAAGATTCAAGGTACTCTAAAGAAAAATGTGCACGCTGTAGGAGCATGATGTCCACAGTGGAGGAAATACAAGGGATTAAAGACAGAAGTGAAGTTTGGACTGTCAAACCACCGTTCACTCAAGACTCAAGGGGACATGTTCGTGAAGAATAGTGAAGTCACCAGATCATCTGGCTTTGGAGGAGATAGGTGGTGGTAGATGAAGTTCTATGAGCAATATACAGCAATAATCATTCTGAGATGGTGTATATGGATCTGAAAGGGTTGATACTGGATTGATTGCAATTTGCACAACCCATTGATATGATGCCACGAGGGCTTGTAAAAGAGTCAGCGAAAATTTTGTGGGAGGCAGCCCTAAAGTTGTGTTAATGTAAAGCTCATTCTTATAACCTGTAAAGTTGCAATAAACTACATCCTGTTTCCTCTATAAGATGCTTCTGATTGGTGAGAAAGTGGCTATCCTTGCACACATTAGACCATGAAAAACCCATACATTGGACGATATGAATAGCAGCATACACTACAGGAGCCAGCCTGTGATTGTTTGCGCAGCTAGATTGAAAAGGGGTATTGTAAGCAAGCCACTGCGATCACTGTTGGCCGAGCTTAGACCTAGATTTGAGTAAGGGTAGGCATGAGCTGGGTCCATGCCTAGGGTGCAGTGGAGGTGCTGGGAATTGTGAACCAGCCTAGGGTAGTCTGGATGCAAGAGGAACGAGGTGGGTTGGTGGAATATGTGTTGGGTATACCGTGAGCTGGGCCCAGGCATGGTGTGTGGTGGGAGGGAGGAGGTGAGTGCACTTATTGGTGTCACGTTATATCAATTTAAATTCTGTGGTGCTTTCCTTGTGTGTTATGACTTTTAAGTTGATTTGAGGATTAATAACTGACAATACTGATTCTAATTCTGTTTCTAGGTGAGTCCAGATATTCTATATGTCAACTTGAATGACAGTTAAGGACAGTTCCAATGATACAGTTAAGAATACCAGAGGAGTCAGAGGGACAGGCAGTTGGGTACAGAATGCATTGATCTCATTAAAGTTGTGAAGGCAACAGCCTGCTCTCCAATTGAAGACTTAGGGAACTAAGGCGTGGGTCTTGGGTCTTCTTTCGATCTCTTTTGGTCCATCTTCCTATGAAGAAGGCAGCACCATAATAGGAATGCTTTCAACAAGGACAGCCTGGTGGTGACTGCCCTCTGACCCCAAGTACTTGTTAGCAAACGTAATTTAAAGAAAATGCATGAGACAAGTTTACTACAAAGAAGGTGGTAGGTGCCGGGGGGAAGTGTTTGAAGTAGATACAGTAGCAACATTTGAGAGGCATTTAGTCAGACCCATGAACAGGCAGGGAATAGTGGATTATGGACCACATGCAAGCAGATGGGATTAGTTTGGAATGGCATAATGTCTGGCAAAGATGTAGCGGACCGAATGTTCTCCATTCTGTGTTCGATCTTCTGTGTTCTAGTGGCTGGTAATTTACGTTGTGCTAATCACCCTTCTGGATCCTGTCAACCAATGGACACAGGACTGCTACCCGTGATATCAGGATAATTGTTCCTTGGTTGTCCACCTTCATCTGAAGGCTTGTAATCATTTTTCCAAGAGAAAATGTAAATGAAAATGGAAGTGCTGGAGAGGCTAAGCAGGTCTGGCTGCATCTGTGGAGAGAGAAAAACAAAGTTTAACATTTTTCAACCCAACATTAGACCTCTTTAAAACTAAAAGGGGCTAGAAGTTGATGGTCTCTATGCTGTTGATGTAAAGAGGGGAGGAGGAGAAAAGGCGGTGATAATGGTGATAAAGGAGTGATGGAGATATTAAGCAGGTGTAAATATTAGCTGTGAAAAGGAGACAATTAGCCCCAACCACTGAGAACAAAGCCGACAAGATATAAACGAGCCAAGGCTAGTCCGAAAAATAGAGTACAGAGGTCACAGTCTGAAACTGTGGAACTCAGTATTTAGTCCCAGGCGCTGTAAAGTGCCTAAGCAGAAAATGACAGTATTGTTCCTTAAATTCACGGAGAGAGAGAGTTCTGTTGGATGACTGTGGAAGGTCAAAGACGAAAATCTTAGCATGGAAGTGAGGTGCTTTGTTAAAATGCCAAGAAACTGGAAGGTCGGGGTCATTCTTTCACAAAGAGTGGAGGTGTTTCTCATAATGTTCACCCAGCCTGTGTCTCACCAAATTTGCAGCCTTGATGGGCTGAATGACCTCATTCGGTGCTGCACTGTTCTGCCTACTCTATAAAGCAAATTCCGAAGGGGTTCGTTAAATGGGGTAGGAGGAGAAGGGGCCTGGAGAAAGAAGAAATACCAGGGCCCTTAATTTATTTCCCTGGTCCCGGAGAACATTCATAAACTTGAAGAATAGGGACAAAATGCCAATGAAGTTCTACAGAGATTAAATGTGAGGTGTTACGTTTTGGTAGGAGGAACGCAGAGATTAGGTTAGATTCCCTACAGTGTGAAAACAGGCCCTTTGGCCCAACAAGTCCACACCACCCCTTGGAGCATCCCACCCAGACATATCCCCCATAACCCACACTCCCCTGAACACTGTGGGCGATTTAGCAAGGCTGATCCACCTAGCCTGCACATCTTTGGACTGTGGGAGGAAACTAGAGCACCCAGAGGAAACCCATGCAGACATGGGGAGAATGTGCAAACGCCACACGGACAGTCACCCAAGGCTGGAATCAAACCCAGGTCTCTGGTGCTGTGAAGCTGCAGTGCTAACCACTGAGCCACCGTGCCACCCCATGATGAAAAGTTATAAATCTAAGCAGGATTGAGGAAGGAAGGGATCTCAGAACTTAAATAGACTTAAGGTCATCCCACAGTGAAGCCATAAAAAAAAAGAAAATTAAGCATTAGCCTTTAATTTTAGAGAAATAAACTTGAAACTTATTTAAGTTATGTTAAATATGTATCAAACGTCAGTTAGACCACAGACAGATTACTGCACACATGTATAAAGGTACTGCAGAGGGCACAGAGACGATGAACAAGGATGATACCAGAAACATATGAGTGTACGTAATAAGGATGAATGGATGACTGGGCTTTCTTGACCCCTGAGAAAAAGGAGGCTGAAGGGTGACCTAATAATTAAAGTGACATCATGTGTAAAATTATGGAATGCTTTCGATGGCGGGATATTGAGATAATTGGTGGGAAATTGCAAGGGCTGGCGAGGAGGGGAGTGGCGGGTTTTGGAAGTTGTTGCCATTTAGAAACCCATCCCTCATCCATGAAGCACCGTGGGCAGACAAATAAGCTTCCTCTCTAGGGAAGGAACTCCCAATTCCCTGCTGCTCCAACACTCCCTGCAGCGCTTCAGCTCCATTGTGGACACTGCTGGTACTGCAGACAGAGGTAGCTCTAGGAAATTTCATTGTGAGCGTTTTTGGCAATTCAAGCACAGGGAAGGGGGTGCTGGGGTTGGTTTTAAAGAATATGTGGGTGGTAGAGAAGAATATTATCTTCTTAGGGAGGGCAATGAGGAAAGAGGCAACATTTCACTTCATTTTAGACTCTCTTAAAAGAAAACGGAGACCCTATTCCCATATTATGGCAAGGGCAGTACAATATTTGGGGTGCCATACAGACATAGAATCACACAACACAGAAACAGACCCTTCAGTCCAACTCATCCACGCTGATTAGTTATCCCGAATTAATCTAGTCCCATTTGCGAGCATATCTCTCTAAACCCTTCCTATTCACGTACCCATCCAAATGCCTTTTAAACATTGTAATTGTACCTGCCTCCATCAATTCATCTGGCAGCTGATTCCATACATGTACCACCCTCTGCATGAAAATGTTGCCCATTAGTTCCCTTTTAAACATTTCCCCTCTCACCTTAAACCTATGCCCTCTGGTTTTGGACTCCCCTGAAATGAGTTTTTATCAAGTTCGACTGACTCTTCATTGTTTATTCATACAGTGGGTGATCTGTTAATTTTGGCACCCACCCATCCTCTCCACTATTGGAGTGAGCTCAGGGTGTGTGGGAAGTTGGTGGGCTAGCAACCCTCCCTCTAATATATGCTCCATCCCCAAACTCCCAGCCAAAATCACATCTCGCAAGGCATGTAATATCCAGCCCAGTGTCTCCTCCTGTGGAGAGCAACATAACGAGGAACCATCAGTACAATATAATCTTCAAGAAAGCTACAAGTGATTTTAAATCAAATGTTGACTTATATAGCGGTGAGAGCATAGAACTGACTACCACACGGGGTATGGCTGAGGTTAACAGCACAGATGCATTTAAGAGGAAATGAAACAAGCACATGAGAGGAGAGGAAATAGAAGGTAATGATGGTAAATTTGAATGAGAAAAGATGGGAGGAGAGTAAGCTGTGACAATACAATGGCTTTAAAAGGTGCATTTGTCCTGGTTTTTGTTTGAAGAGAGGTTTTAACACAGTGCTGCAGAGCTGTCTGTTGAAATCTCATAAAATAAACAGGTTGTGAAGCCTTACGTTTTTGTTTAAAGTTGTAACAAAAGAAGCAGCATGAGTGGGTGGGGTCAAGCTCCCACAGAGCTAGAGTTTTTAATTTTACTTTTTTAGTAGCAGTTGTTGGGGTCTTGAAGCTGGGTTTAGAAAGTGCAATGCATCTCTCCCTGCTACCCTATCTCTCTCAGAGTTTTGTCTTGACGTTTTTCCTCATGGACTGAAGAATTGCCTGTGAGACACCCTATTCTACTGAATTTGCCTTTGCCAAGGTGTGTTTAAAGAATGTTACTGTTTTTCACAGTTACTGCTTAGTAGTTAAATAATCTTTTATTCTGCTAAGTTTTCTAATAAAGTTAAACTATTCCAATTCTTCTTTCCTTTGTTGTATTTGAACTATTGTGTATGAATAAAGTTTGTCTTGCTTGATGTTGAGTAGTTTGACCATAGATTGCATCCAGAGCACATGCCTGGTACTTGCCTTTATATTCAGAAAAAGCTAGGGTCTAGGCTATCTTCTTAATATATTTTGAGGGAGTTTGATCTGGTCCAGTGTGGCATAAACACTGGCGTGCTGTAAATCCAATGTAATCTGTCACAATGCAAAGACCCAATGCTGTGGCACACAACAGCAAGAATTGACGTGGTCTATACCTCTGGCTAGGTATGTTGCCTGCTGCCCTGTGGTGTTATGAGTTCTTGGAATGCCTTATACAACTCAAACCTGACTTATTCAATCCATTGCTGTTTGAGTTTTATTTTATTATGGCTTCCATTGAGTCCACATGTGTTTGCCAGTTTTCTTAGTAAAGTTTGAGAATGGGCTCGTGTCTTTCGCAGTAAAGAGGGCTAAAGGGAACATTGCACCCTCATACAGCTAGCTCCATTTCAGTGTCTGAGTCTTTTTTAGAAAGTTGCACAGCGCTCCTGAATTTGCACGTAGCCAAGTCTGTAATGATGTTGGCTGAATATTAAATAATGATCTGGAGAACTCACAGACTTTTCTACGTCCACCTGCAAGGGCAGGCAGATCCTTGATTTAATGTGTCATTGAGAAACAACTCCAAAAGTAGTACAGTGCTCCTACAGCATCAGGCACCAGCCTGGGGATTTGAACCCACAACCTTCAGGCTCAAGAGAAAAATTGTGCTATCACTGTGCTGCAGCTAATGCCAGCACCAGTAATAGATGATGTGCCTCCTTGTTTCCTGGACAGAGCTTCAACAGAACTGCAATAAGACTGATCTTTCCAATCTAATTTGTTGATCAGAGGAGAGCCTCACAATTATTTGACTTCTGCACAAGGCACATGACTTCAGATCTTAATGAAATGTCAGAGCTTATTTAAAGACCGAATTGCTTATTTCCTTTAGGAATCCATTTCAAAGAACGAAGTAAACTAATTATGTCTAGGCACGTGATCCAGCATTAATTTAATCAGTAGTCTTACCCTTCAGTTAAGCAGCCTTCCTAGACCTACCCTCTGACCTGCTGTGGTTGAGCAGAGGGGGATGGGCACGAAGTGCTATAATGGCTCTGGAGAGCTGGTGTTCACTTTAATATTCTGCTTGCATCCCATTGTGTTGTTCTCAGTGGTAAGGTGCCAGCTCCAATTCACAATGGGGGCATAGATTGTTTATTATTTTCTCCAGATTGCCTTTTAGCTCAGTGTCGTTTGATTTATCATGCTCTTGTGTTTTATTCTGTCTTCCGTATCACAACCTTCGGTTTGAGTTTGCATCGTTTTCAATTTATGATGTTCCGAGATTACCCATCATCCCAACCTCTATCATCCTCTGATCAGAGGTTAATTGTGAAAATGTACCAAATTATGGCTCTCTGTGTGGTAGATTTCCAGATGCCCACTCCCGGCCTCTTGTGCTTTTTGCCACCTCTACCAGTATGTGGTAATGAGTAAGGATTGTTGCAGGTAGTTCGTTGCTACCAATCCTTCTTTGTCTTTGCTTTGGCTTGGTCCTGTCTATCGATTAACAGTGGAGGATGCACGGCTGAAGTACATCTACAAAAAGGGCACTGTTATTGGATAGAGATAGTAGGAACTGCCGATGCTGGAGAATCTGAAGAAAGGTCCCGACCCGAAATGTCAAGCTTTCCTGCTCCTCTGATGCTGCTTGGCCCCCTGTGTTCATCCAGCTTCACACCGTGTTATCGCTGTTCTTGGATAACAAGGTTTCTAACACAATATCAGAATGGACGACTACATTTGGTAAGGCAACAAGGTGTAGAGCTGGATGAACACAGCAGGCCAAGCAGCATCATAAGAGCAGGAAAGCTGACGATTCAGGGTTAGACCCTTCTTCAGGTGAGGCATAATTATGAGGTCCTTAGGGATATATTTGCTCCCTCTGAAAGTGGAGTGGACCTCCTCATCTCCACCCACAGACTTCAACACAATGGGTGACGTCCATGTAAAAGGTGGCTCAGTGGTTAGCACTGCTGCCCCATAGCACCAGGGACTCAGGTTTGATTCCACCCTTGGGCAACAGTGTGAGTTTGCTCCTTTGCCCAGTGACTGCATGGACACCCTCTGGGTGTTCAGATTTCCCCCCGCTGTCCAAAGATGTGCAGGTTGGGTGGATTGGCCATGCTAAGTTGCCCACAGTGTCCAGGATATGTAGGTTAGGTGGATTAGCCATGGGAAACGCAAAGGGGTATGGTGAAAGGTAGGTGGGATGCACTTTGGAGGGCGTTTGTGGACTTGAAGGGCTGAATGGCCTGCTTCCACACTGTAGGCATTCTATGAACATTAACTCTGTCAGAACCATTATCTCATACAATATTTAATCCTGATGAAATTTTGTAATGTCTTTTCTGAGCTATGCTTTTATGCTTCCCACTGCACTGAAATGAACATAGCATAATTCAAATCTCTGGAAAAGCTCTTCAGATCAAACGGAACCTTTTGAGAGAATCCAACTTAATATTTCATGTAGTACTCGGGTAGAATGCTGGAAGTCAAGCCCTGCTATTTCCCAGTCATCACAAAACTTAAAGATTTTAAAATGAGGGAAGAAAATCCCCAAATGACCTGAATTTCAGACCTAAGCTGAGAGACATAAACACAAAGTTTCTGCACTGAATGAGAACCACTATTCATTACTCGTCATTAGTGTCTAGCTACCCGTAAACAATTAAACTAAATTAAGTAAACTCTGCAAATTAAAATTTGAAATCCCTTGTCAACTACATACATACTCACAGACAGAAAGACACAAACAGGGGAAAAAGATCAGATTTAATGAACCCCATTGTGAATTTGGTGATGGCTGGACATTCAATCGAATGGAAAAGTTGGGTGTGGAGTCTCTGATTAAGGTCATGGCAGGAATGTTCGGGCATTTTTACTTGCAATTTTTTTCTCTTTCAGATTCATCTGGTGGTCACTGTCTAGCAGTCACATTAGATTTTGATTGTGGTCAGCACTCGCTTCTTCCACTGTATCTCCACATCCATAAACAAGCAGACCATCCAAAACAGTTTCCATTCCAGAAAGAGCACTGGCTATTCCAAGGTGCCCAAGGGAAAGTTTTGACATTGATAGAAAACAGACTGGAAAACCAGGCTTGGTGATAGTTAGAGCTCTTTCAGAATAGGTGACGGTTTGCAGGGGACAATTTTCACAAGTTTTACCAACAGTCTTGACTTGGCTGTAAGGCAGAGTACTCCACAGTTTGCAAATTACGCAAAACTTGGCAAAGTAATAACTCATAAAAGAGTATAGGTAAAGGCTGCAGGATGGCACAGGCAGGATGGTGAAAGGAGCAGAAACATTCATTGTGCAGGAGTACAAAGTGATGATTGCATTTACTGGTGGAGCAGACTCGATGGGCTGAGTGACCTACTTCTGCTCCTACATCTTATGGTTAAGGTAATACTCCAATGAACTGTTTAATATTTGAGATCTAAGGTCACAGTTGTCTTTGCACTCTTATGCCTGTCTTTCTGAGAACGGGACAAGTCAAGAATTAAGAGACAGAGAAGGATGCTGACAAAAAGAGCAGAGTCAACACTGCTCTGTCAACGTCTTTATAAATAATTGATACTTGCTACACTTATTTATTGTGACATTATGTTTCATTTGGACCCTCTCCTGTGAGACATAATGCAGAATAATCAAATGATCTTTGAAAGGATATGGTTCCTCTGGGGAGATATCAACCAGAGTTCATTACCATCTTTTTTTGTCAGGGAGGTGTGGTTCGAGTTGATGCAATGAGTTAATCAGAGATTGAATGGGGGCATCATGATGTTACAACAGTTTATTTGTTCATCTGCAAATCTTAATTGCAACCCACATTGTTGTTTCCCCATGAACCACACTCTTAAACTTGCTGCTGTGAATGTTTTTAATCTGAACCTCTCTACATTAGTCCAGTGGCAGGTGATATATTTCTGATATTATTGCAGATTGTCGTGGCATAGAGACAACCAGCCACACTAAATCAGTCTTTCTATCTCTGTATTCACATCAGAGTAAAATTGAAACCTTCAAACACCCTCAGCATTAAACCCAATAGTTCCTAACCAAACCAATTCTCAGAATCTGCAAATAATCAATTCTGTATAATGGTTTATAGCTTAAACAGAAGACTTAGCAATTTATTAACAGCACAATAAATTTAGAAGAGCAAAATTAAACAATCTAATTGGTCAAAGCCAGAAGCTGAAAACCCTTTGTTTTCAGACCCATTCACACAAAAGACAGACAAACAATCACAGTTAAGGAATAAATAAATTAAAATAATAAAACTGCCCAGTTTACTCAAGTGGTTTTTACAATGTGTTGTTCCAGAGGCATAAATGATGGTTTCTTGGTTCTTTTTTAAAGATGCCAAATAGGGTCACTTTTTCAGCTTACTCAGATAAAGGCTGTAATACTTATAAGTTAGTTTCTATTCTCTGAGCTCCTGAGAGCTGCTCATGGGAGATTAGGCAAGGAGCTTTCAAATCTTCATCCTGTAGCATCAAAAGCCAAATTCCTTTCTCACAGAAAAAATGGCCAAAACCTCAATTCCAATTCTGACCACTCCCAATCCGACCGACCGTCTCTTTCACAAGGTCCCAATTATAATTCAGCATCTACCATCTGCTTGAGCATCAAATCTTTTCCAGAGTTGCTGGAACCAATACCCAATTAACAATACGAGTTAATTGCCAAATTTTGCTCTCTGTTTAAGCATAATACATTTCCCCAATGTCTCAGCATCTGCAGAATTTTTTGATCAGAAATCAATTTACAATTAACTTTCATTCTTGGCTCCAGGAGGAAACTAAAGCTTAGTTGGCCTGTTTTCCTTTTAACGTTAAGTGTTAGTCACAGTCGAAAAGCCATCTTTAGCTCACAGTTCCCAGTTCACACTCCAAACTAAAACTGATAAAAGAATAAAACAAACTAATGAAAAATAAGTGGGGCCTCCAAAGGAAACTAAATGTTGGATTTGTGCAAGCAGTACAGCAGCAAACCCAACCCTTAAAATAGTGCTCCTCTTCAACAGTGCTGTAAGAGGGCAACCTACAGAGTTGAGATAACAAGGTGTTGATCTGGATGAACACAGCAGGCCAAGCAGCATCAGAAGAGCAGGAAAGCTGATGTTTAGAGCCTAGACCCTTCTTCAGAAAATGTTCCTACTATCGACTATCAGTATCCTACTATCAGTACTACAGTTCTTACTATCTCTGAAAATTCTCCACCATCTGCAGTTCCTACTATATCTGAAACAACCTACGGGGCTGTTGGTTTAACTTTATCCTAAAATTGTTTCCTTCAAAAGTCCAGCTCTCTTTCAACACGAGAGATTAGCAGGACGGTGAAATTCAGCACAACTTAGGGTGTAGAAAATATTTACAAAGATATTGCCAGGGTTGGAGGGTTTGAGCTATAGGGAGAGGCTGAATAGACTATTATCACTGGTGCATTGAAGGCTGAGGGGTAACCTTATTGAAGTTTATAAAATCATCAGGGGCATGGATAGAGTGAATAGCCAAGGTCATTTTCCCAGGGTAGGGGAGTCCAAAACCAGACGGCATAGGTTTAGGGTGAGAGGAGGAAGATATAAGAGGGACCTAAGGGGCAATATTTTCTCGCAGAGGGTGGTTCATGTATGGAATGAGCTGCCAGAAGAAGTGGTGGACAGATGGGTATATGAATAGGAAGGGTTTTAGAGAGATACAGGCCAAATGCTGGTAAACGGGACTAGATTAATTTAAGATATCTGATCAGCATGGATGAGTTGGAGCAAAGGGTCTGTGTCTGTGCTGTACATCTCTATGAAATCTATGACTATGTATTCTTGGTGAATTCTTGGGTACTGATGATGAAGTCCTGCTCCCTTCTTTTGGGTTTGTGAATATGGTGAAGGAAGATTTCATATTTCTGTTAGAAATGATATACTGTGTAGCTGTGCCCCCTGGTTTACTGAAGTCATGTGACCTTTACTTCAAGGTACTCACTGCAGCAATCCATCTTACAGTCCCTTTAATGAAATCAGATTGCCCTATGAGTTCATAATGTGGTGTCAGGGTGAAGCTGATATTGAGTGTTGGAGAGTTGCGTTGAAGCACAGTTCCTGAAAAAAAGAGCGCAGAAATATTCAAAGCTACTGACAGCTGCCGAAAACTAGCAGAAGTCACAGAAAAGGGACAAAAAAGCAGGTCACAGCTGAAAGCATGTGCTGAAATTTTCTTTTTCCAGCAATGATCAGAATGAATGGGGATATGAAGGAGAACTGGCAGTATTTCTACTTGCAACGACACAGTTGTGACAGATTTAATTAACAAATCAGACTAACTACACATTTATTATTTTGGGGGTGACACTGTTATAAAGTGCATTCTGCCCTAAATCTTCTCCCATGAACAAAAGTAAAAGTGAAAACAGACATTTTGAAAGCTTTGAAAGCAAACTTGCTAGCCTAAGTAAATGTAACGTATGAATGTATGTGTTCAATATTAGGTCCTCATGTGGAAAAGAATGCATTGCTCAATATGTGACTGCATTAACATGGCTCCCAGGGTCTTGTGCATTTGCACAATTGAAAAACATTCTTATTAAAGACAGGATGGTATGAGGTATAAGACGTCCTACAGGGAGAGCATGTCTGCTGAGAGAAACTTACACTCAGGCAAGTAATCAGCATGTGCAGAAATGCCAAGGTTATAAATCATAAAATGGAGCATTTTCATGGCAGATAACCGCACTTTACATTATGCTGATAGACATTTCAGGCTGAAAGGACAGAAAGACCACAGACAAAAGGCAGGATGCAAATACTGTGGGGGACATCACACAAAGGGCAAGAAGGCATGTCCACCAGTGTTCTTGTTCCAAGAAGCAGCGTCATTATGCAAATGAGGGTACAACTAGTAGGAAGCCAATCAAGCAGATAGAGATGGCCACTGGCGAGATATGAGCTGAAAATTCAGACTAATTAGTCTACATCATACAATAGGCTGGTTCACTCAGGTTGATAGATAATAAATTATTTTGCCTGTTGTAGTTAATGACTACAGAAGGACAACATCAGGGCAACATAAAGTGTCAGATAGTCACCATTGCATCATGTAACATCATGACTTTCAGTGACGTGTGTCAGTGGCTTGACAAAATAAAGTCCTAGGCAGTAACCCGGAGGCTATATGATGGTGTTACACTTGTTGTGAGAGAGGAGTAAGGCAATGTGTTTATTGCTTTAGAATGTCTTCTTGGAGAATATCACCTTTCTAACTACATTGTGAACACGGTTCAGTAGACACAGATGGTTACCCACATTGCTTCACATTTCCACAGCTGCAGATCATATCAATGCAGACAGCATGAGATGGTTAATGGTGTAATTTCTGTGTGACATGGTGTCGAATGTCTTCCAAAAGTCCAAAAGTCCAATTTGCTCCAATCGTATAATGTCAATTGTACTACATTGATGACATGATCCTGGTTTGTACCTGGCGTATCTTATCCCTGAATTCCTTTGTTGCTTTGTGCCCATTTTATGACTGTTTTGTTCTAAGTATTCCATGTTAGATCTCTTCTCAAATCATTGAAATTCACTTTACCTATTTGCACACTTGTACCTTTGATGTTTTCTGCTCTCTTTCCATGAGTTGGATTATGAAATGGACTCTGCTAACATCACACTCCATTTGCCCTATTTCATTTTCTGGAACACTTTCTTCCTGTCTTAGGATGAAGACATATTGATTGAGAAAGTTCACTGAAGCTGAAATGCCTCTTTCCTCTCCATGCCACTATTTTTTCATTGAAATCTCCTACTACAACTTTATTTTTGTCAAGCAACTTTGAAATTTGCCAAACAATTGTTAGCTATTTTTTTCTCTCTGTTTGGGATCCTGAATATAAAACCCAAAACAATGTAATTTCTCTCCCTCTGTTCTGTTCCCTAACTTGTGTTAAATTGATTCTGAACCAGAACAATCTAATAAATCACTTCTATTTACAAACGTAACATTATTCTTAATCAATATTGTCATGTCACCTCTGCTTTTGCCTATTTCATCATTCCCTTAAATGCTAGGAATATTCAACAGGTCAGTCAGCGTCTGTGAGTACATTTAGAATGTTAATGATTCTATTTGATGATCTATAATCAGAGTTTAGGACTGAGCACACTTCTTCAGGAAGAGGTGGAGGTTCCTTCAAGCCTTCCAGCTTTGGTTGACCAGGGCAGAGAGATTGGGTATTCCTGGTAAATTAGGTTTAGGAACTGTTGAACTGGCAGAAGGCATCAGGCGAGTCACAGGTATAGCTGGGCATACACTACACAGGGAAGGAATAACTGGAGTTGAGACAGTGAGAAATTAGTTCTGAGCAGAGCAAGGTCACAATGAAGTGATAGGTTTGATGGGATAGTCCTGTTTTGATCCTAGGAAGAAGGTAGAAGAGAGTTTTAACAGATGATAGCTTTGGAGGCTTTGGAATGAAGACCTCCAGAGAACCTGAGGCCTGTAACAGTTTTGGAAATGACAGCTTGACATTTGTTGGTAGTGCCATGGTAGGGGTAGGTGTTGAGAGTGGGGGCTCAACCCCTACAAGATAGAGGACCGTTTGTCAAACATGTACAGTTCCACCTTGAAATATTGGGGTTGGCCCTTATACACAGGAATTGCAAGCAAGTGAGATTGAGGGAAGCAGAAAAACTGAGATGGCTAATCTTATGACAACACATCCCAATGAACAGATCTGAAGAGGGCAGAGGGAGAGATCCAGGCTTCTGAAGACATGAACAAGTCTTCATTGTGTGGTGGGGTACCTCCTAGCCATCTCAGGGAGTTGTAAAGATAAAAGCCACAGAAGACCAGGTCCGAATGTTGCTGGATTTGAAATTCAGTGAGATGGGAGTACAAAGGAAGTGAAGCCCTGACTGTTGTTGAGGACTAATGTTGTAGTGGGAGGCAGAGGCAGGTCAGAGGAAAAAGTGAAAACAATGCAGAAAATGAGATTGGAGGAAAGAATGGGATCAGAGGAAAGTGGGATTTGAAGGGGAAGCATTGATATCTAAGCATTTTTGAAACTTAACAATCTTGCAACATGAAATTGGAAGAAAAATGTTTTTTTCATTAAAGCATCAAATGAGATGAAGGATAAAATAGAACTGCAGAGAAGGACAGCTTTGAAAATTGAATGAATTGGTTTTCCAGGAAAGAGATCAGGTCTGTGCATGTGTCAGCAAAAGGCATCGTGATGTGGCCAGTACAGTGTTTCGAGAATGCTGAATATCTTGGGAATGTCTGTAACCGCAGATTGATCTGAAACACAAAGGGTGGAATTTCATTAAGAATCACAAGGAAAAGGGAAGCAGAAAGCATTGAAGATTAATGAGGTAGAATGAGCAAGTGGAAATCTGGTCAGAAAAAATGAAATTTCTTCAAGGTTGTTATTCCTGGAAGTGGATTAATATAAAAGTAAAATGCTGTGGATGTTGGAAATCTGAAACAAAAACAAAATGCTGGAAATACTTTGCTGTTTACATACTTCTGACAAGAAAGAAACATAATAAACTTCTGTGGTTGATGCCCTGATTATTTGGTAACCAGGAATATTTAGATTATATTCCAGATCTTGTTTGAGACTTGTCTGTAATAATGCAGCCACATGATTATCCTGTGCAACAATTATGTCTGCAGGTCAACAATCTTATTAGTTACACCACAAACACTGATGCGGAGGCAGTTTTACACCTCCTTTAACACTTCTGCTATTTTCGTCAATCTGGTCGCTGCAATTTCTGGGAAGTTTCAAGTTTTGCTGCTGTTTATATCACCGTCTGCTGCTCACATTTCTGTTCCTACCTGCTTCGTTTTGGCTCTTCTCTCCATGCTTAAACCCTCTCCAACAGCAGTAGTTAGTCTCTCAGCAGCAAAGTGGTTGCGTGTGTTTCCTCTGGTGCTCTGGTTTCGTCCCATGGTCCAAAATTGAGCAGGATAGGTGGATTGGCCATGGGAAATGCAAAGTTACAGGGTTAGCGTACGGGGGTAGGTCTGGGTAGGATGCTCTTTGGAAGGTTGGTGTGGACTGGATGTGCCAAATAGCCTGTTTCCACACCTGAGGAATTCTATGATTCTATGTATGGCGCCTCATTCAGTGGCATCCTTTACCTTGGCACAACTGAGCCAATATTTCATTCATCTATTAAGTATGCAGTTACAGGAGCCCTTGTCCATGCCCCTCGCTATCCAAATCACCCATGATTATACTGCAATTCTACATGCTTTTTATTCCCCTCTGTGTTTTCAAGGATGTGTGGGCAGGTTGTTGGAATAGTGTCACTGGATGAGTCATCTTGAGGCCCAGATTTATGCACTGGGGATATGGTTCAAAGCCCACAACAGCAGTTTATGAAATTTAAATCCAATTTGTGTTTATATGTGACTCCATACCCATGGCAATATATTGCATATAACCAATATGATTACTTATTCGCCACCCTCTGTGGTGACCCCAGCAAGCCATTCAAAATTATGGATAGGCAGCAAATGCAATCCCTGGCAGTGACATCCACATCCCATGAGAAAACAAAACAAAATCTGTGGTATTGATGGGAAGTTGGTTTTTCCACAGACCCAGCACCTTCCCTAAGTTTCAAAACTGATCCTGGCCTCCTCCTACTCAGTCTGCTGACCACACAGCCCGCAGCTGTAGGCTGGCCATGTCTTGCGATGTACGTATCCCTGATCCATGTACCTGGTGCACTACAGTGTGTCCAGCTCTGAAACTTGGCTCTGGAACCTGAGCAATTGGCAGTGTTTCCTGCACACATTGCTGTCCAGGAATTGTCCTGGAGCTGCTATATGGAACATGATGCACGGTACGCAATCCCCCGCCTGACTGTAATGGTAGTTAATTGACTGGGTTCCCTGTCACTGAACTCTAAAATATTGAAGCAAATGATGTCTCAGTCATGCTGACATTATCTATGCAAATCTATGAATCTGACTTCTGGCAGAATGATAGAACATGGTAAGCAGCTAACTAACACCTCCTGTAATTATTTCTTTTAATCCAAAGCACTGTGGAAACGGCAGTCGAGTGAATTTCAGCAATTAGACAAAAACAAATAACAGTAATGAGCTAATAAACTGCTCACACTCTCACTGAGGTTGCCACATTTTGATGGGGTCATACAGTGGCTCACTGCTGTCACCGACACACTCACTTGCAGCTCCACCCTCACTGAAACTCTCCCCACCCTCACTGACTCTCCATCCTCATTCACACTCCCCACCCTCAAAGACCAAAGATGTATAGTTAGGTGGGATAGCCATGACAAATTGCCCATAGCATCCAAGGAAGTGCAGCCAGGGATTAGCCATGAGAAATACAAGTTTATAGGGATGCTCTTCGGAGGGTTGGTATGGGCTTGATGGGCCAAATGGCCTGATTCTGTGCTGTACAGATTCTATGAACCAGGGATTCATGTCTGTCACCAATTGATTCAATTCCAGTGGAGTAGGCTATAAGAGACCCACAGCTTCCAATCCATGGTGACACTTGTACCTGTTAACACCCACCTATTCCATCTTCACTTCTTTTTGAACCCCTAACACACCCTGTACCTATTTGCAATGATCGGTTGCCACAGGCAAAGAGTTTTGTAAAGCCCAGGGTTTACTGAAGCCCCCTTGTACAGGCCTCCTAGCCAGATGGGAGACACTGTTCTTGAGGGTTAGCATCGCAAGACCATTGTGTCTGGCCAATGCAGCCTGGATGGAGATTGCAGAGGAGGTAACCACTGTTGAATCCAGTAATAATTACGAGTCCGGTGCTGCTCACTAATGGACAAGCTCTTCCAGGGTCAATGGTGCTCTATCAAACCATCTTTCATGGGCCGAGAGACTTGGTAAGCAGAGGGAGAGGGTTGGCTGTAAAATAATGGTTATCCTCAGTACTACATGGCAATAGAGGCCACCCTATGTGTCGGTTACTGTGCATGAGAAAGCCTCATTGCTCACCATTTATAATGTGTGGCCAGTGTTTGGCATGGACTGTAGAGGGACAAAGGGGCTAGGCATCTCTTGACACATCAGTAAATCTTCACTTTGTCAGATAAGGCAAGGAGACTGTAAATGCCGGGCAGATGAACTAAGCCCAGAGCAGGAAAGGCCGAGCTGACAGCTATCATGACTTTTAGCAGGAGGCCTTGGAGGTCACTGATGTACAGGAGTTCCAGATTGTAAGGTTTGATCTCACTATTCAGCAGAGTGAGAAACCTTCCAAACTGGTGTCGATACATCAGCACCAAAATAAGATCATAAGACACAGGAGTAGTAGTCAGCTTTTCAGTCCTTTGGAATTCAGCTCTTTTGCCCATGTTTGAACCAAGGCTGTAATGAGGTCAGGAGCTGAGTGGTCCTGGTGGGGCCCAAACTGGGCGTCACTGAGCAAGTTATTGCTGAGCAAGCGCTGCTTGATAGTGCTGTTGACAACAATTTCCATCACTTTACTGATGATCGAGAGGAGACATTATCACTATGAGCAGACCCACCACATCAGTTGCTTATTGAGAACAACCAGCTACCTGACGACAATATCAAATGTAAGTGTGTGTGAAGGGTATGTGAGCTGAAATGGTGGCACAATGGCTCAGTGTTTAGCACTGTGCCTCACGGTGCCGGGACTTGGGTTCGGTTCCATCTTCGGGTGACTGTCTGTTTGCACTTGTCCCCTGTGTCTGCATGGGTTTCCACTGGGTGCTCTGGTTTCCTCCCACAGTGCAAAGATGTGAGGGTTAGGTGGATTGGCCATGGGAAAATTGCCACGCAGTGTCCAGGGATATGCAGTCTAGCTGGATTAGCTTTAGGAAATGCAGATTTATAGGGAGGCTCTTCAGACGGTTGGTGTGCACTATATGGTCTGCTTCCATCCGGTAGGTATTCTAAGAGGCATAGAAGCGTGCCTGTCATCAGTTAATTCAAATCCAGGTGGTGCAGGCTACAAAAGACCCGCAGCCTCCACGCCCTTATGACACTTTGCATTGGTTAACACCCACCCATTCCGTTTACAGAGCTTTTTTTTTCAGCCCCTGTCACTGCCCATCCCTATTCGCAAAGTTCTCCTGCCACAGAGAACAAGTGACCCAGAGTTTAGTGAAGCTTCCCTGCACAGACCTCCCGATATGAATGTATTCTAAGGGATAGCAACATAAGACCCTCATGTTTGGCCATCATTCAATGAGATCATGGCTGATTTGATATTCCTCAACTCCACTTTCCTGCCTTTTCCCTATAACCCTTGATTTCACTTTTGATTAAAGATCATCTATTTTGGCCTTTAATGTATTTAACAACCAAACCTTGACAGCCCCCTGGAGTAAAAAACTCTGCAGGTTCAGTACCCTCAGAAGAAAGAAATTCCTCTTCATCATTGTCTTAAATGTGTGACCCCTTATTCTCAGACTGTCCCCTCTGGTCCTAGACTATCCCACAGGGGCAACCACCTTTCCACATCTGCCCTGTCAAGTCTCCTAAGAATCCTGTATATTTCAAAAAAGGTCACCTCTCAGTCTTCTGAACTCCAATGAGAAGAGACACAACCTACTTAATGCCTCATAAGACAACTGTGTATACCCTCCATATCTGGGATCAACTTAGTAGATCTTCTCTGGATGGCCCCCACTGTCACTTACATCCTCAGATAAGGGGCCCAAAACCGTGCACAAAGCTGTGGTCTAGTGCCTTACAGTTTTATCAAGACTTTGCAATTTTTATACTCCATCTCCTGTGAAATAAAAGACAACACTGGCATTTACACAACAATGTGGAAAATTGTCCAGGTATGTCCTGTAAACAAAAGGCTGGACAAATCCAACCCAGCCAATTACCACCCCATCAATCCCGTTGGAAATACTGGGTTACAGGGATAGGATAGTGGGATGGGTCTGGGTGGGATGTTCTTCAGAGAGTTGGTGTGGACTTGTTGGGCTGGATGGCCTGTTTCCACGCTGCATGGATTCTAACGATACACTCAATCATCAGTAAAGTGATGGAAGGTGTCATCAATAGTGCTATCAAGCAGCGCCTGCTCAGCAATAACTTGTTCAGTAACTCTCAGATTGATTTTGCCAGGGCCACTCAGCTCCTGACCTCATTACAGTCTTGGATCAAAAGAACCAAGAGAACCAAAAGACAAAAGAGCTAAATTCCAGAGGTGAGCTGAAAGTGACAGCCTTTCACATCAAGACTGAATCAACCTAGAAAAATTGGAATCAGTGTGTATCAGTGGTAAAACTCTCCACTAGTTGGAGTCATATTTTGCACAAAGGCAAATGATTGCATTTGGGTAGTCAGTCATCTCAGCTCCAGGGCATCTCTGCAGGAGATCCTCAGGGTCGTGTCTTAGGCCCAACCATCTTCACCTGTTTCATCAATGACCTTCCCTTCATCATAAGGTCAGAAGTGGGAATGTTTGCTGATGATTGCACAATGTTCAGCACCATTCACAACTCTTCTGATACTCAAACAGTCCAAGTTCCAATGCCTTTGACAGTTCTTCTCCCCTTCGTGATATAACATGGTGCAAGCCACAGCAGATGATGAAAATGCTGGACACCCTCAGGGTGATGTATTGCAAAGTTTCATTAAACCAGACAAAGCATCCAAAGTGTGTTTTAAGCAGTCCTGTGGTCACTTATCCCTTGTTGATTGGAGTTCAGCATTATAGTTCCTGTGGGGATGATGCACTGCCATCAAGAGACATGAATGAGTCTTCGCCAACTTGTGTCTGACCTTGTTTTTGGACAGAGATCTAGTCACCAAGGAATTCCTTAAGATGTGCGAGTTACATGAACTTTATGAAAACAAGCACACACTCTCATAAATCTTTTCTAGCTCTTAGCCCTGTATTTGAATTTTGAGGAGATAAACTCCGTTTCAATTTACAAACTTCCAAGTGCAGTCAATAACTCCCTACATTTGACAACTGTTGACTATTGGGAATGCATGACACATCAAAGGGTCTCACAAAGGGCTATCCCTTCTCCCCCAGCTCCGCTGCAATCTCTTCCTAAATTAGCCTGACCTCCAGTGAACTAACAGTTTCTTAGCAGCAATGTGGTTGACATGAGCGCAGTGACCCTGCAGCTAGAACCTCCAGCCCTCCTCATCGAGCTTCCCTCACGTTGCCCTTAAGCCTTCCAGCATCACTACAATCCTTTGCACAATCATCCTGGAGCATCAGCCATCATCCTTGACTCAGAATGTTGACCCTCAACCCTCCCACCCTCATCACTGGCCTTTCGGCTGTCACCTTACGTCAGGCTTGACCTGCTTTTACTTTCTCTCAAGACTCCATTGGGCTACTATTGTTCTCCCCTATGTCAGACTTACCTTGCTTCAAAAGCAACATCCCTTCCCTGAATGCCAAGTATGGTACAGCTATCTCCCTTGGACACATAGGATGAGGCCATTGCTACCAGTGAACATGTTCTGTAGGCCAGAAGCAGGCTTTCTTTAGACGCCTCCTTCTTTAGACCCCCATACAAGCCAGGTCCTTGCTGTACTGCTTTGGGAGGACGCAACCACTCGAACCTCCTTATTGCCAGCTGAACCATCACGTTTTTTGAGAATCCATTGACCAAAACCGCCATCATGGCAGCCCAACATTTTACCTGCAGGCCATTTCTTACCCATGAGCACGTCAAAAAATCTTATTATCCTGTTGCTAGTGAACCATGAGATCCAGGACTGGTGAGAAGAAGGAACCTCACCTCAGATTCAAAGATTGAGCAACATTGTCAGGAGCACCTCTCCCAGTTAAACTGTCGGGAAATAGGAGGGACATTTTTCCTGTGTAACACTGATTTAATCTTAATCTGGCACACTTCCCAATTAGTGAGTATTCAGAGAATGCAAATTGAGGAACTAATGGTTTCCTCACACCAATTGCAAAAACACTTGTTAGACCTCAGCTAGGGTACAGTGTACAGGTGTGGATGCCACATTATAGGAAAGGTGAGAATGCATTGGGGACCAGGCAGAAGTGACTTACAAGAATGGTTCTAGGAATGAGAAATTGCAACGATGAGAATAGATTGAAGAAGTTGGAACTGTTCTCCTTGAAGAGAAGAAGGCTGAGAGTTTTCAGGATCATGGTGGGCTGGACAGAGTAGATAGGGAAAAGCTGTTCCCGTTGCAAAATGTGAAAAGAAGGAAAGGAGAGCAGAGATTTCCTCTCCCCGCTCTTGCCGGATGAGCAACGTGGGACATCAGATGAGCCAAAAAAGAAAATATTTGCAAGGGTGTTACCACCGCTGGAGTTAGTTTTCCAGAAATTGGCTTTCCTGGAAAATTCAGTGGAGTGAAATGTCATCAATCTGTAGACATGCAGGGAAATGTAATGCTCCATTAGTCAAACTCTAACCTCCCCATATCACCCCAGTCAGCTCCTGCATTGTGCTGTGGTTGGCAAGAAGCCATCCTGCAGAGGATCATAAATATGAAAAACCACTGCTAGCAATGGATCTCACAGCAGGACTGAGGGTAGTTAGAAATAATCCTATCCCTGCTTCACAAAAATCATCGGGAAGGGGAAGGGCATAAAAAGCAGAAACAGTTCTTGCAGAAGAAGGAACGTCTTTGCATTGTAACAGATCCTACAGCTCAGAAGGCACATGAGATAAACCACGTAAATTGTGTCAGGGGATGGCTGAACTGATTCATGCCTGAATTGGATGTGCCAAGTACTCCCTGCCTTTGCTATTGCCCTTCCTTATAGCCTGAGATTCTGTGGCCAGCACCATTCCCGTTCATTCTACATCTTTGAGAATTCCTCCCCCCAGCTCAAGCCATGGCTGTAGATTCCACGTTCACTCCACCACTTCAGCTTTATCATGCTCCACCTACTCCTTGGCTCAGCCACGTTCATCCATCTGTAATCCGTGCCTCGAAGATTTCGTCTCCGGCTGAAGACATTTGCAAGAACATTGCTTGGCCCCAAATAATGTGCAAACCATTTCTGTTTTCCTCATGGAATTGTGGACGTGTGGAACGGACTGCCAACAAAATTAGTTGTGGCAGAGTCTAACTGTGTACTAACCATTAGAATACTGTGGCTACAAGAGTGAGTCAGTGACTGGGAATATTGTGCAAAATAACTCACTTTCTGGCTCCCAATGCCAATAGCCAAATACAAAACGCAAGTCAGCTATGTGTGATGGAATGCTCTTCACTTGTCTGGATGGGTGCATCTTGACCAATACACCAAGAATCTTGACACTAGCTCATTTGACAGGTGTCACATCCACCACCTTCAATATTCATTCCCTTCACCATCAATACGCAGAGGTGGCAGTGTGTGCTGTCTACAATATGTCCCAGAGAAACTCACCAAAGACCCTGCCGCAAGACTTCCAGAATTCAACAACAACAGACTCATGGCAGCACGACCATTGTGGGTCAACTTACAGCACATGAACTGCAGCTCACCACCACCTTCTCCATGGCAATTAGAGATGGGCAATAACTGTTGGCCTAACCAGTGACCCTTATATCCAATGCATGAACTAAGAAAAATGCAACTCTTAAGATTGCACGTAGCCTCCCTGGTAGCCAGGTTCAAGGATTTCTCCAAAGATGGCGCAGGAAAGTCCTTTTGTGGGATAGTGAACAGGCTGAGATTGTGGTCCACATAGGTATGAAAGAGATAGGTAGAAAAGGGGATATGGGTCTAAGAATAGAGTTTGGGTGGCTGAGAAAGTGATTTAAAAACAGGATGTCTGAGGCAATGTTGTCAGGATTAGTCCCAGTATGCCACATGTTGTGAGTTATAGAAATCAGAAAGTTGTGTGAATAAACACAGGCTGGCGGAATGGTGTTGGAGGGAGGCCATTAAATTTCTCAGGTATTTGGACTGGTTCTGGGATAGATGATGCCTGCACCAACAGAACTGCTTACATTCCACAAGGACAATTATCCTCATGGAGTATTCTTCTAGTACCGTTAGAGAGGGTTTAAATTAGTTCAGCAGGGAGATTCAGAATCTAAGAGGAAATTTAGACAGAAGAGGGCCTAAGCTGGGTGTAGGAAGTAGAAAAGTTGTGAGGGAAAGTGGAAACAATGTGACAACAATTGACAATATCAACTAGAGTCAAAACATGGAATGACGCTTAAAAAGACAGAATTATGGGTGCACTACCTGAATGCACACGGCATTTACAACAAGGCAGGTGAGCTTGTGTAAAAGGGTGTGATATAATTATCGTTGGCTGCATGGTGACCAAGGCTTGGAACTGAATGTTCGAGGATATTCAACATTTAAGAAAGGCAGGCATAAAAGGAATAGACACTGGGGTAATGCTTTTTTTCCATTTGTGAAATGTGGGTGTCATTGGCTGGCCAGCATTCCTTGCCCATCCCTAGTTGCCCTTGAGAAGGTGGTGAGCTGTCTTCTTGAACCGCTGCAGTCCACTTGCTGTGGGTTGACCCACATTGCCGTTAGGGAGGGAATTCCAGGATTTTGACACAGCGGCAGTGAAGGAACAGCAATATATTTCAAAGTCAGGATGGTGAGTGGCTTGGAGGAAAATTTATACATGCTCTCTTTATTCTTTCCATTGACCAATCCTCAATTTATGCCAGTATATTACTCCCTGTCCCATGTATTTTAATTTTGTTTAGTAATCTCTTGCGTAGAACCGCGCCAATAAAATCTTCTGAAAATCAAAGTAGACATCAATGTGAACACCAAATGCAATATTTCCGCATTTGAAGGGAATGCAACTCCGTGTAGGAATTTTGTGTTGTGAGTATGATACAAAGAGGGGTTTGGACATATTGAATAAATGGGCAAAAACATGGCAAATGGAAAATGATGTGAATATCTGTGAGATTATAAACTTTGGTATAGGGAACAAGGTTGCAAAGTATTTCATAAATGGCAGGAGATTGGGAATCGATCATCATCCTTGTTTATATCACAGAAAGTTGACATGTAGCAAAGGAAGCCAAATGGTATTTTGACCTCTGACTCAGGGGACTTTGTATGGATTGTATAGATTACATACAATTATATACAATTGTTGGAGATGTGTGGTGATACTGGACTTGGAGTGTTTTTGTACAGTTCTGGATGCCTTCCCTCAGAAAGGGTATATATTTAATGTGGGGACGGCAGCAAAGGTGTACAAGACTCTTTCTTTGGATGGTAGTATCCAAAAAAAAAGTCCTGTGGGGAGATGTTGAGGTGACCAGATGTGTACTCTCTGGACTTTAGCAGAATGAGAAGTGATCTGCACAGAATGATGTTAAATCCTCAAAGGGCTAGGTAGGGTGGATGTAGAAATGATGCTTCCCTGGGAGGGGAGGGTCTAGAACTCAGGCGACATGGTCTACGTATAAGGGCGGAGATTAGGAAGAGTTTCTTCACTCAGAGAAGACGGTGAGTCTTTGGAATTCTCTATCCCAGAGGACTGACAAAGCTCAGCCATTGACTCTGTTCAAGAGACAGACTGATTGCTTTGTAGATACTAATGACATTAAGTGATATAGGAAAATGAAAGATAGTGGGAACTGCAGATGCTGGAGAATCCAAGATAACAAAGTGTGGAGCTGGATGCACACAGCAGGCCAAGCAGCATCTCAGGAGCACAAAAGCTGATGTTTCGGGCCTAGACCCTCTCTGATGAAGGGTCTAGGCCCGAAACGTCAGCTTTTGTGCTCCTGAGATGCTGCTTGGCCTGCTGTGTTCATCCAGCTTCACACTCTATTATCTAGGAAAATGAAAGGACAGGTTTTGCTGTGGGGGGGGGGTGGGGGTTGAGGGGCAAGGGTCCTCCTTGTCAGATTGACCTCGCACAGTGGAATCTCAGCACGTTTGCACACTGCTGTAGGAGGGGGTTGGCTGCGTTATTTACCCTCTTTCTAACAAGTGGCTTTTATTCCAGGTTCAGAATGATATCAGCCATATATTAGAGTTGGTGTTGTATAGATTTTGTTCTAAGATCCGAATGATAAGAGCTATATGTTATAATCAGCGTGGTAATAGATTTTAATCATTGATGAGAATGATATGAGTTATAGGTTAGAGTCAGTGTGGTATAGTTTCTATCCTAAGATCGAGATATCTGTTAGATTAGTGAGAGATAGATTTTATCCTACGATCAGAATGATATGAGCTATGTGTTAGTCAGTGGGGTATAGATTCATTCTAAGATATACTACATGCTCAGAATATCAAAGAAAAAAAAATCCCAGCACAGAACCCTGGGAAAGAAGCCCTAAACAGCTATCACTGGAAAAGCAAACTCTTGCTGTCCTTATAAGTACTCACTTTGACCGCATGGGCTCCCTTTTAGCAATCAATCTGTTCGGCGATGCTTGGTGCAGCACCTTTTGAAGGTGCAAGACGCTCACAACAATTAGGTTAACTTCATCCATCAGCTTCAGTGAAGTTGGCCAAACACCGATATGCGTTTAACACAGATAACGTTCCCTCCCATGTTTTGGGTCAGTGTGAAACGTCCGGCCTGAGCTGGGGCGGCGGGAAGGGGTGTTGAGAATTGCCATAAACTCGGAGACAGTGTGGGTCCGCAGTAATTGCTTAATACCCCATTAAAGCAGGGAAAGTGCACTGTTAAAAGTGGCCGGTTTTGGTTAAATATGAACCATTTAAATCAGTTGGAACGAGTGTGAATCATTCACACAATGTAGTTAGAGAGTGTGATAAAACTAAGGGCTCGGGAAGGACCCCGAAAATTATCTCTGATTTCTCTCCACGGATGCTGGAGGACCTGCCGAGCTTTTTCAGCAACTTCGGTTCTTTTTTGGCTCGGGCTATTGAGGCTGGTTCCGGGGTTGGGGGTGGGGGCTGGGGGTTAGTGGCCAATATGTGAAACACGGGGGAACTTTGCTCCGCTAAATTCACAGCCGATGCCCCCTCCTGGGTCGGGGACGGTACCCAGAAGTTCTGGCGGAAGGCTTGATGTGTTTGTTTTATTTTTGTTTGCCTGGGTCAGATTAAATTAAGCAGGTCATATGATTGAGCGCTGGATGAAAAAAAGGCACAGTTCTGAGCGTGAACGCTGAGCGGTGGCTGCAGTGAGGATCGGCTGTACAGAGCGACAGGGACAGTTACAGCCTCTTCTCCCACCCTTTTTAACACACACACACACACACGCACTCACTCACTGTCTCACTCACCCACTCACACTCACACATCCAGCACTGGAGCTAAGGGGACCAAGACTCTGCAACCCGCTCTGCCAGCGCTATGGGTTTGACCCCGATGGGCTCCCCGCTCTGCTCACTTTACCTGCTCTCTTTCCTAGGTAAGTCTCTGCCTCTTGGATCCCCAACAACACCCCCCACCCCCACCCACTTACCCCCGTACCGCGGGACTGGGACAGGGCAGCAGTCCGGGCAGCGTTGGTTTTTGCCCATGGTCGAATGTCCGCGGAATCTGTGTGTTTCTTGGATGTTATCTTAACCCAAGCGTGGCATCGATTCCGAGACAGGATCAGGGAGTGAGTGAGCGAGAGGCTCAGAATGGTGTGAGAGCGATATAGGTAGCGTTAGTGTGGTACAGATCTTGTGCTGGCATCGGAATGCATTGTCTGACCTGAGATGTCACCTCTTGTGTACACCAATAAAACCTTTATTTATCTCTGGGCAGTCACTTGAAATAAATTCTGGGATTTACATTTTAATCAATCAAAACCTGTATCAATTTTCTAGCTGATTAAAGATTTAACAGGAGGGAGTCAGCCAGCCATTTTAACGTTTTTGAATACATTCGCATCAGTTGTATGATCCTCTACTTATAAATTCTGTGTCTTGATGCCTCTCTCACTACAGCTGATGAAGGAGCAGCTGCAAAAGCTTGTGTTTTCAAATAAACACAGGGTTGTGTGGGTTATAGGGGGATGGGTCTGGGTGGGATGCTTCAAGGGGCAGTGTGGACTTGTTGGGCTGAAGGGCCTGTTTCCACACTGTAGGGAATCTAATCTAATCGAAACCTGTTGGACTATAACCTGGTGACATTATGATTTTGACCTTGTCCAACCCATTCCAACACAAGCACCTTCACATCATAGCATCAGAATGGAATAGGCTATATGTTAGAGTCAGTGTGATGTAGATCTTATTTTAGAAACAGAGACAATAAGGACCGCAAATGTTGGAAGCCAGAGTCTATAGGTGTGAGGCTGGTAAAGCATAGCAGGTCAGACAGCATCAGGGGAGCAAGCAAGTCAATGTTTCAGCCCACGATGAAGGGTTTCAGCCCGAAACATGGACTTTCCTGCTCCTCTGATGCTGTCTGACCTCCTGTCCTTTTCCAGCCTCAGACCTATAGACTTTATTTTGGAAACAGAATAGTGTGGGCTAAATGTTAGATTCAGTATGATTTAGACTTTCTGTCAGGATCATAATGGTATAGGTTATGTGCTGGAGTTAATGTGGTATAGATCTTTAGATGAGAATGGTATAGTCTGTATGTTAGAGTTAGAGTAGTATCGACCTTGTGTTAGGATCAAAATGGTATAGGCTATATGTTAGATTCAGTATGGTATAGATCTTGCATTAGGATCAGAATAGTATAGGTTGTTAGTGTCACTGTGGTATAGATTATGTTAACTCATACTATACTGATTGTAACATAATGTACACTATATTTACTCGAATGTGTAGCTTAACCATTCTGATCCTAACAAAATATATACCCCACTGACTCTAACACATAACTCATACTTTACTGATCCTATGTATTAGAGTCAGTGTGGTATAGATTTTGTTAGGATCAGAATAGTGTGAAATATATGTTCGAGCCAGTGTGGTGTAAATCCTGTGCTAAGGTCAGACTAGCATGGGCTATTTGTTTGAAGTCAGTGTTCTATAAATACTATTCTAGGGTCAGTATGATTGGGGACAGAGCATATAGATTTATTTGTTAAAGTCAGAATGACATGTTAGAGAGAGAGCAAAATGGATTTTATGTTAGGATTAATGGATAGATTTTATTGCCAGTTTAGCACGTAGATTTTATTGATAGTTCAATGATATGAATTTTCTGGTATAGCCACTTTGTTATGGGTTTGGGTTCAGGGTATATGAGTGATCATTGAGGGTGAGTTGGTAGATTTAATGTGTCATGGCCGGGAGGGGGTTCTGAGTTTGACAGGGATATGGTAAGCATGTATTACATAATTCAGAGATAGTGGGATAGATGAAGGGTCTAGGCCCGAAAAGTCAGCTTTTGTGCTCCTGAGATGCTGCTGTGTTCATCCAGCCTCACATTTTGTTATATTACATAATTCAGCAGTGTTAAGTATATAGTGCAGCAACAACAGTGTGAGAAAATCCCTGTTCAGAGGGTATGAGTGGACAGTTGAATGTAAATGGTGTAGCAAGGTCTGTGTACCACGAGTTTTATAGATGTGTGAGGCAAGCGTGACAATAAAGTGACTGACAAGTTGTTGGAGCTAAAACTGTTGCTGCAGAACAGAATCGCCATCACACTGTTCAGTGTCAGAATTAGGTGCAAAATAATTGCAGCCTTAGTGGAGGCTGCAGCTCTTTAGATGAAATGAAAGCACAAACTGGCAGTCAAATCACACACATTTGAACAGGTGAACGTTCTTTAGTCTTTGGATTGGAATGGCAATGCTTCTAGTGAATGTGTAGCAGGAGGTTTTCTCATGCTAGAGACAATGGCCTTTTGATTCAGAATTTGGTTTTCAAATGCTCTTCATTATTTCTGAGCAATGATTTCCCTTCCCTTTGCCTTGCTTTCTTACCATGTTATTCCTTCCACACACCCCCCCAGCCTATCCCCTCCCCCTACTTTGGCTCCCCTTCAGCTGAGCTCTTTCACTGCAGGTAGTGAAAGATCAGCCAGGGTTCATCTGCAGACCCTGGGGTCCGTGCTGAATTTCCTCACTTCTCCCATGGCAAATTGAGGGGTTATTTTTCTGCCACACCCCCATCCTGATGTAAATGTTGACATTGGCTGTGGATTGGGTACAGGCATAAGTTTAGCTGCGTTGGCCATCATGGTAAAGAGTCAGCCACTTTCTGACATAGGTATTGTGAGAATGGTGATCTTTTTGTGAACCATCAGAGAAAGACTACGGCTGAGTGCTTGGAAGGAGAGACAATCAACGTGATTTTATTTTAAAGCATTCATAGATAAGGTGGAAAGAAAGCGTATGGCATGCTTGGCTTTATTTTTTGGTGAGTTAACTACAAGAGTCAGGATGTCATATTGCACCTTTATAAGACTTTGATTAGGGCACACTTAGAGTAATGTGTCCAATTCTGGTTGCCACATTACAGGACAGGATGTAGTGGCATTGGAGAGGGTGTAGAAGAGGTTTACCAGGATGTTGGCTGGATTTGAGGGTATGAACTATAAGGAGAGGCTAGAAAAACTCAGCTTATTTTCTCTGGTGCAGCAGAAGTTGAGAGGAGGCTTGACAGAAGTCCATAAAATTATGAGATGCACAGATAGGGTTGACGGATCTTTTTCCCAGAGTTGAAATGTCTAATACTAGGGGCCATTCTTTTAAGGTGAGAGGGGGAAAGTTCAATGGAGGTCTGAGGGGCAATTTGTTTATACAGAGTGTGGTAGGAGTCTGGAATGTGCTGCCAGGGATGCTGGAGGAGGCAGATACCAATTTAAGGGACTTTTAGATAACCACACGAATATGCAAGGAATGGAGGGGTATGGACCAAGGGCAGGCAGAAGGGATGAGTTTAATTTGGCAGCACGTTTGGCACAACATTGTGGGCTGAAGGGCACATTCCTGTAGAGCATTGTTCTACGTTATATTAATGTTGTTTGTATTTTAACTTAACTCTGATTCCATCTTTCAAAGTTTATTTACCAAAAATGTAGTTATGGACAAAGAAATATCTCAAGGAAGATACTTTAAGGTCACATAACTTTCAGAATAACTAGCCAGCAATCCTTTATTTCCCGTCCCTTCTATTTATAAATGCACTGTAAATGACAAACAAAGGACATGTCTTGCAAGGGTAACAACCATTTGCATTTAGTTAGCAGCTTTGATGTAGTTAAATGCCCCAAGGTGCATCAAGAAGAGAGTCACCAGACCAGATCTGGCAGTGAGCAACTTAAGTGGCTATTGCCAACAAGGATCCAGAGCTCAGTCAAGAGCTCAGTTTTAAGCAAGGTCCTTAAAGGAGGGAAATTAATTCGAAAAGGGGGAGAATTCAGAGCTGGAGGCCTGGGTAGCAGAAGGTGCTACTGCCAATGGTCAAGATTAGGGATTTGCAGGTGGACATCATTGGCGTCCAGTTTATTCCTGTGCTTATCTCCAGTAGGGTTGGGGTCAAGGTATTACAAATGCTAATAAAATGAACACGGAATTAATCAAAATCTAAAGTGGGTTCAGTTGAAGGGTTATTCTTCCTTTTCTGTTTAGTCCAGTCCCTTAAGTACTCACTGCCAATGAGGATCAGTATCACGATTGCAATCCCAATTGTCCAACTTGTGTTCCATGTTTGGTTTCTACACTTGAGTTTTATTGGGAATTTATTTTCCCCCTCCACATTTCAGACTTACAGCATTTCCAGTGCTTCTTTTTTCGGTTGTTTTTCTTGCGTTTGTTTTAACATATGGACAGTCATAATGCATTTCAGCTCCGGGTAAAAAGATTATGCATCATCTCCCACCCCAGAGATTATGGGTCACCCAGACATTATGGTTGACCCAGACTGCGGGTCATGCCCTACACCAGTGCTTTTCTGTCAAAAGGGCCATCTTTTGGATGAGATGGAGAGCAGGTTTCCAATATGGCGGTGGCAAAGTCACGCGGCGGGGTTCGGTTGCTCATGGCTCGCGCGGCGGGGTTCGGTTGAGTCCCCGCTACTTCACCGTTGTCTTTCCAGCTTGGTAACGCTTTTGCTTGTTTTGGTTGCCCTGGGGACTGTTCCTGATGTCTTCCGACGGGACTCCTCCCCACCCCGTCTCCACTCTATCTCGGGTGGCGGCTTCAAAGCACGGACCAGGAACCCTGTCAGTGTCCAGTACTCCTGTGTCGGAGGGGGTGTGGGGACCATGCAGCGTGGACCATCTTCAGCTCAGAGAGGCGGACGTGCAAGTGCTGATGTCGGTGGGAAAGGACCACTTTTTGGCCAGGACACCGTGGACGATGTCAGACAGCAGCGACTGGAGGGGCAGAGTGAAGTCTACGGACAAGGAGAGATAGAAACACAGAAGGTGAACGTTTGAAGCTGTTTTCGGTTTCTGTAATATCATTTAAAATGAATTTATTCGGTGTTTAATCATTTTTACGCAATTTATTCTGTAATCCAAGATGGCGCCGGAACCTGGCGACATTATCCACTTCTCACTGCACCTGGGTACAAGTGACAGTATCTTAAATGAGTAAATCCAAACTGCAACCATGCCTGCCTTCTCAAGTGCCCACATGCCCTAATGTATAAAACAGAAGCTCCTATGGCATTCGAGATAGTAAGAACTGCATATGCAGGAGTCTGAGATGACACAGTGTGGAGCTGGAGGAACACTGTGGAGCTGGAGGAACACAGCAGGCCAGGCATCATCAAAGGAGCAGGAAAGTTGACGTTTCGGCTCGGGACTCTTCAAAAAGGCTCCCATGGCATGATCTTTATTAGGAGTAAGAAGCACTCCCCTAGTGCTCTGGACAACATGTATACTCCAACCAAACTCAGTAAGAATGAAAGAGTCACAGAGACCTAAAACACAATCCTTCGAGCCTGCTCTGGTCAAAAACAACGACCTGGCTCATTTACATTTGCATCATTGGCATTTGAGGGATCTTGCTTTGTGCAAATTGGGTTTTAAAAAAAATCATTTGTGGGCATTGTTGGCTGGACAGCATCTATTGCCCATCCCTAGTTATCCTTGAGAAGTGAGCTGCTGTGAATCACTGCAGTGTACGTGCATGTAGGTACTTGCAGTTGATGGTGTTCCAGTGTATCTGCTTCCCTTGAGCTTCACAATGGGAGTGGTCATGGGTGTGGAAGATCTTGCCTGAGGCTCTTTGGTGAATTTCTGCAGTGTATCCTGTACAGTGTACACACTGCTACTACTGAGTGTCAGTGGTGGAGCAAGTGAACGTTTATGAATGTAGGTTCCTTTGCCTTGGATGGTGTCAAGCTTCTTGCGTGTTGTTGGAGCTGCATCCATCCGGGAAAGTGGGGAATATTCCATCACACTCCTGACTTGTGCCTTGTAGATGGCAGATAGGCTTTGGGGAGTCAGGAGATGAGTTATTCGCTGTAGAAGTCCTAGCCTCTGACCTACTGTCGTAGTCATTACATTTATGTAGCCAGTCAAGTTCAGTTTCTAGGCAATGGTAATCTCCGGGATGTTGGTTGTGAAGAATTCAGTGATGGTACCACCTTTGAGTGTGAAGGGTAGATGGTTGATCGTCTTTTGGTGAAGGAGGTCATTGCCTGGCATTTCTGTGTTGCACATGTATCATGCTATTTTACAGCCCAAGCTTAAATATTATCCAGATCTTGTGGCATTTAAACAAGAACAGCTTGAGTATCTAAGGAGTTGCAAGTGCTGCTGAACATCATGAATTCAGAAACAAACATCCCTACTTCTGACCTTATGATAGATGAAAGGTATTGACAAAGCAGCTGTAGATAATTGGGCCTAGGACATGACCCTGAGGAACTGCAGTGATGTCCTGGAGCTGAGATAACTGATGTTTAACAACCACAAGTCTCCTCCTCTGTGCCAGGCACGTTACCAACCAGCGGAGAGTTTTCCCCAGATTTTCATTGACTTGCCTTTGTTAGGGGTCCCTGATACAACACACGGTCAAATGCAGCCTTGATGCCAGTCTCATCTCATTTCTCCTGCGTTCCCTACACAATACCAGAAAGGACACTCCAATGTACTTAATTTGTTGTAGAGTGATTTGGGAGATCACGAAAGTTGCTACATAAATGCTTTGTTTTTAATTTTGTTATTTTACAACATGTGAATTATGTTTATATCAAGGAAAGTTGTAATAAAGTGAAATTTAAAGTATCACGGGATGCACAAACCAGGAACAACACACGTGAGCAAATCTTTGGAATGGCAACAGACAGTCCTAGAATTGACACTTAAACACACCACCCTGCTCCCTGGCCAACATCTCTGTCTCTGGCTTGCTGCAGTGTTCCTGCAGAGTCCAACACAAGCTGGAGGAACAACACCTCATTTTCCCCTTGGGGACCCTATAGCCCTCCAGACTCAATATTGAGTTCCATAATTTTAGGGCCTAAACTCTCACAAGTCCCAGCCCCCCAACCCACACACCTGGCCTTGTTACCACATAGCCTGCCATTACATACCCCCTGTTAGTCACTAATAGTTCCCATTAACAACTATTCATCCTCCCAGCCTGATCGTTAGCAACTCCTTTGCCTGTCCAACTGTCTTTCACTCTCTTTCGGCATTATCCTATCGTTTATTCCCTACCCCACCCACCTCCCTCTTTTCTACATATAAACTGATGTTTTCCCAGCCACCATCAGTTCTGAGGAAGGGTCACCAGATCCGAAATGTTAACTGTTTTCTTCATCAAAGATGCTGCCAGACCTGCTGAGCTTTTCCAGAAACTTTGTTTTTGTTCTTGATTTACAGCATCCACAGTTCTTTTGGTTTTTAGTCCTAGAATTTACCCTGGGAAGGTATTTCAAGACCTTGAAAAAATCATTAAGGAACAACCATTCAAAATGCATCAGAGACAGTTGGTACAGGTACGAACAAATTTTGAAATTTATAAGAGCATGAGCGGTTTCTCCTGAAAAAAAGGACCCAGCATCATAAATAGGAACATGAAATCATTACTCTATCAATAATCATTGTTGACCAATATCTCAACATCATTTCACCAACTTGATTCCATAACCCCAAATGTCTTTACCCAACAAAAGTTTGAGAGTCTCACTTGAGATTTCCATTGATTCCTGACATCATCACCTTTTCAAGAGACAATTTCAAACACACACACTACACACACTACACACACTACACACACTACACACACTACACACACTACACACACTACACACACTACACACACTACACACACTACACACACTACACACACTACACACACTACACACACTACACACACTACACACACTGTTACAAAGCCAGCAAGTGTTAGAAAAGCTCAGTTGGTGTGACAGCCTCTGTGATGAAATAAACACACAATTTTGAAGAACAGTCTTTGGACTTGGAATTGTTAATTCTGTTTTCCTCCATTTGCTGAAGGTTTTCTACATTTTCTGCCTTTATTCCAGATTTTCAGCATCCAGCAGGATTTTACTTTAACTCTTTGAGGTAGTTATTTTTCTGATCTACCCTATCAAATCCTTCAGTTGGAAAAATCTCAGCTAGGTCAGCCCTTAAACTTATATTTTCAATGGACTTTATTTTTAGATCTCTTTCTATAAGTGAAACATAGATTCACATAACTTCATTGTCCTCACTTTAACATACTGAGATGCCCTTAGGAACTGATTGTCTCATTGTCAAGCCTCCTGCATTGGAGAGAGATACTGTATGTGTCGTGAAGAGATTGACGTATGTGATTTATTTATGAAAGCGTGATTGGGTTGTGGAAAGTTACAGCACAGAAGGAGGCCATTGGCCCATTCTTTTGCCTGCATTGTATTTTTGAAAGGCATAGTTGACAAAGACATAGATGAGGAGGAATTTCTTCTTTCAGAGGGTTGTAAATCTGTGGAATTCTTTACCAAAGAGGTCTCTGGCAGCTGGGTCATTAAGTATACTCAAGGCTGAGCTAGATAGATTTTTAATCTTTAAGGGAATCGAGAGTTTATGGGGAAAAAGTAGGAAAGTGGAGCTGAGTATTGTCAGATTAGCCACATTCTCATTGAATGAGAGAGCAGACTCGATGGGGCTGAATGTCTTTTTGACCCATATCTGTCTTATTTTGCTTTTTGTTTGTAATCTGTACTGTTCCTCATCCGTAAGTTATCTAGTTAGTCTCACCCTTGCCTGCTGTCTCACCAAAGCCCTGCACTTTTTTTTTCCCCACCTCTTCAAGTTTATACCTTTTTCTAAACATTATTCTGGAATCTACACTCTCCTGTCTATCAGCCTATAGGTGGTAATGACTTTGTGTGTTTAAAAAACATTCTCACATCCCCTCTTAAGGGAGGTAGAGGTAAATGATTTAAGTTCTGTACAATAATCTGTTCACTAACCAAGACTAACAGACCAGTTGATTGTATGTAGCATTTTGAGATATGTCAAACTACTGTGGCTTTAAATAAATGCATGTACAATATTGCATAGAACCTTTATATTATTGTATGTGATGTTGGGAACAGATCAGAAAGAAGGGAATCAATGCTGGACAAAGTCTTTCTCTTGATGAGTTCCATAGCATTGTGTAGATTATATAGAACAGAAATAAGCCATTTGGCACAGCTGGACGGTGTGTCTTGTTATTAATATTGTTTGACAAGATTTTCCTCACTACTAGCATAATCTCAGCTGTTTGCTAGCCTTCTTTTCCTGTGCCTGTCGTGTACTTATCAAGCTTCATCATAATAAGTGCAATGTCATAGTGTCATACATCGTAGCAACAGGGTCTTCGTTTGACCATGTTTATGCCGACTAACACACCAAAACTGCACTAATCCCATTTACCTACTCGTGTTCCTAAGCCCTTTTAATGCTAATCCAGATGCTCCTTAATGTGAACCAAAAGAATTGTGGGTGTTGTAAATCAGGAACAAAACAGAAGTTGCTGGAAAAACTCAGCAGGTCTGGCAGCATCTGTGAAAAGAAAATCAGAGTTAATGTTTTGGGTCTGTTGACCCTTCCTCAGGAATAAGAATGGACCTGAAACGTTAACTCTGATTTTCTCTTCGCAGATGCTGCCAGACCTGCTGAGTTTTTCCAGCAACTTGTGATTGCTCCTTAATGTGAAGTGGCTCAGCCACTCCCTACATAGCCAATTGTATGGACTTATAACCCTGTAGGAAAATAATTTTCTTCAGATTTCCCTATTATTTATTAGTGATGATTTTGTACTTAAAGGTCCTCATTTCCCCAACAACATCTTCTCTACAACTAACCCCTTCATCTTAAAGACCTCTATCAGGTCACCTGGCACCCAACTCTATTTTAGAGAAAAGATTCACAGCAGTTTCACTCTTTACTGGTAGCCAGTGAGTTGTGTGACCAATTAAAAATGCTGATCAGCAAGTAACGTCTGTATCAACTCCTCCAAACTCCCCTGAGAAAACTTTATCACTCTCTGTGTGGATATTGTACTGAGGGATAAAGTGGTGATGAGACTCCACTGCTGGAATTAATGAACATGTTGTTTCCTTTTGGCTCAAAGACATTAGGCCAAACAGCACAGGAATGTCCAGGTTTAACTCTGGGTCTGAGCTGTCAAATGGGAAGAGGACTGTCATTGTGTGTGTCCTTCAGTGAGCATTGGAGAGTTTTGCTGATCTTGGATGGAAACTATATGCATGTATGCATTTGATTGACAGCCCACCCCACAAATCGGACAGCTTTTCCCCCATTCCCACTTTGACAACTCTTCCCCTGATCCCTGACCCCCTTCTCTCCCCACCCCCTCAAGGTCTGGTAGTTCTCTTTCCTCTCTCTGACAGCATCCCATCACCATCACTGGCCACCTTCCCACCCCTTCCATTCTGGGCTTACACCAATTTCCAAGTTTCAACTTGATGTCAAAGTGAGGAAAAATTTGGAAAGCCTTGATACTTAGGTCTTAAATCTCGCTTCTCCTTCTTCAAAAACCTCTCCACTTTCTCTCTCTTTTGCTGTACTCCATCTATCTCTTTAAACAAGCTTTTGTCATCTACCCCCCTTGATAAGGTGCTAATTTCTGATTACATAAATCTTTCCCCCTGCCCATTCTCAGACTTCTGAATCGACCACTTTAATATTAATGTTATCTCTCCCTACACCTTCTTGGTAGCTGTAACATTGTGCCTGCACTCTGTTCTGTTACCCTGATGCACTGTTTAGTATGATTTGCCTGTAAAGCATGTAAGATAATACTTTTCACTGTCCTTGTTACACATGACAGTAACAAGTCAAATCAAATCTAAATCCAATGCAAAATATCTGGGGATATTTTACTGCATTAAAAGGGCTACATAAATGCAAGTTTTCATTGTTATGTACAATTCCGTACGTAATTCTGTCTCATGGATCATTTGTGGATGGACATATATGTGCGTGCACATGAATCAGTGTGTGTGTCTGTGTATGTGAGCGTATATTGCTTAAAAGAACAGCGTTAGACTTGATTATGATGCTTCTACAGTCGAAGGATCTATGTGTAGGCATACATTTGCTGGACATCATGTAGTGACTTTATGCTGAAAACAAAAGGTGTTGGAAATCATAACAGGTCAAGCAGCACCTATGGAGAGAGTGCAAACTAACGTTTCAGGTCTAGATAACTCTTCATCAGAGACTTTAAGCTGGCTCGTGAAACTCAATAACAGACATCCACTTACAGTTTGCAAAACATATGAAAAATATTAGTGTTTATAAAGGCATGGAATAGGCTCGAGTTCAGAGATAGCATAATTTTTCATATTGAACAAAATTGGTCAAACACTTGAAGCAATAGAGGGAAAATTAAACTTGACAATTTTGTATATTTTGATTTAAAGAATGAAATGTAACCATTATGCTGGAATTTCAATGCCAGTTTGACTATCATTAAAGAAGGCAGTTTCTAGAGGTTTAAAGCTGGGCTGAAGACTTATTTTGGGAGAAAACCATGTGTCCTCATAAACTATAATTCTGAAAAACTCATATCTTGGGTTAGGTTCCTGTATGCTGTTTGAAACCTTTATGTTTGTGACCTTTGGCACAGCATAGTATTGAGTAGTTAGTATGCTGCATTTTTGGAAAATGTATTAGCTGAAAAGATCTCATGTTCATAATTGATAACTCTAACTTCTCCGGAGAAGCTATAAGGTAGCCAGAACTGTAAAACGCTTAATGTGCATGATGCATGGGACCGCAGGGATCTCCAACTTGCTCGTTTGGGAGAACTGAGGTGAATGCAAACAATGGTCTGAGACTGACAGTGATCTGGAGATATTGCACTATCAGAGAGGCAATACTGAGAGATCTTGTTGTATGTGACAAGCACTGATTCGACGTACCAGTGTGTGTATGTGTGTTAGACAGTAGGATGTGTGTGTCACTAGAGGTGCTGGTGGTGAGCTGTTTTCTCACACTGTTGTAGTCACCCAAGCACTGTTAAGGAGGGACTTCCAGGATTTTGTTCCTTCAGTGCTGCTGGATCAATGAAATATTTCCAAGTCAGGCTGGTGAGTAGTTTAGAGGAGAACTTGTAGATGCTGGTATTTGGTATTCTGCTGTCCTTCTACGTGTAAATGGTTATGGGTTTGGAAGGTGCTATCGTGGGAGCCTTGGTGAGTTGCTGCAGTTCATCTTGTACAAGGTAGGTATGGTGGAAGGAGTGAAAGTTACAGTGATGGATGGTGTGGTGGTGTTCTGTGTCCTGGATGATATTGGACTTCTAGTGTGCTGTCGGAGCTGCACAATCCAAGCAAAAATAAATCTGGAATTGAAAACCAGTCTCAGAAATAGTGCCATGAAAATATCATCAAAACCCATTTGATTCTCCGACATATTTCAGGAAAGGAATTCTGCCGACTTTACTGGGTCTAAGCTATGTCAGTGTGGGTGACTTGTAACCGCCCTCTGAAATGGTTTAGCAAAACAGTCACTCGAAGCAGCTCATTTGGAACAGCAGTGGCAGAGGGAGAGGAGTGAACCTGGGGTTGCGGGGATAGGGTGGTAGGAAATGAGGAAGAGGAGTGAATCTGAGGGGGAATGGAGCACAAAAGTCTATGCTTCAAGTCTATGGCTTCAATACTGCATTGTCAGCTTTCAGGTGAGACATTAACCTTAGACTCTATCTGCCTGATGGATAGGTGCAGAATTAGTTCATTCTTCTTTCTCCCTTTCATTTAAAATAATATCCTAAAGGAGCAAGAAAGTAAGGCTTGTTTCTAGTGATGCAACCTTTAAAACTTCAGAGATAGCAAGATCTGTAGTCAGAGACAACACAGTACGGAGCTGGAGGAACACAGCAGGCCAGGTAGCAACTTCAGGATACCCTCAAGCACTTTATAGACAATGCAATGATTTTGAAGTCTAGTCACTGTTGTAATGCAGGAAAACAGTCATCAATCTGAACACTGTACATTCTCATAACAAAGTAATAGCCAGGCCAGAGATAATGGGAACTGCAGATGCTGGAGAATCCAAGATAATAAAATGTGAGGCTGGATGAACACAGCAGGCCAAGCAGCATCTCAGGAGCACAAAAGCTGATGTTTCGGGCCTAGACCCTTGATCAGAGAGCCAGGCCAACTGTTGTAATGGTGTTGGTTGTTTGATGGTCCAAAATTGGCAAGATCACCAAGGACAGAGCTTTCCTGCTCTGTCTGATGGCACTGCAAGATCTTGGTATCCATCTAAATGGACTGACAGAGCCTCCTTTTAAGGGCTGAAGACAATAGTTCCAGCAATGCAGCATTCACTCGGTATTGTCAGTCTGCTTTCCAGTCTCTGGAATGGAGCTCAAACCTGGCACTTTCTGACTCCGAGAGAAGGGTGCTGTTGACACCTATGTGCCATAAACCATATGATATTACAAACACAAGGATTTTTGCTCTTCTTAAGTGTAACCAGTGCTGTGCATAAAACAGGTTCTGAGAAAGAACGGAATTGCCTGCTCTTCTTCAAAATAGTGCCATTGAATTATCTTTTTTTAAAAACTGAAGCCATAATCGGTGTTGATAATATAAAACAATTCATAAAATAAACACATTTGTAAACTCTGATAACTCACAGATATTATGCTCTAGTTTAGAAGTCACATGATACAAAGCACTTTGCTTTCTACAAGCGAATGCAGTGGAATGATTCCACTATTTCAAGCAGCTCTGTGGATGAAATAACTGATATGTGACTTTCAAGCTTCATGCCAGAATTAAGGATATTTCTAGGAAAGGCTGATGAAAGGATTATTGTATTTTAATAATTAACTGTGGAGCAGCACCATTAAGAATAAGTAAGTGAAGATGCATTACTGAAAGGCAATTAGTTGATTGATATTATTTTAAAATAAAGTATGAACTTCCTGTTTATATTATTAGTCAATTTTGTTCTTGTTTCCATCAGTTCACAACACGCATAGCAGAGGAATTTCACACAAATATGTTAGCCATTTGTTCTTAACATTAGAGATAAGAAGCTGTAGAGCTGGATGAACACAGCAGGCTGAGGAGCAGAAAGGCTGACGTTTTGGGCTAGACCCTTCTTCAGAAATGGCTGGGGGAGGTGAATGGGGTTCTGAAATAAATAGGGAGAAAGCGGGAGACGGATAGAAGATGGATGGTGGAGAAGAGACAGACTGGCCAAAGAGGCGGGGATGGAGCCAGTAAAGGTGACTGTAGGTGAGGAGTTAGGGAGGAGATCTGTCTGTCCTCCTGGACCAACCTGTCAAGGGGGTGGGATGAGGTTATTGGTAGGAGATGGGGGTGGGGCTTGAGGTGGGGAGGAGGGGATAGGTGGGAGGAAGGACAGGTTAGGGAGGCGGGGACAAGCTGGGCTGATTTTGGATTGCGGTAGTGGGAGGGCAGATTTTGAAGCTTGTGAAGTCCAAATTGATACCATTGGGCTTCAGGGTTCCCAAGGGCAATGTAAGTTGCTGTTCCTGCAACCTTTGGGTGGCATTGTTGTGGCACTGCAGGAGGCCCAGGATGGATATGCTGTCTGAGGAATGGGAGGGAGAGTTGAAATGGTTTGCGACTGGGAGGTGCAGTTGTTTAGTGCGAACGGAGCTAATCCCTCTTCCGTACCTACACAGGCCCTAAACCCCACCTCTTCCTCCATTACATTGATGACTGTATCGGCGCCACCTGAAAGATAACCCTGATGGTAGAAAGAAGAGTCAGTCATGCCACATAAACATGCTGAAAAAGTATTATCATGTGGAACAGGATGAGGAGGAACAAGTGTGTTAGTCTAGGTGTGGAAGATAATGAGAGACAGGTGAAAGGAGTGGATAGTTTGACTTGTTAACTGAAACACTGGCATAGTCAGACACATTTCTCATATTTGGAGAAGGGACAAAGGAAGGATCTTGTAAGACTACTGAGGAAGTATGAAGTCATCTGTAAAGATATATATGGGTAAAGTACATTAGCTAAACATGAGACACTCAGGACCAATAAAATGGTATCTTTCATGGTTGAGACATAGAAACAAACGTAGAAACAGAGATTTAATACATGATGGCAAACCACTTAACTGAACTCAGTCAAATGAACTGGGGTTTACCAGACATGTTAGTTCTGAAACTGGATAGATCAATGGGACTTTGTATAGTTTTAGAAAGATAAATGTAGTCACAAAGACAGGTTCCTACCCAATTCCACGGTTAGAAGACTGCATTGATAAGGCTGGTGGTGCTTCATTCCTTTACAAGATTGACCTATTCAATGGCTACAGGCAAATGCCATAGACAGAAAGGACTAATTACTCCTTTTTTTAACACTGTTGAGTGATGCCATTTGGGTCACAGAACACCCCAGCTACATTACAAATTGAGTCATAATTGAAATTCAGAACAAAATTAACGACACAGTGTTGTAGTATAAAGCGACGCATGGAATAGCGTCAAGTGTTGCCAAGGATAGTGAAAGTGAAGGCTCTAACCCAACTCCCGGTTCCTAAACCAAAACGAGAAAGCAGGAGGTCTTTAGGAATATGTGGATTTACCAGAAATTTGTAAAGATTTCAGCACGGTAGCTGTTTACCCTTTAACCAACTTGTGAAAGAAACGAGCAAGGGGTCGGGTCAGCAGAATGCCAAGCAGCTTTGGAGAAGCTGGAGGCAGTCCTAGTAAATGTGACAGTGTTGGCTGCCCCTATTTTTCCAGACCACTTCAAAAGTGGTGATTGGTGTGAATGACTTGGGGGTAGTTGCAGTCTTCTAGGTGGGTGAGGAATCGACAATAGAGAAGTCAGCAAAGTATTTCTCTAAGCAACTGTCCACCATTACCAGAAATACTCTTCCGTGGAAAGAGAGAAACTAGGCAATTTGGGAATGTTTGTGTGCTTATTTTAAAATTTATAACTTTTTGTGACAACTCCAGAAATAGCAGGGCTTGATTTCTAGTGCACTAACACAGTGATAATGTCCTCAACCCCAGTGCTTGATGGTATTGAGTTTCTTGAGTGTTGTTGGAGCTGCAGCCATCTAGGTAAGTGCTAGGAATTCCAGCACACTCCTTGCTTGTTCTTTGTTGATGGTAGACAGGTTAAGGGCTGTCAGGTCGTGAGTTGATTTTCACAGAATTCCTAGACCTTGCCATGCTGTTGCAGCCACAATGTTTATGAGAAGCTCCAGGATCTTGATGGTGCTAAAGAATTGGATTTTGTTGGATGTTAACAGAAGAGGGCAGAGTGGCAGAGAGGTAGTGGGTTCAGAGGGAGATTTTAATTCTTTGTCATTATGTCTTGGCCATTTCTGAATTGAAGGCAGCTCTAATTTTTTTTCACAATAACACTTTGAGCCAACATTTAGTTCGGTACATAAAGACAGTGTACAGTGATTTGCTCTATGACCTATTTCCCCATGGATCTAGAAGACTAATGGTAATGCACACACAAGCTTACAAATTTGGAACAGTATTGGCCCCTCAACCATGCTCCTCAGTCGATTTAAAACTATGGCTGATCTGATTGTAGCCATAGAGATAATGGGAACTGCAGATGCTGGAGAATCTGAGATAACAAAGTGTGGAGCTGGATGAACACAGCAGGCCAAGCAGCATCTTAGGAGCATAAAAGCTGACGTTTCGGGCCTAGACCCTTCATCAGAAAATGGGGATGGGGAGAGGGTTCTGAAATAAATAGGGAGAGAGGGGGAGGCGGATCGAAGATGGGTAGAGGAGAAGATAGGTGGAGAGGGGAGTATACCTACCTCCCCATCTATACTCTCCTCTCCACCTATCTTCTCCTCTATCCATCTTCGATCCGCCTCCCTCTCTTTACCTATTTATTTCAGAACCCTCTCCCCATGCCCCTTTTCTGATGAAGGGTCTCGGCCCGAAATGTCAGCTTTTGTGCTCCTAAGATGCTGCTTGGCCTGATTGTAGCCATAGCTCGACTTTCCTGCCTACCCCTGAAGCACTTTGAATCCCTTGTCAATCAAGGATGTATTTTATTCAGTCTTCAGGATACTCAATGAGCTCGTCTCCACTGACCCTTAAGGAAGAGAGTTCCAAAGGTAAATGGCCACTGAAAGAAACAAAATTCTCCTCCTCTTCAACTTAAATGGGAGCTTCCTTTTAAAGTGTAGCCTACTGTTTTAGTCTCTTCCACAAGAGGAAGCATCCTATCAGTATTTGCCCCAACAGTCTCTTCAGGATCTTATCTTAACCAATAAGATCAATTGTTCCAAATTCTTCTAAACTCTAAGGGATACAGATCCAATCCTGTCGAATCATAACTTGTAAGATGATCCCTTCATAAATTTAGAAAAGCTTCCCTGCATTGTTTCTCGTACAATTATTTCCTTACTTAAATAAATAGACCAAAACTATACACAGTACACCAGGTATGGTCACAGTGTGCTGCGACAGCAGCAAAATCTCCCTACCTTTTATATTCCATTCCCCTTCTAATAAAGGACAGCATTCCTAATTTACCTTCCTCTTCATTGTTATACCATTTTTAATTCACTCATGGGATGTCGGTGTCACTGGCGGGACCAACATTTGTTGCCTGTCCTTCGTTGGCGTGAGAAGGAAGTGGTGAGCCGCCTTATCGAACTGCTGCAGCCCATGTGCTGTAGGTAGACATAAGGTGCTGTTAGGGATGGAGTTTTGGGATTTTGACCCAGTGACACTGAAGGAATGGCAATATATTTCCAAATCAGGATGGTGAGTGACTTGAAGAGGAACTTGATCTTATTTATCTTCTGGACTTATCTTTCTACGTGGAAGTGGTTGTGGATTTGGAAGACACTGTCTGAGGAGCATTTTGCAGACTACTACGGTGTATCTTGTAGATGGTACACATTGCTGCTACTAAGCATCGGTGGTGGAAGAAGTGGATACTTGTGGATTGGTGTCAATCAAGCAGGCTAATTTGTTCTTCATTACGTTAGGTTTCCTGAGTGTTGTTGGAGCTGCGCTCATCCAAACACGTTGGGATTATTTCATTCCCATTGTGCTTGATCGTGGACAGGTTTTGGGGAGTCAGGAAATGAGTTACTTGCCACCTTATTCCTAGCTTCTGATCTGCTCTTGTAGCTACAGAACTTACATGGCTAATCTAGTTCAGTTTCTGAAGAATAGTAGCCCCTAAGGATGTGAATGTCAGTGGTTGATGGTTCTATTATCTGTTGTTGAGGACAGTCATTGTCTGCTTTTCACCTTTTGTGATCCATGTGCCACATCACCGAGATCACCATGTGCAGTTCCCTTTGTACCAAAAAATTCTGCAATTTCACACTTCAATTAAGTAATTCGCTGCTTTCTCTACTCTTCCTTCCAAAGTGGAGAATTTCACATTTTTTCACAGTGCAGAAAGAGGCCACTTGGCCTCTTGTGTACATGCCAGCATCTGTCATGTTCCTTTTGTTGCTGTATGACTTGATAACAACAGTAACTTTCATTTATATCACAGCCTTTAACATAGTATTAAGGCACAAGGCACTTCACATGAGTATTGAAAAGGAGATTAAAAATGGGGTCACATGATGAGATCCTAGTGCAAGTGATCACAATCTTAATCAAAAAGATCAAAAATAAACTTTAAGGGGCTTGATAATGGGGGGCAGTGGGGAGAGAGAGGGGAAGAGAGAGAGAGAGATAGATAGAAAGAAAGGTTTAGGATGGAAATTTCAGAGCTTAGAGCCCAGGCAGGTACAGATACAATTTTCAGTGATGGGGCGAAGGAAACCTGGATGCACAGGAGAATAGAATTGGATAAGTGCAGAGATCTTGGAGATTTGTAGAAAAACCATAAAAGATCACATAGATACAGCTGGCTAAAGCCATGAAGGGGTTTAAAAGGATGAGAATTTTAAAATCATGATGCTGCAGAAGTGGGCTCCAAAATAGGTAAGTAGGCACAGCAGTGAATGGGTGAATGGGACCTTGATGTGAAGTAGGATACAGGTTGCAGCAATTTTGGGTGAACTCCAGTTTGCAAAGGATGCGATTAGAAGGCCAACGAAAAGCATGTTGGAATAGGTGAGCCTGGAGATATTAAAGAAGCACCAACAATAATATTTCTGTACTGTGCAAAGATCATGATGCAAGGTTTCAACCGAGGAAGCTAAACTAGGATATGATCACACTGCCCCTTGTACCCCACCATCCCAACTTTGATACACTCTTAGGCAGATGGACCATTCTTGTAAAATGATGAAACTCCATACAAGTGAAAATACAAACAAGTGAAAATATTCGGGGCTTTCCCAAGATGCTGAAAACATAGGAGAACTGTTGCTCTCAACAACAAGCCATTGTAAGACCCCTTTAGCCACAGTATTGAAAGGATGCTTGGTTAGTTTTCTGGCCAGTATGTATCATGTAAAAGCTAATTTGACTAATAATAGTTTGTAAAAAATGTCACTCTCGAAGCAAACCTTTCTAGCTAAATCTATCCAATTCAATCCGTTCCAAGTGCCTTTATTTCAAGAATGCGTTCTGTCTGGATTAAATGGCATTCCACAACTGGAGCCCGTTCCAAAATTGTCTGCTGTATGCCTTAGAAAGATTTTAGTTGAATGATGCATACAAGGTTTCACTGAATCCCAGATGGACTTGGGCAGTACTCCGCAAATGTAGCATTGAAGAGGAAAAATTAGTCTATACCAGCATTGCAGACTGGGCTCAAAGCAAACCTTCAGCCAAATTTTTTACCTCACTTGTTTTTATTTCCACTGACTTGGAAAATCCTGCTAAGATTATTAAAATTCAAAACAAAGTTTTGCGTGACAGTGACAGTCTGTAAAAGTGACAGTCTGACAAGAAACAAATCTCCAAAAAGGGTGAAAGGGACTAGATTTACCACCCACATTGTTTTAGATTCTGGTGTAGTTGTGCTTACTCCAACTTAAGTGTTAGACTGAAGGTCCTCTTTGCTGATAGCAGCAGGTAAATGGTTCTGATGGCTTAGCTGCTAAAGACCAGCAAAGGCAGGATCTCGTATCTGTCAGTATTAAAGACAGGGTAGGGTAGAACCTTATCATTGGGCAGTTGTACAGAATGGACAGTGTCAAATTGGTTGCCTATTTTACACCCTGGTGTCATGGACAAGACTAAACCACCTTAAAATATGTCAAGGGAACAACCTAAGCCCTACCTTTTATCTTATTTAGAATCTAGTGTAAGGGACTGCATTCCAGATGTGATTCAATTGGGCAAACCCCTAGGCTTTAAGCAAAACACACTTTATTCTTACACCATAGTTAAAATATAAATAAAGAAAGAAGAACTGGAACAACTTTAACTCTATCAAAATATTTAACAAAATAATGTGTTATTTAACAATTACTCATCAACTGTTCCAATATAGCAGCATCCCATGAACACACTCTTGGCAAAGGCAAATTTAGCAAAACAGATTATCCCCATGTGCTATCTCCTCCAGTCCAGGAGAAAGATTCATTCTTTTAGTTTTTCTAACAGCAGAGGGAGAAGTCAAGCTTTTTCAGCAGCAGAGATCTGGCAGATTCAACTCCAAAAAGCCCAACTTCAACAGCTGAAAGCAAAAACTAAAATCTTGGTTCTGTGTGAACCTAACTCCACCTACTCATGCTTCAACTGTCTACTTTTTTAAAAAAAGACAAAACTTTCCATACAGCAGTCACCTCAACATGAGGTTTACAACACCCCACTTCAAGAGAACCAGAATAGAACAAATCTCTCTTAAAAGCACATCTGATTACACAGTCCAGGAATCAGCTCCATTCACTCAAGTTAGCACAATTGGCTATGTAACTTCAGGTTATGTGCCTGTAACCATTTCATATAAAAGAAAATGCATTGGCTTTGATTCCTTGACCCAGCAGGGCTATCAGTAGAAAATCCTTGGCGCCGTTGAGTTTGGAAGAGAAGGGAACATTGCCTGACTTTTCTGTTCACTGACCCACCTCATATAGAGATTGAGGAGAATGGGATCAGTCTCAGTTGTTAGCAGGTTACCTCGTTTGGTGCTTAATTAACCCTCATTCCTGACTGAGAATCAGTTGAATTGTACTTTATAAAGATTACAGTTACAATTGTGATCATTTTAACCTTTCTTCAATGTGCAGGGCATTGGACTCTTGGGGTGCAGTGGTAGTGCCTCTACCGCTAAGCTAGGCAAACCCAGGTTTGAATCCCCTCTTGTTCCAGAGTTATATGACAGCATGCTTGAGTAGCTTGGTCACAAAAAAGTGCAAGACATTTAATAAGGCAAGTGGAGAGGGCTGTAAAATACATAGAGGGGCAAGGGAAGGGATCCCTTGGAGGAAATTTGGGAAATGACAAAGCAATAGATCAAGGTAACAATAAAGGTAATTATAATCAGAACGTGGCTGGAAGGAATTAAAGTAACCACATCTGTATTTTAGATATTAAAATTAAAATAATTAAGGCAGGAAAGGACTGTGATTGCAAAGCTCAGAGTGTGCCAAATAGATAGGGTCAGATTTCACGGAAACAGTTTAAAGTAAACTATATCAGAATGTTTGCATCAAAAAAAAAGAATTGTTTTCTGAAGTACAGTAATCACAGGTTGTTTCTGTCTTTGAATTGACTGGGTAAATCTAATGAGTATTAATGTTTTGAATGTCAATTCTTATAATATTTACAAGATGGTTTTCCAAAGTAATACAGAGAAAAACCAACTAAGGAACTGGCTATTTTAGACCTAGTACCGAGAAACGACAAAGGACTACTCAGTAATCTTCTGAATCAAGTTTTAGGAAATTGTGATGATAATATGGTGAAATTGTATATAAAGTTTGAAAGTGATGTAGTTTAGTCAGAAACTAGACTATTAAATCTAAACAAAGGAATCTATGAAAGTATGAAGAATAAATTGTCTGTGGTGACTTGGGAAACCACATTAATTGATACGATAGGCAATAACTAACATTTAAAGAACTAACACATAGTTTACAACTTATGCACAAAAACTCAGTAAGAATTTCACCTGTGGTTAATGAAATAAATCATAGATTGTATTAGATCAAGTGGCGATCCTTATAAAGCTGACAAAGAATAACAAGGATTGGGAGCATTTTAGAATCCTGCAAAGGAAGACCAAGAAAAAGATGAAGGAAACAGAATTAACTGCCGTTTAGTGAAAATTATAAAAACAGACTGTTAAAGCTTCTACATGTATTTTAAAAATAAAAGATTAGTAAAAAGAATGTACTCAATGCAAGCAGGGTTAAGAGAAGTGGCAGCAAGACTAAACAAATACTTTGGGCAGAATTTAACCTGGTCTTGAGTGATGTGGAATATGGCGAGAAATTTGGAAAAAAATCACCGAGAGAGTGATATGCGGAGAGAGGCATTTCTCAAAATCGAGACTGACAATGGAGTCATAGAGTCATACAGCATGGAAACAGATGTTTTGGTGAAACCAGTCCATGACAGCAGTAATCCCAAACTAAACTAGCCCCATATGCTTGCACTTGGCCTGTTCCTCCAAACATTTCTCATTCATGAACTTTTTATGACAATCTGTAATTTCCAATCAAGCCTCGGACGTTGAGATGAAATTCTTGCCACAGAATAGCGAGAGGCTTATTAATGAGGACGTTGCTGATTATCACCCTCATTACTACCCAATCTCATCTCATTAATATATAGTCTCCCATTCTCCCAGTTGTCATTAGAAACTAGACGCTGAGAATTCCTGATGTATAAGTCTGAGAAGTTACCTGGCAACTCTAGCTCATCTGGTCTGCCATCTTAGATTCCTGGCACCAACATCTCATAGCATACTCCTGGCAGTGGCCACATGAACCCAGAATTGAATGCTGTTGACATCCAACACATGTCCGCCTCTCTACATCACCATTGCGCACCTAGCAATCCTCTCTCAGTATGCTGCCAGACATTAATGATGTACTTGAAGCACACTGGCACCTTTTATTGCAAGGTTGCTGCAAGGACACTAAATGCACAGAGACAGGATGCCCAGCTCACCGACTGGACCAGGCTGTATCTCAGGGCTGCCCGTTTACACTCAGTATTCACTCACTTTGCACCCATTAGATTTGAAGGTAGCAAATATAACCCATTATTTAAGAAAGGAGGAAGAGAGAATACAGAATACATCTGTTAGCTTAGTATCAGTCATGGGAAAATGTCCACATATTATAAAGAATGTGATAACAGGACACTTGGAAAATAATGGAAGAATTTGGCAAACTCAACATGGATTTATGAAAGGGAAATGATGCATATTGAGACTATAACTAGCAGAATAGATCAGGGGGAATCACTGGATAGGGTATATTTAGGTTCACAGAAAGCTTTGGATAGTGTTCCACGTAAGAGGTTCGTAAACAAAAGTGGAAAACATGGGTTTGGGGGAAAATTCTGGCATGGATTGAGAACTAGTTTACAGTCAAAAAAGTGGTCCATTTTCAAGATGGTGGACCGTGACTTTTGGTTCACTGCAAGGTGCAGTGCTTGGGTTCCACAATGATTTTAAATGTTGGGACTAAACGTAATATTTCCAATCTGCAGATGACACAAAGTTGGGTGGGAGTGGGAATTGTGGGAAGGATCAAAGATGCTGCAAGGGAATTTGGAGAGACTGAGTGAATGGGCAAAAATATGGCTGCTAGAGTACATGTGAAGCAATGGAAAGTTTTCCACTTTGGTCAGCAAAAACAAAATTACATGATGAGAAATTAAAATTCAAAAGGATTTGGGTGTCCTTGTTTATGAAGTCACTGAAAGTTAACATGCAGATGCAGCAAGGAAATAAGAAGGCAAAGGTTATGGTGGCCTTTATTACTTCTGGAATGAGAGAAAGGAAAATGCTAATGTAGGTGGAAGTGGGTGACGTGGCTGTAGTGCTGATGCTAGTGGGGGAGAAATTGTGACATGTCCCAACTGAATCAGTTGACAATGCAAAGACAGACAGATACACATCGCAGTTAGAGTTAGGATGTGAATACAGGAGTAAAGTTGTCTTACTGCAATCTTATCGAGCCTTGGTGAGACCACATCTGGAATATTGGGTGCAGTTTTGGTCTCTTTACTGATACAAATATATACTTGCCATTGAGGGAGAGCAACAGAATTTTGCCAAACTAGTTTTTGTGATTGAGGGATATTCCATTGAGAAAAGGTGAAGTGGACTGGACTTATTCTCTGGAGGCTAGAGCGTGAGAGGTGATATCAATCAAACATAAAAACATTCTTACAGGTCTTGACAGGATGGTTGCAAGATGGATTTTCCCCCTGGCTGGGAGATCCAGAACCAGGGGACACTGCTTTAGATTAAGGGACAAAACATTTAGGACAGAGATGAATATGAATTTCGTCTCATATAGTGTAGTAAATCTTTGGAATTCTCTGCCTCAGAGGGCTATGGAGTCTCAGCCATTAGGTGTGTTCAAGACTGAGATTAATAAGTTTCTACATATTAAAAAACATCAAGGGCTACGGGGACAAGGCAAGAAAATGGCTCTGAAGTAAAGATCAATCATAATCTCATTAAATGTTGCAGCAGACTACAGGGGTGTAATAGCCTGCTGCTGCTCTAATTTCTTATGGTCTAAGAAGTCTTCAAGTACCATAGAAATGTGAAATGCAGCTTCGTACAATGGTTTAACATTTTGTTGGTAGAACTTTGAGCATCAGGACTAACTATTGTCTTAAGCTCACTCTCTAAGGACCATTGTAGATAGGGAAGTTCCCTTCTTGAATGCAATAACTGCTTTCTTTAAGCATTACTGCCACTGCCTCTGTTGCACAGGAAGAGTTTGGAAATCAAATTAGGAGATGAGTTGCAGTGTTTTTCAGTAATATTTTATCTCAAAATTTTACTAAGATTCTCATACTTACAATTTCATTAGAGAACTATGGCTTGTGACGTTGTTGATTACCTACAGAAATAACATCTGAGCTTCTGTACATAGTGTCAAGCTGTTCTTTGCACTTTTAATTTGCATGATGGATATGTTGAGGTATGAAGCATCATTCTCACCTGCATGTGCTGTCACTTTAAGAAGCTTTTCAAATATTTGCAATACCATTTTTCTCTATTGTTCATGCAGCATTTTATTCTTGAGTATTTAACAATTCCCTCTGAAAAGTTGTTTTGATCCTGTATCCAGAACTCTTTCAGACAAGATATTCTAAATTTAAACCCTCTAGATAAATATATTCTCCCAAACTCCCCATGTTTGTTTCAAATACTCAACATAGAGTCATACAGCATGGAAACAGCCCCTTAAACCCGCCCAAGCCAACCAGGTTTCCTAAACTGAACTAGCCCCATTTCCCTGCACTCTATCTCTGCCACTGGACCAACCCACCACCATGCTCTACCAACCCTCTCCTTTGAATGCAACACCTTCCTTCAATTGCTCTTAACACCAGCCATACCCTCATCCTCAACCCACACCACTAACTCCCTAACTGTTATGTGTCTCTGTCTTTGTGTTGTTGACTGATTCACTTGGGACATGTCACAACTTTCCCCTCACAGGCACCAGCACTCCAGCCGTGTCACCCACTTTCATCTCTACTAGCCCTTCCCTTTCTTTCATTCCAGAAGAAAACAGCTCACTGGCATTTGGGCTGACGAGTGGCAAGTGAACATGGCCCCTTGCTATTGCGTAGCAGCTGTGCGAAACAGCTACCCACACGTGTTGTTCCAATTTTTGAGTAACCTGACCTTTCTGAGATGATCTCAGGCAGACCAAGCACTTTCCAGGGCTGAAAGGGGCATCCTCAGCTTGTTCTTGAATTTGCACAATATACAGTGAGAAATGATCTGTTCAGTGGAGGCATTACTTCACAGAATGGTTTTGATCTGGCCTATTTTGGCAGCATAGTTAGTATGCACTTGGGACCCCATTTTCAGGGTTGCTAATAAAACCACTCTTGTTGTGCGTGCTCCATATCAAATAGCATGTTTGTTTGGCAAGCTACTAACCATACCCAACCATACCCTGACCATATCAAACCAACGCATACTTTCCTAAATAAGGAGCCAAAACTGTTTACAATACACTGGGTGTGTTCTTACAATGTTCTATATGCCTATAGCAAAACCTCCCTCCTCCATTCTCCATGCCCCTTGCCATACCTGGCAACATTCCATTTGCCTTCCTAATCATTTGCTCAACCTACGTACTAATGTTTTGGGGCTCCTGTACCCCAGGGTTCTACAGTCTGGCACCAAATTACTTAAACAGAGACAAAGTGGACAAGATTATATTTTACTACATCATACACCAGCTGCCAAACTTTCATCCATTCACTTAACCGACCTATATCCCTTTGATAGATTTACGATGCCCTCTTCACAAACATTCTGCCCCACCTATCATTTTGCTATCTGCAAATTTTGAAAATACACATTTGGTCCCTTCATTCAAGTCATTTGAAATAAATTGGAAATTGTCAAAACCACTGTGGCACTCATAGATGTCATATAGTGTGGAAGCAGGCCATTTGGCCCATCGAGTCCACAGTAACCCTCTGAAGACCATTCCACCCAGAGCCACTCCCCTACCCTACCTCTGTCACACTGCATACACCATGGCCATTCCACCTATCCTGAACATCCCTGGTCATTATGGACAATTTAGCATGCATATCTTTGGATTGTGGGAGGAACCCAGAGCTTCTGGAGGAAACCCATGCAGGGGAAAAAGTGCAAACTCTACACAGACAGTGACCCAAGGGTAGAACTGAACTTGGGTCCCTGGCACTTGAAGACAGCAGTGCTAACCACTGAGCCGCTGTGCCCTCACCCCCTTACTAGTTACGCCTTACCAACCTGAAAATGACCCATTATGCCCAAACTCTCCTTCCTGTTAGCTAACCAATCCTCTATCCTCTATGGTTAATATGTTAATATGTTTTCTGCTATAAATACATTTGTCCAATCATCTTGTGTGAGCAGCAACATTTCAATTTTTTTTCTCACTCAATTAGCCAAGGAGCAAATTTCAGAAGATATAATTTGGCACATATCAATCAGAAGTTTCAAAGTAAAGTTGATGTATGAGAAAAAAACATAACCAACATACTGAGCAAAAGAAAATATCAAAGCAACTAATTGATATTTAATAATAATTAATAAGGATGACTAGTACGTGCCAAGTAGCAGAACTAACAAAAAATGCTGTTTGTTTCCGGCTCACTCCAGTCTAAGGGTTCACACTCTCTCTCTTTTGCTCTTTCTGTTAAATCTCTCATTGCAGTATTCTGGAAGACACACACCCTTCATTGTAGTACTGTCTAAACCCTGTCACTTGGGCTGATAAGTGGCAAGTAGCATTCGCACCGCACAAATGACAGACTGTGACTGTCACCAGTAAGAGACAATCTGACCTCCATCCATTGACATGCATTGATGTTACCATCACTGAATCTCCCACTTCCATCATCCTGGAGTTTATCTTTGACCAGAAATTCACTAGTTGCATCTTGCCAACCTGAAAATGACCCATTATGCCCAAACTCTCCTTCCTCTTAACTAACAAATCCTCTATCCATGGTTAATATGTTTTCTTCTATACCTCGGTTGTCCAATCATCTTGTGTGACTCACCATATAAACACAGTAGAAGCAAGAGCAGGTCAGAAGCTACGAATACTGTGGTGAGTAACTCACCTCCTGACTCCCAAAGCCTGTCCACTATCTACAAGGCCCAAGTCAGGAGTGTGATGGAATACTCCCCACTTGCCTGGATGAGTGCAGCTCCAACAATGCTCAAGAAGCTTGATGCCATCTGAGACAAAACAACCCACTTGATTTTCACTACATCGACAAGCATCCACTCCCTCCACCACTCTCAGTCTTTTGCAGCAGTTTGTACCATGTACAAAGATGCACTGCAGAAATTCAAAGATTTTCAGAGAGCACCTTCCAGACCCATGACCACTTCCATCTAAAAGGACAAGGAGCAGCAGATATATGGGAACACCAACACCTTCAAGTTCCTTTCCAAGCCACTCACCATCCTGATTTGGAAATATATTCACTTCATTATCACTGGGTCAAAATCCTGGAATTCCCTCCCTTCTGGCATTGTTGTCAACCCACAGAAGGAGGACTGCATTGGTTCAAGAAAGCAGCCCACCACTACCTTCTCAAGGGCAACTAGAGATGGGCAATAAAATGCTTGCCCGCCAGTGATGCCCACATCCCACAAATGAGTTTAAAAAAAACTTCAGCATTTCTTCGTAGACCCCTTTCTGTAACAAACTCTGATAATGACTCCCACCCCTCACTTTGACCGAGACACAGCACAGCCCACTGCAACACACTGATAGATCCTACACCATTTCATTCTCTACAACACCCCTCGTAGTGTGCAATCCTCACTGCACCAATTCTTGATACACCCAAGGCTCTCTTCACGTAACATTCTATAACTGACATGACACTGTAACATTAATAAGCCCGTTCCTGAAATGCTTTCTAATAGAAATCATGCACTTCAAAAGTAATTGCCTGATCTACTCCAAACTGCTCACAGCAACTCTCCAATATACGCATTGTTTAGGTTAGATTCCTGGGACAAGTGGAAAGAATATTTGATGAGTTGATCTCCCTTGATCAAATCTGGTTTTGAAGAATTTTAGCAAAAATAGAGTGTCATGAACAAAGTGGATCACTGTTTCGTGTACGTGTCATTACTGCTGGATGGGTTCAGGGAAAAGATGACACCTCCTCAGTGACTAGACAGGTGCATAAATAGGAAAGGCTTAGAGGGATATAGGCCAAATGCAGGCAAGTGAAACTGACTTAGTTTGGGAAACTTGGTCAGCATGGACAGGTTGGACCAAAAGCTCTGTTTCTATGGCTGTATGACTTTATGGCTGTTAAACTCATTGTGCCTATTTCCAGAACATTTTTTTTAAGAGGAGCTGATGAATGGGTGTGAGTGTCTACTCAGGGTAGACCTACTGACTAGTTACACAGGAATTAGTTTTATGCATACTTTAATTAAGTTTGATTTCCATAATAGAGGAGTTCTTTTTAATTAATGTTATTTGCTTACATTTTTGTTTAACTGAAAAGCCATGTACTAAACAGAATTTCTGGATGAAATTTTTAATGTGGAAAATAAAGTAGAATGAGGTGGAGTGACAAAGACTTTCTGCTACATTGTAAACTCTCTGTAACACTATACAGACAATATCATAATAAGCAGATGCCATGCATGAGACTTAATTTACCTGCAAGATGATTAAAGGCTTAAATATTTGCTATTCTCCAGCCTTACCTTTTCAGGGAAAAATCTTCAGGTTGATTTTATCCTGGCAAGAGTGCTACCTTATAACAACCCAAACTAAGATCATACAACAGGATGTACAATTGGACTACATGCTAGAATGAGTTTCATCTTTTGTATCCTTATTAACCCTGACTAACATTTAGTCATCCTATTTATTCAAATCAGCTATAGAATCCTTACAGTGTGGAAACAGGCCATTTGGTCCATCAAGTTTACACTGACTCTCTGAAGACAATCCATGCAGATTCACCCCCCTAACATATCCCTGTGACCCTGCATTTCCTGTGGCTAACCAGTCTAGCCTGCACATCCCTGGATACAATCGACAATTTAGTATAGCCAGTCCACTTAGGGTGCACATCTTTGGGCTGTGTGAGGAAACCCAAGCAGCTAGAGGAAACCCACACAGATATTGGGGAGAATGTGCAGACTCCACAATCGGTTTCCTGAGGCTGGAATCAAACCTGGGCCCTTGGTGCACTGAGACAACAGTGCTAATCACTGTGTCATCCCAACTGATCTTATTAGAGATTATTGGAGATTAAAGAAATGAAAAAAAATGATGTAAAGAAAGGAAGGAATGGTGATTCTCAGTGCCTGTAGTAATTATAGACAACGAAGAAGTTTATAAAGTGCAGCCTTTGCTGTAATGAAAGGAGTGGCTTTGGACAACCTCAAGTATAAAAGACCTTGCCCAGCTACATTATGTATGTGCTTACCATGTCATTCCCAACAGGTAGGCCCTTTTGTTTCTGTTGTCCCTCTCCAAGATTCACAAAGCCAATGGCTAGTCCATATCTACACCAGTTTTTATGGGTGGCTTTAATCCATAAAAGTGGTGCCTTCACTGTTGGTTCTTGCAATCTTTGTAACTTTGAAATGCAGACGTCCCTTGGACTTCCCTCCCCTCTAATCTTACACTTTTTAATAGACTTGAGCTAAGGCTGATGAAAATGATACCTTTTTGGAGTGTGACCATAACGATAATGTTTAATCCCCTTCCTCCAAAAAAAATGACATCAGCAGGTCCTCTGCCTTGGCCTGAGAAATATTCCTATTCCACTCCAGGCAGCCACTGGAGCTGCAACATGAGTGAAAATGGACAGTGCCATGAACTGAGTCAAGTGTAGAGGTCATGCCAATATTGGTCCTAATCTTTGAGACTGACTTTCCACAATCCCACTTCCAGTATACCCTTATCTGCGAAAGCACCCATATCTTTCCTGAACACTGCGCTGCTCGGATCCCAAGGCTGCATTGTGAAATTCCTTGGCTTGTTTGTGTCCTTTGAAATCTCGGGACAAATATAAGTTGGTAAAAGGAGGAAAGAAAGACATATACATTTGTAAATCACCTCTCGTGGCCTCAAGACATCTAAAAATGCTTCATAACCAAGGGAGTACATTTTGGAAAGCCATAATGTAATGTTGGAAATGAAGAGCCAGTGTTAACATAGAAAGCTCCTATAAATGGCAATTTCACCATAGAATCCCTCGTGTGGAAGCAGACTATTCAGCCCATACCGACCCTCCGAAGATCATCCCATCCAGACCCACTCCCTGCATTTTCCACTCCTAGACACTGTGGGCAATTTAGCATGGCCAATCCACCTAACCTGCACATCTTTGGACAGTGGGAGGAAACCAGAGTACTTTAAGGAAACCCAGATAGACATGGGGAGACTCCACACACTCAGTTGCCCAAGGCTGGAGCCAAAGCCAGGTCCCTGGTAATATGAAGCAGCAGCACTAGCTATTGAACCACTGTGCTGCCCCAATTTGCCGCCAAGTGGCTTCCTCCTGTGCTGCTTGATTCCATGAAGTAACAGTAGACACTTTTTCTTGATGTTGGTTGAGAGAAAGAATAGTCTACACAAACCCTTTTGTTCAGTTCTAAAATAGTGCGACAGGATTGTTTACTTTGAAAGCTGAGTTGGGGATTTGGTACAATGTCTCAGCTGAAAGATGGCACCTCCAACAGGGGTGGCACAGCCCTAGAATCAACTCTGAAGCAGAGACAAGATCTCCTGTCCACTGAGTTCCAATGTGGTATTGTTTGGGAGTAAGTGTTGCAGGCCTGTGTGGAGATGGGGAAAACAGACAAGGAAATTTTTCAAGGCAAAAATCTCTCACTTTGGCAATTAAATAGCTCTTCTGTTTAGTTTATTCTTTTGAGTTGGGCGAGGATTTCAAGCTTGATAATTCACACTTGCCTGAGGTTACACATTAGGCATTGTTGAATGTTTCCTAAAGGTGGTGTTGTCTGAACATTGACAACTACAAATATTCAGTTACCCACTATTTTGTATTGATTGCTTGTTGACACACTTTGCATCCCCTGCTCATTCAAAAGACAAAGCCAAGCTTTGTTTGTGGGTGACACCTATCCCAAAAATACATTTATAATATGTAACTGTTGGGTGCAATAATGGCTAAGAAACACGGGGCTGTGAGGCTGGCGGCAGAATGATGACAACAAGCACAACATTAATGGTCAACAAGATGGGCTTGATTTGTTAGTTCCATTTGCCTATGGAAGTTGCATCTGAATTGGGATTTATTCAGAAGTGTGATTGACTAATGGTTACAATACGGAAATGGCTGAGCCGCTATGATAGTTAAACTCAGACACAATCCCCAATCTGTTATGACGGGAGCAGGCATTCCCTTCTAATAAGTACCTGCAAAACACTCAGAAGCTCATCTTTCACCTCAATCTATTAAAAAGAGTGGTTAAAAGAAAGAAAATCTCTAATCTCCACAAGTAGCAAGAAACAATTTTGTTTATTTAACCCAACAATGAATAAATTAACAGAATTACTAACAAACTGACAATTCCCCCTGAAACTACTAACTACTTCCTAACTGTAAATTGTACTGGAATGGTGTTCAATTAAACCACAAGTCCCACTTAATAAACCAATTAATAAATTCACACAGACTGCTTTCTGGAATATGCTGTCTTCTCCACTGTCTTCACAAACACACTCTGCTAATTCTGCTGTCAGGGATGTTTTATCTCGATAATTTCTTCAATGAGACTTTGAGCTAAAATACCACGTTATCTTTAATTAATTAGATGGGCTTTCTCTGAGAGCAGAACAACGCTAATTCTGGCCAGTAGCTGATGACTCCCCTCCAATTTTCCAAACACCCTCGTCTTATATATTCGTAAAGACATAATCAATTTCTTATAATATGATTGGTTTCAAGTGTTCAACATCATCAGCTTTAAATTCAATTAGCTTTTTGTACCTAAGTCTTTATTTAAATTAATTGGCCAAATTCAAACTTGTTGTCTTGGAAAAAATGCTGCTTCGTTGTTCTATACAAAATGTTTCTACGCAGGCACTCTGTGCACTTGCATTAATAAACTTCCAAGCACAGACAAAGCACAAGCTCTTAAAGGGATGACGGCACTCTTTTCTCCATGTTCATTTTTACCAAGAAACTCTAACTTCCTGCCTTCCAATTTATGAATACTCTACCCTACTTCATAACACTAATCATTAGCATCAAGGTTCATTTAATACAGTGTTTATAATGTCGTACAATGTCCTGAGGTTCTTTACAGGTCACTGATCAAAGCTATTATGACACCAAGCCATTAGGGTAGCTGGCCAAAGCTGTTAATTTTGAGGATCATCCTCCACAGTAAAGGAATTGCAGGCCTTGAGGGACAGAAGTGATGTCTGCCAGTTGTAGAATGATAAGAATGAGAGTTTGGATTTGAAGGAACTTAGGCACCTCAGACAGTCTTTGGGTCATCTCCAGTCTCAATTTGCAATGCTTCTGCACTTTGTAGCAGACAGGACATGTTAATAAAATTGCCTTAAGACTATGTGCTTCAGAGATCAAATCATTGAGTATAAAAACAAAGGTAATGTGCCAGAATTATATAAGTCATTGCTGAGTAAACACTGGAGGTTTTATCGCAATTTGTATACCACACATTAGGAAGGATGTCAAGGCCTTGGGGAGAATGCAGATGAGACTAATTCAATGGCATTTGAATATAAGAACTTCAGTTATACTGAGAGAAGGGAAAAACTGGGATTATTCTTCTTGAAGCAGGGGATGTCAAGCGGAGAAATCATTTCAAAATGATAGGGAATTTCGTGATCAGTTCTGAGGAAGGGTCACTGGACCCAAAATGTTAACTCTGATTTTTTTTTCTTCACAGATGCTGCCAGACCTGCTGAGCTTTTCCAGCAATAACACAATGTGGAGCTGGAGGAACACAGCAGGCCAGGCAGCATCAGAGGACCAGGAAAGCTGAAGTTTCGGGCTGGGACCCTTCTTCAGTTTGGTCCTGACCTGGAACGCCAGCTTTCCTGCTCCTCTGATGCTGCCTGACCTGCTGTGTTGCTCCAGTTCCACACTGTGTTATCTCTGACTCTAGCATTGGCAGTTCTTGGAATCACTGAGCTTTTCCAGTAACTTTTTGTTTTTGTTCCTGATTTACAGCATCTGCAATTCTTTCTGTTTTTAATTAGGAATTTCAATAGTGTCGACTGGGAAAATTTACTTTTTACTGCTGAGAGGGTTGGTCCCAGGAGATGTAGAGTTAAAGTAATTAGCAAAAAGAATAAAAAGAAAGATGTAAAGGGGAATGTTCTTTCCCTGAAGATAAACAAAAGACTTGTATTTATATAATGACTTTCACAGCCTCAAGATGTCCCAACAACTTCTGGATATCTCAAATTGCACTACAACCAAGAGTTAATTTCTTGATGGCAATGTGGAATGTGATAGCCAGTACGTACACAGCATGCTCCCAGGTTAATGTTCAATGTCATATGCAATGGTGCTTCAGCAGACGCTGCACTGACGATATTACCCGGCATGGTAACGAAACGTCTGAGAAACAATGAACCAGCTCGGCGAGCCAACCAACTACAACATCACAACCCAAGCTACAAATCTGCTCTAAAACCTTAGAAACCATCTCTCCTGAATCAGCTTCTGAGGATTTGAGGCTGCTTTTCCAGCAGTGAATTCTTTGATTGTAATAACTTGTAGTGAATCTTATCTAACCCTCCTCGAGTTTGACATCCTCCAGACAATGTGGATCACAGAAATTGAGACTTAGGGAGGAAATTTGAAAACTGGAGTCCAGGGAATGGTCACTAATGGTAGAGTGATTAAAAAAACCGGGAATGTGCAGATTTGAGGGAGGACAGCAACCTGACAAAGGCTCAAGCATGTTATCTTCTTTACCTGCATTACAAAGCTGTTTGGTTTGTCAACACCGGATGCAGTAAAAGAGAAAAAAAATCATTTTTGTGGCATGTTTCACACTCTCAGTGGTCACAAAAATGTTTTACAGGCAATTAAGTACTCTTTGAAGTGTAATCCCAGTTTACACTGTAGAAGTGTGACAGCTGTTTATGCACAAGAAGCCCCAACAACAATTTGATAGATTCAATGGCTTTCTTCAGCCCAGTTTGATTATAAGAAATAGCGAACAACATTATCTATTGACATTGGTTGAGGGTGAAATAACTCCACAGAGGCTGGTGTCCTGTCAGCAAGTCACCCTTTGTTTACATGTGGTAAGTCCTTAACGTTGATCCAGCTCCCTTAGAGTCAGCTGTCTGAGTGAACAGACCCCTGACACTCCTGTTTATATTCCATTAGCCAGGGCTTCCTGATTGGACCACATTAATAGCCCCAGTCAGAGAACTTATATTCCATGTGTTACAAACCCTACAGTGGGATAAGTATTGGCCAGGAGTACTCTGTTTCGCTTCCTCAAATTAGTATTCTACATAAGAGAGAGCGTCAGGCTAGTTTAAATGCTAAAGTCTATGGAGCCAAATATCCCCCAAGATAAGTTGTCTTTGTTTTTAAATAGCCCTTCTGTATAATTTAGTCTTTTGAATTGCGTTAGATTTTTAAATCTGATATTTCACATTTGCTTGAGGTTACATATTAACTCAGCAGATCAATAAATGTTTTCTTTGCTGAAAATAATACTGCTTGAATGTTGATAGTGGGAAACCTTCTGTTGCCTGCTATGTGCTGCTCAGAAAACTTGTTGTCACACTTGTCACCCCTGCCCCTGCTTGTCTAAAAGAAAATAAAGTTCGGCTTTTGTTTCTGCGTGACTTGCTTCCTAAACATATGAGTATTTGGGAAGTATTTCAAGTTTCTAAAGCAATGGATAGTTAGCAATGAAATTGTTAAAAGTGTAAAATTTAACTCAATCTTTGTCTCCAAATAAAGTTGCGACCTGGTTCACTCACTGCAGACTTATACTATGTAGTCCTTTCCTGATACATGCTAAGGTGCCTGGCTAAAGTAATATTGTGAGGTGTATGTGGCACTTTAGAGACACCCTGTTCAAAACAACATTTAGTGTCCTTGGTGAGTTCATATTGATTTGACTGCTTTGGTATTGAGGGACACCTGGACAAATTCATTCATAATATTCTGGTCGGAGTTGTGTAAGTCATTTAAACTGTAACAGACAACAGAGAACTGAGGAGATTTTTATAATTATAACTTTATCATAAAAATATTATAAAATTATAAATGATAAGAGAAATAGCAAGGAAATTTATTATCGAAGTGGTGAGAAACTTCAAGGTGACAAAGTGTAGAGCTGGATGAACACAGCAGGCCAAGCAGCATCTCAGGAGCACAAAAGCTGACCTTTTGGGCCTAGACCCTTCATCTGTCTAGGCCTGAAACGTCAGCTTTTGTGCTCCTGAGATGCTGCTTGGCCTGCTGTGTTCATCCAGCTCTACACTTTGTTATCTTGGATTCTCCAGCATCTGCAGTTCCCATTATCACAGAAACTTCAAGGTGCTTTGGTGCAGAGGGATCTGTGGTGTGTTTATGTGAGAATTGCAGAAAAACAATACGCAGGTACACTACAGCAGAGGAGGGCAATTGGAATTTAATTGGAGGGCACTTTTATTGATAAAGGAATAGAGTATAAAAGAGAAGCATTGCTGCAACTCTACAAGGCATTAGTGAAATCACACCTGGAGTATTACATACAGTTTTGGCGCCCTTACTTAAGGAGGGTTGGTGTTTCACTTCAGATGAGGTTCACTAGATTGATTCCAAAGATAGCAGATTGGAGATTGAAAGGTGACCTTAAAGAGGTTTATAAAATGATGAGGTGTGTAGGTAGGGTGTATTTTCCCGAGATGAGGGATTTCCAAACTAAGGGCCATATTTTTAAGGTGAGAGGAGGGATATTTCAAAAAGACATGAGTCGCAAGTTTTCTTTACGCAGAGGGTGGTTCACATGTGGAATGAACTTCCTGAGGAAGTGGTGGAAATGGACATAGTTACAACGTTTAAATGACACTTGGATAAGTACATGAATAGGAAAGGTTTGGAGGGATATGGGTCAGGAGTATGCAGATGAGACTAGTTTAATTTGGGATTATGTTTGGCATGGATTGTTGGACTGAAGGGTCTGTTTCCATGCTTTATGACTCTATGACTAATATATATTTGTAACATGTGAACATTGGTGGCCTGTTCAGACTGTTAGATTTGGGGATTCTGTCATGGCTGGAAGGCAAATCGGTGCAACAAGCACAGCATTGATGTGTCAACAAGGTGAACTTGTATTTAAGATAACAAAGTGTGGAGCTGGATGAACTCAGCAGGCCAAGCAGCATCTCAGGAGCACAAAAGCTGACGTTTCGGGCCTAGACCATTCATCAGAGAGGGGGATGGGGAGAGGGAACTGGAATAAATAGGGAGAGGGGGGAGGCGGACCGAAGATGGAGAGAAAAGAAGATAGGTAGAGAGGAGAGTGTAGGTGAGGATGTAAGGAGGGGATAGGTCAGTCCAGGGAAGACAGACAGGTTAAGGAGGTGGGATGAGGTGGTAAGTAGGAAATGGAGGTGCGGCTTGAGGTGGGAGCAAGGGATGGGTGAGAGGAAGAACAGGTTAGGGAAGCGGAGACAGGCTGGGCTGGTTTTGGGATGCAGTGGCGGGGAGGGGAAGAACTGGGCTGGTTTTGGGATGCAGTGGGGGAAGGGGAGATTTTGAAGCTGGTGAAGTCCACATTGATACCATTGGGCTGCAGGGTTCCCAAGCGGAATATGAGTTGCTGTTCTTGCCACCTTCGGGTGGCATCATTGTGGCACTGCAGGAGGCCCATGGTGGACATGTCATCTGAGGAATGGGAGGGGGAGTTAAAATGGTTCACGACTGGGAGGTGCAGTTGTTTATTGCGAACCGAGCGGAAGTGTTCTGCAAAGCGGTTCCTAAGCCTCCGCTTGGTTCCCCCAATGTAGAGGAGGCCGCACCGGGTACAATGGATACAATGTACCACATTGGCAGATGTGCAGGTGAACATCTGCTTGATATGGAAGGTCATCTTGGGGCCTGGGATAGGGGTGAGGGAGGAGGTGTGGGGGCAAGTGTAGCACTTACTGTGGTTGCAGGGGAAGGTGCCGTGTGTGGTGGAGTTGGAGGGGAGTGTGGTTCCCATTATCACTGAACTTGTATTTAGTCAGCTTTGAAGTTCTCTTAGCAGTGGAAATTGCATTTCAGTTGACACTGAGTCAATACTGTGAAAGGCCAATCATTATTGACTAGCTTCCTTCATACAGCATGTTTAATGTGACGTGATTAAGGTAAGGGTGTTTCATTTTGAGTAAAATTTAACAATAGACCAAATAACAAAAGCCTGGTTGAAAGAGGTAAATTTCAAGAATCATCTTAAATGGGTAGAAAGAGTTCATATTGAGGGATAATGTTTGCGATTAAGGAACTAGCAAGCTGAAGTGACAGTCACTAATTTGTGGGCATAAAAAATTAGGGATGTGCAAGAGCCCAGAGATTTTTCTATCTTTACTTGTGGGACGTGGACATTGCTGACTGGGCCATAATTTATTGTCTGTCCCTCGTTGCTCCCGAGATGGTGGTGGTGAGCTGCCCTCTTAAACTGTTGCAATGCCATTAGGGAGGGAGTTCCAGGATTTTGACCTGGCTACAGTGAAGGAATGGCAACATGTTTCCAAATCAGGTTGGTGAGTGGTTTGGAAAGGAACTTGCACTTGGTGATTTTCCCATGTACCTGATGCCCTTGTCCTTCTAGATGCTAGTTGTTGTGGGCTTTGAAAGGTATGATATATTTATCTTTGTGGAAGGATTTTAAGGCTGATTTCACAATTCGAAATAGTTCATTAACTTGAAGATGACAGGAGAAGTTAATGTGATTATGGGAACTGCAGATGCTGGAGAATCCAAGATAACAAAGTGTGAAGCTGGATGAACACAGCAGGCCAAGCAGCATCTCAGGAGCACAAAAGTTGACGTTTCGGGCCTAGACCCTTCATCAGAGAGTAAGTGCCAGGAGAAGTTAATAATGCTTTATAAAAACTCCTTAGAGATTCTGGGCTTGAGAAGTTGAAACATACATTATAAAAGCAAAGTCATTCAAAGACATTTAGACATCATTGGTGAGGTCTGCGCTGGAGGTTTGTTTACTACATTCTTGCCAACACGTCAAAGTCCTGTGGAAAATCAGATGCGATTCACTATAATAAACCCTGGGAGGAGGGTCTTCAGTTTCAAGGAGATGCTGACAGAACTGGAATTGTTCTCCTTCGAGCAGAAAAGGTTCAAGAAAGATGTCCAACATGATGAAGAACTTCAGCAGAGCAGACACATTAAGGTTGTTTCAATTGCAAGGAGAGTCATTATTAAATGATGCGCCAGTTTCTTTGAATGTATAAAAGCCAGAGGGGCTTGAGTGAATAAAATATTGTTTGTGCAGGAATTCCAGAATTTGCCCAAAGTACTTGAAGTTTAGTTATAGAATACACAAAGAGAAAGAAAGAATGTAGCTGTCAGAGAAAAACTGAAGAAAAACTTGTATTTATTTACATCTTTCATGACCTTAGAAGATTTTGGAAATGTTTACAATTTAATATAGGAATTAAGTGGATTGAAGAATATGTGTGTGTTTGCGTTTGTGCATATGTGTGTGTGTTTGTGCAAGTGGGTGTTTGTGTACATATGTGTGTGGGCATCTGTGTGCGTACGCATGTGTTCTGGATAGGTGTGTGTGTGTGTGTGTGTAGCCTTCTTTTCCGATGTTTTGTACACTCCTCCTCTCACCTAGTCCCCAGATTAGCAACATCAGCTATTCCATAGAATTACTTGGGAAATGGCAGGATAGAACCTGAGCATTTTGCCTCTATGTTGATTTTATAATATCAAGATCATGCAACATATCTTATCACAAAGGCTCCTTTTGAACAGTGCCTTATTCTCAGAGTCCTATTGTATGTCCTGTGAACTGACTGGTAACCCATGAGGAGGATGTAGCACTTGTCATTGAGTTTGGTTGATGACAAACCGGAAAAGTTTGTACAGCTTTGAAACAAGTAGGTTCTAAAAGTCCATGGGTTGTGGTTGCTAGATCTACACTAATGTCAGCCACTGACCTGCACGGTCAGTAACACCCTAGGGTGCTGTGCCTGTTTAAGGTACCCGAATGCCTGGTGGCAACACTTTGGCTGGATGAACTATTGTGTCACATAAACCTATGTCCATATGAGTCAGGAGCAGGAGTAGGCCACTTGGCCTCTTCAGCCTGCTCCACCAGATCATGGCTGATCTGATCGCTCCAGATTTTCACGTATGCTTAATAACATTTCAACCCCTTGCTTATCAAGAAGACATCTACCTTTGCTTTAAAGTTATTCATTGACTTTTGAAGAAGAGAGTTCTAAAGATTCATGACCCACTGAGAGAAAATAAATTCTGCTTATTTCTGTCTTTGCACCTAATCCTTCCTATCGCCAGCCCATCCCCAAACCCAACCTAAGGAAAGTCTAGGTTCCTCCATTCCCTCCCTACAAAGGGGACTGCCTTACTTTAATTTTTGCATGATTGTTTGGAGACCCAGACTCTCCTCCTGGCCTGGATCTCCAGGTTGACTCCATTTGATAAGCTTGTTCATCATTCAAATCCCTGCTTCAACTCCTGTCCCTTCATCATTTAAAGGCCATTTTGGGGGTTTGGAAACTATGCCTTTTTTTGCCCAGTGTCATAGTTGTGAGGGGAATGTTCCTGGGGGAAATTGCCTAGGGGTATGGCCATTGATCAGTGAAGGAGACCTGAGATCCTCGAGGGCTGTAGAACGGGAGGAAATTAAAAGCTATCAAGAGGCTGAATTTTATAGGAAAGCAATGTCACTTCTGGGGAGTTTCATGGAGGGTTTCTCCCTGTGAGCCCAAGTGAATTTTATAACGTCATCTTCCCAAACTCACCTCATCACATTAGGCAACATGACCCTCTGGGGCCTCACTTGTTGTGTTCTACTATTCATGCTCTGGACAGATCAATGCTGGGACTTTCCTGGACTCCTGGGACCAGAGCCATCTTTGAAGCCCAGCCACATACCTGGTCAAGGGTTGGCACTCTGGATCTGGCATTCACGATTCCAGTCAATTTCCCCAGATGCGTGAGACAAGAGGAACATCGGCACCTAGCTATGCTGGGCCTGGAGGTTCTGACGAACACAGGATTGCATGTGATCACTGCACATGGAGCTTGCCTGATGTCCAAGGTGAAGATCTGAAATCACCAAGTACCCGCTCTGACGTTCATGTTGGGAATTTTTGCTATCTAGTTTGTAAACAATGTATGGGAGAATGGTAAACTGCACATCAGAAGTGAGAGTAGGTAATAATGATATGTTTATGCAATGCAAATAGGCCTCTCGTCACCCACAGAAAATAGAACTTCTTGTTCGTGGTGCTGGGAATCTCTTCACTGTCAACTTCATGTGATTCTTCCGACGTCCACGCTAATGCCCACATCATTCAGTGACTAGGAAAGTTCGGCCCAATGTTTTCTCTCCGTCTAGCTTTCTAATTGAGCTTTGCGCATCTCCCCTAAGGTCTGAAGAAGGGTAATAACCGAAACATTGACTGCTCCTTTCCTCCAGGTGCTGCCTGGCCTGCTGTGTTCTTCCAGCCTCCTGTTTGTCCATTTCAGGTGTTATTATGTTGCTCAATGCCAAATGGTGTCTAATTACACACTTGTAAATCAGCCAGAGAAATTTCACTAGATGAAAGGTGCTGTCTAGATGAAATTTGTAACATGTGAATAGCTGGAAACAAAACTTGGATGGGCCTACGTGCTTTCATAGGATTGCCTTTGAAGAATGTTCTTTTCCTTACTGGTGGATTGTAGATACCATATTAATGGGCAAAGGAAAGACCTTAAACAGAAGTTGCTGGAAAAGCTCAATAGGTCTGGCAGCATCTGTGAAGAAAAGATCAGAGTTAACATTTCAGGTGTTCTGAGGAAGAGTCACCAGACCCGAAATGTTAAACCTGCTCAGCTTTTACCCGCAACTACTGTTTTTGTTCCTGATTTACAGCATCCGCAGTCCGTTTGATGTTTAAAGGAAAGGGCTTGTCTGACTAACATTTGAAATTTTTTAAGGAGTTGAGCTGATTTGATGTAGTCTCATGCCAGATTTTAAAAGGTCCTGCATAGCTAATTTGTGGGAAAAGTGGAATCCAAGGGAAAATGACAAGTTGGATCCAAAATCCATAGTTGATGTTTTGAGATGAGAAGGCTATTTCCTGGGCGATGGATGAGCAGGTTAAACCTGCTTTCCACATCAGTCAGGGGGTTTTGCAATGGTGTCATGGTCACAGTGGGGAACCCTTGTCCCTCAGTAACCAGCCTTGTAAGGCCCTAGACCCTCAAATGCAGCAAGGGCACTGGGATGCAGGAACCTGGCAACTGCCAGGGTAGTGGGCAACCCCTCCTTTCCTGGGGAGTGGTAACGAACATTAATGGAATGGAGCTCCTTCTTGTTGAAAAATTCTGTACATTGTGTGTACGGATGATGGTACTCTGCACCAGGAGGAGTCCAGTTTTGTTTTCTTACTGCCAAGACTGACCCCATCATTGGAGAGTGTGATGACCCTGTATGATCTTGTACAGACTGCATTGCTCACTGCCTTGATACATTTGTGGGAATGACTGAGGGATCCCACAAAGGGCCACATGTCAGTTGCTGGAAGAGTTAGTCACAGAGAGGTTCTAATGCAGCTCTCTGACTCCACTTCAACATCCAGTACAGTTGTGTCACTATGACCCAGGACATGCAGAGCCCCTGTCAACACTGCACCTCACTCATCCCCTGGAAATTAAATTCAGCTCTGGTCCTGAGTGACCCTGTGGGTGTGACCTCTCCCTGAGCTGGGTGCTCCTTGGCCTCCATGCTGGACTGCTGCTGCTCCTGGTCTTGCTGTTGGGCCTGGTTCTTCTGCGTCTGTTGCAGGAATCATGTAACGTCATTCGGGGAGCTGCAAACCCAGTGGTCAGGAACTAGGGGCACATGAAGTGCTTTCATGCCTAGAGCAGGAAAAGGCTCCATGCAGATGCAAGTCTTTTTCTTTCTCTTGTTTGTTAGCTGTGTTAATCAGGATGTGGGCCAGATTTTGTTGTAGGAGCTGAAAGGGTTAACTGACACCATTGAGATTAGCTCTGGACAGTTTCACTTAAAAGACTTTTCCTGGGAGGAGCAAAGGTATTTTTGTTGCATACCTGCAGCGAGTAGTAAATATATACTTACATCTGATTTTTTTTCTTGTGAGAGAGTCATATACCTCAGATCTAATGTAATTAGCTATTGAGTAGTATTTAATAAACCTGTGACTATTCAATAAAAATTGAACCAACCTTCTCCTGCAGACTTCGTGTGGACATCCAAAAAGTAGCTTGAACCTTAATCCCAACTGATCCCAAGAAAATGGACTGGTGCCCGTCAGTCTGTCCTAGGCTTCTCAGCCCTTCCATTATAATAGGTTTAAGCAAATGGATGTATTATCCGAGAGATAGTAACGACTGCTGATGCTGGAGTCAGAGATAACAATGTGGAGCAGGAAGAGCACAGCCAGCCAGGCAGCTTCAAAGAAGCAGGAAAGGAGATCATTTCTTATCTGAAGAAGAGTCCTGATCCGAAACGTCAACTTTCCTGCTTCCTTGATGCTTCCTGGCCTGCTGTGCTCCTCCAGCTCCATTCTGTAATATCTAAGATGCTATTTGCTCAGGCTTCCTAGCCTTTCAACCTTACTTCTGCCAAATAGCAGGCATTTTTATATTTAATTTGAGTTATACTGTATAAGTTATGTGTATCTGTGTTTTTGGAGCCTTAATGAGGATTTATCATATTCACAATGGCTCCTCTATCTTAATTGGATAGAACCTTATCCAAGAGGCCTAGAGTCTTGTGTATTGCTTTCCACTCCAGGGTTAGGCCTCCTGTGACATCAGAGGATCATCACTACCCTGAGTCTCACTGGAGAAGGGTGCCTCATAAATCCAGTTCAAGCATGTGGCCTGAAGTAGTGCAGAGCTGTTCTTATCCAATCAATTCCTGAGGTTGTAGGAAATTCCTCCCTGCTGCTCAGTGGAAGTTAACACAGCACAGTATGGAGTTGGAATTAAAGACAGAAAACAAAGAAGACAAAGGCCTTTTTGCTTCGCTGTGTTGCCACACGTACAGTTCCATGTTTGGTCATTGCTGAATTCTTTATGTTTAGGGCCAGGCGGAGTTGTTTCTGGAAGGTTAGTGAGAGGATTAAACACCTTATATTAGGAACAAATCATGCCATGCATTGTACATCGCAAGGGATGATTGATCAATGGTGGTGACCTAGGATGATTGATGCCAAGCAATGCTTTTAGGAGATGGCTCACCAACACCACATTAAGGGCAATTAGAAACATATAGATATGTTCAAAGTTATGAGGGGATCTTGAAGGAGTTGATGGACAGAAACTGCTTCCATTGGCAGAGGATTCAAGAATCAAAGGATGGTAACATAAAAGCAAATGGAAAACAAACCAACAAAAACTTTTTTCTTGCAGTGTTTGATTAGGATCTGAAATGCATTGCCTGGCAGTGTTGTAGTGGCAGATACAATCTCATCAGAGAATTATGTAATGATCTAAAGGAGAAACATGCTTTCAGGCCTGTGGGCATAAGGCAGGGAAGTAAGGCTAACTGATCTGCTCTTAGAGAAGCCCCTCAGGTACAGCAGGCCAAATGGCCTCTTAATGTGCTGCAATTATTTCTAGGAAATGTGACCCTTACCAGTGGCCTCTATATCCCCTGAACATTTTTTTTACTGGAGATGACCCGTTGTAGAAATGAAGACCAATTATTGAAGATAAACATAGTTGGGAAAATGGCTAAGGTGTCTCTGACAGAGTAGAATTAATGGGAAGGAGCTCCATTGACAGATTGTGACTGGCGATGACTAGCTGGAATGACATTGTGATATTTTCCGCATTGATCACTCCTGTCACCTTGTGGTACTCACCACCTCCAACAGTGTGTGATACAGGCTGTTGGTTCCTTAAGATTGGTTCCTACCACCAATCTTCTTTGGCTTTGTTTTGTGCTTAGGACTGTCTAGTGGGAGACAATACTGTTGAGTATCTACAGAAGAGGCATTGTTCTTAGATAATAAGATTGATTGCACAGTAGTAACAAGTACAACCACTTGTGGTCAGGCACCTGAGGACTCTAGGAACCGGTCCCTTTGAAAGGAAGAGTAGAACTTCTTGTCTCTATTCACAGACTGTGTGCCACTTCATTAGAATGGGCAGAGCCAATGCAACACTAACATTAACCCCTTCAGAACCAAGATCTAATACAAGTGACAATCCCTCCACAGCCCGTCCCAAGCTAGACTCTCGGGATCCTGGAGGGCCAAGGCCACAGGTAAATAATGGGGTAAGGAGGTTTCAGGTTGGGTGTTTTGTTGGGTTTTGGGGAAAGAAGGAGGCAGGGGAGTAAGAGAAGTAAGGCCCTGCCATCCTTCCTGAAGTCCAGTCATTCAACCAGTCATTGATCATGAGATCCTCTCCCACCCCGAGGTGACAAGTGACTGACGCAGTTTGACCTGTTAGGTATGGCCCCCTGTGACAAACTGTCTTGTAGCTGGGTTACTCCAAGTGTTGGTGAGATAATTGCCTCAAGTGATCAATAGTTGGCCATCTAAGGGCCTCACATTGTGTCAGGGCAGGGAAGTCAACCATGTATCTTGAACCCAAAAGGGCAACATGGTGGCACAGTGGTTAGCACTGCTGCCGCACAGCATCAGGGAGTCAGGTTTGATTCCATCCTCAGGTGACTGTCTGTGTGGAGTTTACACGTTCTCCCCGTGCCTGCGTGGGTTTCCCTCAGGTGTATCCCACAGTCCAAAGATGTGCAGGTTAAATAGATTGGCTCTGCTAAATTACCCATAGTGGGGTGGGTATCAGTGGATGCTTTTCGGAGGGACACTGTAGACTCAATGGGCCAAATGACCACCTTCCAAGCCGAAGGGATTCTATGAAAACATCAACCTGGTGGAACTGGGTTTGGGTTAGCTATCAGTCCACCTAATAATTTAAGAGCAGAAAATTTTGTCTGCTACCTGAAAAGGCAGAACGTGCAGGTAGTGATAGAAGATTGGAGCGTAATGCTCGATCAGTTGATCCCATGGAGAGCTGTCACAGACATTATGGGCCAGTTGGCAACCTCCTGTGCTATAACAGCTCTGTGAAGAGTGATTGAGTTGAAATTTTTCATTATTTTCCTGGACTGGGTGACAATATGTAAAATTTAGAGCCAGAGCTTTCAGAAGTATAATTGGGAACATAAGCAGAAATTGCTGGAAAAGCTCAGCAGGTCCAGCAGCATCTGTGGAGAGAAATCAGAGTTAATGTTTCGGGTTGATCGACCCTTCCTTGGAAAAATTGGGAAGTTATGTCTATGTGTAAAGAGTAGTAGAAGTTCAGAAAGCTTCTCGTCAAAGAGGCAAATGATGTTCTATTGAGTTGCTGATTTTAAATCTGTAATTAGAAAATATTTGTTAACTGAAACTGTTAAGGGATATGAAGTACAGGAAGATATGTGGAGTTAGATTACAGCCCTCATGCCAAAGCGGGGCAGGCTTGGTGGCTAAATGGCCTATTATGTGCTTTTGAATGATATTTTTTTCCATAAAAATATTTTAAAATATATTAAATATTGTGTATATTTTATCCCTGCTCAGTGAAGATGATTGATACTCTGAGTGGTGACAGCTTTATCTTCATCATGCATCCTGTTGTCTCTCACTCAGTCCCCCACACCTTCCTGCTTAGCATTGGATACTGTTCTGTGTTTCATTGTTGCTTCTTTTGGTGAATATCTTAAAAACTGATCTCTGCCCATGGTGTTCAAATAAAGCCGACTGTTACAGCTGGACTATTTCCACAAAGGAGATTTTCTCCTTCAAGAGAAAACAAAACTCTCTTGAACTATGTATTGACCATGAACGCATTGCATGTAGTCAGGAATGACAGTTAACACCAATATTTGTTTGTCAATAATTATAAGAACTGCTATATAGAATTTGAGACTAAACAGTGAATGCAGTGAGACAGGGTGATACAAGTGTCAGAAGGGTATAATGTAATGACAAAACCCCTCTGGAAGTTGTTAGTTTTAATTACTTAATCTGCTCTGTGCCCTCTTACTGGTTGTTATGGAATCTAATTAGCATCATTTGACAACTTAAATTGGGATGTTTTGAGAGAAGGTCATAAGCAAAGGAATAAAATTGAGTACACGTGCGGCTAATTCCCTTCCGTTACTGAATTGCAACTCAATATAAATGTGTGGTGCATGGGCATGTAATTTTGCATTTTTCATCAAAGTGATGGGAACAGTGATCGACTGTTAGCAACACCCATGTGTTCCTCTCAACCAAGATCACACGGTCTACCCATAATTTAATCAAAGAATTAGAATCAACTTGCTCTCTCCAATTTTGTTGATATATTGAAAGGCCCTTCAAGAGTAAAAGGGGACTAAAAGTTTTGCTGACTAAAAATTCAAGACTTTTACATCACAGTCAGAAAACACATTTTGAAAATCTAATTGTTCTTATAATTATTGACAAACCAATATTGTTGTTAACTGTCATTCCTGACTGCACGCAATGTACATCCCTAGCTGAAATTATTAAGAATGATTTAAAGGTTAAAGGGAACAGGCCCTTTATCTCAATTAGTCCAATCACTATTAATGCCTCATGACATCCTCCCTTATTCCCGAAGCCCCCCTTGCCCTCCTTCATCTAATCTGTCTGTGTATCCTTCCATTCCTGCTTTACCTACTTGTTGATGTAGCTTTGCCTTAAATTCCTCTACACTATTTACCTTAACTAATCCTGGTGAGTTCCAAATTCTCTCTGCTTTTTGAGTAAAACCCTTTCTCCTGGATTTAATAGGGGCTATCATGTATTTGTGGCTTCTACTTTTTTGATTAATCATGTTGTTAGATTCCCAGGTTCGTATTAGTGAAACATGCTTTAAGGTCTAACTTCTTACACAATTGTCAAATTCAAATTGTGCTCGATCCCTCTCAGACATCTAATGTTGACTGTTCTTCACACTTCTTGCCCAATGGATCGTTTTTCATCTTGTTGCTGTTCCTTAGTGCTGGTGACTTGGTATGTAGCCCTCTCTAGAACCATTCATTCAGATGTCTACCCTCATCCTGACCATTTCCCATGGTATTTCCTCAGTACTTTCTGACTTTCAGGACTCCCCCTGATATATCTAGCTGTTCCTTCTCTGCTGCTGGGTCAAAATCCCAGAACTCCATCCGTAAGGGCCCTGTAGGTCTACCTACACTGTGGGCTGCAGCAGTTCAAGAAGGCAGCTCACCACCTCAAGGACAGCTAGGGACGTACGATAAATACTGCCCAACCAGCAATATCCACATCTCGTGAGTGAATAAAACAAAATCCTTTTGTGATAAAGGTTAATATTTCATTAGCCTCCCTAATAGCTTGCTGTACCTGCATATTTGACTTCACTGGCTTATTGGTAAAGACCTACGTCCTTCGTACACCTACACTTCCCATTCTTTCACCATTGAAGAAATAGGTGATACTTTGATCAGGTTGATCAAAATAAAGTCTACCATATCCATTAATTCCTCTTAGTCAACTCTGTTAGTAACGTCCTCAAAAAGTTGCAACAAGTTTGTCAAACACAGTATTTGCAAATACAAATAAGAGGAGCTGGGCTAGCTCCAGAGAGAGATATAAGAATAAAGCAGAGTGAGGGTCAACTAACAGGGACAATGGAAAGGCAACTAATGAATGGCATATAGGAGCTAATGACAAGAAATAGAGTGGGAACTACAGAACACAGAAACAGGAACGAGCTATTCATTTGTTCAATGCTTTCCTACCATTCAGATAATAACTAATCTGAATCTTAACTCTCTGTATCCAGTCTGGTCTGTAACCCTAAGCATTGTACCAGGCAAAAATCCATTCTCGCCGTATTGCATAAAACCATGAGGCCATTTCACAGATAGCTTAGCAGGTTCGATTGGGCTCATATTATAGAGCCTCACAGCATTTACAACATTGAAAGAGGCCACTCAGCCTATCTTGTTTGAACTGGCCAAAAGAAAGCCCATGCAGCCTGATCCTAATCCTCATTATTGTGTTGGACTGTGTGGGGTGGAGTGACGATTGTTAACATGGAATAGAGGATGGGACATTACTGTAAAAGGAGAGGATTTGGAAATAGTAAAATACTAGGGTGAAGAAGGAAAAAATGCATGGACTGCTAAGAGGTGGAATTGAATCAATAGCAGTCATGAAGCCATGCTCATAGAATCATACAACATGGATACAGACCCTTTGGTCAAACTAGACTATGCTAACTCTGTTCCCAAACTAAACTAGTCCGACTTGCCTGCATTTGGCGATATCCCTCCAAACCTTTCCAGTTCATGTACTTATCCAGATATCTTTAGAACATTGTAACTATACCTATATTCGTCACTTCCTCCAGCACGAACCACTCTTGGTGTAAAAAAAAGTTGTCACTTTTATGTCCTTTTTAAAGCTTTTTCCTCTGACCTTAAAAATATGACCCCTAGTTTTGAACTCCCCCACCCTAGGGAAAGAACCTTTGCTGTTCACCTTTTCTATGACCCCCAAGATTTTATAAACCTCTGATATCACCTCCAAGCTCCTATGCTCCAGTGAAAAAGGGTCCGGCCTGTTGTTATAGCTCAAACCCTCCATTCCCAGGAACATTTGGTAAATCTTCTATGAACCCTCACCAGCTTAATAATATCCTTCTTATAGCAGGGTGACCAGAAATACTTCCAGTATTCCAGAAGAGGTCTCACCAACGTCTTGTACAATCTCACCATGACATCCCATCTCCTCTGCTCAATGGTCTTCTTAACCACCCTGTCTACCTGGAGAAACTGGGGGAAAAGGAGCAGAAACATGAGGGGAGCTGCAGACCTGAAGCTGGGCAGAAGGAGAGATGTATGTTTACTGTGTAAAGGCCTTGTTCAAAATGGCTAATGAAGGAAGGCTGAGTGCTGGTCAGAATCCTCCCCTCTACCAGCAATGGACCTAGTTGGATCTCTCCCCTCATTTCACATCATCTATTTTAAATAGTACCATTCTGAATGATTTGTATTTTTTTTCTGAATCCCACTCTGATAGCTTGTTTGACTGCAGTTTTTTTTCTTGCCATTTCATATTATGCTGGTCCAGTAAATTGTTGCTAGTGTCTACGTACTCAATCATCTTTTATTTTTAGTGTATGATAGCTTCACATGGCCTCAGGCCAAAGCTTTTTAAAGCCAACTAAAGCCATAAGAAATCGAAGGAACGATAAGCAATTCATCTTGAACCTGCTGTGCAAAGATTAGAGCTATCTATTAACTCAACTCTACTTCCCTACACTACCCCCATATGCATAGTTCTGTCACTATATTTTCTCATTCTTACACAGGATGCGGGCAGCGCTGGTAAGGCCAGCATTTGTTGCCCATCCCTATTTGCCCTTGAACCGATTGGCTGTCCAGGTCATTTCATAAAGCAAGTAAGAGTCAACTACTAAGGGTCTGGAGTTACATGTAGACCTGGTAAGGATGGCAGATTTCCTTGTCTAAAGGACTTTGGTGAAACAGATGGGATTTTACAACAGTAGTTACATGGTCAACATGAGGCTAGATTTTGTTTTAGTCCCAGATTCTATTGAATTCCAATTTAACCATTTCTCATGGTGGGACTTAATCCCATGTCCCCAGAGCATTACTATTGTGCTCTGGATTACCAGTATGATAACAATGATGATATTGATCTATCAATCTCCGTCTTGCATATATTCAATGACTTGAAATCAAGGCCTTTTCGGGTAGAGAATTCCAACGATTCAAACCTTTTGATGAAGATATTCATCCTTATCTCAGTTTTAGTAGGCTACTGCATAATTATGTTACCTTGTTTATGTTCCCCAGAAGTGAAGTCATCTTGCTTTCTTCTATCCTGTAAAACCTATGTGTTATGTTTAAGTTCGATCACCCCTTTCCCTTTTAAACTCCAAGGAGTCACATTTCTAGTTGATTCTATCTTTTCTCATAGGACGATCCTTCCAACAGAGGAATTGGTCTTGTGAATCTTAGCTGTGCTCCCTCTAATGGGAGCGTATCTTTCCTTAAAAGAGGAGACCAACCTCAAATTGTAATCTCTTCAAAGCCCAATATAAATATTCTGTAGTTTATTCACTGTAATTACCCCAATTCCTTTTTAATTAAGTACTTCCGAAGCATTACTACTATTGTAATGTTGGAAACATGGCAGCCAGTTTCTGTATGGCACGGCCCCACAAATAGCACCACTGTAATGACTAAACATTCTGTTTTAGTGATGTGAATTCAGGGATTGATAGTGACAAAGACATCAAGGCAAACTCCCTACTCTCCAAACGAATGTCACAGAATCCTTTACTCTCACCTACGAGGCAAAAGCAGCCTTGGCTTTAATGTCTGATCCAAACCACTGCACCTATGACAGTGCAATACTCCCCTGGCACGACACTGAGGGGTGTCAGGCTGAATTATGTTCTGAAAACTGAAGGGGTTATACCTTCAGGCTTACACGGAAGTCTGATGGAGCCATGGCGGAGACCTTCACACGAGTGTCTGAAGAGAGAGGAAACATTTTGAGACTGTATTATTTGTACATAGAAAGTCTTACAAGATGTGATCAATACTAAGCCAGGCTTTGGCCTCACCTAAGCACTGGAGAATTATTTTAAAACTTTGAGTGAAAAATCTTCTGGGCAGACAGAAAGAAAATCCGTATATAAATCGGTTACCTGAGAAGTGCCTAAATTTAACTCAGGAAATGTCAACTAGTTTTTTAACATTTTTCATTCATTCATGAAGGCATCATCAGCGAGGCTCCCATTTATTGCTCATGCCTTACAGCTTTTAGGCTAACATGCTTTTGTCTCTCTTTTCTGTCCTCCAGTAATGGATGATTCAGAATGAATCTTGACAGGCTATGAAAGAAGGAAGGGAATAATCAAACTGTTGCTGTTCCGTAAGAGCGGTAGAAAAAGTTCATAAAAAAGATAAAGCAGATTCTTCAAGTTTTAAAAATGTCATTGGCCAAATAGATCACATTACTGTTAACTAGTCCATTTATATCTTTCTGATTGCCACATGCAGTCTCTCATGTGCTTCGTCTGCCTATCCTTACAATTAGTTTTGCCTTGCAGGCTAGGACCACATTCTCAAAGATTTACTGTGCTGTTTTCATCAGGCAGCTGTCCCGTGTGGAACTTAACGTTCCACTTTCTGGATTAAGGCTCATTATAAAGTGGAACCGAATGTGCACCCTGTAGTGTTTTGATGGTGTTGAGGACACAGTGCAATACTTAATTGTACCTTATTCTGCTGGTGTAGCATGCAATATTTAACAATTGGCAAATAGTTTAGGGAACACGCATGTGGACTCGAAATTTGTGTTCGCAATTATATAAAAATGTGTCAGCGTTGATGCCATTGCCCTGACCGTATCCTTCAAAAACTGATAACAATCAGTGCGCTATTGCAAATCGCAGACTGTAGCCAATCAGTAATCTCTGAATGAATGTGAATTTACCCTTGTAGCTTTTACTTTTGCTGCAAAAGCTGTTGGAAAAGTAGCAGGAAGGTTGATGTTTCGGGCCTAGACCCTTTCTGATGAAGGGTCTAGGCCCGAAACGTCAGCCTTCCTGCTCCTGTGATGCTGCTTGGCCTGCTGTGTTCATCCAGCTCTACACCTTGTTATCTCGGATTCTCCAGCATCTGCAGTTCCTATTATCTCTGGAAAAGTTGCATTGTGTTGAAGTGAGATGATCTAGCGGTTTAACAGCATATAGAGTTCATAATCACTTCTAGAAAAAACTCTTCAGCCCTGAGAAACTAATTTAATACTTGCGCAATGTTGACAGTGTAGAAATACCTGACAGTGACTTACAGGCTAACAGCTAATTGAGGGGTACTGATAGTATCAAACTAGTATTTTTGAGTGAAGTTTCCCACTGGAAACAATGGAGTCTGTGAACAGAACAAGTTGTTTCATCATCTCTTGTTTGCTACTTCAGAGATTTGTTTATTTCTAATGGAGAAATAGGCCGTTGGTGTCTTGTGACCATTGTCAGTACAGTTTATTTATCTAATTTACAAGTCATGCTTTCCTTTGAGTTGAGTAGAGTGCCATTCAGTGTTGTAAAAATCCTTTCTATGTGTTTCTTAAGAGGTTGAGTTTCCACATTGTAACGTGTTATGTTAACAACATTTTTCTTACATCATCCTAGACTTTTTACCACTTATTTGTTTTTTTGACTATCAAATCTGCAAAAAGCAACACTTTTGCCTTCTTTTTGCCTTTGAAGAAGGTGTTAGTAAACTGCACTGATGGATCGCTATGGTATTTGGGGTAGAGACAACCACAGTGCTGTTAGGAAGTTAGTTCCAGGATTTTTGCCCAATGACAGTGAAGGAATGGTGATATATTTCCAAGTCAGAAGATGTGTGGCTCGGAGGAGGACTTGCAGGTGGTGGTGACCCCATGTATCTGCTGTCCTTGTCTTTCTCTGTGGTAGAGGTTGTGGGTTTGGCCAGTGCTGTCTAAGGTACCTTGGTGAATGTCTGCAGTGCATCAGGTAGATAGTACACACCATTGGGGCTGAGTGTTGGTGTTGGTGTTGGAGGAAGTGAATGTTTCGAAGTGGGTGTGATGCCAATCAAGCAAGTTGCTTTGTCCTGGATGGTGTTAAGCCTTTTGAGTGTTGTTGGAGCTGCACCCATCCAGGCAAGTGGGAAGTATTCCATCACACTCCTGACTTGTGCCTCATAGATGATAAGCAGTCTTTGGGGAGTCAGGAAGTTGCTGCAGTGTTCCTAGCTTTGGATTTGTTCTTAAGAGCCCCACAGTTAATATGGTTGGTCTAATTCAATTTTTGGCTAATTAAGCTCCAGGATTTGAAAGTGGGGGTTTCAGCTATGGTAATGCTGTTGAATGGAGGTGGTCATTGCCTGGACCTCTTATGTTGCAAATGTTACTTGCCATTCATTGCCTTAAACCTGGACATCGTCCTGGCCTTGCTGCAGTTGAACACAGAGTATATCAGTGTGTGAGGATTTGTGAATGGTGCTGAACATTGTGCAATTGTCAGGGAATCAGTCCCCACTTTTGACCTTATGATGGTGTGGAGATTATTAATGAAGCAGTGGAAGATGGTTGAGCTAATGACACTACCCTGAGGAATTCCTGCAGAGACCTGTATGGACCATAACCATTTCTGAAGAAGGGTCTAGGCCTCAAACGTCAGCTTTCCTGCTCCTCTGATGCTGCTTGGCCTGCTGTATTCATCTACCTCTATACCTTGTTATCTCAGATTCTCCAGCATCGGTAGTTCCTACTATCTCTCCTCAACCATAACCATCTTCTTTTGTGCCAGGTATGCTCCAATTAGAGTTTTCCCCTGACTCCCAGGAACTCCAGTTTTAATAAGAATTCTTGATCCCGCACTCTGTCAAATACAGCCTTGATGACAAGAGTAGTCACACTCACCCCAACTCTGGAATTCATCTATCTTGGCAATGTTTGAAGGAAGGCTGTAATATGATCAGGAGCCAAATAACTCTGGCACAGCCCGAATTGAGTATCAGTGAGCTGTTTATTACTGTGTAAATGACATTCAACAGCACAGCCCATGGCTCCTTCCGTTATTTTACTGATAGTCAAGAGTAGACTGATGAGGTGGCAATTGGCCCAGTAGGATTGTCTTGGATTTTATATCGAGGACATATCCCAGGCAAATTTCCACATTATTTGATAGATGCCAGTGTTGTAGCTTGGACAGGGGTAAGGCAAGTTCTGGAGCACAAGTCTTCAGCACTATTGTCAGAATGTTATATCAGGGCCCGCAGCCTTTACAGTATCCTGTGCCGCACGATCTCTCATAAAGATAAGACCACTGCATCCACCACTTCTTCAGGAAGTTCATTCTATATGTGAACCACCCTCGGTGTAAAAAAAATTGCCTCCTGATGAGGAGGAACTTCTTTACTCAGAGAGTTGTTAGGATTTGGAATGCGTTGCCTGGGAGAGTGATGGAGGCAAATTCCATAGGAGGTTTTAAAAGACAGTTGGACGTATTTTTAAAAGGGATGTAGTTACAGGACTATGGATGTCGGGCTGAAGAATGGGACTAGTTAGGTAGATCTTTTAGGAGCTAGTACAGATATGATGGGTTGAATGGCTTTCTGCTGTAAATTCTATGATTCGGGACACTATGAGCCAGGATGACTGTTGACTGTATGACCGCAGTACTTTGTATTTGGGTGGCTGTTGATAGTGTGACTAGTGTTCTGAGGCTGTGTGAGTATGGCCAGTGTGATTGTATTGCTCTGAGGCAGCGTATTTGTGGACAATGTGGCTGCAGTGCTGTGAGGCGAGTGATTTGGACAGTATGACTATTGTGCTCTGAAGTGTGGTAACTGGGTACAATGTGACTGTAATGCTCAGTAGTAGGGTGAATGTGGATGGTGTGACTAAGGTACTGTGTGCCAGGATGTCTGTTGTCAGTGTGACTGTAGTTCTCTGAGGCAGTCTGATTGTGGAAAGTGTGACTGAGGCAGAGTGAATGTGGGACCAGTGACTATAGTGCTCTGAGGCATGGTGGTTATGGGCAGTGGTGATTATGGACTGTAGTGCAGTGATGGAGGCTGACTGTGACACTTTGAGGCCTATGACTGTGGGAACTGTGACAGTAATGCTGTGAGGCAGGGAGATTGTGGACAGTATGGTTGCAGTGCTGTGTAGTAGGTGTTTGTGGGCAGTATGACTGTAGCCCTATGGGGAAAAGTGGTTGTGGGCAATGTCACTGTAATTTTCTGAAGCAAGGTGACTTGGCAGTGTTACTGTGGTGCTGTGAGTCAGAATGACTGTTGCCAGTATAATTGTAGTTCTCCGAGGTGGGATATTTTGTACAGTGTGACTGTGGTGCTCTGAGGACCAGTAATAGTAAACAGTGTGACTAATTTTCTGTGGCATGGTGATTATGAGCAGTGTGACGAGTGTTATGAGGATGGGGTGATTGTGTGCAATTTGACTGCAGTGCTTCAGAGTGATTGTGGACAGTGTGACTGTAGTGCTCTGAGGTTGAGTAACTGTGGGCGCTGTGACATTGGTGCTGTGAGACAGTGATATGGGCAGTGTGACTGTTGTACTGTGAGGTGGGGTCATTGTGGACAGTGTGACACTAGTGCTGTACAGTTAAGTGATTGTGGATGCTGTGACTGTAGCCCTCTGAGGTGGGGTGACTGTGGAGAGTGTGACTGTAGTGCTGTGAGGCTGGGGTCACTGTCAGCAGTGTGACAGTAATATTGTTTGGGCAAGTGAGGGGGTGATTGTGAACAGTGTGCCCATTGTGCTATGAGGCAGGGTGATTGTGGATAGTGTGACTACAGTGCTCTGAGGCAGAGTAATTGTGAACAGTGTGACTGTAGTTCTGTGACGTGGGCTGCTCATGGACTCTTTGACTGTAGTGCATTGTGCAGGGTGATTGTGGACAATTTGACTATCATGCTTTGAGCGTGCATGATTTTTGATCAAGTGGCTGTAGTGCTCTGAGTTGGTGTGATTGCAGACAGTGTGACTGTAGTGCTGTGAGACCAGGTGAATGTTAATTGTGTGACTGAGATGGGTAACTGTGGGCACTATCACTGTAGTGCTATGAGATAGGGTGATTGTGGATAATGTGACTGTCATGCTCTGAATCAGGTTAAATGTGAACCATTTGACTGCAGTGTTGTGAGGTGGGGTGATTGTGGCGAGTGTAGCTGTAATGTTCGGAGGCAAGATGAATGATGGCAGTGTGACTATAGCGCTCTGAGACAGGGTGATTATGGACAATGTGACATTAGTGTTCTGAAGGGGGTGCTGCATTGCAGCATAATTGTGGATGGTGTGACTGTAGTGCTCTGAGAGTGGGTGACTGTTGACTGTAGTGCACGAAGGTTGGTTTATTGTAGGCAGTGACTGTAGTGCTCTAAGGCAGGAAGATTGTATACAGTGTGGCTATAGTGCTTTCAGCTGAGGCAAATACAGTAATTTTGACCATAGTGCTCTGAGGTCAGATGATTGTGGACAGTGTAACTGTAGTGTTCTGAGATTAGATGACTGCCTGTCACTGCAGTGTACTGAGGCGGTGTAACTGTGGGCAGTATGACGTAGTGCTCTAGACAGAGTGATTGTGTCATTGTGACCCTCGTGCTGTATTGTGGATGATTGGGACAATGTGTGTATGCTATGAGGCTGGTGATTGTGGACAATGTGACTGCAGTGCTCTGATGTGGGTGATTATGTACAGTTTAACTGTAGTGTTCTGAGAGTGGGTGACAACAATATTGTGGGCAATGTGACTGTAGTGCTATGAGGCAGGTGATTTTGGATGGTGTAACTGTGCTCTGAGCAAGGGTGAATGTGGTGCAGTGCTGTAAGGCTAGTTGATTGTGGACACTTTGACTGTAGTGCTCTGAGTTAGCGAAACTGTGGACAGTGTGACTAGCACAATGAGACAGGATAATTTTGGACAGTGTTACTGTAGTGATCTGAGGCAGAATGACTTTGGACAGTTTGGCTGTAGTGCTTCAGGTAGTGTGATTGTTGGCAATATGACCGTAGTGCCCCAATGCATGCTCTTGTCGACAGTGCAACTCTCGTGCTCTGGGGCAGGGTGATCTGGTCAGTGTGACTGTGATAATATTCAAAACATTGCTAGTTTATTGTTCCAAGTCTGTCCTCATTTCTATCCAAAGTTAATCTCCTCTTTGTACACATACATCATGGTGCCTGTAAATATAAATTCAAGAATTGTTTATGGCGTACCTTAGGATAAAAATGTCATCCTTATTTTCAAAAGGCTCCATGTCGATGTCTATTTAATCCCTTCCAACCCAGCAACCGTGCAAACACCTATTTATTCCTTGAACTCTGGACTCTTGAACATCTGCTAATTTTAACTCCTCCATGGTTTGTGGTCATGCGAGATCCCAATCTCTACAATGCTGTCCTTTCCTCCCTACACCTTGCTTCTATCTTGCTTCCTTCCTTAAATACTATCTTAAAACCTACCATAAGACCCAACCTTTGATTGTCTGCCCTAAAACTGCCGTACTTTGCCACGTCTAACGTTTTAGATTAGATTCCCTACAGTGTGGAAACAGGCCCTTCGGCCCAACAAGTCCACAATGCCCCTTGAAGCATGCCACCCAGACCCATCCCCCCCCCTAACCCTAACCCCTGAATACCACGGGCAATTTAGCATGGCCAATCCACCTAACCTGCACATCTTTGGACTGTGGTAGGAAACCGGAGCACCCAGAGGAAACCCATGCAGACACGGGGAGAATGTGCAAACTCCACACAGACAATCGCCCGAGGCGGGCATCGAACCCGCGTCCCTAGCGCTGTGAGGCTGCAGTGCTAACCACTGAGCCACCGTGCCGCCCTATGTCATATTATGATGCTCCTGTGAAGTGCTTCGATGTGTTTTATTACATTACAAATACTATATAGATGTAGGTTGTTCTTGTTGTAATCAAGGGACATTGGCCACCAGCTTAGCGACAGTATCCCATCATGGGAAATAGGTTTAACAAGTTGTATCTGAACTTACGTCACATTTTCCATGTGCAATTAGAATAGAATAGAACGGAATAGAATAGAATAGCAATTTATTGTCACGTGTATTTTTACAAACAAGAACAGTGAAAAGTTTTATAAGTCGCCATGCCACGGCGCCTAATTAAAAACGTGACCTGTATTCAAGTAATTGTAGCAGTTTCCTCATCACTGTTTACTGAGACTGTCTTTATGAAAGAGAGTCTGGCAAAGCATTTCTCGTGCTCTCCAACTTTCTCCTCAAGATTATGCCTCACAGTGTGGAAGAGTTGCATAGGTTTGGGCAGCTCTCCCAGACCTAGCTGAAATGGGCATTCTCCATTCACCGACCTGGACGGGCGATGACAAACAGCCGTTCAACCACATGGGGTAACATTATTATGTTATCCGCAATCCACATCTCGGCGTACATCAAGCTCGATCACTCAAGAAGCAGGAACTCAATGTACATTTTTATTTATTTGTCCTGTTTAATTTCTACTCCAACTGTAATCTCCAGTCGAAGCGAAAAAAAGGCAGCTTGTATTTGTACAATGCCTTTAAACATCCTACTTAACAATACTGACAAAATTTGACACAAAAGCAACGAAGGGACAAGTGACCAAAAAAATTGCAAAAAGATGGAAGCATTTTAAAGGAAGTGACAGCAACTTGAAAGGTTTAGCAAAAGAACTGTAGATAGAGTGGAGGCAACTGAGGGTATGGTTAAGAGGTGGAGTATTGAGGCTAAGCAAATCTCGTTCCTTAATCACTTTGCATCAAATCTGGGATCATAGTTGGTGAGAGCGCGTTGGGATATCCTGAAGAGGCGAGACGTCCTTCGAGATGGGAAATGAACATCTCCACTGCCAATCAGAAACCCAGTGTGATAGGTGCCGCGTAAATGCAAATCCTTTCTGTCCAATTACAGGAGGAAATTTTCTGGGAATAGAAACAAAAATCTCAAGACAAAGAGAGAGATCACTTGCTGGACATTGACCCACTGTAGGTTGCCACAGTTGCAACTGAAGAAGAGTAATTTCCAAAATGTTGACTGCTGCGTTCCTTCAGATGCTGCCTGGCCTGCTGTGTTCTTCCAGGCTCCTGTTTGTCTACGTTGGATTCCAGCAACTGCAGTTTTTTTTTCTTTGCGTCTCTCAACTGTTGCCGGATTGGCTTCTTTTGGACATGTGTAGCTGGGAGTAGCATGAAGAGATTGGAACGAAAACAACAGTTGCTAGAAAAGCTCAGCAGGCCTGGCAGCATCTGTGAAGAAAAAGAAAATCCGAGTTAACGTTTCGGGTCCGGTGACCCTTCCTCAGAACTTGTGGTTTTTATGAAGAGATTGGAAGTGAGCATGGGAGAAATGCTGTGATTCCTTTTCATTGGTATATAATAGGGATTTGAATTGTGGACTCTTTCAGATGGAAAGGACTCCCGAGTTATGTACAAAAGGTCCGCAGGGTTCCTGTTTGCACTGTTTGAGTGGGATAACAGTAGCCTTGTTCCAACATGATTACCCAACCTCTTAGAAAACGTGAATCAACCTACACACAAAGACCTGGACTTGGTCCAGCTGGATTTCATTTCCAGTAGCTTAACTTGGGAATTCTTAAGGTGGGACTCCTTCCCCGAAGAGATTTCAGCCGTCTTTTGTTCAATGGCATATGGGCCTGAGCCTGGCAATGCTTTTGTTTTCGAAAAGGTAAGTGCTCCCTGTTTCTGCCTCTCAAAATTTACTCGAGGAAAGAAGATGCAGAATGAAAGTATTTGATGGATTTAATTAACCGAGAGACGCGCGGGTGAGACTGGCTTTACGTCAGGCCGTTTGGTTTCGCTGTGCTCGATGAGGGCAATTCATCATTCTGTCATTTAGTCAAAAGCAGCCTCAACAAAAAGCTCTTTCTCTTGCCCCCCAACCACCCCTCCCCCACGCCAAAGCCACCCCTACTGACCGCATCTCTCTCTCTCTCCCGCTCACTCTATTAAAGATTCGTGCATCTGTGTGCAGAGAGCACTCGCTAGGCAACCACCAACATTTGCCATTTATGAATACTGATTGATTAATGCGGAGCTCAGGAATGGCTCCATCTCGAAAGAACGAATGTGAACGCGGCCTTGATACAGAAGGAATTTCTTGCTGAGATTTGGAGTTTGTCGAAACGAGGGTTCGATGGCTACCATGGGGTCCGGGTGATGATGGAATTTGGGGTCTTTCTGTATATTGTTAATCATTGAGTGAATACGTCACCCCCCACCCCTCCAACCTCACCGCCACCCATTCACCGGCCTGGCAGTCAGTCTGAATAAATGTCTGCACCCTCGCCCCCCAACCCCTTCCGAGGCTCGGGTGGGGTGGGGAAGGTAGTGAGAATGTAAGTTCCCCACTTTTCCGTGCTGAAGACAGCTTATTATGGGAATCACATCGGCGTAAGGGCAGGGTGGAGGTTGACGTAGTTCGAGTCAGTCTTTGGCTCAACGGGCAGCCCTTACCACAGCGGACTGTTAATTCAGGGTCCCCACGTAGCGAGTTGTAAAAGTCCTTCAGCTGTTTGAATAGTTTAGCCTGAGCCAACGTGCGAGTGAGTACTGAACTGTTCCATGTGAAAGTTGGCGGGAGACCCCTCGGAGAGACAGCATGTTGAAGGGGTTTTCACTAAGACATCGTATCAACATAATGAAGGTATTTATTTTCACGAGGCAGTTACTGAGGACATCGCTACTCCTGCCTGAACAAGGAATAAAGATGAGGTGAACATTAAAACTATTTATCTTCCGGCAGGTTTTAAAGTGGCCTAAATTGGAGAGTCAGCTACCTCACGAGTCTAAGTGATGTATGCCATCTATTTCTATTGATCGTAGTAACCTAATCCTGATTCAGTGGTTCTCAAGCTCTGAGGTTTGAACTCAAGACTGATGCGCTGCCTACTGCGCTAATACAGGTAGCTCCCAATGTGTTGACTGCTCCTTTCCTCTTGATGCTGCCTGGCTTGCTGTGTTCTTCCCAGCCTTCTGTTTGTCCACCTTGGATTCCAGCATCTGCAGGTTTTTTTTGTCTCTAATGGCTCAATGGTAACCCTCCCTGCTCTGAGGTTGTGGTTTCAAATGCCATTCACATTAGTGCATGAAGGCACAGTCAGAATAGCATATTTTGCACGAGATATTAAGCCAAGGTCCTAGCTTCCGGCTCAGACTCTGTGGCATTTTTCCAAACTACAGATGCATCCTGACCATTATTATCCAACTAATACAACATGTTTTCTGGTCATTTTGGCATTTCCACCTGCTGGACTTTGCCATGCGCAAGTTGTTTTCCACATTGCAAAGGCCAAGAGTACTTATTGGGTGTAAAGCATTTGTAGACATCCTAAGGCCATGGAAACTCCTATAGAAATACAAATCTTGCTTTCTGAAAATTTGCCATCCGAAGTGCTTAAAACAGTTCAGTTGCAGTTTCTGGATTCTGCATTAAATTATCCCTCATCAAGGATCGACAGATGAAAGGGCTTGTTATCCCACTCTATTTTTCCACACAGTCTCTCACAGTTCTATTCCCTTACAGTGTCAGGCATTGGGAGCCATCCCAGTGAGGAGTCTGCAGCAGCTGGACAGACGAACCTTTATTCGGTGAGCCAGTTGGACTCTGATCTCCCACAAGGCATTGTTGACGATGGTAAGTGAAGGCAGAACCAGCAATGATGTATGTGGGGATAGTGTGCAAGGCGACAGGGTACGTGTGATCCCCTTTACTTGGAGAAACATTACTGGGGGAGGGGGGTCTCCAGTCAATTATTTCATATCAGTAATCACTTCATTTTATTCTCCATTGACAAAATTTTCCATGGAACTATATTTTTGGTACTTTGTAAATATATTTTCTTTTGTAAAAAATTCTGAAGAAGTAAATAATAACAATAGAGAAAATAATATTTCTCCTTCAGATATTTAATATTAATTAAAAGCTGTATTTAAATGATTCCAGTGTAACGTCTCATTTGTATATCAGCTCCTGTTAAAGTTTATTGTGGAGAAGGCATAAATAATTTTAGGTGCAGATGTGCACTGAGCTGAGGGGTTATAGCATCCAACAGTAAGACCAAGACAAGACATGATCCTCCTTGTTCACAACACTCTTTATTCGTTGTGAAATCTTTTGAGAGCAGATTTCCTCAAGGAAGATCAGTTCACCCTTGCTGCATGTTTACTACGAGTGGTGATAAACTATATCATTGCAAATCCATCCAGTGTGGCAAGCTAAACAGGTGCTCCCGTCCTAATTCTGCAACCCACCTTCCAATTCAGCCCACACTGATGTAGGAAAATCTGAGATAACAAAGTATGGAGCTGGATGAACACAGCAGGCCAAACAGCATCTTAGGAGCAAAAAGCTGACGTTTTGGGCCTTCAACAGAAAAGGGGGAGGGGGAGAGGGTTCTGAAATAAATAGGGAGAGGCGGATCGAAGATGGGTAGAAGGGAAGATGGTTGGAGAGGAATCAGACAAGTTAAAAGAGTGGGGATGGAGCTCATAGAGGTGAGTGTAGGTGAGGAGGTAGGGAGGGGATAGGTCAGTGCAGAGAGGACGGACAGGTCAAGGGAGTGGGATGAGGTTAGTAGGTAGGAAATGGAGGTGAGGCTTGATGGGAAGAGGGGATAGGTGAGAGGAAGAACAGGTTAGGGAGGCGGGGATGAGCTGGGTTGGTATTGGGATGCAGTGGTGGGGAGGGGAGATTTTGAAGCTTGTGAAATCGACGTTGATACCATTGGGCTGCAGGGTTCCCAAGCGGAATATAAGTTGCTGTTCCTGCAACCTTTGGATGGCATGGTTGTGGCACTGCAGAAGGCCCAGGATGGATATGTCATCTGAGGAAATGGGAGGAAGAGCTGAAATGGTTCGCGACTGGGAGGTGCAGTTGTTTATAGCAAACCGAGCATAGGTGTTCTACAAAGCAGTCCCCAAGCCTTTGCTTGATTTCCCTGATGTAGAGGAGGCCACAATGGGTACAGCAGATGCAGTAGGTGAATGTCTGCTTGATGTGGAAAGTCTCCTTGGGGCCTGGGATGGGGGTGAGGGAGGAGGTATGGGGGCAAGTGAAGCTCTTCCTGCGGTTGCAGGGGAAAGTGCCAGGTATGGTGGGGTTGGATGGGAGTGTGGAGTGGACAAGGGAATCACGGAGAGAGTGGTCCCTTTGGAAAGCAGACAAGGGTGGGGATGGAAAAATGTCTTTTGTGTTGGGGTCGGATTGCAGATGGTGTAAGTGTCGGAGGATGATGCGTTGGATCAGGAGGTTGGTGGAGTGGTATGTGAGGACAAGGGGGATTCTGTTTTGGGGGTTATTGTGGGGATGGGTTGTGAGGGATGAGTTGCAGAAATGCGGGAGACACGGTCGAGGGCGTTTCGACCACTGCGGGGGAGATGTTGCGGTCCTTGAAAAAGTAGGATATCTGAGATGTACGGGAGTGGAATGCCTCCCCCTGGGAGCAGATATGGTGGAGGCAAAGGATTTGGGAATAGGAGATGGCATTTTTGCAGGAAAGTGGGTGGAGGGAGGTGTCTTCTAGGTAGCTGTGGGAGTCGGTGGGCTTGAAATGGATATCGGTTTCTAGGTGGTTGCCTGAGATGGAGACCGAGAGGTCCAGGGAAGGTGAAGGATGTGTTGAACATGGTCCAGGTGAATGTGGAGGTTGGGGTGGAAGGTGTTGGTGAAGTGGATGAACTGTTCGAGCTTCTCGTGGGAGCACGAGGCGACGCCGATACAGTCATCATTGTAACAGAGGAAGAAGTGGGTTTTAGGGCCAGTGTGGGTGCGGAAGAGTGATTGTTCCATGTGACCTACAAAGAGGCAGGCATATCCTGGGCCCGTGTGGGTACCCACGGCCACCCCCTTTGTCTGTAGGAAATGGGAGAAATCGAAAGAGAAGTTGTTGAGGGCGAGGACGAGTTCAGTTAGGCGGGCCTGCCTCTTTGTAGGTTACGTGGAACAATCACTCTTCCGCACCCACACTGTACCGGCGCCACCTCGTGCTCTCATAAGGAGCTCGAGTAGTTCATCTAATTCACAAACACCTTCCACCCCAACCACCTGGACATCCCTCACCTTCCTGGACCTATCTGTCTCCATCTCAGGCAACCACCTTGAAACTGATATCCATTTCAAGCCCACCGATTCCCACAGCTACCTAGAATACACCTCCCACCCACTTCCCTGCAAAAATTCCATCCCCTATTCCCAATTCCTTTGCCTCCACTGCATCTGCTCCCAGGATGAGGCATTCCACTCCCGAACATCTCAGATGTCCTCGTTTTTCAAGGACCGTAACCTCTCCCCCGCGCCTCCTCCGCAGTGGTCGAGCACGCCCTCAACCATGTCTCCCGCATTTCCTGCAACTTATCCCTCACACCCTGTCCCCGCAATAACACCATAAGAGAATCCCCCTCGTCCTCACATACCACCCCACCAACCTCTGGATCCAACGCATCATCATCAGACACTTCCACCATCTGCAATCCAACCCCACTGTAAATCTCGACCCCGGTGGGGTCTCTCGATTCTGCGATCAGTCACTCGCAGTCATTCTGGCTGTTTAAGACTTTACTCTTTATTTCTTCATGCAGCCGGGTACAGATCATCCGGAAAACACAGAAGTTGAGCACTTCCGTATTCCCCGGAGGAGCTGCACACACAACTTAATACAAAGACATTTTTATACTTTTCTGGGTTCATGGGGTGATCGCATAGTGTATTCAAACAATTACCAAACAATACATGCTACTGGTTCATTGACAGTTACTTAATCCAATAATGTTAACTGGTAAACAACTTATGTCATGACATGTAAGTAACTTTTTATCTCGCCACACAGCGCCACAACATTTGCAACCAAAGGTCAGTTAGAACGGTTAGTACTGCATTATCATATCATTACTGCATTATTTATGCAGCTGTAGTAGAATTTACAGTTCCTAGGCTAGAAGAGCAGCTCTAGCAGAATTTACAGTTCCAAGGCTAGAAGCTATTTTGTTGTGCTAACTTGCACCAAGAAGCCATCTTGTGCCTGTACCCAAGTTTCAGATCCGACCCCACCACCAAAGACGTTTTTCCATCCCCACCCTTGTCTGCTTTGCAGAGGGACTACTCTCTCCGTGACATCCTTGTCCGCTCCACACTACCCTCCAATCCCACCACACCCGGCACTTCCCCCTGCAACAGCAGGAAATGCTACACTTGCCCCCATACCTCCTCCCTCACCCCCATTCCAGGCCCCAAGAAGACTTTCTACATCAACAGATGTTCACCTGCACATCTGCCAATGTGGTATACTGCATCTGTTGTACCCATTGTGGCCTCCTCTACATCAGGGAAACCAAACAGAGGTTTGGGGACTGCTTTGCAGAACACCTACGTGCGGTTCGCAATAAACAACTGCACCTTCCAGTTGCGAACCATTTTAACTCCCCCTCCCATTCCTTTGATGACATGTCCATCATGGGCCTCCTGCAGTGCCACAATGATGCCACCCGAAGGTTGCAGGAACAGCAACTCATATTCCACTTGTGAACCCTACAGCCCAATGGTATCAATGTGGATTTACCAAGCTTCAAAATCTCCCCTCCCCCCACTGCATCACAATACCAGCCCAGCTTGTCCACCCCTCCCTAACCTGTTCTTCCCCTCATCTATCCCCTCCTCCCACCTCAAGCTACACCTCCATTTCCTACCTACTCACCTCATCCTGTTCTCTTGAACTGTCTGTCCTCCCCGGACAGACCTATTACCCCCCCACCTACACTCACCTCTACTGGCTCTATCCCCGCCCCTTTAACTTGTCTGATTCCTCTCCAACTATCTTCTCCTCTATCCATTTTTGATCCACCTCCCCCTCTCCCTATTTATTTCAGAACCCTCTCCCCCTCCCCCTTTTCTGATGAAGGGTCTCTGCCCGAAACGCCAGCTTTTGTGCTCCTAAGATGCTGCTTGGCCTGCTGTATTCATCCAGCTCCACACTTTGTTATCTCAGATTCTGCAGCATTTGCAGTTCCCATTATCTTTGATGTAGGAAAAATCTCCTTATACCACCGATTGTGAGGGTTCCTAAAGTGGACAGCAACCTGTGAGTTGACGATGCTGCAAACCTTCTTTTAGCCCAACACTCGATAATATTTCATGAGTCAGAAGATTGTAGAATATCTAAGATGAATGTGGAATGCTGTCCCTGAAGTGCTACATTATGCTTGTTTACAACATCGAATCATAGAGTTGTACAGCATGGAAACTGTCGATCCAACTCGTCCTTGCTGACCGGATATCCAAAATTAATCTAGTCCCATTTGCCAGCATTTTGCCAATAATCCTCTAAACCCTCCCTATTCATGCACCCATCCAGATGCCTTTTAAATATTGTAATTATCACAGCCTCCACAACCTCCTCTGGCAGCTCATTCTGTACATGTACCACTCTCTACAGTTAGATCTGTTTTAAATCTTTCCTCTCTCATCTTAAAACTATGCCCTCTCGTTTTGGACTCCCCTACACTTGGAAAAATACTTTGGTTATTCCCCATATCCATGCCCTTCATGATTTTATAAACCTCTATAAGGTCACCCTTCAGTCTCTGAAACTCCAGAGAAAATAGCCCCAGCCTATTCAGCCTCTCCCTACAGCTCAAACCTTGCAACCATGGAAACATTCTTGTAAATCCTTTAAGAACCCTTTCAAGTTTCACAACATCTTTCCTACAGCAGGGAGACTTGAATTAAACGTAGCTCAAAAATGAAAGGTAAGAGCAAGAATTGAAGTTGTCAAGGTGGCGTGGAGCCTGCAGGGGAGCCACAAGGATGTCAGAACCATTTCTGATAAGTTAAGACAAACAGCACAGATTAAAAAGAAGTGCAAGTGCTGAAAACAAAAAATGCTGTTAATACACTTTTGTTGATGCTGTTAGTCAGACAGTGTCTGAAAAATGGAGACAAACTGGGATGTACTTTGCTTTTATATGAAAGCAAAATACCGTGGTTGCTGGAAATCTGAAATCAAGAGCAGGATATGCTGAAAATACTCATCTATGGAGAGAAAACGGAGTTAACATGGCAAGTTATTTTTGCTACTTTTCTTTCATTCCTCAATGGATTTTCTGAGGTTTTGGGCTTATCACAATTGTAGAAGATTTTCTCTTTTTTGTGTATTCTTTGGCTCCTTTAATTTCCAGCTATCTTGCAATCTTTATCAGCATCTTTTTTCAATTATTTTTCTATCTTGTCTCTGTGTTCCTCTCTATTCATATTTTTATTCACCTCTACCCTTATTTTATGTCTCTCTGCCTGTGTTTACTTGTTTTCATCACCCTTTCCCATTTTTGCCTCCTCTTTCTGTCATGTCATTTCTTTCTCTGTCTTTCACTCTCTCCATCTCACTCTCTTTGCCTATGTGTAACTATCTATCAGTCTCTCTGTCCCTATTCACATCCCCAGCATCACACTATTATAGTCCAATTCCAGGAATATTGAAAGCATGGAGATTTTTGAGCTCAGGTGGTTCTGTATCAGAAAATGAGAGCTGACTGTTGTCTTTAGAGGCAGGAACTTTCTACATAGGGGTAGAAGCAAGGCCAGCTACAAAACCTGAATTGTATTGTGCTTGCTGGGAAGTTATGCAACAGGGCAATGGTAGGGCTGATGCTTGCTTAAGCATCTAGTTGCATTACATTTCATTATACTAGAGAACTGCGGTGACTACAGTGCTTGCTTTGGACTTGATCTCACTGTTTTGAAATCAATTTGGCAACACCATAGGAGATATTGTTATAATGGGTTCATGAGCATGTATGTGCTGCACCTCCAGAAAATGCTCAACAATATGGCTTTTACGAGCTATCTCCAGAAAGCTTATCTAGCATAACATGACTCCAGTAATTATTTAAGATAACGAAGTGTGGAGCTGAACGAACACAGCAGGCCAAGCAGCATCTTAGGACCACAAAAGCTGACGTTTCGGGCCTAGACCCTTCAACCCTTTTTCTGATGAAGGGTCTAGGCCCAAAACGTCAGCTTTTGTGCTCATAAGATGCTGCTTGGCCTCCTGTGTTCATCCAGCTCTACAATTTGTTATCTCATATTCTTCAGCATCTGCAGTTCCCATTATCTCTCTCCACTAATTATTTATTCCAGTGAGTGCCAACAGCAATATTGAAGGAGCTGTTGTGATACCTTAATTACTTCATTGACACAATTGTTACGTTCCAGTGAATTAATCAATGGGATAGCTCTGAGAACAGATGCAGAGCAGCCAAAGTCTTCTATTCACTGTCTGTGTCAATGTATTAATAAGGAGACTGTATTACCACTAAGATGGAAGCCGTCATCAAGCCTGCATGAATAAATTGATTCCATGACTAACATTGTGACCATCCAACATATTCTGTTAATAAATTGATTCATAAATTGATTCTGTTCATAACAATGAGAGCCATCTAAACAGTGCATTAAAAAATCAATTGTATCATGAATAGTGAGACCAGATTCCATTCCCCACACTTTGTGTTAATAGCTGGATTCCATCACTAAAAGTGTGATCCATCTCACTTTACATTAATATAGCATAAATCTGTAAAATAATTATAACACAGAAGGAGACCATTCAGCTCTTCAGCCAACTGTAAAAGCAATTTAGCTCGCATCCTGGCTCCCTCCTTTCCCCATAGCCCTGCAAATGTTTCTGTACAGGTTGCTTTTCCAATTTCTTTTGGATGCCACAGATTGACCTGCCTTCGCCATACTCTCGGGCAGTACATTTCATACCCTCACCCACTTGCTGTGTGGAACTGTTTCTTCTAGTGTTACAATTGGTGTTTTTGCCAATCATCTTAAATCTGTGTCCTCTGGTTCTCAACCTACCAGTGGGAACATGTTCTCTCGATCCACACTGTCCAGAGTCCTTGTGTTTTTGTACACCTCAATCAAATCTCCCTCTCCGCTTCCAACTCCTACAATCTATCCATTCAATATGAAGTTGATCACCCTTGGAACCCATGTTGTAAATCTTTTCTGCAGTCTCTCCACAATCTTCATAGCCTTCCTAAAGTGTACTGCACAGAATTGCATCCAGTATTCCAGCCTCGGCCAAACTAGAGTTATACAAATATTCGTCTTAACCTCCCTGCTTTTGCACTTCATGCATCTATTTATCAAGCCCAGGATAACACATTGTTATTTAATCAACTACCTTCTGCTGGCTTCAACAATTTCTGCACCTCAAGGTGTTTGTGCACTTCCTTTAGATTGTGTCCTACACTTTGTATTGCCTACCCTTGTTTTGTTTTACTTGAATTAATTGCATTGGCTGAAACCCTCAAACAGCCTCAACACTCAGACTGTATTCTTCTCGTTCATTTTTTCACAGGATATTGTGGTTGGTTGGCTTGCTGAGCTGGTTTGTTGTTTTTCAGCCTCTGGTGAAGCGCTCAATGGACTCCAGACTTTAAATAATAGGCAAGAGAAACATAATGGCGCTTCATCGGAGGCTGCACTGATGATGTTACCCAGCAGGGTAATAAAACGTCTGAAGAAAAGCAATGAACCAGCTCGGCCAGTCAACCAACAACAACATCAGCAAATCTACTCTAAAATCACAGGATAATGTCAACAGAAGGTCAACAGTTAATGTTCACCGATAATAGCCATTGAGAAGGGTTTAATGAGCTGCCTTCCTAAACCGTTGCTGTTTGTATGTTGAGTGTATTTACATGGCATTATTAGGAATGGAGTTCCAAGATTTTGAGGCAGCAACATTTTTCCATATTAGCTTCTTTATTCTTTTGTGGGGTATGGGCAACACTGGCAAGGCTAACATTTGTCACTCACTCTTAATTCCCTTGAACTGAATGGCTTGCTTGGCTATTTCAGAAGTATTCAGAGTCACCCACATTGCTGTGGGTCTAGAGACACATGTAGGCCAGATCAGGTAATGGGGGAAGATTTTCTTCCCAATGCGTTTTACAACAATTGATGATAGTTTCATGGTCACCATCACTGAGACTAGCTTTCAGCTCTACATTCATGACATATGAACAAGGAGCAGGAGTAGGGCATTCAGCCTCTCGAATGCACTGCACCATTCAACAAGATTGTGGTATAATTCAATACAACATCACCTAGGCAATACCAGTTCATAATTCTGTAGGTACACTGCTCATGATCTCTGCTTTCCTTGTCAGTATTTCTTCATTTGTGTGGCTTCATTAATGGGTTTCACACTCATAATTTTAAGTTAAGATACAAATCAGCCATGATGGCTCAGTGGTTAGTACTGCTGCCTTACAGTGCCAGGGATCCAATGGGCTGAACCCAATGAGCTTCCATACTGTAGGGATTCTATGAATCTATGTTTGAATTGATTGAAGGAACAAACCTGATGGGATGGAATGGCCTTCTGCTGTTCCCACCAGATGAGGCAGGCCTAGGGAATTAGCCTGTGGTCATCAACATCAGACAAGGTAGCCATGTCTTGGTAAGTGCTACACCGTCTCCATTATGGGCCACTATTCTGCACTTATCTGCCTTTTTTTCCACACAGAGACTGAACCGGTAATATTGGAGGATGATTCATTGCATCAACTTGAAGATTTGCCATTTCTCTTCCCTGTGCCAGAGGTTGCCCCATCAGGTAAAAGTATTGAAATGTACATTCTATAAACAATTTAACTGTGAATTATTTAAGACTGCATATAATTTTTAGAGAATGTATCACACCATAGGATATTGTAACTTTTAGGTTCAAAGTTGAGTTTGTCCAGTACTGTATTGCCCATATCAGATTAATGTGCCTCACTTTTTCCTCAGATCTAAACTCTGGGATGCCCTACCTAAACCTCCATGCTTCTCTTATTTTCCCTTCTGCTGTAGAATCCTCTTTAAAACCAACCCTTTGAATGATCTTGATGCCTGTTTCTTTGCCTCATAGTGAATTTCATTGTTCTTCAAAGGATTTTACTTAAATATCAGAAGGTTTTACAGTGAGGTTGTTGACTGGTTTTCCGAGTTGGCTTGTTCTCATTAAGATGTTTCGACACCATACTAGTTGACATCATCACTCCAGCCTCCAATGGAGCAATGTTCTTCTACTCCCCTTGGAATTTATACTGTTTGGTCCGTTATGGTGAGTAGTGTCATTGCCAGCTTTGATCTGTATGGGTTTGTATATGGGGTCCAATTCTCTGTGTTTGTTGATTACATTACGGGTTCCTATATTACTAGGAATTCCCGTACATGTCTATGTTTGGCTTGGGCTACTACGGTTACGTTATCCCAGTTAAACTGATGGCCTTCATTGTCTGCGTGTACCGATATTAAGGAGAATTTGTCTCTGAACATCACTTAGCAGCAAAACAGCACAACAAGCTCTCCTTAATATCAGTACACTCAGACAATGAACGCCATCAGTCTAACTGGGACAAGGTAATCACAGTAGCCAAGCTAAACATGGACATACAAGGGAATATCTAGAAGCATGGCTCTCCACCTGTAATGCAATCGACAAACACGTAGAATTGGACCCCATATACACACCCATACAGATCAAAACTGGAATGACACTACTTAGCATAATGGATCAAACAGTATAAATTCCAAGTGGAGTAGAATAACATGGCTTCATCGGAGGCTTCACTGATAATGTCACCAAAACGTCTGAACAAGAACAAGCCAGCTCTGCAAGCAAGTCAACAACCTCACCCACAATATGAGCTACAGATTTTTGCCAAATCTTTGAAGGTTTTACGATGTTAGAGGTGCTATATCAGTTCCAATAATGTATCTGGTTCAGATTTCCTCTGTATCAGGATAAAGCTACAATGTGACAACGTTGCAGGGAAGGCATCTATCATAAAAAAAATGATGTTGGACTGGCATGGACAAGGTCAGAATTCTCATAACAGCAGTAATCCAACAGGTTAATTTGAAAACACAAGCTTTCGGAATTTTACTGCTTCTTCAGCTGTTAGTGAGAGAGGTAGTATCAAACACAGAATTTATAAGTTAAAAGATCAAAAGGTCACACCATTGATGAGGATTTACTAAGCAAACCTAAGATGCTGTTAAATCTTTAATCAGTTAGAAGTTTTTAATTGATAAGTATATGTAAACTCCCAAATTCCTTTCAATCCCAGTGCTATGAGAACTAAAGGTTTTATCATTGTAGAGAAGAGGTGACATTTTAGGTCAGATAATACATGTTAGTTGTGAGGCCTTGTTTAGAATCTGTTTGTGCCTTGGTTTAGAGTCAGACTGGTTTTATTTCGAAAGTGGGAATTTATAAAATACCACATTGAGTGACTGCCTGCCTGCCTATAAATAGACTGTATCTGCAAATATAAGTGTGTGTGTGTGTGTGTGCGTGCATGTGTGTATTGGGAGGGTGCGGGGGGTGGATGCATGGAGAAAATAACAAATGTGATGGTTAACTGGAAGGATCAAGAATTTTGAAAAAAATAAGCATATATACCCCACACAGTACCATTTCGCCCGAAGTAAGGAAGACCTATGCCAGGAATTGTGTGTTGTCATTGGTTTCTACTCTGCTACTTTACTTATGCGACTCTACTGATGTCTTCATGAAAAGAGGATCTCGTCCTCAGCCAGGCCATGATTTTCTTGAAGTTGTATGTTTCCATTCATTCACCATTAAACTCACACAGACTGTTTAAGCCTTGTATTTAGCAGCTTAAGTTCCCTGTTAATCATACAGCAGTCATTTAAAAACTGCCAGTAAACCCCTCTAGCCAAGACTTAATTAATAATTAGAACTTTGGATTGAATTTTCATACTTTTAAGTTTTGAAATGTTCTTGTACAATTAAAAGAGTTTGAAGATTGAACTTTTCTGTATATTTCCTATTTAGATATTTTTTCAACAATACCTGATTTGATACTCTATTATGAATCACTGGTATCTGTCCTTCTATATTTTGTTCTTAGCATTTAATTCTCATTGGTTAAAGTATTAGACTTTTTGCTTCATCATTCACTGAGTCTCCAGACGCCCTCTTGTCTTTACATTGCAGTTATCAGCCCACACTTCCAGCAATTTACAGTATGTAGCACTCTTGTGATGAAGGATACAGGATAAAGTCTAAATTCTATCCCAAGATCTTTAAGCTATAGTTTAGACAATATTTCAGAATGTTACAAATAAGGTAAGAATAGTTTTTAGGTAAAGTGAGATTAACTCAGGGGTGCACTGATTAGTGTAATTTAGCTCCCCTTTAAATACTATAGTTATTTGTACATTGTCAATGCCTATTCCACATTTTTAATGGAACCTACCTTCCTCAGAAAGGAGATAACACGGTGTGAAGCTGGATGAACACAGCAGGCCAAGCAGCATCAGAGGAGCAGGAAAGTTTGACATTTCAGGTTGAGACCCTTCTTCAGAAAGGTCTCGACCCGAAACATCAAACTTTCCAGCTTCTCTGATGCTGCTTGGCCTGCTGTGTTCATCCAGCTTCACACCATGTTATCTTAGATTCTCCAGCATCGGCAGTTTCTACTATCTTTTCCTCAAAAAGGAGTTAGCTATACTCAAAGGGGGAAAATTTACGGGATTAGATGGAAAAAAATACAGTATATCGTACTAAATGGACTCTTTCAAAGTACTAGCATTGGCATGATAGGCAAAATTCCCTCTTTCAATGCTGTATAGCTTTACAATACATCTGCAAACACTGGCAGCAAAGTATAAATGATCATTTTACTCTTCTGCCAGCAGTAACACTGTGGTGCATCTGCTACTTAGCCTTCATTGCAGAGAAAGTTAACAACAGCAACTTCCATTTACATAAGATATATTATTTAACATAGTAAAATGTCCCAAAATGAGTTACAGAACTATTATCAAACAAAAACTTGATACAAAGCCAGCTAGGAGACATTAGGACAAATGATCTCTAACCTGGCCAAAGAGGTAGATTTTCAAGAGTGTCTTAAAGGAGGAACAAAAGGATAGAAAGGCAAACAAGTTTTAGGGAGAAATTTCAGAACTTAAAACTTTTCAACCTAGACAGTTGAAGGCAAGGTAATTAATTAATGGTGTTGTGAGTTAAAAGCAGATACACAGGAGCACAGAAATTGATACGTGCAGAGATTTCGAAGGCTCAAAGGCAGAGGGTGAGGTCTTGGTGGATTAGAAAATATAAGGATGAGAATTTTTAAGTTGAGGCAACCTCAGACTGCGAGTCTGCATAGGCCAGCAAGCGCAATGATGGTGGGAGAAAAGAAATTGTGCAAGTTAGGACACGGGGAACAGATTGAGAACCTAAGCTTAGGTAGAATGCTATACACATGGTTAGCCATGAAATATTGTGGAGTAAAGGGTTAACTATACCAATACACTGACAGTACTTCTGGTCATTTGAATAAGGAGCTATGTCATCACGATGGCAGATCACATGAGACTGAGACCTGATGTATGATGGCTGTTTTGTGTATTGCATAGATTCCGGACCAGACAGACAGTGTACCTTTAAGACTGTTTGACAACGTCACAATACATTCCAGTATAAATTTACACTCCTCGCTTTTGCGAGCCAATGTTATTGTTGTAACAGCAGCATTAGGCACAGTTACAACAGTAAACAGAATCCAGACTCTGTGTAAGTCTGAGATATTATAAATAATTAGTGTCGCTCATAAGCGTCAAGATATCTATTTCAACAAGAACCCAGTCTTAGTGGTAAATGCTAAAGGGATTAGCACATGGGGAACCCTCAAACCATATCATCCTGGCAGTGGTGTTTTACCACAACAGTACTGAATCCCTGCTCTACAATGCTGATAGGCAATAAAGATGAATAGTTTGCATTCACCTTATGTTCAGACCTCGTATATCTAGAACTCTCAGAAGCCCCTAACAATATTCCTATAAATATCAGAACAATTGACCTTTTTAGAGGAAACAAAGGAATAAATGAAGATTTTAGGATCTACATGCCTTAAAAGTTTCACATTGACAGCTGATATTATACTTGCCATCATTTCTGTCTTTATGCTTTGCTAATATTTGAATGCTTTAAATATAATCATGGAAGAGTGAAAAATTATAATGCAGGGCATAGCAAACAACAACTCCAGCCTCACCATCAAACCCGCAGACAAGGGAGGCGCAGTGGTAGTATGGCGCACTGACCTCTACATCGCCGAGGCCAAACGCCAACTCTCCGACACCACCTCCTACCGCCCCCTTGATCATGACCCCACCCCCGAGCACCAAACCATCATCTCCAATACCATCCATGACCTCATCACCTCAGGGGACCTCCCACCCACAGCCTCCAACCTTATTGTTCCCCAACCCCCCACGGCCCGTAACCCACAAACCTGCCTGCCCTGGTCGACCCATTGTCTCAGCCTGTTCCTGCCCCACCGAACTCATCTCCACCTATCTGCACTCCATTTTCTCCCCTTTGGTCCACGAAACCCCTACCTACGTCTGTGACACCACCCACGCCCTCCACCTCCTCCAGAACTTCCAATTCCCTGGCTCCCAACACCTCATTTTCACCATGGATGTCCAGTCCCTATACACCTGTATTCCTCATGCTGATGGCCTCAAGGCCCTCTGCTTCTTCCTGTCCCACAGGCCCAACCAGTCCCCCCACGCCCCCCACCACCACCACCACCGACACTCTCATCCGCCTAGCCAAACTCGTCCTCACCCTCAACAACTTCTCTTTTGATTCCTCCCACTTCCTACAGACAAAGGGGGTGGCCATGGGTACCCGCATGGGCACAAGCTATGCCTGCCTCTTTGTAGGTTACATGGAACAGTCCCTCTTCCGCACCTACACAGGCCCCAAACCCCACATCTTCCTCCGTTACATTGATGACTGTATCGGCGCCGCCTCTTGCTCCCCAGAGGAGCTCGAACAGTTCATCCACTTCACCAACACCTTCCACCCCAACCTCAAGTTCACCTGGGCCATCTCCAGCAGATCCATCACCTTCCTGGACCTCTCAGTCTCCATCTCAGGTAACCAGCTAGAAACTGATGTCCATTTCAAGCCCACCGACTCCCACAGCTACCTAGAATACACCTCCTCCAACCCACCCTCCTGCAAAAATTCCATCCCCTATTCCCAATGCCTTTGCCTCCGCCGCATCTGCTCCCAGGATGAGGCATTCTACTCCCGCACATCCCAGATGTCCACGTTCTTCAAGGACTTCTACCCCGCAGTAGTCGAGAACGCCCTTGACTGCGTCTCCCGCATTTCCCGCAACACATCCCTCACACCCGACCACGGCCACAACTGCCCCAAGAGGATCGCCCTCGTTCTCACATACCACCCCACCAACCTCTGGATACAATGCATCATCCTTCGACACTTCCGCCATCTACAATCCGACCCCACCACCCAAGACATTTTTCCAGCCCCACCCTTGTCTGCCTTCTGGAGAGACCACTCTGTCCGTGACTCCCTTGTCCGCTCCACACCCCCCTCCAACCCCACCACACCCGGCACCTCCAGGAAGTGCTACACTTGCCCCCACACCTCCTCCCTCACCCCCATCCCAGGCCCCAGATGACTTTCCATATTAAGCAGATGTTCACCTGCACATCTGCCAATGTGGTATACTGTATTCACTGTACCCGGTGTGGCTTCCTCTGCATTGGGGAAACCAAGTGGAGGCTTGGGGACCGCTTTGCAGAACACCTCTGCTCGGTTCGCAATAAACAACTGCACCTCCCAGTCGCGAACCATTTTAACTCCCCCTCCCACTCCTCAGACGACATGTCGATCATGGATCTCCTGCAGTGCCACAATGATGCCACCCGAAGGTTGCAGGAACAGCAACCCATATTCTGCTTGGGAACCCTGCAGCCCAATGGTATCAATGTGGACTTCACAAGCTTCAAAATCTCCCCTTCCCCCACTGCATCCCAAAACCAGCCCAGCTCATCTCCTACCTCCACTGCATCCCAAAACCAGCCCAGCCTGTCCCCACCTCCCTAATCTGTTCTTCCTCTCACCCATCCCTTCCTCCCACCTCAAGCAGCACCTCCATTTCCTACCTACTAACCTGATCCCAGCTCCTTGACCTGTCCGTCTTCCCTGGACTGACCTATCCCCTCCCTACCTTCCCACCTATACTCTCCTCTCCACCTATCTTCTTTTCTCTCCATCTTCAGTCCGCCTCCCCCTCTCTCCCTATTTATTCCAGAACCCTCTCCCCATCCCCCTTTCTGATGAAGGGTCTAGGCCCGAAACGTCAGCTTTTGTGCTCCTGAGGTGCTGCTTGACCTGCTGTGTTCATCCAGCTTCACACTTTGTTATCTTGGATTCTCCAGCATCTGCAGTTCCCATTATCTCTCTCCTCAGTCAAGATGCAGTTATTTTAAGTGTATTAAAAATAGTTACCTATTAGTCAGTAAAAAGAACTGTTCTATGAGCAATGACAACAAATTGATTGAAGTCACTATAATATCTGGCTGTATAATGTTGGCACATTGTGACATTGTGTCATTGTGTGTGGGGCATAGATCTGTTGGGAACAACTGATGGTCTAGGGATAAAACTTGGTCATGTGATGAGCAGAGAGCTTTCCCACTGGGCCAGCAGGTGGAAACCACTTGGGAGAAGATCGGAGAAGTATTACTGATGGTCTGTGAGCAACATGTTAACTCTTCCTCTCATGTTTGACTTTGAAAATCATCTATATTTTGTACTCCCAGTTAGCCTCAGTCCAGGATAATGTGTTTCTCCTCGTTGCAGACTATTCCGATGTGGTTTGGTGGTTTACATCCTGTGGAGCCAGTGGTCCCAATGGCCCCACTCAGGCCCAGTGTGACAATGCCTACCGCCACACTAACGTCTCTGTGGTTCTACAGTCGGAGGGCCCCCTCAAGGGCATCCAGATCTGGCAGGTACCTGCCACCAGCAAATACATGTAAGCAGAGCTCTTTGATTTACCACTTAACATCAGCACACCCAGAGTCAGTTGCAGTCCACAGCCGGTCTCGGGCAGGTGCAGTGAGCGTATAAATCCACGACTACCGGTCTTGGTGAACCAAATGATGCGTGCCCCTTGATTGACCAGCTCTGAGACACTCTGGTCCAGTGAGCCACTACCAATATCAAGTAATAAGAGCAGTTTCTCATAAAACGGCCAGACACCCAGTTTTAATGAGGCTTTTTGTAGCCCTCGTAGCCACAGCTACCTGTTGCATTGAAAGAATGCCCACAAATAGGACCATTTTAAAGTTGGTCTTGTCAGTCCTCTGTGCTCAAAAGCAAACCAATGTGTTCTGGTTGACACGTTAGGCCCAACCAATAATGTCAGCTCTGATCCCCCACTCCAATCAGTCCAGATCTCATTTCAGTGCATTCCTCATTTTCACAGGAGGCCATGGCCTCGTGGCATTATCACTACCAATTCATCCAGAAACACGAGGTCCCACCATGTTTGAATCCTGCCAGGGAAAATGGTGGAATTTGAATTCATTTTTAAAAAATCAGAAATTAAGAGACCAATAATGACCTTGAAAGCAGGGCTAATTGTCAGAAAAAAACACACTTGGTTCACCTACAATGCTTTAGCGAAGGGGACTGGTCTGATGTTCATGTGACTCCAGGCCCATAGCAATGTGGTTGACTCTTAACTGGTCAGTAAATGCTGGCACAACCAGTGGTACCAACATCCTGTGAGCAACATTAAAAACAATTATAAGTCAAGTAGTGACAGATACAAGTAGTAATTTCTACAAGACCAGGTCAAGAGCTGGGAATTTGACAGTGAATAACTCACCTCCTGACCCCCCAAAGCCTGTTCACCATCTACAAGAGTGTGATGGAATAGTCCTCAGTTGCATGGATGGGTGCAGTTCCAACAATTCTCAAGAAGCTTGATGCTGTCCAGGACAAAGCAGCCCACTTGATTGGCACCATGTCCACCACCTTCAATATTCACTCGCTTTGCCACCAACACACAGCAGCAGCAGTGTATACCAGCTACAAGGTGAACCGTAGCAAAGCGATGTTCAATAACATCCACAACCTCTATCACATAGAAAGATGAAAGCAGCAGACTGTGTGGCAACACTGCAAGATCCATTCCAAGTCACATATTGTCCAAACCAGAATTTATATTACTGTTCCTTCAATATTGCTGGGTTCTGAAACTCCCTTGTCTGTCCCAACACACCAAATGATTCACGAAGGCAGCTCATTACCACCTCAAGGGTAGTTGGTCATTGGCAGCCATCTTACTCCAAGAATGAGTAAAATAATATACCTATGCTAAACATAGATCCTTAACGTTGATTGGTGCCAGCCTAGATTCCAGTTGGTCCTTACTGGTTTGCTCTTGCTTTGAATCTTACTTTCACTATCCCAGTTGTAATTCAGGTGGATCTCTCACTGTTTAGTTTCTCCCTCAAATTTGCTAGTCCCTAACCAATTCCGTCTCTCTAGGATGTCTGCTTATGGAGCTGCTGGAGGAAAAGGAGCCCGTAACAGCAATAAGAGGTCCCATGGAATTTTTATTTCGGCCATCTTTCATCTGGAGAAAGATGATCTACTTTATATCCTCATTGGACAGCAAGGAGAAGATGCCTGCCCAGGGGTATATGAAATGTCTGCCACATCTTGTGTGTCATGGTGTAAAAATGAAAGAAGCAAATGGTATTTGGTGTATCAGTAACAAGTTGATGTGATTTAAGCTTTATTGTCATGTGGACTCAAGTACAGGTGTACAGTGAAAAGTGTACAATGTCATTAAGTACAGCGACATCTTCGGTATAAAAGCTATCCAATTACAAAACTTAGGCACAATTAAAAACGTAGGGAAACAAAGTTAAAAGTAAAGCATTACTTTTGTTCTTAGTATAAGTAGAAAAGTAAAGAAATAAAGTGGAAAGTTAATATTACAGCCCTTCCTAGTATTAAGTAGAAAAATAAGGAATAATGGTAAAACTTCAACAGTCTTAAGTACACACCCTGCAAGGTTTCACTCCTCTGCTTTGCTTGTTCTCCGGGAAATCTCAGCTTTCTACTCTTGACGCCACAGATGCCAGGGGGCCGACACTTGGACTCGCTCTAACCATGTTGGGCTCAGGGCCTCAGCCACTTCCATGCACCGAACCTTTAGCCAACACCGCTGCAGTTGATAGTTTGGATTATCTGGATTTGATAATGTGCCCACCTTGAAACAAATGCGCATTTAGTTGGGTAATATATCTGTCTGCATTGTCACCTTGACTGTGGAGCAGGAGATAGCAGTCCTTACTATATTCAGAGAATCATAAAATGTTTACTGCACAGAAGGAAGCCATTCTATCCGGCCTGTGCTGGCCGTTTGCCAGAGCGTTTCAATCCCAGTTGCTGCCCTTTCCCCATAGCACTTAGCCAATTTCCTTTGAAAGCTACGCTTGATTCTACTTCCAATATGTATCTCAGTCAATGCCACCAGATTCGAAATACTTTGTACATGAAAGATGCCACCTTTAGTTATGTTGCTCTGAGGGTTGTCAGGATCTCAGACACTGTACCAGAGAAGGTGAGAATGTTGATTCCATAAATATTTTTTTAAAAAACGTTTGCCACTCACTTCAGTATGTGAGATGTATAGAGTTGCTGACCAAATGTAGGCCTGAGGAGACTAAGGACAACCACCCATCCCAATAGTTAGTTTTGCAGAGAACTCGGGGTATTGTGAGGCTGGAGGAAGTTGCGGGGAATGGGCTAGGCTATTAAGGGATTTGAAAACAAGGTTGGGAATTATAAAATACAGACATTCAAGATCTCAGTTAGCTTTTATATCTCCTTACAGGTAAAAGCTTTGCACTTGTTGCCGACACTATCACATCCTACTGTTTAGTAATTTCTTCAGCAGGTTGGAAGGCATCTCAGTGAATTTGCCTGCCACTCTATCGACAAAACAAAAGAGTTGCAACTCTTTCAGGATAAGCTACAGCAAAATCTTCAGTCTTGATTCTGTCTTCCATTTTTAACAGAATCAAGTTCGGTGATTCTTCCAGACACCTTTTTGTGGACCTTGAAGCTGTGGTAGTTACACTTGAATAACCACACCATAGCTGTGATAATCTCACCCATATAACCAGAAGAATATCTTTATCACCAGATTTTACTTTTAATGTATTCTGTAAATTTATTTTATAATATTACTTTTATCTACGGCCAGAAGAGAGAGGTGGTAATTGTGAGACATTGTCTGTAATGTTTAAATTCTCCAAAGCACTAGAAGAGAAGAATTGCAAACGTTACCCTTTATTTTGGAACAAATTTAAGGATAAACCCAGAAACTACAGACCAGTCAGTTTAAGCTTGTCGGTTTTAGAAATGATAATCTGGGGCAAAATTAATTAAGTTTCGCTAGAGTGAATCTGTTGAAGGCAGATTATGAATAATTAACTTGTTTTGAGTTTTCTGATGAGGTAACTGAGAGGGTTAATGAGTATAATGCTGGTGGTTTGCTGTATGTCAGAAGACATTTGGCAAAGAGGCAGATAGAATTATAGACTGGTTACAACACCAAAAGAGGCCAATTTGACTTGCTGTGTTGCATCCTGCTCTCTGCTAGTCTTTTTCTCCAATCCCCAGGAGATTGTTTTTCCTTTCAGATAGGCATCCAATTCTCTTATGAAAGCCTTGATTGAATCTGTCTCCATCACAGGAGTCTCAAGCAGTATATTCCCCAAGAGGTGTATTAGTGAACCAGATGGATTTTTCCAACATAATTCATGGTCATCATTAGACCTTTAATTCCAGATTTTGTTTTGCTGAATTCAGAATCTGCTGTGGCAGGATTCAAACCTTGGTCCCAGACTATTATTTGGGACTCTCAATTAATAATCCAGTGATAATGCCACTAGGCGATCACCTTTACTTGCTGTTTAAAAATGTTTTTTTCTTCATGTCACCATTGATTCTTACACCAGTTTCCTAAAATTGATGTCCCTGTTTCTTGACCTTTCCACCAATTTGAACAGTTTGTCTTTACCTACAGACTTGGCCCCTCATGATTTTTGATGTCTCCGCTCTGAATAAGACCATGAGATGTATGAGCAGGAACAGGCCATTCAGCTCTTTGGGTGTGCTCCACCATTCAGTTGAGATCATGGCTGACCTGATAAGCTGAACTCCATTTCCTTGCCTCTTTCACATAATCTGCGATTACTGATTAAAAATTTGTCTGTCGCAGTCTTAAATTTGCTCAACAACCTTGGCCTCTGTGGTCAAGAATTCCACAGATTCATCACTTCTTCACTTGCTGAGCTTCCCTCTCCAGATCCTGACCCCTCAGTCCAGCCTCCGAAGTGAGTGGCTAATTGGGCTGGTCAATAATTAGTTATTTAAAGGCTTCAGTTGGAGGACAGGTGGGTGGGACACCCTAGGCCTCACACCCCACTTTATAGCAAGGTTGGAGTCGAGCAGTAGGGGAATGGGAAGGGCATCTGGTGAATTTTATGCTCCCCCAGCCCGTCAGACCACATCACTTCTCCATTGCTGGTAATGCACTTCTTATCTTAACCATTACTATTGCTGTAAAAAACAAACTGAAACGATCACCATTTTGTACAATGGCATTCAACTGTTCCGAACAGAATTGGAATAAGATCTGCCTTAGAGAGCTTGCAAAGAGTTGCCCAGTGTCGGCGCCATCTTGAATCTCCCATGTGGAAGTGACGGTCAAGAGGGCACAACGTCCCCTCTTCTTTGGGTGGCTTAGGAAATTTGGCATGTCTGTGTGGACCCTCATCAACTTTTACAGATGCACCATAGAAAGTATTCTACCTCAGTGCATGATGGCCTGGTACATCAGTTCCTCTGCCCAGGACCATAAGAAACTACAGAATGTTATGTGCACAGCCCAGACCATCATGGAAGACAACCTTCCATCCGTAGATTCGTTTACATTTTTTATTGCCGCAGAAAGGCTACCAACATCATGAAAGACCTCTCCCACCTTGTTATTGCTCTCTTCCAACCTCTTCTATCTGGCAGAAGATACAGGCACTTGAACATATGCACCAATAGGTTGAAGAACAGCTTCTCCCTTACTTCTGTTAGACTGTTGACTAGACCTCTCTAATTTCAAGTAATGTTGATCTTGCTTTGCGCACCTCCTGTGCAGCCATAACCTTGTATGCTTTGCTCTGTCTGAGTACCCAATGATTTGTATATCCTTTTTTGCTATGATCTGCCTGCACTGGTCTTAAAACACAGCTTTTCATTATACTTGGGTATATGTGACTATAATAAATCATATCAAACCATATAGAATTGTACAGAATTGAGAGCACAAAAACAGGCCATTCAGCCCCACTGGTCCATGTAAGCTTTGTGTTCCACACAAGTCCACGCTGGCACATATCCTTCAGCCTGTTCCCTTTAAGTGCATATCTGGTTTCCCTGCAAACACATATATTAAGAGAAATAAATGACAGTCTGTAGAATGGCTGCAACATGATGTTAGCATCTCTGCTTCCCTCTTTAGAAAGATGAAATGACTCAGAAGATCTGCTTGGGAGAATCCTCCATCATTGAAGATGAATATGAAGCTAATAATGCCATGACAGAATGGGCCGGAGGGGGAGGTGGTGGTGGAGGTGCAACTTATATCTTCAAGGTATGCATGTTCTGTTGTAAGAGACACAACTGGGTGTCTTCACAAAGAACCACACTTTGACTTTATTAAACTCTGAAAAGCCACCTAAAGTTTCCTGCCTCTTAAATTCCATATTTCAGGCACCGTTCTTGGGTTCCCTTAGGCATGTAGTGTGCACTCCAGTGGAACCTTGAGCATTGCTTGGCAGATCTATAGCTGATCTTCTCACGTCTTTCGATTATTGACGACTCAATAGCATACTTCAACTGCTGTCACTCATTTGACCAATTGAAGGAGAGAGAGAAAGAAGGCCAGGCATTTACATAGTACCCACCACAGCCTTGGGCTGCCCAAAGTATTCCACAACCAGTGAAATACTGCAGACATGCAGTCACTGTCTTGTGATTTACGAAACACAATTTACACTCAGCAAATTTCCATAGTCACCGATAAGGCAGTAACCAGTTAAACTGCATTGTTAATGATATTGTTTGAGGAGTAGCAGTCAGCCACAGGCCTCTCCTGGGTCACTTCAGAGTAATCATGTGAGATCTGTTAAGCTCACCTGAGAGGGCAAATGGAGTTTAGGTTTAATGTCCAATTTTAAATATAGCACCTCCAACCACGCAGATGATGGGCTCAAATTTCAGGAAATGTAGACCTTCTAATTCATGAGTAAGGTTGCTGCCACTGAGCCCCAGCTACAGTCAGAATTGCTGCTCATCAAGGAGAACAACATACAAATGATTCATGAAGATTTTTGGAATTGATCTCAAATGAGATGGTCATTGCTCCAGAGGACCGAAAGTGGGTCGAGCACATGATTGATTTCTTTGTGCACATTCAATGGTTTTCACTGAATAGGAACCTAACCCTGTCGAAAGTACATGAACAGAAAAGCTTATTTGTTGCATTTGAATGCTTTTTTTGTTAACACAGATGGAGAATGGGGTTTCAGTGCCACTGTTGATTGCTGCAGGAGGTGGTGGTAAAGCATATTTGGAGGACCCAGATGCCGTAATGGACGATCTGATGGTGGAGCAGTATGAAAATGATACGTCAGTACCTGGATACAATGGACAACTTGGGGCAGCAGGTTAGTGGATGGAACAAAGAAAAGACTTGTGATCTTCTATTGCCTAGAATTCCCAGTGGGACAAGATAAAAATGAACAGGGTTACAGTAACTGAAAAGATATTTTGCTTAGAGATGTTCCATTGTCTTCCAAAGATTTATGAGAAGCTCCAAGCCAAGCTGCTATGTGCCTTGGAGGGGAACTTGCAACTGGTGATATTGCCATGCATCAGCTGCCCTTGTCCTCCTGATGGTTGAGGGTGTGGGCTGGGAAATTGCTAGAAACCTTCTGTGAGTTAGTACAAAGAGCTCAATTATGCTGTTTAATAGGTTCTCAATTGAAACTCAGCCGAAATAAGCTGCAAGTCTTTAAGGTCTTAGCAAAAATTTGGACTCAGGTTGTGGATGCAGTTGTTCGTTAGCTCACCGAGTGGTTGTTCTGTGGTGCGCGGATGTTTTGTTACCCCTGTAGGCAACATCATCAGTGTGACGTCTAATCAAAGTGTTGGTGTTCTGCTTCCCTCCGGATTTATTTGATCCTTTGGTGTGATGATTTTGTCGATTCTGGTTCTGTTATTTAGGCAGCGGTCTGTATACGGGATCTATTTCTGAGAGTTTGTTAATAGAGTCCCATATTGATAATCAGGCTTCCAGAAATTCCCTTGCATGTCTGGTGTTCATTTGATCTAGTCTGGTCACTTTGTCCCAGGCAAACTGATGGCCTTCGTTGTCTGTGCATATTGAGACAAGTGAATATTGGTCATGTCTTTTTACTGCCAGCTGGTGTTCATGTATCCTGGTTGTCAGTTTCCAGTTGTTTGTTTGTCCAATTTGATGTTTATTGTACTCGCTGCATGGTATTCTGAATATTGTGTTGGTCTTGCTTACGGTGGGTATGGCGCAATGTCTCTGAGTATTGATGGTTCTTCTCTGTTTCACAGCATAGCACGCCTAGAAAGACAGATCCTTGATATATAGTGTCTGGTGGGAGTGTGAGTGACTAGAAGGCCACTTTTATTGCCAATCCTCAAAAACACTACCTTGCTAATTTCCAAATTGTGATGCGTACTGACCAGTGGTGGTGGACAGTGAATCAAGATGTGAACCAATCATCATTTAACTGAATGGTGGAAAAGACCCAAGGCCTGACTAGTCTACTTGCTGTCCCCATGTTTGATATCATGATTTGGAGGGAAAGTATCCATTTTTGGGAGAAAGCAACATCAGGGGCCTAAATAGAAGCTGGGGTAATAATGCTCACCAGGAAATAAATGGTTGAAATGTGGAATTTGTTGGCAGCAAGTTAAATAGTGTTGGTCCACTTAGGTGCCACTGAGATGAAAATATGAAAAAGAAAGAAATAAAAGATCATGCTGACAATGAGATGGCATAAGGGAGGAAAGAGAGTTCTTGTGGAATTTAGGCACAAGCAGAGACCAGATGAACTGAAAGGACTGTCAATGTGCTGTGAAATTCTCTGTAATTCTAAGGCAAGGGCATTTTAAGTAAAGGCTGATACACAAGCTAGCAATGCTGTAATATACAGGGTTTCCCTTCAATAAGTGCCACCCCAAGTTAGGAAAATTCAGTGACAGGAATTTACTTGGTGTGATTTGGACAATTTTAGGAAGCAGGCAAATGCATGGTAGATGAGGTATAATGTGTGTAAATGTATGAGACTATCCATTTTGGTAGCATCTCCCCCTATTCCATTCAATGAGACCTTTGCCCACCTTCATATGCAAGTGCAGCAGGAGGTGAAAAAAGCAAATGGTATCATAGCCTTTGTAGTGAGACAATTTGAACACAGGGGCAGGGATGTCTTGCTGCAATTGTACAGCGCTTTGATCCTTAGAGTATTAGAGTATTTTGTTCTCCTTATCTGAGGAAGGAAGTTCTGGTTACAGAAGGAATAAAATGAGGGTTTACCAGACTGATTCCGTGATGGTAGCACTGATGTATAAAGAGACATAAAGAGCAGTTGGAATGGTATTCACTGAAGTTTAGATGGCCTACTCCTGTTCCTGTTTTCTATGTTTCTATGTCTTTGGGCAAGAAGGCGACCTTTATCTCTCGGTCACTTCTGAATAAGGTGGAGGAAGATGGATTTTATCAAGTTGGATAAGTTAAGTGAGGGTTGCCCACAGGGTGATTGGAATCTCTTTTGTCTAATTTATTTGTCTGTGCCTTCATACCTGCAGGTGGAGGTGGAGGTTGGAATGACATTACCAAGCATTCTTGGGCAGGAAAATCCTTGATGGAAGGTGCTAAGGGGGGCAGTGCATGCCCCAAGGCTCTGAAGAAGCTGAAGTGGGCAACACACGGAGGCTTTGGAGGGGGTGGTGGGGCTTGTACATCGGGAGGAGGAGGTGGTGGATACAGAGGTAAGGCCTGGCAGACATGCGCTGTATGACAAAGCATAACAATGCAGATGCTTGAAATGTGAAGTTGAGGCAGATGAAACATTCAGCAGATCAGGCAATATCTACAGAGAGATAGAAAAACAAAGGTAGCCCTTTAGGCCAGTAGCCGACTCTCAGGACTAGTGATTACAATTTGCATCCATGAATCTTTAGGATACCTTTCAGTTGTACATGAAGACCAGAGGGATCATAGAATCTCTACAATATGGAAGCAGGCCATTTGGCCCATCAAGTCCATACTGTACCTCAGAAGAGCATCCCACTCAGACCCACTCCCTACCCTATCCCTGCATTTCCCATGGCTAATCCACCTAATCTATGCATCCTGAGACATTATAGGCAATTTAGCATGACCAGTCCACCCTATCTGGTTCCTTGGACTGAAAGGAAACTGGAGCATCTGGAGAAAACCCAGACGCAGGGAGAATGTACAAACCCCACATAGACAGTCGCCTGAGGCTAGAATTGAACCCTGGGTCTCTGGTGCTGTGAGGCAGCAGTGCTGACTACTGAGCCACCATGCTGCCCCGACTAATGTTTTCTCATCTCTACTTGCATTCAAACTTTAAGATCCAGTGTTCCTTATTTTTCTGAAATCCTCAAATTGGTTTACAAATTATTGTGGGTGCTCCCATCCACATATCCCAAATTTACCTTTGTAGAGGTGGCAGTTGTTTGGGCCAGTCCCTGTGACAACAATGGATAGGAAGATCTGTCTTTACCCTGGTTTCCAATGCACTATTTGGACCTGAAGCCAAGTGCCACTTAATTTGGTGCCCCGTAGAAAGCACGGAATATGTTGTAAGGCAAATGTTGATATCATCACCTTTTTCTGAACAAGCCAACAACTTTGCAACACAAGCAAGAAGTAGTAAGATAAACAATAAACAGGAATTCAGGCCTGAATGATCGATACACGACAGCATGTTGAGGTGTCCAATGCAGGTTTATTTTTGAGGTGCTTTAGACGTGTTCACTATAAACAACAGCATTATATTTGTCAGTTTAATAAGTAATGTCACAGCTCAACAGTTAGTAAAAGTTCTTCTCAGTTCAGACGAGTTCCTTATATCCAACTGAGATAAGTGCTACCTTCTTCCACGTTATCACCATAAAGTGGTGGATTTGTACCGACCCCTTGCCATTTCTGTCTACGCTTCAGAATAATCGTGATGATCCGTTCTCTGCTCATTTCTCCATGCCTTGCAGTTGTGCACCTTCCTCTTCGGTTATCGAAGTCTCCCATTTCAGTATTGTTCACAATGACTAAGTGTCATAGAGTCAAACAGCGCGGAAACAGATCCTTCCATCTAACCAATCCGTGCTGACCTTAATCCCAAACTAAACCACTCTCCACCTGCCTGGGCTTGGCTCGTATTCCCCCCAAACCTTTCTGATTCATATATTTATCAAAATGTCTTTTAAACATTGTAACCACCCACATCCATCACTTTTCTGTGGAACCTCTTTCCATACATGATCCAGTTTATGTGTGGGGGTGATAAAAAAAGTTACCCCTCATATCCTTTTCAAATCTTCCTCCTCTCATCTTAAAAATATTCCCCCTTGTCGTGAAACCCCGCACCACAGGGAAAGAATACACCTACTATTCACCTTATCATGATTTTGAAAACCTCTATAAAGTTATGTCTCAACCTTCTAACCTCCAGTGGAAAAATTCCAGCCTATCAGTCTCTCCCATAATTCAAACCTCCCATTCCGGGAATCATCCTGGTAATTTATTTTCTGAATCCTCTCCAGCTTGGTAATATCCTTCCTCTCCAATATCCTGTACAACCACAACATGTCTTCCCAACTCCCATACTCAAAGATCTGAGCAATGGAGGCATGTGATGGGGGCAGAGAAATACACAAGGTGGTTTATTTGCTTAAAACCAGGCCAAATTCCTCAAGCAGCTGTTGCCTCTCAAAGCATGAGCCCTTCCACCATCACCACTGAAAGTTAACGGGTTCCATTGTTTGCCATGACTTGTAACCCTGAGTATGGGACCCTTAACAGGACCTGGATTGATTCTAAAAAGGGCAGCGATGACTACCTTCTGAAGTTTAGGTGACCTTATTTCCCAGTGGCAACTCCGACTTCGAACAAGAAATCGTTCTGTAGCTGGGAGGAGGAGGGTAAACGACCCATCAATATTTCTTCTTTTTCTGAAATGATCAAAACCCTCCCACCTGCCTGCACAGGCAGGGTGACTGTTTTGTAGAACACCTATATTCTGCCTGCAGAAAAGACCTTGAGCTTCCAGTTGCTTGCCCCTTCAACACACCACCATGTTTTCTGGCTGGCATCTCTGCCTCAGGCTTGCTGCAGTGCATCAACAAAGCTCAGTGCAGGATGGAAGAACAGCACCTCATTTTCCACTTGGAATCGCTGCAGCCTTCTGGACTCGATATCAAGTACAACAGTTGTACAGCTTGAGCACCTTCTCCCATGTACTTACTTCAATGCCACACACCAGCCCTTGTTATCACGTTGTCTGCTATTACACACACTTTGTTAGCCACTAAATGACTCCATTAGCTGCTGTTCATTCTCTCAGGCTAATTGTTAGCTATTCCTTTGTTTGTCCAACTGTTCTTCTCTCTCTTTGAGCCCTATCTTCACCTATCATATACTCTTTAGTCCTGCCGCCCCCATCCTATCTGTTTTTTTTTCACTCTTTATCATGTTAACTTTGTGGATCTGATCATTCCTCAGTGCTGGTAAATATATACCTTCACAAGCTAAGAAGTTGTTGAAAACTTTGGAATTAGAGACCAAACGGCCACAAGTATGACCACAAAATCCCTATCAAGGTGCACTGGCAAACTCTTCTGATATATGTTCCTTGACAGTACAGACATAATAAGAATCAGAGATGACCTTATTGAAACATATAAAATTCTGAGGGAACTTGGCAGGGTAGATGGGGAAAGATGGGTAATAGAGTCGATTACCCAAAGGGTATAATTTTCAGAGTAAGGTGTCCCCGTTCAAGGTAAAGATAGGGAGGAATTTCTTCTCTCAGAAGGTGGTAAATCTGAGACACTATATCGTGCTATTGAGGTTGCTTCAGTAAATATATTCAAGGCCGGGAGAGACAGATTTATAATCAGTAAGAGATTTGAGGATGTTGGGGGAAAAGCAAGAAAGGATGATCAGATCAGCTGTGATCTCATTGAATGGCAAGCAAATTCAATGGGCTGAATGGCCTTCTTCTTTTCCTGTGTCTTGTATCTTTTGGCATTAGTGTTTTAGAATAACCTGGAGCTGAGCAGAAGTAAACCTGACTTAAAGAGAGAAGCTAACAGGCCTTGGAACATACATTAGAACTCTCAGACCTCATTGCCATCTGTAATGTAGGAAACGAAGCAGGCAACCTGAGCACAGAATATTGCCATTATACAGCAATGAGCTGATGGTTTGATAATCTGGTGATACTAGGATGACAGACCCCCGGTTTTCTTCAAGGTAATATCACAGAATCCTTACCACCCACCTGAGAATGATACCATAAAGTTTTACAGCACAGAAACAAACCCTTCGGTCCAACTTGTCCATGCCGACCAGGTATCCTGAATTAATCTAAATCATTTGTCAGCATTTGGCCCATATCCCTCTAAACCCTTCCTATTCATGTTTCCATCCAGATGCCTTTTAAAAACCATAATTGTGCCAGCCTTTATCACCACCTCTAGCAGCCCATTCCATACATGCACCACCCTCTGCGTGAAAAAGTTGCCCCTTAGGTCCCTTTTAAATCCTTCCGTTCTCACCTTAAACATATGCCCTCTGGTGTTAGATTCCCCTACCCTGGGGAAATGACTTTGGCTATTCACCCTATCCATGACCTTCATGATTTTATAAACTTCTATAAGGTCACCCCTCAGCCTCTGACTCTCCAGGGAAAATAGCCTCAGCCCATTCAGCTTCTCCTCGTAGCTCAATTCTCCCTCCCGTTCCAGCAATAACCTTTTCTGAAACCTTTCAAGTTTCACAACATCTTTCCTATAGCAGCTGATACCAGAATTGAAAGCAGCCTCACCTGAAAGATCTCACATTCAGTGGTACAGCCCCGATTCAACACAGGTTAGGTGCTTGAGTAATTAGAGTGGGAGCTTGAACTTGGAATGGTGTGACTCAGCGGTCAGAATGCTGCACTTTGCAAATGCCGTGTTCAATGGTAATTGTAGTTAAGCTGCTGCATAACTAATAAGTTTGAGCTCTCTGCTTCTGTACATCTTTTTCAGGGGGTGATGCATCATTAGCTGATGGGATCACCGCGGATGGCTATAACGGAATTTCATTTGTCCATCAGGCCGGAGAGATCTACCTCCACCCATTGGCAGGTAAATAGAAATGATGGGCAACTAATCTGGGCCTAGTTTCATGTTAAAGGAAAACATACTTGCAAAAATGACTTTGTGCTTTTCAAATCTGATTTATGTTTACTTAGCTTGTCCATGTATCTATATGCAGAGGTTTTAAGCAATAATTATCCTTGGCAGCCAGGTCTCAGTTAGGTATGTTCAAGCACAAACGTAGGAGCAAAGAAACATCAGTAGGCCATTCAGTCTCTCTAGCCCCTTCCATCTTTCACTGAGATCATGCTTGATCCACTTCCTAGCTCAGTCTCCTTCACTTTGTTTCCATATCCCTTTGTACTCTTTGATAACAAAAAACTATCGAACTCAGACTTAAAATGATTAATTGATCTATTACCTGTCATGGGAGAGAGTTCTATGCTTCTACCACCCATACGTTTCCCAACCCTGAATTGCTTGGCTCTGAGTTTAAGGAGGTGCTGTCTTTGTCATAGGCCTTCTCAACCATTCAATCAATTCCTCTCAAACTTCCAAAACTAAAAATCGTCACCCTCCAAGTTTTATACTCCATTGAATGTAGGCTTAATTTATATTGTCTTAGTCATTATCTAACCTTCACAATCTTGAATTGTGGTGAATCTTTACTCTTTCCAAGCTAGCACTGGACAGGGTAGATGCAGGGAGATGCTCCTGATGGTGAGTGTCTCTGGAAGTTGGGGTCACAGTATGAGGCTTTGAGGTAGACCATTTCAGATGGAGATGAGGAGACATCTCTTCACCCAAAGAGTGCTAAGCCTGTGGAATTCATTACCACAGGACATACCTGATGCCAAAATATTGAATGCATTCAAGAAGTGGCTAGATATGGCACTTGAGGTGAATGGGATCAAAGATTATGGGGAGAAAGCAGGATTAGGGTATTGAGTTGGATGATCAGTCATGGTCGTGATGAATGGCGGCACAGGATCAAAGGGCCAAATGGCCGCCTTCTGCTCCTGTCTTCTATGTTTCTATGTAATCATGTAAGGAGAGATCCACAGTTAACTGCAGATGTAGTCTAACCAGGGCTTTGTTTACCTGCAGCAAACACCCTCCTTTTACATTCTGCTCCTCCGATTATAAAGGCTAATATTTTAATGACTTTAATTATTGTCAATGGCTAATGACTACATTTGAATGATATTTTGCATGTAGACACTTAAATCTCCTGGAAACTCTGCCATTCTTAACCTTTCATCATTTACATAATGTTTGGATCAATCCTTTTTTAGCCCAGAATGGATGTCCCTGTACTTATTTCTGTTGCAGTCTATCCATTGCTCACTTACTTTGTGTCTCTTCTGAATGTAATCCTCCAGTTTACACTCCTTACAATATTGCCAATCTTTCTATCATTGGTGCACTTGGATATTTGACTCTCTATTGCATTATCTGCATCATTAATAAATGTAAGGAATAGTTGATTCCGCTTTGTAGACACTATTCACTGAACCTTCGGGGCTTGCTTTTTCTCAGAGAACTGGGAGCATGTTTGGGTCAGCAACCAATCCCTCAAGTAACCCGCCTGCTGGGTTAACTTGTGGGAGTCAACCAGTTGTGAGATGGCCTCTAGGATCAAATGTTTGATTAGGTGTAACAGATGGGTGAATGGTCAGAAGCCCAAAGGGGCTGAGTATTTTGACGGAAATTGGCAGCACTGTGCATAATAAACAGCTAATCTGAAGACACAAAAGGAGGGAAACAGCTGCTAGAAGGGCAAATGCAGTCCTACAATTCCTGGATGCAAGTTGAGGTGAAAGTAGAATCATTTTGGAGCATGGAGACAAGTTTCTTACCAGGAGATGGTAGAAGAAGACCAATCGATCTCACCCAAGCGGGCATGACTGGGAATCACAGAGGGAGGAGAACAGCCAGTGTGTGGTGTGCGCAATGTAGATCCAGTTCAGGAAATCTACTTTGAGATCCTCTTGCAATCAGACAAGGTGAATGCCACCCAACTTTCACGACAGCCATCACTGTCTCACCTTGACAGCCTTCTCGAACTCAGATGTCCTTTCTGTTTGTGACCACACGTGTGAACATCTGCCTTGATTTGACTCTCGAGATCCATAAACAGCAACGATGCTTACCCTCAGAGCTGTGCATCCCATCTCACAGTGAACTGCCCTTGCCTCATCCCAACCAAGCACTGATTCCATAACAGTTATGATTCTTAATTTCCTCATTGGTAGAAAAGAGAGCAAGCATCTTCCAGGACAGCGTCAGAAATGGGAGGTGACCATTTTGACAGCAAGAGGAGAAGACATTCTGGGCATTTGTAGGGTGGTGTCAGTGCCAGGCTGTTGCTGATAGACAGTGGGAGTGTTCTCATTTTTCGGGTATACATATATCACTTCCTCCAACATGCGTCATGAAGTTCACAGATATGAAAAATTTAATGACCAGGGACATGCAAAGGCTTGATCTCTCTCTGTCACTTATATGCATTAATGATGATTGTCTTGTATTTCCCACAGGAGCATTGCCAGATGTTGAGTTAGTGATGAGGGATGAGGTGTTTGAATCCTCCTCTAAGGAGCGATATCCTGGAAAGCACCGGCACATGACCAATGCTCATTCCTTCCCTGGCACAGATACGCTCACTGGGTCCAGCACCAGAGATGGAGAGGGTGGCACATAGTGAGAAGCACAGCCCATGTGTAGGAACAAAGGCTGAGGCAGAAACTGCAATGGAATGTCCCCTCCAGAGTCTGACGAAGCGTCCAGTCCTGCTGAGCTGAGACTCTGGGTTTGTCCACTAAGTGGGTACCAGTGGACCATCAGAGGAAAAGGTGGCCTTGCATTCTCAAAGGCATTGTGTTCCCTAGCACTGATGGTGGTGGAAGCCATTGCAGCAACGACTGGGAGATAGGAACACATGACCAACTGTGACTGAAATACTTGCCAACCCCATGGAGAATCATTCAGAGGAAAACGAACGAGTTACCGTTGGCAAACAACAAAGACCTCCAGACGATAGCTACAAGCCTTGAACAAATAACCACCCGGATAGGTGACCACAACATCAAAATTAGGTCAACAAGGATGCATTGTAAAGGCCCAGCCAGTGAAACCCGGTGCCCCTTGAATGAATAAAACAAAATAAGGCAAAGCACTCACCCACACTTGGCTGGCAGGGAGGTACAGGTTGACTGTGAGAGAGGGCTGATGACACTGAGAGGCTTTCCTCTAGCTAGATGGTCTCTGAGACAGAGGCACAAATCCGACTTGTTTCCTCTAAGACTGAGCCAACCCTGTACAAATGCATCTGGAACAATGTTTGAAGGTGTGGGCTCCACAGCTACATGTGGCTGCTCCCAGCTTTGCCTCAGCAACACCGTTGGAACCTTGTAGAGTTTATACAAACTATTGGAGTTGCGTGAGAGTATTGGTTGACCGTGGAGGGTTGAGTGTGTGATGTGTTGGCGATTACTGGTACTGTTTGTGGGAAGTGGGTGGTGTGTGTCTCTGCAATGTAAGCAGCAAGGTATGAAGGCAGTTGTGCTTACATTGCCCTGAATTGAAATGTGACTGGCAAAGGAAATTTCAGGCAACTCTGGCATGAAGGGCAACTTGTGGCTGTGCAATGAGATGAATTGGATGCACGTACTCTTGGAGCTTCAGTCACGACCTCGACAGTTGTCTCAGTGAGATTTCAAGTTCCTCCTACTGCAACAATCCAAAATAGTGGCACAAAAGATAAGATCCTGTTAGCGCTGTGGGGGTGGGGCTGGGACAGTTTGGTGAAAGTGAAAATTCGGTACAGAGGGTGAAGGAGGTGCTGCTGTTTATCTTTTGCATCTTGTCCGTTAGTTACTGAGTATTCTTTCAACTGAAAGTTAGGAGTTAGGACTTTTGGTTAACTAGTTTCCAATTCAGTAATGTAATCAAAAATAGAAAGGATTGGACAGTCATGGTAGGGCTAGAGATGTGCTGTGTATACAATATAGAATAGAATAAAAATTCATTGTCACTTGTACGTTTACCTGAGAAACACGGTGAAAAGTTTTATAATTCACCTCACCATGGCATCTATATAAAGGACAGAAGCCATATATAATAATAAAAAAAAAGTAATATTAAGACAATTTCGTCACAGTTTAGTTAACAGCTCCTGGGCTTGGAGAAAGCTGATTTAGGAATAATGGATTACCCTCTGCGCCAGGCGCTGTATAGTAGGCCAGAAGCCTATACCGAAGAAGACCATCATTCCAGGCCGTGACTGCCACTCCTGGATGAGACCGCCTGCTGGTCAGCTGGACAACGAAGATGAAGAAGACCTGCTCATGGGGATGAGACCGCCCTTTTCCTCCTTCAGGCACCTGGGCCTAGCTGCAGACCTGGAGCCTTGGCCTAGCCTGTGAGTCCAGGCCGGGCATAGTCAGCCTGGGACCTGTTCCTGGCTTGCTGGGAGACCCCAGGCTGGGGTGGAGCCATGTGCAGCTTGTCCTGGCACTGCTACTACCACTTGAGGCCTACTCTTTCACCAGCCATTTTTGAGGCTTAAAAGAAAAGCTAAGAATAAGGGGGAGAAAAGGGAGCAAAAATGAAAAGAAAATAAACAGAAAAAAATCCGACGGTAGTGGCTGACCCTGGGTTCAGCACCTGTAGTCTGCTGCCATTTTGAAAAATAATGAGAGTGTGTAGACTTCAGTACCTTTGTGATAGACCTATCTATGGTAAGCAACTATAGACTGAGCAATTTAAGTTCAGAGTTGCTAGATTGAAATCTGATCATAAACCATTGCAAGGTAGTAGATTGTAGGGGAGTTACATGGATCCTTTACTCTGGAACAGTCACTGCTTTTCAGTTTGAAGACTTTGAGGTTTGGCTGATCCCAGGGTTAAATGCTTAGAGCGGAATCTTCCCCAGTTCTGATTGACGTAGCCTATGGCAAGAAATTTGGGAGAATGCGAGTTGTCAAGCGAGTCTTTTCTGAACGTTGGAACTGACAAGTCTCATTTTCCAACTGTACCTGGGACATTGAGATGAGATTCTCACCAGTTAGTGATGAGAGGCCTGTAATCCTCATTATTATCTGATCTTTCCTCGTGAATATGCACTATCTTGTTGTCTCACCTGCCAGACAGATCAAGATGTTGAGAATCCCTGACGTGAAGGACTCCTGACCTCATCCTTGGACACGCGGCACCAACATGTCAGGGCACACTCCATGGACAGCAACTACGTGGCCCCAACATTAGCACCTAGTGTGTGCCAGTCTCACTACATCATCATGGCACATCTTCCATCTACTTCCAGCTTGTTTTTGCACTTTGGTGCTGTACTTTGGAGCATACCAGCACCTTGCTGTCACTGCAGTGCTGCTAGGATGCTTTGGACACAGCGGCAGACAGCCCAGCTCGTGCATTGGACTTGGGAGCTTCTCCAGGCTTCACTGTCCATTGCTTACCATCTTCTCACTCTGTGCCTGTCTTGCCTTTTTGTACTTTGTCCCCCTGTCAGCCAGCCAGAGCTTAAAAAGCACACAGTACCGCTGCCTTACCTTGGTGTTCAGCACAGACACAAAGCTAGAATGCTGTACATGGTTGTCAGCATCCATCAGTCATGGAAAAGGACAACTTGCTGTAAGGCAGCACCTCTGTAGGGTACACCAGTGGCCTACACAATAAACGCACTGGATATACATCGACTCAATAGCCTTGTCTTAAAGGTGATGGAGTGGGTGGTTGGGGGCGTGGTGGTGGTGATTGATGAGGTTTTCCATCAGTCAGGAATGGTCAGTGGTTAGTCAAGGACATCGTTCAGGGCACTGTCAGTCGGCCACAAAGGTGACCATGGTCAGGATCCGCTCCTTGCACGGGGTGACGGGCCAAATGTCGGACACCACTTCACCACCTGGCCCTGGTTTGATACAAAAGGAAGGATTGAGTGAGATGAAAGTAGCTGGCACAGTTGTTAGTTCAGGTGTATGTGGGGTGAAGGTGGTGACGTGTCCTGAATGAGCGAGTAGGAGGTGCAGAGACGATCCAGGTTTCATTGTGTGTGGGGGTTTGGGGTGAGTGACAGCACGTGAGGGTAAATATTGCATGCAGAGTCAGAGTGGTAAACAATAAATTAGGTAGAACTGTCAAATGATATTTTGTCGAAAGAGTCAGTCGAGTTGGGATCCAAATTAAAATGCAGAACCACAAAGCTCTATAACAACTCTGGAAATGTCTGTGAAATAAAATCAACAATCATCCGTTCAAATTCTACTTCTAAATATTGCTCCTCTTAGGAGTTTACAAAATCATCAGTCAAAGCCAGTGAAATTCCGATGAAATATATGGCTCCATTTCGGCTGGTCAATTCAGTGGTCACTTGCCTTTAAAGGACGTGGAGTTATATGATCAATCATAACATCTAATTAATCACAGTTAACCTACCCGAAAGCATCTAATTTTGACAGTTAAAGTTGGCAAGATCTTTTAATTCCTGACTCCACAACCCCAAGGTCACAGACTGACCGACCTGATGTGTTTTACTTAGGCTTCTGAGTTACAAATCCACACTGCCTCCCTATCCCAACATTGTCACTAAAGATCTCAACTCCTAAGAAATATAAAATTCAGAAAGGCACTAAAAGGCTAAAATGAAAGCTACTTTTTAAAAAATTCCCTTCTGATGTTCTATAGATGTCCACTGAAACTCACTTTCACAGCCACATCTCCTGACTCAGTGGTTATCTCCAGTTCTGACTTATTACACGTGGGTTCCAAGTGCAGTTCCATCTTGAATATTTCATATCCACCCAAGATTATTGGTATCACTCTCTCTGGGATTGTTGTTCTTAGTATAGTCTAAGATTCACATTGAATGCCATGCAACCATACATGTGCACTTTCCACCTCTATCTCCAGAACCAGTAGGCCCTTTCACAGGCCTCCAATGTTCTTTCTCCATCTGGACCTGTCCCTCTGGCCTCTTGCCCATGCTTGATCTTTTCATTGAGAACTGGTTGTGTGAACTTGACTGTCTTAATCTTGCTGCGCGCCCCCCCCCCCCCCCAACTCACTAACTCTAAGCCATCGCTGACTGAACTTTCTGCAACCTATTCCCTTTGGTCTCGTCCAGACCTTGTTATCAAACCAGCTGGCAGGGCTGTGCCCATTGTTGGCTGTTGTACTGACCTCTCAAACCCAGGGACACGCTGACATTTCATCCTCCCTCCTCTTGGACCATGACCCCACCAGTGAACATAAATGCTTTGTTTCAAGGATTGTCATTGACCTCATCTCCTCTGGAGATCTTCCGTCCCCAGCTTTCCACCTCAGTCCTCCAATTCTAACTTCTTCCCAAAATCCAGTATCCGGACAATCCTGGTAGAACCATCTTTCCAGTGAGTTGTGTGGGTAGTGGGCATGTGAGTTGTGAGTGCTGGTTAAAACCCTTGGACTAAATAAAAAGGGGCCTGTTTCAACTCAGCAAATTCAAATTGTTGTGGGGATTGGTGTACGTACATACAGATCCAAAACACATCCTTCATTTTAAAAGGCCTCCAGAGTTGGCATGACTCCAGGCAAACCCAGTTCAATGCCTTGATAGTAAGGTGTGAGCCTTCTATTGCCTAAGCTGTAGTATTGATTGCAGTGCCCTGTTGCCCCTCTAGTTTTGACATCATGCTTACCATCCTTAAAAGCGTAACAAGCCTGCATTTTGCTCAAGAATTGGCCACTTCTGGAATACTTTGCTCAGTTCTTGTTGTCCTATTAAAGGAAGGATATTATTAAGCTGGAGAGGGTTCATAAAAGGAGGTCACTGGTAATGGAGGGTTTGAGTTGTAAGGAGAGGCTGGATAGTCTGGAATTTAGTCACTGGAGTGTCAGAGATTGAGGGGTGACCTTATGGACGTTCATAAAATCATGAGGCATATAGATAAGGTCAACGGCAGGTATCTTTTCCTTAGGGTGGGGGGCATATTTTAAGTTGAGAGGAGAAAGATTTTAAATAGACATAAAGGGCAACCTTTATACGCGGAGAGTGGTTTGCTCGTGTAATGAACTGCCAGAGAAAGTGGTGAATGAGTATACAGTTACAAGGTTTAAAAGACATTTGGATAAGTTCACGAATAAGAAATGTTTGGAAGGATATGGGCCAATCATAAGCAGGTGGGACTGGTTTAATTTGGAATGATGGTATCACAGACTAATTTGTCTGAAGGGTCTGTTTCCATGCTGTATGACTCTGAGTTAAGGGAAAATCATCATTGTGCATGCAATGCCCATTTTAATCCCAACATAGAACAAAACCTACCCTAATTATCAAAATGAAATTGGTAAACATTTGAAGGGTAAACATTGCAGGGCAACAAAGCAAGAATGGGAAGTTAGTCAAAAGACCTGACCCCGGCTTGGTTGGCCAAATAGCAGCTTTCTGTGCTGTAAAAGCCTATGATCTTTCTAAATTGATAAAGAAAAGGTGATTTCCTGTTGTAGCAGCAAAGAGAGGCTGTTTGTTAAGAGGCAAGTGCAGTTTGTTGGAAAGAAGTGAGAAGGAGAGCTCACCTTTGGACTGTCAGACTGAAAGAGTGGCACGGTAGCTCAGAGGTTAGCACTAAAGCTTCACAGTACCAGGGACCTGGGTTTGATCCCAACTTCGGGCAACTGTGTGGAGTTTGCATGTTCTCCCCGTGTCTGTGTGGGTTTCCGCTGGGTGCTCTGGTTTCCCCGCACAGTCCAAAAAATGCATAAATTAGGTGGATTGTCCATGCTAAATTGCCCATAGTGTTCAGGGATGTGAAGGCTAGATGTATGAACCACAGGAAATGCAAGTTTACAGGGACAGGGTAGAGGAATGGATCTGGGTATGATGCTGTTCGGAGGGTCAGTGTGGAATTTTTGAGTTAAAAAAGGCCTGTTTCCATGGGAATTCTATGATGAACCATTCAGCAAAACCTGGCTCTCTTGCTGACTTGAGTTCACAATTATGGGTTTTAAGTGAAGTTTGGTTTCAACTGCCTCTGATTAAATTGCTTTACACTCTGTTCACAGGCATGGAAAGTCACGGAGAAGCTGAAATTCGGATCCATATCAACTGTAGCCATTGTGAGTCAGACAACTGTGTACGGGACCAAGAGGCCAAGAAGATCGTGTGTCTGTGCCTGGGTGGGAAAGTTTTAGCCAAAGATAATGTTACCTGTACAGGTAAGAAATAAATTTCAAGAAATTAGTGAGGTGTTGGTATAATTGATGTTTATCTGTATGTTATCGGAATGATTTTGCATTGTCAGTGAAGTGACATTTGGCTTTCTGTTGTTTGTACAAAGGATGATTTTCTGTGTATTCTTTGTGGAATAGAGGTTTATGTCTGTGTTGTCTGTGAAATGGATGTTTATGAACCATGTGTAATGGAGGTTGTCTCTACACTCTGTAAAGTATGTTTGTCTCTAATGTCTGTGTAAAGAATGCCTGGCTCTGAACAGATTGCGTATTGATTGCTTGTCTATGTATTAGTGATTATCTCGGTACTGTCTGTGTAATGAATGCCCATCCCTGTACAGTATGTATTGAAAGCTTGTTTCTGAACAATCTGCATGATAGAGGTTTGTCCCTGTGCTCTCCAGTGATTGCTGGCCTCTGTAATGTAAATGTGATCATGTTTGACTCTGTATTGTTCAATTCTATAATGTAGGTATAATGACAGGAGTTTTCACCTTGTTTTTAATGAATTTAACTAATTAAAATGAATGAGGGCCTATTATTTACAAGCAACTCCTTCTCTGTATTAGTGATAATGATGAAGGGTCTAGGCCCGAAACGTCAGCTTTTGTGCTCCTGAGATGCTGCTTGGCCTGCTGTGTTCATCCAGCTCCACACTTTGTATTCTCCTTCTCTGTATTGCCTGATCATTTATTTTCTTCTATTGGAATGGATTTTTAAAAAATCAGTTAATAGCCAGATTACTGAATGTAGGTGCAATCTAGTTGCAATTGATATATGGATATATTATCAGCAATTGGTGGGAATACAGTGTGTTTCGAAGAGTGCTGATGGAAATCGGCCTACTGTACTTGGCCATTGTCCTTGTGGTCTATAATATCTGCCACTTATTACATTGAAAATGAGCCACCATGGCTTTCAAAACAATTGTTTTTTTTCAGTGATCATAGTATGTTGATAATAGAAACCTACTTGCATGTGAATGAAAGGCTTAATGAGTGCTTGTTTTATCTCCCTATTTATCCACAGTTCCTGGAAGTGCCATTCAAGAAAGTCATCTTCCTTTCTCCCTCATAATTGTCGTGGTTACGTCCACCATTGTTACTGGTGTAGTTCTAACCTGTGCTGGACTTGCTCTCAGTAAGAATTTCATTAAACTTTGTACTGCACAGCTCCCTTCTCAACAAACATTTCACAAACTATGAGCTCTGGAGAATTTTACTTTTTGGTTTTAAAGTGTTGTTGATAGTTGCTTTCTCCAATAACGCCATTCTGTTCATGAATGCATCATTGAAAACATTTATTCATTTGTTTCACTTCCTCCAGTCCACCCATATCTGACACAGCTAGGGAAGAAAGTTATCAACACAAGAGATAATAATGTAAATTGGGAAACATATGGCTATATCTTTAATTCCATTAAAATTCTTTGGAGAGATGGAGTGCTTAGCTTTGTCAATTCCAATCTGTACCAGAGCTGGTCACCCAGATGTTGAAGTTGGGAAGACCTGGTGTGCATATTTCAAAGTGCATAGAATATCAACTGTTAAGATAATAGGACAACTTGCATTTATATCGCACTTTTAACAGAGTGAAATATCCCAAGGTTCTTCCCTGGAGTGTTGTCAAACAAGAACTAAGCCAAGGAAGGATATAATAAAACAGGTAGCCAAACGGTTGGACAAAGAATTGTCAGAGATAGTTGTTCTTACAGACACACTTAAAGAAAGAGAGAAATGTAGACAGGTAGACATGATTAAGGTAGGACTTCCCAAGGTTAGGTCCGAGGGATCTGAAGGAACAGCCGTTAATGGTGAAAGAATGATTATTGGTGAAGCAACTGATGGAGCACTAAGATCTGATGGAGCACTAAGATCTAAGATTTTGTAATGTTTGAAGGAAGCTAGGCAAGATCAAGGAATCTCAACAAGAAGAGGAGGAAGTTAAATGTGAGGCCAGCAAGGACAGGGTTGATGCAGAAACATGATGTGATGAAAGTTAGAATCCTGGAGCTACCTCAGGATAAGATGAAAGAAAATATGAATCAAATCTCATTCCTCCGATTCTGTCTATCACTTGTCTTATCTACCTGCATTTCAGAGGTCACAAGGATTTTGCCTATTTTACCCCATCGTTCAAATTATTCCAATTACTTAGCACTGTTTAAGCCAAACTGCCTTTCATTTTGGTTTCCAACTTGCTTTTAGTTCATATTGGCTGGTTATAATATCTTTACTTATTTTAAAATAATAATTGTTTCAGCAATGTCTTTCCATAAATGTTTTATTGTTAGGCTGTATGATACTGGACTTTGTGAGGAACGTAGGAACAGGAGTTGGCCATTCAGCCCATCTAGCCTACCCTGCCATTTAATACATTCATGGCTGATCGAACATCTCAATGCCTTTTACCCGTCCATTACCATAACCCTGTATGATATGGATTGCTTGTGTTGGACTAGGGTGGACAAAATCAGAAGTCACACAACACCAGTCTACCAGGTTTATTTGGAATGTCAAGTTTTTGGAGCGCTGCTCTTTCTTCATGCAAAGTGACTTCTAACTATAACCCTGAAAGCCATTGGTAATCAGAAATATATCAGTCTCTACTTTAAGCATAATCAAAGACTGAGCCTCTACAGCCATCTGTGCTAGAGAATTCCAAAGATTCACAACCTTCTGTATATAAAAAAAACTTTATCTCGGACCTTAGACCATATTTATAAATTGTGTCGACCGGTTCTAGTCTGCGCAACCAGTGGAAACATTTTTCCTGCACCTGCACTGTATATCCGTTTAAGTATTTTGTAAGTCATAAAATACCTGAATTTAGATCATCTTTAATCTTCTAACCCCAGAGGAAATTAAGCCTGACCTATGAAACATGCCCCCACAATTTAACCTTGTGGTTTCTGTAACTTTTGATGTATCTGTTCTGCACCCACTCCAAGGCCTGTTCCTGTGAGGTCCAGTGCTGATCTAGTCATCCAGATGTGGTCTTACCAGATCTCCAAACAGTTGTAATGTCACTTCCAACACTTCCGTGTTCCAGTTCTCTTTGACAAAGTCAAAATTCCATTAGCTTTTAAGGTTTACTTTATATAGTTGTTAAGTAGTTTTGGATGTTATTGAACTGGACCCCTAAATCTCTCTGCCTCTCCACAGTTCCTAGCCTCTTCCCTTTTATTTTTCTTGAATTCAAGTGGAAGTCCTACATTAGCCTCCATCTGCCACATTTTTGTCCACTCACTTAATCTATCAACACCACTTTGCCACATTTTTCTCCCGTCTGACATATGTACTGCACCATCTACCTTAGACTCCCATTTCTGTTCCCCAGTTGGTTGAGCAGAGATGGGAAACATCCTGACTCCCTAATTCCCAACTTTTGAAAATGCTGCCCATGCTTCCATTTTCCATCCAAGGTGGATGTGGAGCTTGAATGGGAGTTGGGTCATGCGAAGGAGGTTGCCAGTTTCCCAACGGTGGGCAAACCTGCCTCAGGGCTCCAGAAGCCAGGCCAATGAGTAAAATAATGGAGTAAAACACAATACCTTCAGTCCTTGTCCGTAAATGGTCAGCTGCCTCTATGAATGATGCAAGCATTAATCATTGTCCACCTTGCAAAAATGGGAATTGATGGGTCTCAGGACTAAGGATTTCCAATGTCTTCTGCAATTTTTTGCACTGTGGAAAGAGTCTCTGTTCTGGTGAAAATCTTGGCCTTGGCATCATCAGCAAATTCAGACCCTTCATTCAAACCATTTATAAAGCTGTAGTTTCAGTACAGATCCCTGATGGGCATCACAATTCACATTCTAACAAACTGTATGTATTAAACCATTAAACCTGCTCCGCCTGCTACTTTCTAACCAATTCTTTAACCAAGCCAGTAGGTTGCGTCTAATTTGTTACACCATTTTCACTTACACTTTCATAAATGTGCATTTAATATGTCAATACTTTTATTCCATATCAACTTGAGTTTATTTTTCTCGAATTTTACTCTGATTTTTCACTTTCAAACAAATGTTATCTCTGCTCTGCTGCCCACACTGGCTGCTCATCTAATATTCCACCAATGCTAAAAACCCATCAGTTAAATGGTCATTACTTAGGTAACAGCCTTGAAAACCTTGAATCTCAACTACCTTAACTTGTTATCCAGGCCCTCACTTTCTCAGTATGGATACCTCAGTGGTAAACAGGAGTAAGGACAGTTGCTAGTTTCATCCTCCCCAACCCAGGATGTAGCATCTGCACTACCCAAAGCCATGAGCTAGATATCAGCACAGACCAAGGATGGAGTGTGGGATTTGTCTGATCTGCACAGTTCAACAAAACTTTATATAAGCTTAATGAATTGCAAGGAAACCCTGTATTACTTAATCATAAAGCAGATGAATTACCAGTAATCTGAATTATATGCTTATTTAATTGAGTCTGAACAAATATCTGCTGGTAGATGTTTTATCTCATAACTGTGTCAATATCAGTTCAGTAGATAGTTGTGCTGTAGATTACCTGCAACCATATCCAAATTAACAAAAGCCTGATACAATTCACAGATCCTGAACTTCTGTCTTGAATTTTTAGGTGAGCAGAGGCATTTTTCTGTGCCCTGCATTAGTTTGCAAAAAAAATGTATTTACCAGGAGGTATATTTGTGTCAGGCAATAATTCTATGTAATTAGAGCTGAGCCATGGATTTTGCATTTTTCTGCTTTGGCTTCAGCAACCGTAAAGCTTAGTATTTTGTGAAGCTGCTGACCTCCTAAGGGTGCAGCCAAGCAAGTCAGCTGGTCTCTGACATTCTGTGTATGTTTTTCTGTGCTGGCTAGGCACCTACGATGGATACACAGATGCATGTAAGGGGACCTCCTTGCATCATAATGGTGGACTTTACTTCAAAAGCTTATCATTTGTAATAAAGTAGGTTAGAATATCCTGAGGCTGTATAATACACTGTGTAAAAGCAAGTCTTACTTCTTCACTGTGAGGTTACTAATTCACCAGAAGCATGAAAGCGATTGCCTTCCAAGTTACCCACTCTCTATGTGGAAGCAATGGCTTTCTGGTATTATTATTGGACTGTTTTTCCAGAGTCCCAGTTAGTGTTCTGCAGATCTAGGTTCGAATCCTGCCAAAGCAGGTGGTGGAATTTGAATCCAATACAAAAAATCTGGAATTTAGAGACTAATGATGACTATGAATCCATTGCCGATTATTGGGAAAGACCCATCTGGTTCATGCATGCCCTGAGGGAAGGATCTGCTGTCCTTACCTGGTCTGGCCTGCATATGACTCCAGACTCTCAGCAATGTGGTTGATTCTTAATTGCCCTCTGGGCAATTAGGAATGGGCAATAAATGCTGCCTAGCCAGCGATGCCCTCATCCCTATGAATGATTAAAGAAAAAAGCAGTTACGAAAGACATTCCTTCCATTTTCTGATGGTTTGAGTTATTTCGTTCCACAACCTCAGCATTTCTCCTCATCCACCACCACCATTACCCCCTCTCCACCCCTCTACCTTGCTGTTCTAGTATAAGTTCTTTTGATTGCTTACCAGCTGCTGCCAGACTTCTAAGTGACTTTTGAATCAATGTTAATGAACAGTCTATACATAATGGTAGGGCCACAGTGCCTACATGGTCTGTTCTTTACAGGCTCCAGCCTCCTAGCAGAGTACAAGCAAATAACTAATGAAGCCACAGCTGCACTTATGGGCAATGCTGTTACTAGGTAGCGTGTTGCAGCCCCCAGGTTGGAAAGGTGAGAATTGCTGCTGACTAATGGAGCTTTGCTCATCCACCTTCACTTTGGGATGAAAGTTATTACTCTGTTATTTCACAGCCCCTAAATGTCCACAATAGCAGCTGCTTTGAGTGGGAACTGTCTCTTCACTCGATTTCCCAAAATATTTACTCATTCATCATGTTACAAGCAGTAATGCTATATGGGGGAACAGCCCAGAGTGAAATTGTTACAGAGCAGTGTAAAAACAGTTTAGGTCTTGATTTGGTTCCCCCACTTTTCAGCAAAGATCATCCAGCTTTTACTGACGATTGAACATCAGCGAAAAATGTGAGCAAAGATTAAATCTCACAGAATGCCCAGATGGATCACAATGACCATTTTTACATTGGGATCAGTCTGTTACATCACAGTTCACCTCTGAGACTCATCTATGTTTCCATCAAACCCCATCTCTACCACTCTGCCCCAAGTACTCTCCCTGTTTCTAGCATTACACAAAAGCATTTTCTTAACATACCCGATAAAACATTAAAATAAAAATATTTCCCTTTAACGGAATGTATTTCCTACCCCTCCATACACAATCTGTTAGATACAGATTTCGGCACTCTCTTCTCACTCACAATTCTCCCTTATTTGGTCATAACGAATGCTGTAGGAGGGTCATGACCTAGAACTGGATTCTCAGCAGCTGAAGAAAGAAGACTCAGGTTGGTAACGGTATCCCAAAGTTCATCACACTGAAGGAACTGGAGGCCAGTGGAGCTGCTACATCAGGATGAAGAGAGGTGAGAGTTAGTCAAGAGGATACCACTTCCACTTTACTGGACACCATCTACTTTTGTCTCTTTCATGACATCTTGTGCAGGAGAGGAGATGTGACATTGAAACTGGCGAATGGTGAAGCTTCACCATTGGAGAAAAGCTGAGGAGAGTCACCATTCAACTACATTAGCAGCACCAGGACATCCAGTGGTTGTTATTCTGCATTCTCAAATTTAGGATGCAAAGAGGCTTGAGCCATTGGGAGGACTGCAGGATGTATATTTACTGCTTAAAAGACCTGCAAAAATCTGAGAAGGATCAACACTAATCTCCTCTGAGATTTCTGCTGAATGGAAAGATTTGCAGCCAGAGTTATCAAGATTGCACTTGAGGATACAACGAAACATTCTGGATGAAAATATGAGTTGAGAGAAGCTTCAACACTGACTGCAGTTGCTTCTGACAGTGTGCTTGGAACAGTAGACGGAGATGAAGATTCCCCTGGTCTCTCATAGGAAAGCAACACATCACTCTCATGCTTCAGTACAGCTGAAGAATTTTTTTGCAGTTTGCTATTCCCTGTCCCATCAGTCAGTATCATGAGGTGCACTCTGTATGTGTCATGGTGACCACCCTGTAGAGCTGAAAGCACTGGAAGCTCCATCACATCAATAGACAAGAGTAGTGTTTCTCATTCTCAGTGTTTGTCACACAAATTGGGCTCACCATTGAAGAAAGTGAAGAATTCTGCTCACTCTGATATAGAAGAGTATCAATGAGATCTTGTATCAACAACTGGAGAGTCAGGTTTCACAGGATTTTCTTCCTTAACTGATAAAACTTGTGCTGATAGTACCATGATACAGTGTGTTTCTCCTGATTAGGAACCTTTGAAGAGAGAAGAAACCAGTCCTCTTCAGTCATGACAAGAGTTGGGTCACTGAGCTGATCAAACTCTTGACACTGCTGAGGAAGTTCTTCGAAAAATGACATTCAGTTTTTTTGGCATGAAACTTCAACTGGCAAAGAAAACTGTGGTCAATTTTCACAAAATGTCATCTAATCCCCTTTAAATGAAGGCCTGTGTACCTTGAAAAGACAGAAGTAATCCCTCACAGAATGGAATGTAGACGTCATCTGGTGTGGAGGGTCTTTTACATAAAGCTGGAACATCTGGTAGCTGCTGTAGAATACCTAGTTGGACACATTCTCAACTTAACAAGGATTTGTTTTGATTCTGTTAAAAGTCAAAAGGCTTCTTTATACGTTGACCTTTGTTGGAAAGTATTGCTTCAAATTGACCTTTTACTGGAAGTTTCAATGTTGTCTTCTTCTTGGCCAATTAATGGTCACTCCTTTTTTTGGGTGAAACCCATTAATTTTTAGTCTTACATTGCAAAACTGCTGTAAATGACTAAATGTGTCACACTGAAAGCATTGAGTGCCCCTTGTTCAGCAATTTTATTTTTTGCTTTATCTTCTGGCATGACAATGCTGACATTTTTAAATGGCAGTTTCCACCCTTTCCCCAATTTTGATGGGTTTCTTATTGGCCCAGGGGGATGTCTGAGGCCTAGCCAACTGATGGGCTCAGACTGAGCTGCAACATGGCCTGAAATCACATTCAGTTTCTTGGCCTCCTAGTCTGCTGGACCACTTGCTCTAATACTAAGCCTTCTTTAGATGGTGAAAAATCAGAATATCTGTTGTCTAGGATTCCGACCACTCTTCAATCTTGACTAAGCTCATTTTCAATGTGCTGTAGTTGCATGAACTGGCCAATCTACGTATTTCATTGATAAAGGAGTTTGCTGATTCCCCTAGCTGCCGGGACCACTGGTTGACATGGGAATATTGAACAAGATTTCTCGTGGAACTAAAGTAAAAATCAAATGCTGCTAGAACTGACTGGAAATTTGTGAGGTTTTATCCATGTCTTTCGAGGTAAGGATGTTGTCAACAATGGGGCCCATTGCATGTCGAAAAGTGCTCACCTGAAGCTGTTGCTGCTTGAATCGGAAGTCTGAAGCTGTTCTTGCCTGTATAAATACATCTTCCATAACTCCTGTCTAGGTGATTATACTGGTTTTTGATGGCTTTGAAAGGGGTATGGAAGACCTAGGGACTCGCATGAACATGGCCCTCTTTGGATTATTCCTCAGTTTTGTTGTCATCAATTGAATACATTGGAGAAGCCTTGACATTTTTGCTTCATGGTTTCTCAAACTTGCCTCACGGTTGCCCAATGTTACTTCCCTGAGAAAATACCTTTTGTCTACTTTAGACTTAGTCTGCACCACCGCTGTTGTGTTCAAGAGTGGGATCTTTGAATCTTCATACAACTCAGGTCAGACTTTTAGGTTATTTTACAACAATATTGATTAAGTACTGCATGGTAAGTCTGCAGTGCAGCATACTTTATGCTGTATAGGTCTTAACCTCCTCGCACAGTACTAGCAAATATCTACTGAGATCACATTACTCACCTCAGTGGCTTATCTACATAATTATTAAATCCATTCTCCACATCGCTCTCTTGTTCCTGTGAATTTGATCTGATTTATGTTTGTCACATATACCAAGGTACAGTGAAAAGTATTGTTTTGAGTGCTATCCAGACAAATCATACCTTTATATAAGTATATCAAGGTAATAGAACAGAATGCAAAATATAGTGTTATAGCTACAGAGAAGATGCAGAGAAAGATCAACTCTAATATATGAAAAGTTCATTCATAATGTAATTCCTCTCTTCAAGAAAGGAAATAGGGAAATCCCTGGCAATTATAGACCAGTAAGTCTCACGTCTGTCGTCTGCAAGGTGTTAGAAAGGATTCTGAGGGATAGGATTTATGACCGTCTGGAAGAGCATGGCTTGATCAAATACAGTCAACACGGCTTTGTGAGGGGTAGGTCATGCCTCACAAACCTTATCGAGTTCTTTGAGGATGTGACTAGAATAGTTGATGAGGGTCGAGCTGTGGATGTGGTGTATATGGACTTCAGTAAGGCATTTGATAAGGTTCCCCATGGTAGGCTCATTCAGAAGGTCAGGAGGAATGGGATACAGGGGAACTTAGCTGCTTGGATACAGAATTGGCTGGCCAACAGAAGACAGCGAGTGGTAGTAGAAGGAAAATATTCTGCCTGGAAGTCAGTGGTGAGTGGGGTTCCACAGGGCTCTGTCCTTGGGCCTCTACTGTTTGTAATTTTTATTAATGACTTGGATGAGGGGATTGAAGGATGGGTCAGCAAATTTGCAGACGACACGAAGGTTGGAGGTGTCGTTGACAGTATAGAGGGCTGTTGTAGGCTGCAGCGGGACATTGACAGGATGCAGAGATGGGCTGAGAGGTGGCAGATGGAGTTCAACCTGGATGAATGCGAGGTGATGCATTTTGGAAGGTCGAATTTGAAAGCTGAGTACAGGATTAAGGATAGGATTCTTGGCAGTGTGGAGGAACAGAGGGATCTTGGTGTGCAGATACATAGATCCCTTAAAATGGCCACCCAAGTGGCAGGGTTGTTAAGAAAGCATATGGTGTTTTGGCTTTCATTAACAGGGGGATTGCGTTTAAGAGTCGTGAGATCTTGTTGCAGCTCTATAAAACTTTGGTTAGACCGCACTTGGAATACTGCGTCCAGTTCTGGTCGCCCTATTATAGGAAAGATGTGGATGCTTTGCAGAGGGTTCAGAGGACCAGGATGCTGCTTGGACTGGAGGGCTTATCTTATGAAGAGAGGTTGACTGAGCTTGGTCTCTTTTCATTGGAGAAAAGGAGGAGGAGAGGGGACCTAATTGAGGTATACAAGATAATGAGAGGCATAGATAGAGTTGATAGCCAGAGACTATTTCCCAGGGCAGAAATGGCTAGCACGAGGGGTCATAGTTTTAAGCTGGTTGGTGGAAAGTATAGAGGGGATGTCAGAGGCGGGTTCTTTACACAGAGAGTTGTGAGAGCATGGAATGCGTTGCCAGCAGCAGTTGTGGAAGCAAGGTCATTGGGGTCATTTAAGAGACTGCTGGACATGCATATGGTCACAGAAATTTGAGGGTGCATACATGAGGATCAATGGTCAGCACAACATAGTGGGCTGAAGGGCCTGTTCTGTGCTGTACTGTTCTATGTTCTGTGTTCTATAAGAGAGATAAAATCAGGGAAGAAGCTGTTCTTGAATCTGTTGGTACATGTTTTCAAATTTTTGTATCTTCTGCTCAATGGAAGATGGTGGAAGAAAGTATAACTGGTGTATGGTCTTTGATTATGTTGGTTGCTTTCCTGAGGCAGTGGGAAGTGTAGATAGAGATTACGTTTATCCCTTCACTATACTGAGAAAGGTTGTCAACTGTCTTCTGCTGCTCCCTCTAGGCTACTGTCTGGGTTAATTATTTTTCCTATACTCTTCAGAACCCCTGATTACGTAGGAGTAGAATGTTTCCCACTTCTTCATCCTAACACATTACTGGATGATATTTTGGTCCAGATTTACTTAAATTGCATTGTATCATTTTTGTCTATACTTTTACATTTTCAAAAATAGATCCCATATAAATTCAGAACAAATATACTTGTGTGGCCTTTGTAATATCACATACTGGTTGTTTCAGTGTGTCAGTATCTATTGTAGTTCCATTATAGGTTATAATTGGTGCATGTCAAACTGATATCCTTCATGCTTGAACAAGATAGCTGGTTTTCAAACCCTTTAGAAGTAACAATTTTGAACACAGAGAGCTGGATGGAAGCAGCTTTAAATGCATAATTTGAATATTGAGAGTCAGCACAGTATTGTCCCCAGTAAGCTACCTGAACGTAGAAGGTTGAGACCAATTTGACCTGACTAACAATTATAAACCTGATGTACTTGTTCCAGAAGATCAGGGCCAGCAATGCGTATGTGGTTCCTTCAGCGATATGACAGGTTGTATGGTAGGTTCGGTATTTGGATTGGGTGCCTGCATTATTGTAGGCAGGCTGAATTGTGCTGCAACTAAAGTCTGCCCTCTTTTCTGATGATGGCCAATTATCCCTCCTCATCAACCTTAACTTGCCTGAGGCCTTTGATGGAGTTGACCACACTATCCTGAGAAACATAGGAATTAGGAGCAGGAATAGGCACCTCCACTTTGTGTCAATTTTGGGCCCGCTCTGCCATTTAACAAAATCATGGCTGATCTTATCCTGGTCTCAATTCCACTTTACTGCCTGCTTCCCATAGCCCTTTATTCTGCTTTTCAGCAGAAACATATCTATTTCTTTCTTGAATCTATCGAGTGACTCTGCTTCCACTTCATTCTTTGGCAGTAAATTCCACAGATTCATAACCTTCTGAGAGAAATAGATTTCCCTCACTATCTGGTCGCATTTTATACCCATGCCATGTTGTTTGAGACTGTCCCACAAGGGGGAACATTTGTTCCACGTCCACCTTATCAATCCTCTTTAGCATTTTATCTGTCTCAATCAGCACCGCGCTCCCCCCCCCCCCCCCCCCCCCCCACCGCGCGCACTGCAATTCTTCTGAATTTCATCGAGTCCAAGCTCAAACCATTCAATCTCTCCTCATGTGACAGCCATATCATCCCTGGTGAACCTCCTCAGAACTGCCTCCAGTGCCACTATCTCCTTCCTTGAATATGGAGATAGAACTGGACACAGTACTCCAGATGTGATCTCACCAATGCTTTATATAACTGTAACAACACTTTTTTTAAACTTTATAATCCACCCCTTTTGCAATAAAGTCAGGATTCCATTTGCACTTATTATTTGCTGCACCTGCATTCCCATTTTCTGAGATTCATGCACAAACACTCCCAGATCTGTCTGCACTGATGCACTTTGAATCTGCTTCCCATTTCAATAAAAAATTGCCTTTTCGTTTTTCAGCCAAAATGGACAACCTCACACTCATCCATATTAAACTCTATCTGCCAGATTCTGGCCCATTCTCCTCATCTACTAATATTCATCTATAAACTCTTTATCTCGTTATTTTTATCTCCCTGCTTTCCTACTTATTTTAGTATCATCTGTGAACTTTAAGTTACACTGGAACCTCAAGTATTCACAAATGAATGATCTGCAAGCAGGAACTAAACCCCCCAACACCCCACTAGTTGCAATTTGGCAAGTGGAGAAGAGCCCATTTATCCTGATCCTCTGATTTCTATCAGTCAGCCAATCCCCTACCCAAGCCAATACTGTATCCTTAACCCCCTGGGATCTGACCTTCTGGATCAGTATTTTATGCAGCACCTTGTCAAATACTTTTTGGAAGTCTAGATATACCACTTCCACCGGATCCTCATTACCTACCTCGCTGGTTACATCCTCAAAGAACTCTAGCAATTTTGTCAAGCATGACTTGCCCTTCATGAAACTGTGCTGACACTGCTGAATTGAGCTTTGTTTTTCCAAGTGTTTAGTTATCCCCTCCTCCTTTATGATTGATTCCAGCAAATTCCCCACTACAGAGATCAAACTAACTGACCTGTATGTTCCCAACTTTTCCCTATCTCCTTTTTTGAATAAGAATGTTATATTAGCATAGTTTCAATCCATGTAGCTTTCCAGAATCCAGGAAATTTTGGAAAATCATGACTAACGTATCCACTGTCTCTACTGCCACCTACTTTAATACCCTAGGGTGCAGGCCATCAAGCCTTGTGGACTCGTATGCCTTTAATCCCAGAAGTTTACCTTCTCCAAATTCCTCTGTGGTAACTGTGGTTTTTAGGAAGAAATTATTATTTTCCACTGTGAAAACAGAGACAAAACACTGGTTTAGTGCGTCTGCCATTTCTGATTTGCCAGTGTTACCTCATCATTTTTCTCCTCTAAAGGGACAATATATTACTCTCACTATTTCTTACTTTTTGTATGCTATAGAAGTTTTTGGTATCAGTGCTGATGCTAGTATTCTTTCATAGTTCATCTTAATTCTTGATTTTGTTTTTAGTTATGCTTTGCTGACATTTAAAGTTCTCCCAATCCTCCAGAGTGCTACTAACTTTTGCAGTATTATATGCCCTAGTTTTTACCTTTAAGCTATCCTTGACTTCTTTGTTAAGCCATGGATGATTTTTCACCTTCTCACAATTCCTCCTCTTTTCTGGAATGTATAATTTAATTGAGAGATATTTAGGACCTCCCTAATCATTTGCCACTGATCTTCAACTGTCCTACCATTTAATATTTTTGCCTAGACCACTTGGGCCAACTCCTTCCTCAGGCTTTTATAATTTACCTTTGCCTAACGATAAAACTCCCATATGTGACTCTGTCTTCACTCTTTTAATCTGAATTTGAAACTCTAGCATATTGTGGTCTCTGCTTCCAAGTGGATCCTTAACCACGAGACCATTTATCAAGCCATTTTTGTGACATAATACCAAATCTAAAATAACCAGTTCTTTGGATGGCTCCATGATATATTGTTTAAGAAACAGTCCCTCATACATTCTATGAACCTTTGTTCGAGGCTACACTTTCCAAAGTAATTAATCCAATCAAATGCTTATTGAAATCGCTCATAGTTACCAAATTGCCCTTCTCACAAACCTTCATTATTTTCTGATTTATATTATGCCCTACTTTAGAAGGGGCCTGTAAATTAGTCCTACCAAGGGGTTACTTGCCTTGAATTTAATTTCCAGCCAGACTAAGTCAACATTTTGGTCCCTAGTGCTAATATAATTTCTTAATATGGCCTTGAAATTATCCTTAACGAATATAGCAATTCCATCCCTTGCTCCTTCTTGTCTGTCCAATCAGAATACTGAGGAGCCTTAGATATTTAACTTCCCAGTCCTGATTTTCCTGTAACCACATTTCAGTAATCCCCACCAGGTTGTATTCATTTGTCTCTACTTGTGCCATCAGCTGAATGCTGCGTGTATTTAGGGATAAGGTTTTCAAATAAATTCTACTGGTTTGCCTTTGTGTTTTAATATTTTCTTGTGCACCACACTTTTCTCACTCTCCATCCCTATTTATTAATCCCTGATAGCACTGAACCTCATCTCTAACATTTACTCCAACTTTCAAGTCACGTTTTGATCTTTTATGCTTCCTTCCCTCACCATGGTCGTGAGACTGGCCTTGGCTGTTTATCCTATTAACCTTTACCTTCTGCTTAATTTATGATCTGTTGTTTTGGTCCCCAACCCTCTGTTTATTAATTTCAATTCACCTGAGTTGCACTAGCAAACTTCCTCACCAGGATGCTGGTGCCCCTCCAGTTAAGATGCAACCCATCCTTTTTGGTTTACAGGTCTCGTGAAAGAGATCCCAATGATTCAAAATTCTGAAACCCTCTTTCCTGCACCGGCTTTTTAGCCAAGTGTTAAATTGTATTATCTTCCAATTCCTTGTGTAATCCCGAGATTACAACCCTGGAGGCTCCTGTTTTGCAAATTACAGCCTAGCTCCCTTAACTCCTTGCAGGACTTCGTCACTCATCCTACCTATGTCATTAGTACCTATGTATACCATGACCTGTAGCAGTTCACCCTCCCTCTTCAGTACATCCTGGCACCAGGGAGGCAACACTTTATTCTTGGAGTTTTGTTTGCAGCTGCAGAAATACCTGTCTATGCCTCTCACTGTTGAGTTTCTGACCACCACTGTTTGCCTGCATGTTGAACCATCCTTATGTACAACAGAGCCAAAATTGGTGCCATTCTTCTGACTACTGCAGTTGTCGCCTCCTGATAGGCATTCCTCACTCCATCCCGTCCTGAACAGTACCTAAAATAGTATACCTGTACAAGAGGAGCAGGGGGCACCTGCATTGACTGCCTGCCCCTTGTGACCATCACCCATCTATCTGCCTCAACTTTGGGTGTGGCCACCTTCCCTGAAACTCCTGTCTATAACCCTTTCAGCCTCCTGCATGTTTCGAACTGTGTCCACCTGCAGCTCCAGTCGACCTGAGTGATCTGTTCAGGGCTGAAGTTGTATACACTTCCTGCAAATGCAGTCATCTAGGACAGCTGACCTCTCCTGGAGTTACCATATGTTGCAGGTCGAGCACGTGATGCCTCTGACTGCCATTTTCACCTTCTAGTTACTGTTTAATTCAGAAAAGTATATATGTAAACTCTCCCATCCCTTTATTTTATTGGTTTAGTGGTTTTATTGGTTTATTGGTCCAATGGCTCTCCTCTGGCATCCAGCTGGGTGGGACTGAACTTGCCTTGTTCCATTTTTATAGCCAAAGAATGAACTGCAGTGGCCTTTCCTTCCTGCTCCTGGACTATTACCTTTGATGTATTATAAGGATCAATCCCTGTAGCCCATCTATTTCAGAACTACATGCTACCCCCACCCCCTCAGTAACAACTTCTCAAGGTATGCTACATTCTACATGTAGGCTGTCAGCTGTGCCTCCATTTCTCTGAAACCCGCCACTATCTCTGATCTATCACAGTGCTTGCCCGACTGTTTGAACTACAGTTTGAAAAAGATTATTCTGTCTAAATGTAGGGATGACTGAAGCCATTGCCTTCAATATTCTCCAGGTGCCCACCTTCGATTTCATCTATCCCTGGAGATGGAACCTTGGATGTACCTGTCCAAGAACTGGGCTTCCAAATACATACCCACTCCATGCCTGAGATTGCCAACTTTCATTTTAGTAACCTCCATTGTCTCCACCTCTGGAACATTGATTAAAAGCTTATATGGTAAAGCCCATCTGATCGGCCTCCCACATTTCACCCTCCATCAATTAGAGTCCATCCAAAACTTTACTGCCTGTGTCCTAACTCGTACTGAATCACCCATCAACCGGTGCTTGCTGACATACATTAATTCCTAGCCTGGCAACAAGTCCATTTTAAAACTTTCATCTATCTTCTTAACTCCCAGTATGACCTCTCTTTCTGCCTTTGCAATCTACTGTAGCTGCACAAACCTTGGAGTTTTCGGCCTTTCTCAAATTCTGGCTTCCCTCTAACTCTGCTTTTAGGTATTCATCCATAACTTCAGTTTCTTAGGCCTTGAACTTGGAATTCCTTCACTAAACTTTCTGTTGCTTCACCTGTCTCTTCTCCTTGTAAGCTAATGCTTAATACTTTCCTTTTAGACCAAACTTTCCATCGATTGTCCTAATATCCCATTTAAGTGACTTAGCATTAATTTTTGATTGATAATATTCTTGAGATGTACCTTGGGATGTTTTGCCACATTAAAATTACCAATAAATGCAAGTAGTTGTTGTGGGAAAAGGTAACCTATAATTTAGAGTGTATCAGGGTTTCAAATATTAATGAATACCAGCAATAGGTTGTGTCTTAAAGCAGCTAAGAAGAGCTGGTATTTCTGGGTATTAATTGAAGGGCTGTGTCAGTGGGTAACTACGGACTGTTTCCAATGGAGTTTAATAGTGAGGCTGTATTTTCTCCTGCTACTCCACTATTGCTAACAAGGAGAGGTTGAAATTGTTGACCATAACACAGAACTAAAGAATGGTATTGCTCTAGCTCACATCCTGATCAAAAGGATTGTTAAAGAGCCTTGCAATCTTGTTCATCCTCAGAATGGATAGTTGGGGTCTTGGTAACTCAGTACTGCACTGAAGTATTGCCTTGAATGTATGTTCAAATGTTGAAATGAAATTTGAGTACACAAATGTCTAAATCGAGAAGGGACAGTGCTACTATTGAGCCAATTTGACATGCGTTTACCTGATAATTGTCAAAAAGGAATTTGATATATATTTGAAGAGATTGTTTAAAAAGTGAGAAAGGACAGGCGAGCAGGAATAATTGGAGAACTCTTTCATAGAGGTAGTAGATCAATGGTCCAAATGGAACAAATGGCCCTCTTTCGAGCTGGAAATCCAGCAAGGGAATCTGAAAGAAAAAAACATATCTCCACACATGAAAAGTCAATTAGTAAATCAACACCAAGTCTTTCTTCTTAATGTTTGTTTTAATAACCATTACTTTTTGCTGCCGAGTTTACTCTTGCTAATACTCTTGCTGTTTAGCACTCTTGTTATCATACTGAAGTATTGTCTTCACCATATCATGGACCTCAATAGTTGCTCACTTTTGGGACTGTGAATTTGTAAAAGGTTATGTAACTCATTGATCAGCAACAACTCATTAAGCCATTTTAAAATCCAAAAAACGTGATGAAGGAGATTTGGTGGAGCAGGTTAGGCGGCAAGGTACAATGGTGATAATGATGGACCCATGAGCAATTGAGATCAGGCTAAACAATTAAAAGGCAGATCACATTTCAAGTCCGTCGGTCACTTTGCCTTTCTGTAGCTTTAGTTTTTCCAACTATATTATGGACATAAACACCCATTTATCTTGTTCAGACAGGCTTTAATGTTTTATTATAAATCCTTACTCTTTGATGCATAAGTTTTTGTTTTTCTCTTTCAATGAGTCTGTGCTTGAGTTCATTTGACTTGGGGAAGCAGATCTCTGTAACATCAAAGTGCCCACTATTCATATGCATACTCTGAGGGTGAATATTGGCCATTTAGTAATGGTTTGCATCTCAGTGCAGCTTAAACATGTTTGTCACTCCATTTTTCCACATCTACTCATTCTAAATGGAGCCATTCCCTCCTCACTAGACCTAATAAACATTTATAACCCCGTAGCATATTAGCTAAAAATGTAAAGATCTCAGAGTGTTAGATGACTCAGTCCAGAGCAGGAGGTAAAACTGGGACTCCTGGGTCTCTATAGTGCAACAACAGATGGCTTCACCAGGGTGGCCGTTGAGGTAGAATATGATACTGCCACATGAGCATCATCACTGTCACCATTTTCTCTGACATCATCACCCTTGATAAACAACTAAGACAAATCTTCCAATCTAGTGAATATAATGGGATGGAGCCTACATGTTTCTATTCAAGGTGATGACACGTGCAGCATTCACAGCTAATTCATAAAACCACGGGTTTACTTTGGGTTTGAGCTATGGTTCCACAGTTTTGTACATCTAAACTGAATTCAGCTGGCTATTGAGATATTAATCTGCATTTGGGTTTCTGCAAAGCCTGCAATGCCAAGTGTACAATGTGTCTATCAGAAGAGGCAAATAAATGCTCACTAGAAAATGTTCCTCGTGTCTGGTGCAATTATTTAAGTGCTGCTATCCCAGCACTAAGCTGTGACGTGTGGAAAGTGGACTTGTGTAGGCTTGAACTTGGGAAGAGAATGGGCAGCGGGTCAGTATCAACATGCTGATCTTCAAGCATTTTGCTTCTTTCATAGAACATAGAACGGTACAGCACAGTACAGGCCCTTTGGCCCATGAAGTTGTGCCGATCTTTTACCCTACACCTAAGGTCTTTCTAACCTCCACCGTTACCTTATACTATCATCCATGTGCCTATGTAATAGCTGCTTAAATGACCCTAATGAGGCTCACTCCACTACCCTCTCTGGCAATGCATTTCACACCCCTACCACTCTGAGTAAATAACTTACCTCTGACGTCTCCCTGATATCTACCTCCACTCACTTTAAGACTATGTCCCCTCGTAAAAGCTTCCTCCACCCGAGGAAAAAGTCTCTGGCTGTCCACTGTATCTATACCTCTGATCATTTTGTACACTTCAGCTCCTGCTGCTTCTATGCATCCATGTCATCCAAGTTTTTCATAATGCAGATGGAGGCATCATATGGCTGTTAGTCCCTTATCTATTTATGTAAAGGAACATACTTTCAATTTCTGATGGGAATCCTGGATACCTAGAACAGTGTACAAGCACAGGCTAAGTTTGAGTGTGTTTTCTATTGACCATGCATCTCTAAGAAAGAGGTTTCTGCTGTTGCTAAGCTAAGCATTCAGATTTGCTTTGATCACAGAGGGGAGAGATTTAGAGATCCAGGAATAGGAAAGGACTTTCATTGCTTCATTCTCTTGATTAAATAAGGAATCTTCAGGTTCTTTTAACCCAGAAAACCCAGCTTAAAACCCAGAATTACTAACTTTATGTCACAGATCAACATTGCCCCTGGTTGAGATTCGGTAATTCAGCCTGAGCCTTCCATCTAACACAGGGACACTTTCGGCTTTGCTTAATGCTGTCATTTTACCCATTGCAGAGAGGTTTTCCTGTTGCAGCTTGTATTGCATTAGAAGATGTATTGTGGGTCCAGTAGAACTGTAATTATTTTCCCTATTCCCAAGAGTTAGTCACAATACTTCTGGTTACTATGTGTCAAGTATCTGACTGATTGTTCAACTAAGACTTAACTTCAGTGTTTGCAGCCCCAATTGATGATGAAGCACACTATTTATTTTACAAAAATTTTTGTGATCCTACTGAACAAATTAGCTTTCAAATATATCCCAAATGTATTGCTCTAACTTGCAGCTTTCAATTCTAACAGATCCAATAGTGTCAGGTTGTAATTGGTGTTGATCTGAAGTCTGTACTTGGATTTGAACCATTTTTGGAGCAACCTCCATATAGTCACACAGTTCCCGAAGTGATCTGAGCTGGACACCAGCCTGGGTTTGTTTTTTTTCTCTCTCCTCCCTGACTTAGCATAGTGAGTTGAAATGGATATCATGTTGTGTTCCCTTAGCCCAATGTTCCCTGGCCAGTAGGAGGCGGTATTTGTTAGCTGCAGTATTCCCATACTGCTCGTGTGTATTGTCAGTGAACAATATTGGGTCTTATTACTCCATCTGAGAGATGAACTAGTGTCTCCCCAGCTTGACCTGATTATACATAAAATCTGAGAAGGCTGGAAACACTCAGTAGTTCAGAGAGAGAATGGGAGCTTTCCTGTTCACGTTTCCTCTAGGGAAACCATTAAAAACTGGAAATAGCACGACTGGTTTTCTTGTATGCCTGAAAATGGACCTCCACTGTGACCAGGATGTTCATTTCCAAGTTTTACTGTACATTTTTGCAGTTCTTACCCCCCTTGGTGGGGCATGTCTAACCCACCAAATATTTTGAGCGTTCTGGAGGCAAGAGAAAATAGTCACTGAAACTAGCTGCAGGTACTTGGTGGAGGGAGGTGATGGCCTAGTGGTACTATCGCTGGACTATTAACCCAGAGACCCAGGTCATGTTCTGGGGATTGGCGTTCAACTCCTACCATGACAGATGGTGGATTTGAATTTGATAACTATCTAGAATTAAGAGTGTAATGATGATCACAAATCCATTGCTGATCATCGGGGAGTGGGGAGCCCATCTGGTTCAATAAAGTCCTTGAGGGAAGGGAGTCTGCTGTCTTTGCCTGCTCGGACCTACATGTGACTCCAATAATGTGGTTGACTCCTGTCCCCTCTGGACAATAAATACTGGCCTAGCCAGGGACACTATCCTCCTCTGAATGAATAAAAAGTATGACAAAGTGTGATAACCTACACACACTTCAAGTGAATGCTAGTTATAATGATTGTGCTGTTCAGCTCAACAGTGAAGTCCCTGTTGGGTGGCTACGTGCAGCAGGAGGCCCAGGTCAATGTCTTTTAAGATTAACCTACTCTGCTTGAAACTAGATACCACCTTTGAAAAGACAACATGCTTTCTAGCTGCAGCAGGGACGACTACTGGAGTTGAAGACCAGGAAATACCTATTGAAGTGGTACAGTATACCAGAGAACGTGACCCAAGGTTTTCAGGTGCTGCACTGGAGGATTTGGTACAGGACAAGGAGGGAGGCCCTATTTCATCAGCAGAATACCGGCAAGAAGATGCTACAAAAGCAGTTGGACTGGTCAGTCATTGTGGTCAATGCAAGGAGTCTGGGACCTGAATGCAATGTCAAAAGAGTTGCATTGGCTTCATACGGGTGGACAAGGTCAGTAGATGCATCTTGAACCTCACGTCCTGCTGAGTGCCCCACAACCTTAACTGCTCACCTACTGATAACCTATTAATCACTGCTGACACCTTGCAGCTTGTGCAGACTTTCAGCTTTTTCTTACAACTGCTTTCTGTCTGCCACTTTCTCTGACAAATTTGGACTTGTTCTTGCATTACTAGTTGATGCACAGAAGGTGGCAGCAGAAGCAGCCAACCAGCAGGGGCCAGGCTGCATGACAGAGACAGTTCTGGCTATCATGGAAAGGGCCAGTGGCCAGCCAGGCACTGGCCAGAGTGAGGTTAAAACCAGGGTATGGCTGTTTATACCTACCTAATGCACCTTTTCTCCCAGCTCCCTTCATTGTGATTCCAGTCTGTGAGATTGCACAAGGGACTATTGGCTTAACTATATGCCGGTGCTTCCTCTGATATCCCACCCTCAGACACACATGCACATGCACACACACACGTGTACAAACACAGGCAGACACACAGATACATGCATACACAGACACACATGTGTGCAGACATGCACATAAACAGAGAGATCACACACACACACACACACACACACACACACACACACACACACACACACACACACACACACACACACACACACACCTGCCCGGTGTGTCTTTGGAGTTGTAGTTTCTACCCAGGCACTAGTAGGCTAATGATAACAAAGTGTGGAGCTGGATGAACACAGCAGGCCAAGCAGCATCTCAGGAGGAGCACAAAAGCTGACGTTTCGGGCCTCGACCTGAGATGAAGGGTCTAGGCCCTAAACATCAGCTTTTGTGCTCCTGAGATGCTGCTTGGCCTGCTGTGTTCATCCAGCTCCACACTTTGTTATCTTGGATTCTCCAGCATCTGCAGTTCCCATTATCACTAGGAGGCTAATGTTCTGGATTGAGAAAAGACTGAGGAAGAACACTCATCATTACTTAATCTGGTGCTTGCAGCTACCATCTCAGATGCTGGCACAAGCCCAGTTTAGAGGGTGACTTAGAGATGGGATCTGCAGGTGGTGAGTCAGTGGTTCAAGTGCATGGGGCAATGTGTCGGCTCGCTAGAGGACGAGGTGACGGATTCAGGCAAGGACTCCAGTGGGGGTGATAGTCAGAAAAAAGCTGGTGACTGTCTACACTAAAGCTGGGTGCAGCTGTAAGCCTCTTGGAAAGCCTGCTGTCTAAGCCAAGGGGCACAAAAGAGTCCTGGCCCACCTTCTTTGCAAAGCTTGGAGCCCATTCTTTACTGCTTGGAACTGCTGGTTGACTTCTTGAGAGAAACTGGGGACCGGATGTTGATGCGACATTGGATGGCTGATCCCTCAGTTTCTATTAAAACACACATGGAAGCCATCCAATGTCGGAGTGATGGTACAGGGTCATGCATCAGCTTGGCGCCGTGTAGGCTTGGACACCTGGCAGTCTGACAGCAGGTACGAGTGCTCTGAGGTGGGGTTAAGGCTCTCATGCCTCTCAGCAAGCTCCAGCAGATTGCTATGATTGCTGAATGGTAGGCCCTCCATGGATCAAAAAAGTGGGTGCCTACTGTCTTAGTGACCCTACTGTTGCCAACCTGCATTCTGAAGCTAGGCCTTCAGGAGCTGCTTTGGGGCAACCAATGCCCATCTGCCAATCTCCACCAGTCAGCAGCCTTCTGCCAGCTGTATTGCAGTTACCTGTGCAGTGTTGTCGAGGAGCACCAACAGGGCAAAGACACCCACAGAACAGGCACCAAAAAGATGTACAAGAGCGATGGATTATGTTTTGCATGGATTATTACTTGCTTTGTTGGACAAAGTTGGTGCAAAGTGTTTATTTCATGATGGCCATTGTTTCAGGTCTATGGCTGAAAGGATGCTGTGATGGTGCACGATTAAGGATGGTAAACTGTAGGAGTTTCGGACTTGGTGGACCTGGGTTGTATCAATAGACACTCGTGGACAGTCCATCCTGAAAGTGAATATGCCATCTCTTCATCCTCCAGAAGTGGCTGCCAAATTCATTGTAACAAGGGCTGTGTCCTCAAGCCATCCAAGTGCCCATTTGTGAAGAAAGAAGCAGAACCCAACAAATGGGATTCCCATCCTGATGAGCACTGGAATTGCCAGAGGCTTTAGGACCTCCACTATCTTCTCAAGGAGGTTTTTCGTCAAGGCGTGGTCCTCATTCTATGAGTTTTGACTGACAGTGAGTGAGAGTGCAGAAGGGGAGTTACCATGATGTATTGTTGAGTGCTTTCTGGTTTGACATGGTGTCTAAAAGGTTGTGACTGGCACAACATGAAACCTTTATGGCTGATGGTCGGTTAGTGGGCACTGCCTAGCTGGATGATATGCTGAGACTTGTTCTGTATCACGATAGATATGGCATGCTTTGTGGTTGCAGATCATCTAAGCATTGAAAAGTGACAGCTGCAATGTCATTTTGTGCAGTCAATGGCACCCTGTTCCATGACAACATTGACTACTCTGCCAAAACCATGTGCACACTTCACCTGCTTTCTAGCATAAAGAATGAAGTCTCCTCCTCCTAAATTGCGGAGCCTTGATCACCTTTCTGTGCTGCAGTGGATAGTGTCCTGTGTGAGACTGTAGCTGTCTCCTTGTTCAGGTCTGGAAAAAGGGTGAAAATCAACTTTACCAGCACTGGCAATACCGCCCATTCATAGACTGGGGATTGCATGTCTGCAATTCATGTTCACTGAGCCTCTTCTTCAGGGATCAGTGGCAGAGAATGTTGCTCCTGACTTAAATTACTTATTAAAAACAAAGCATTTGCAAGACACAAGGGATTGTCCCTTCCCTCTACGAGTCGCTTGCCTGCCTCATTGTTGCATCTGCACCATCTTGCTGTCACACTGCTGTTCAAGGGAGTCTGCACAAATCTCCCCAGCCCTGGTCTGCTCAGATGAGGCACGCACACAGCAGCATCAGCCACAGCCTTCCACACATGCAGCACCGCTCACTGCTGTCTTCAGCAGTTTCCAGAAATTTCTGCAAATGCACAGCGTGCCCATGAGCTGAAATGGAGCAAGTTGACAATGATTAGCAACAAACCTGCAAATTGGATGCCAATGCATCTGAGCGGCTTTGGAGGCAGGGGAAGGGGTCTTCCTGCTGCTGCTTCTGGACCTGTGTGTTTAAGACAGGCATTGAATTCAGAGTCACTTTTCAAACTGCCAGCATAAAACAGCACTGGTACTAAATCAGCAGTTAATACCATTAATTCCAATAATTCCATTATTAGAGTGAGACAATTCTTGGTTTGTCCTAGTATTCCAAAGTGGTTCTATCCTAGACTCACCCAGATATCCCAGAGCTGGCCTATCCCAGGAATTTGACATTCCTAGAGCTACCCAGCCCAACTTAGACCTGACTGTATTGGACTATGTATTTATTTCTTCTGATAGATATTCAAAATGAGGTAAATTACGGAGCAATCTATTACTCTTGAAGCTTGTCATCAGATTAAAGGATTGTTGGAACGTGGGATATTTAAACATTATTAGTCTATTACTATATTTAAAAATGAACAGAGCAATTAAGGAGTGCCTTCTAACTTCTGCTGCAACCCATTCAACCCCCTAATGTCGATGCAATTAATGTCTTTGAGTTGCAATGATACATTGGCAAAATCAGGAAGTCGTACACAAAGGTTTTCTCAAAATAATTAATGTGAAGTCCCACTTTTATTAGCCCTTGTTTATTCTTTCCAAAAGAAGGATTGGTTAAAAAAAAAGAAAATGACAATATTCCAGCTAACAGGATTTGTTAAGAAAATTAGGTTAGAAGATCTAGAGAGAAATCCAGAGAGACAAGTAAGTAGTCTTCATAAATGAAGGTATGATTTGCTTCTAAAACTTTCTTTTTTGGTTTTTGGTTAATTTGCTTATGACCAGTCTCCTTTCTGCACAGATTGTGCCACCAGGCAATGTCTGGTATTTGGAGTGATCCATTCAAACCGTGCAGAAATACTGTTCCTGACACCTAACTCTGGAGAAAAGCAGAGATTTGTCCCCCTTTGGATTAGTTAGTGGACTCATAGTGTGAAACTATACCATCACTCAAGAAGCCCTGAATTAGGATTTTGGTCCATGTGAATCAATTGTGATTCAGTATATTCAAACTGAGAGGAGGCAGCATCAGACAGTTTTGCTACTCATGACGCTCTCTCACTTCTGAGTTAGGGTGTCGTAGGTTCAAATCCCACTCCAGAGACTTAGATAGTTTAGGTTAGCACTCCAACAGTGCAGTATCATCAAACATTCTTTCAAATAAGAATGTGCTGAAACATTCCTAGGTACATCTAGGGCTTGTTACTGAACAGCAAATGACACTAAGCCACATTAAATGATAACGTCAGATCTAATGATGGTCGGACCTGTTAGGTGACACCAAAGACCACTTCACCTTTTTTCAAGCATGACTGAGAATTTTTTTCCCCAATGTCTAAGTCAGTGATTATCTTTCCAACAATATCAAAACAAAAGTATTATCTGGGATCATTCTGTATGCAAATTAACTGCTGCATTTCTTGTATCAGAAAACTGGCTAAAAGTGAAATTGTTTACTTTGGGGTAAATGGAAGTTGTGAAAGGTCCTTTATTTCTGTAGGTTCTTTCCTTCTCTTGGCCTTTCTATCTTTTTTAGTACCCACTGACCTGGATGTGTGCAGTTCCAAGGACATTCCAGAAGCTACCTTCCACGCAATGCAGACTGTTAAATAGGTAGTTCATGCATCATTGTAAGCATTCCTTCCCTTGTCAGTACAGTTCCCTTTGCACTCTGGCCAAGAATGTATCATTCACAATATCTCACCAAGTACTGCTTTGGTAGCATTTCCCAAAGCCAGAACCTCTGCATTAGCTAAAAGGATAGGGACAGTATGTGCACAAGACCACTATTACCTCATGGTGTCCGCTGACATCTCATGCCACCTGTATTGAACATACATGAGTGTTCCTGCACTGTTACTGTGTCAAAATCCCAGAACTCACAACTTAGCCGAACCAAGTGAGTACATCTACTACACAAACGATAGAGATTCAAGATGAAGGCCCACCACCAACTTCTCAAGGGCAACAAAGGAAGGGCAATAAGTGTTAGACCTGCCAGCAACTCCAATGTGTTGGAAAAGAATCTTGATAAAGAACATGTATGAATATCAGGTAAGATATAGACTGTCTGAGCCATACCAAGTATCTTACATGCCAACACTCAATGTTTACATCCTAGCATGGGATCAATGGCCTGAGGATTATCAAGACCTGTAGAACAATCCCTGAGGAAAGAAGGAGATTTGGAGGTATGTAGAACACAACATTTCCAAGAGGTTAAAAAGTAAGAATTCAATCATCCTCTGCCAGATAGTTAACTCTTTATTCAGCAACATTCAAACTCAATGAATTCTGTGACATAATAAATCTATACTTTCTGTTATGTAGTTACAGCAAGATACTCTGATTACCTTTGATTGAAGTCCATTAATTAACATAATTTCAATATTACTACATTATTGGACTAAAACCAATACCTAGATAAGTTTGCAAATACAATATCATCTGTTTTGCAGTTGGTTCAGGGTTACATCGACTAGCATTCTCCAACATGGCCTCTTAAGATTCAAGCACTAAGAATATATAAGGATAGCAATTGTAGTCGTTTTCTGATATGTCTGCTAAATATGAGGTCAGAAAATCCCATTGTTTTCCATTTGTATACAAATGTGTTTTGCTAAGTACGAGGTCAGAAAATCCCATTGTTTTACATTTGTATACAAATGTGTATTGCAATATACCTCATAATTGTGCCCATTTAAGATTTAAAATAAGCCACAAGGTAAAAGAAGTTTTATCAGTTAATTGGAAGACGCTTTGCAGGTGAGACTTAAGTCCGTGAGACTTAAGGTAGAGGTCAGAAGTCCCGATGGATCAGGGACTCTTTTTGAGATTGAAGATACATTACCAGCAGAAATTTAATCTGCAGTGTTTCATATCATCAGAACAGAAAATCCAAAAGTACAATTGCAGTTGTCATCTCTCACAAACAATGACTTGCAATTATCTAGGCCGTTTAATGTGCTGAAACATTCCTAGGTACCTCTAGGGCTTGTTACTGAACAGCATCTGACTCTAAGCCACATAAGCTGATAATAGGCCTTGTCTGATTTTTGTTGGAAGAGATAGAGGTTTTGGGATGGACTTCACAGATGTAGGTGTAGCTGCCAATAGTTGGAATGCCAATGATGAAAGTGACAGATTGACAGAAGGAACAGTAAATTGTTGGAGGATTGTGAGCACTTAAGGAAGTTAAAGAAATAGAGTGGGGATGAGGCCCAGGAGCATTTTGAACTACTGGATGAGAATTTAATAATTTGGGATTGCTATCATGCCTTTGTGCAAAGGGTCACCATTGGGGATAGGAGATATGTTCTTTAGCATTTGGTCTGCTAGTCTGTGTACAATAATTCTGTAAATCAGTGATAAAATGAAATTATTTTTCCTATTTGCAAAAAATACCTTTTTAGAATTTAGTTTTCTTGGCTGCAGAGTACCTCAAACTTTACAACTAATGAAGTACTTTCGAAGTGTGAACACTGTTGTGAGTTAGGGATCATTTTGGGAAGAAAAGTTCTATTCTGGTAAATATTTGATAATGAAAGCTGATTAATGTACATTACCATTTTGTTCAAAACAGTGAGCAGAATCATATCCCTGGAATTCCCCTCCCCCCTCACCCACCCACTTCACCATGTTATATTGAACCCAGCTTCAATTCCACAAACTGTGTGTATGTGACAGCAGGACATACTGAAGCATTGTAACAGGTAACGGGGTAGAAGCTATCTTTCAGAGTAACCTTATATTCACATCTCCTCAGTGACCTATTCGGAACTTCAAAGTGAGCAGGCCCAGGCATTCCTATCGAAGAAGAATTGTTTGCAAATGTAAAGACCAGGAGCAAGAAGGCGACACTAGTTTAGATTGAAATTATGGTCAGCATGGACTGGTTGGACCAAAGGGCCTGTTTCCATGCTGTATGACTCTATGTCCTTATGACCCTGTGACCTTGCAAAAGGAAGCTTTGACTTACTCCTGTCCAAGGAAACTTTTAATTTTCTGATAGCAAGAAGAGGAAGACAATGTTGCAATGAGGAATCACTGGATGAGGAAACGCTAACACAATTCTGAAATTCCCATCCTTGTTTCCAGACACCCCTTGTTATCTGTAGCTCTACAACACTCTGGCGATATCTCTAATCCCCCAATTCTAGCCTGTTAGGCACACCTTATCTCATTACTGGTGGTCCTCCTTTCAGCTGTCTAGGTCCTGATCTCTGGAATTTCCTTTTTAAACCTTTCTTCCTCTCCACCCCTTTCCCCCTTTTAGTCGTTCCTTAACATCTATCTTTCTGACCAAGACTTTGGTCACTTGTCCAGACTCCTTACATGGCATTGTATCAAATTTGTTTAAAGCCTTTAATCTTTCTATATGACAGACTGAGGTTGGACTAAATCATAGAATCCCCACAGTGTGGAAACAGGCCATTCAGCCCAACAAATCCACACCGAACCCCAAAGAGCATCCCCCTAGACACATTCCCTACTGTTTCCCTATAACCCCACATTTCCCATGGCTAATGCACTTAACCTAAACACCCCTGAACATTATGGGAAATTCAGCATGGCCAGTCCACCTAACTTGGAAATTTTTGGACTGTGGGAGGAAACCAGAGCACCCAGCAGAAACCCATGCAGACATAGGGAGAATGCACAAACTCCGCATAAACAGTCGCCCAAGGATGGAATCAAACCTTGGGTCCCTGGTGCTGTAAGGCAGCAGTGCTAACTACTGAGCCACTGTGCCAGCCTAAATGGCCCATTTCTGTGTTATAGAACAAAGAAACCTACAGCACAGGAACAGGCCCTTCGGCCCTCCAAGCCTGCGCCCATCAAGATCCTCTGTCTAACCTGTCAGCTATTTTCTAACGGTCTGTGTCCATTTGCTCCCTGCCCATCCATGTACCTGTCCAAATATATCTTAAAAGACGCCAACGTGTCTGCATCTACCACCTCCGCTGGCAACGTGTTCCAGGCATCCACCACCCTCTGTGTAAAGAACTTTCCACGCATATCTCCCTTAAACTTTCCTCCTCTCACTTTGAACTCATGACCACTAGTAATTGAGTCCCCCACTCTGGGGAAAAAAGCTTTTTGCTATCCACCCTGTCTATACCCCTCATGATTTTGTAGACCTCAATCAGGTTCCCCCTCAATCTCTGTCTTTCTAATGAAAATAATCCTAATCTACTCAACCTCTCTTCATAGCTAGCACCCTCCATACCAGGCAACATCCTGGTGAACCTCCTCTGCACCCTCTCCAAAGCATCCACATCCTTTTGGTCATGTGGCGACCAGAACTGCACACAGTACTCCAAATGTGGCCGAACCAAAGTCCTATACAACTGCAACATGACCTGCCAACTCTTGTACTCAATACCATGCCCAATGAAGGAAAGCATGCCATATGCCTTTTCGACCACTCTATTGACCTGCGTTGTCACCTTCAGGGAACAATGGACCTGAACACCCAGATCTCTCTGTTCCACTTACTTTTCCATTTACTATATAGTTCGCCCTTGAATTTGATCTACCAAAATGCACCACCTCGCATTTGTCCGGATTGAACTCCATCTGCCATTTATCTGCCCAACTCTCTAGTCTATCTATATTCTGCTGTAATTTCTGACAGTCCCCTTCACTATCAGCTACTCCACCGACCTTAGTGTCATCAGCAAACTTGCTTATCAGACCACCTACACCTTCCTCCAGATCATTTACATATATCACAATCAACAGTGGTCCCAGCACAGATCCCTGTGGAACACCACTGGTTACAGGTCTCCAATTTGAGAAACTCCCTTCTACTACTACTCTCTGTCTCCTGTTGCCTAGCCAGTTTTTTTTATCCATCTAGCTAGCACACCCTGGACCCCATGTGACTTCACTTTCTCCATCAGCCTGCCATGGGGAACCTTATCAAACGCCTTACTGAAGTCCATGTATATGACATCTACAGTCTCTTCCTCATCAATCAACTTTGTCACGTTCTCAAAGAATTCTATTAAGTTGGTAAGACATGACCTTCCCTGCACAAAACCATGTTTCCTATCACTGATAAGCCCATTTTCTTCCAAATGGGAATAGATCCTATCCCTCAGTATCTTCTCTAGTACCTTCCCTACCACTGACGTCAGGCTCACCGTTCGATAATTACCTGGATGTTATGTTCCATGCCTTTTATTTCCAGACTTTCTATTTAGACAGTTTTTGTTTTACATGAGCTCACAAATTCCTCCTTCATGAGCTCTTTCTCCAGACTCTGTCTTGAGTGAGTGAACCTATCATTATGATTGTACCATGATTTTTTTGTAGACTCATTCAGTTACTTCAACCCCCACAACACCCGCACCAAAGTCTCTGTTCCCAATATTTACACTTCTATCCTTTCCCCCATCCACCTCACCTCCTAAACATCTCAAATATTATAGGATTAGTCTTTGAGGCAGTTTTACAATGCTCCCTGATCTCACTTGCATTTATTGCTCATGTTGATGATCTGTTGCACTCTCCATTTCTCTCAACATGAATGTTGCTAGGTATTTGCAGAGCTATTGGGTTGGAGTCTCTGTCCTTCAAGATCAGGCTCTCTGCCTATGTTTTGCATTGATTTTCTTGTTAAGGATACCAAGTTCTCCAGTTTCTCCTTATAATACTTTGTGCTGTTTGACTGCATTATTCTTTTCAACAACAGTTCTTTCAGTTATCAGTGTTAGATCCAAATCCATTCCTGACTCAAGAATTGGTGACTCTATCGCTCGAGAGTGGTGTTGAAGTTCCTAGTTTGTTTTTCTCTTTGGTCTCCATCATGTTTTCTCACTTCTCTTTATCATAGAGCATAAACTCTTAGTATCTTCAAAACATTATGATAGCTTATTCAAAGTCTTCTCTGTGTTTTCAGTTCTCCTGTTAGTAATTTCTTATGGGTCATGATCAGTTGATCTACTGGATACATTTTTCTTCAGGAGTTGCTTTATAGTTCAAATTCCTCTTTCTTCTTCACCACTTGCTTGTGGGCAATAAGGTGAATTTCATTGGATAACTGAACCCATAATCTTTGACAAATTCTCAAACTGCTCTTTTGCAAATGCAGCCGTATCAGGAATACTGTGAGTTGAATGGATTCATTTTAATGATATTATCGCGTGTCTGCTCTGACACTATGTAAATGATTTATCTCATGACTAATAGTGGATAATGATTCACTCTTCTCCCTTTGAACTTAAACAAGTTTTATTTCTACCTTTTCCCAAGCCTTGGTGGAAATGTTGATGTTAATGAAGGTTTTTTCTTCTCCCAATAGTTGATAGCCAAGATTGATGGTTGAATATTTAACAAATAAGCCTTGAATACCCAATTCACCATTGAGCTCTTACTCAATATTTTGATATTGTGTGATTAGAATATGTTATTATTTTGGAACTTGGCTCTAAAGTAGAGATAATTAGGGGTTTGGTTTCCAGTTCTATGAGGGTAATGTGTTTTTTAAGGGTCAGAAAATAATTTTGTTTTAGCAATGTGTCAAACTAACATTTCCAAGTTATTATGTGGCTTAGGCTAGATGACTAGATGAGCTACCTGGAGATGATTGTTGAAGTCTTTACTAAGTTGAGTGTTTACTACCTATAGAAAGAGGGCCAGAGGCCAGAAGCAGTTCAATTCAGAAGAAAAGATTCATAGCAGATGTGAAACTTAGCAGCCTCAAAGCAATCAGAGAAGAGTTAGTTAGTTAGTCTGTCTCTTTTGGGGAGATAGAGAAAATCACATCCGGTATATATGCAGCGAGTTGTCAAATGGAAATACTTGCAACATCGTCAGTTGGGTAACAAATTTAAAGGATGAAAACTGGAGTAGTAGTTCACTGAGATTAAATGTCTGTAATGGATATTGCTGGGGTTGAGAAGAGAAGCCAAACATTTGGTTCAAATCTTAGTCCTGAAACACAGTCTGAGAGCTTCTAAAATGTCCATGTTGCTACAAAAGCTTCTTTTTCAATTGTGGAATATTGTTTCTCTTTCTGATAGAGATCTTGAAGCATAATACACCAGCAAGTATGTTCTATCTTTCTGGACTTACAGTGACATTATACCCAGACCTGTGATGGATGCAGAAATTCTTGCTGGTAACTGTGTATTGTAATGTGCTAGTACTTCGGAAGAAGGAAAAGTATTCATAATCTTTTTGAAAGAATTTCACTTGTCAATATTCCAGCACCTCTAGGCCCAAAACGTCAGCTTTTGTGCACCTCAGATGCTGCTTGGCCTGCTGTGTTCATCCAGCTCCACACTTTGTTATCTCGGATTCTGCAGCATCTGCAGTTCCCATTATCTCTTCCAGCACCATTGGTAGCTTTGTCTCAACAGCCCCCTCTACAGTTCAGTAATCACTGACAGATTATACATGAATTTCTCTAAGAACCTTTTTAGTTCTGTTCTCTGGCAATATGTTTGATCCCTATGGTAAATTATTCTGTCCTTTCCCTTAGATTAGGTTAAACATTGCCCTTTAGAATATTTCAGGTGCAGGACACTCTTCCAAAGGATAGTGTGTTGAAGTAATAATGATGAAAAGGCACTATAAATGTAGTTTGTGGCTGTGATTCCTGGACTAAAAGTATTTGCCAAAATCAACTGAGAGTGTCTGATTTTGTGAGCATCGTACGGTTCACTAATGTAACTCAGGTATCACTGGAAGGATCACATGTTTTCCGGCTTTATTGCATTCAGTCAGGTCCAAGCAAACCCGATTATCCCCATTTACTTTGGAATCATTGACAATAACTACACACCACCGAGGGGGTACTGTGATCAGTGAAGTCACCTCACGTGTTTCATTCTTTAAATTTCTGTCCTCACTTTACCCACCATGGTACCTTTTTTAGAGCAGGTGTCTTACCTTACGTGGAGTAAAAATGCAAACTGATTTCATATTTGCCTGTAATGTATGTGGTTCTCACCCTTCTTTACATCTAGACCTGACAGTAGTTGAGGAAATTCTTTTGCAAGTTCTGTAATGCTTTCTTTCTCAGCAATTTCATCTATTTTATAAACCTGTTCTGATCTCAAGCACCTTTCTTGCTAAGAGGTGAAAAAGCCACACTTTTTCTGTAAAATGTAAAGTGGCTCTATTATCTTGCTGTCCTTATATTTTATCCTTGCCATCTTTTACTTTCAAACTTGCTCCCCTGGCCTTTCAGTTTGATTGTTGCATATTTAACTTGATCTGTTCAAACCATTTTAATATTCAGGCCTTATACAAACATCAGTTGCAATCTCTAGTTTAAACTCAGTAAAATGTTCCTCTACATTGAGACTTACCAAACAATATTTACTGCCTAGGTCAATAATCCCTCCTACATCGTATAATGTCTGTGGTTCTCCTAGTTCCTGGACCTGGTTACGTTCAATACTGTTGTCTTTTACTTCATGTGATTACAATTTTGGAATATTAACAGTTTTTAAAGTGACTGGGTTTACCACAGTTGTGGCACTCTGCTCCACCTGCTGGACAGTCATCGTGTTTCTGTGACTTGTTTCAGCCAAATCTAAAGTATTTCCAAACGGGAATTCATAGAATCCACACCAAATCTCCAAAGAGCATCTCACTCGGACTCTAATCCACCTCGCCTGTACATCCCTGGATACTATGGGGAATTTAGTGTGGCCAATCTACCTAACCTGCACACCTTTAGACTGAGGGAGGAAACCAGAGCACATGGAGAAAATCCACACAGATAGAGGGAAAACATGCAAACTCCACACAAATTGAACCCAAGTCCCTGGTACTTTGGGGCACCCACTGACCCATAGTGTTTTCCCATTTTGGTGCACTATTTTTGACAGGCTTTGATGCTGACGTATTTTCTGCTTTTGGACCTACAAACTTCAGAAACTTGAGAAACATGTCTCCTTGAGATCTCTCTCTCCAAACTCTCCCTCACCTATCATGTAACCAATATCATTGATACATTATGATCTCATAGACTTCTCATGGTAACCCATTACTCCACTGTGTATACCACATCTGTCTTATTCTCTTTATTAATATGATTAGTAAGTTCTTGATAAATGCATTTTGAATCTGTCAAGCATAAGTTGGCTTTAACAAGTCTTTGTCTTGAATACATCTGTCTGTAATATTTCTTTCTCCCCTGCACAGCATTCCATTAATGTTCAGGTTGCACGGCTTGTCTTTCGTTTCCAGACTTACATGACATTGAGGAATGCTGACTGAGGTGCTTAAAATGATAGATTAGGCCTCAACGGGTGAGAGAAAAACTAATTCCAGTGGCAGAAGAATCAAAATCAGGGTGTCTAATCCCACAATTACAGCCTGGGCTTTCTGGAGTGAAACCAGGAATTACATAATCACACACAAAGTACCACAAATGTGGTGTTTTCTCCCAGTGATAGCTTGGCTCATTTAGACCTTTCAGCCTCAGGCCCAATGGGTTTCTGTTTTATTCTTATATGGGAATGTGGCTGGGCCAGCATTTATTGCTCATTCTTAGCTGACCTTGAGAAGGTGGTGGTGAGTTGCCTTCTTGAACCGCTGCAGCCCATGTGCTGTAGGCAGATCCCTTAGGGAGGGAATTCCAGGATTTTGACCCAGAAGGAACAGTGATGCATCTCCAGTCAGGATGGTGAGTGACTTGGAGAGGAAACTGCAAGTGATGGCATTGCTTTTGCTCAGTAAGGTGATCAAAGATTCTGGAGCAAAATGGTTAAGGGATGGATCAACCAGAATCTTGCTTACTAAGAAAGCATGCTGGGTAACTAGAAGTGGATTACTTCTGTTGCCATGTTTTAATGGTATCTAATTAATTGAGGTAAGCTCCAGAATAGGCCGGGTGCCTCATGTTTGGAGCGTAAGCCTCAGAGGTGACCTTTGTGGAGGTGGTGCATCTGCTGCCATTGAACTTTGAAATAGTAGAGGTAATAGTTTGGGCGACTGCTATCAAAAGAAGTTTAAAGAGTTGCTTCGTACTTCCTGTAAATGGTACACATTGTTGCCAATTATTAAGTGGTGAATAGGGTGCCATCTAGCAGGCTCCTTTGTCCATGACAGCATTCAGATTGTTGAGTGCTGTTGGAGACATAATTCATCCAGACAAGTGGGGAGTATTTCATCATACTCCTCATTTATACCTTGTGGCCAGGTTTTGTCACAGATTAGTCAAATGACAGCCTTAAAAAATTATAATCATAGAATTGCACCTTACAATGTCCCAGGAAACACCATCAGCATCCAGAGTGTGCCCTGTCCTACCAGCAGGACAGACCCAGCAGGGGTAGCAGCACAATGGCATTTAGTTGAGAGGGAAGTCCTCAATATTGACTCTAGTCTCATGGCATCAGATCAAATATGGGCAAGAAAACCTCTAGCTGATTACCATGTACTCCCCCATTCTTACTTGAACACCACTTGGAGGAAGCACTGAGGGTGGCAAGGGCGCAAAGTATATTCTGCAAGGGGATTTCAATGTCCACCACCAGAAGTGGCTCAGCAGCAGCCCTACTAATGGAGCTGGTTGGGTCTTAAAGGACATAGCTACTCGACTGAGTCAACAGTAGGTGGTGAGGGAACCACCAAGAGGGAAAAACCTATTGGACCTCGTCGTTACCAGTCTGCCTGCTGCAGTATCAGTAAGAGTGAAAACTGGACAGTGGAGACAACATCCTGACTTCACATTGAGAACACCCTCCATTGTGTTGTGTGGCACTATCACCGTGCTAAATGGGACAGACTTCACACAGATCTAGCAACTCAAGACTGGGCATCCATAAGGCACTGTGGGCCATCAACAGCAGCAGAATTGTACTCCAATCAATCTGTAACCTCTTGGCCTGGCATATCCCCCACTCAACCATTACCATCAAGACAGGGGGTCAGCCCTGGTTCAATGGAGAATACTGGAGGGCCTGCCAAGGGGAGCACCAAGCGTAGCCCATCAGGCATAGTTGAAAATGAGGTGTCAACTTGGTGAAGCTATCCAACAGGACTACTTACATAGCATAAGCAGCAAGTGATGGAAAGAGCTAAGTGAACCTACAACCAAAGGATCAGATCTAAACTCTGCAGTTGCCACATCCATTTGAGAATGATGGACAATTCATAACTCTCTGAAGGAGGACACTCCACTAATATTCCTAGCCTCAGTGATGGAAGAGCCCAGGACATTAGTGTGAACGAAGCATTCACAGCAATCGCAGTAACAAAGTGGATGATCCACCTGAGACCCCAGCATCACAGATGTTAGTCTTCAGCCAATTTGATTCACTCCACATGAATTCCAGGCACTGGATTCTGCAAACCCTTGGGGCTCTGACAGTATTCCGGCAACAGTAATGCAAATTTGTGCTTCAGGGCATCCTGTACCCCTAGCCAAGCAGTTCTAGTACAGTTACAACTGTCAATCCACTCAACAATGTAGAAAATTGTCCATGTATGTCCTGCACACAAGAAGCAGGACAAATCCTGGCCAAGATAACAAAATGTGGAGCTGGATGAACACAGCAGGCCAAGCAGCATCTCAGGAGCACAAAAGCTGACGTTTCGGGCGTAGACCCTTCATCAGAGAGGGGGATGGGGAGAGGGAACTAGAATAAATAGGGAGAGAGGGGGAGGCAGACTGAAGATGGAGAGAAAAGAAGATAGGTAGAGAGGAGAGTATAGGTGAGGAGGTAGGGAGGGGATAGGGCAGTCCAGGAAAGATGGACATGTCAAGGAGGCGGGATGAGGTGGTAGGTAGGAAATGGAGGTGCGGCTTGAGGTGGGAGGAAGGGATGGGTGAGAGGATGAACAGGTTAGGGAAGCAGAGACAGGCTGGGCTGGTTTTGTGAGGCAGTGGGGGGAGGGGAAGAACTGGGCTGGTTTTGGGATGCAGTGGGGGAAGGGGAGATTTTGAAGCTTGTGAAGTCCACATTGATACTATTGGGCTGCAGGGTTCCCAAGCGGAATATGAGTTGCTGTTCCTGCAACCTTCGGGTAGCATCATTGTGGCACTGCAGAAGGCCCATGATGGACATGTCGTCTGAGGAATGGGAGGGGGAGTTAAAATGGTTCACGACTGGGAGGTGCAGTTGTTTATTGCGAACCGAGCGGAGGTGTTCTACAAAGTGGTCCACAAGCCTCCGCTTGGTTCCCCCAATGTAGAGGAAGCCACACTGGGTGCAGTAGATACAATATACCACATTGGTATATTGCACATTATACCAATGTGGTATGTTGTATCCATTGTACCCGGTGTGGCTTCCTCTACATTGGGGAAACCAAGCAGAGGCTTGGGGACCGCTTTGTAGAACACCTTCGCTCGGTTCGCAACAAACAACTGCACCTCCCAGTCGCGAACCATTTCAACTCCCCCTCCCATTCCTCAGATGATATGTCCATCATGGGCCTCCTGCAGTGCCACAATGATGCCACCCGAAGGTTGCAGGAACAGCAACCCATATTCTGCAGCCCAATAGTATCAATGTGGACTTCACCAGCTTCAAAATCTCCCCTTACCCCACTGCATCCCAAAACCAGCCCAGTCTGTCTCTGCCTCCCTAACCTGTTCTTCCTCTCACCCATCCCTTCCTCCCACCTCAAGCCACACCTCCATTTCCTACCTACCACCTCATCCCGCCTCCTTGACCTGTCCATCTTTCCTGGACTGACCTGTCCCCTCCCTACCTCCTCACCTATACTCTCCTCTCTACCTATCTTCTTTCCTCTCAATTTTTGGCCCACCCCCCGTCCCTATTTATTCCAGTTCCCTCTCCCCATCCCCCTCTCTGATGAAGGGTCTAGGCCTGAAACGTTAGCTTTTGTGCTCCTGAGATGCTGCTTGGCCTACTGTGTTCATCCAGCTCCACACTTTGTTATCTTGGATTTTCAGCATCTGCAGTTCACATTATCACAAATCCTGGCCAATTTGCCTCCACTCTACTCACAGTGATCAGTAAAGTGATGGAAGGTGCCAGCAATAGTGCTACCAAGCAGCACCTGCTCAGCAATAACCAGCTTGGTAACTCTCAGTTTGGGTTCTTCCAGGGTCACTCAGCCCTTGCCCTCATTACAGCCTTGGTTCAAACATGGACAAAAGAGCTGAATTCCAGAGAATATAACAAGATCTGGACAATATCCAGCTTGGGCTGACAAATTGGAAGTAACATTCATGCCACATAAATGGCAGGCTATGACCATCTCTGATAAGAGACAACCTAACCACTGCCCCTTGACATTCAATGGCGTTACCATTGCTGAATCCCCCACAATCAACATCATGGAGGTTACCATTGACCAGTAACTCAACTCGACTTGCCACATAAACAAAATGATGAAAACAGCAGGCCAGAGGTTAGGAATACTGTGGCGAGTAACTCACCTCTTAACTCCCCAAAGCGTGTCCATCCCCTACAAGGCACAGATCAAGACTGTATTGGAATATTCCCCACTTGCCTGGATGGGTGCAGCTCCAACAACACTCAAGTAGCTTGACACCATCCAGGACAAAGCATCCCTTCCAGCCACTCCCTCCAGCACAGGCAGTTACTAGCAGCGGTATGTACCATCTACAAGATGCACTGCAGAAATTCATCAAGGCTCCTTAGAAAGCACCTTCCAAACCCATGACCACTTCAGTGTAAAAGGACGAGGGTAGATAGCTGAGTTTTCACCCCGATTCCCATTGACTGTAGTTTTCCTTGGGCTCCTTGATGCCACACCCCTGTAAGTTCGTCTCCAAGCCACTCACCATCCTGATTTGGAAATATATTGCCGTTCCTTAAGTGTCGCTGGGTCAAAATCCTGGAACTCCCTCCCTAATGGTATTACAAGTATATCCACGCCAAATAGCCTGCAACAATTGAAGAAAATGTTTCACCAGCACTTTGTCATGGGCAATAAATACTGGGCCCAGCCAGTGATGCCCACATCCCATAGATGAATTTAAAAAGTTGCTTGATGTATTACACACCACAGGATCCCAAACTTTAACTTGCTGTTTTATGTCTACAGTGTTCACATGGCTCCTGGAAAATGGTAACAGCCAGAATGTTGACAGCAAGAATTCAGAAATGGTGATAAATGTCCAGGGGTAGATGGTTAGACTCTCTCAAGTTAGAAATAGTCATTTTTGGTTACTTCCATTTATTAGCCTAAGCCTCAAGCTTGTCCAGATTTTGTTGTATTTGAAAATGGAATGCTTCAGTATCAAAGGAGTTGTGAATGGTGTTGAATATTGTGTAATCATTGGCGAACAGCCCCACACTGACCTCATGATGGGGGGAATGTCATTGATGAAGCAGCTAAAGATGATTGGGTCAAGGACACTACCCTGAGGAACGCCTGCACAGATGTACTAGAGCTGAGATAACTGACCTACAACAAGAACAACAATACTAGAAGCTACGTACATTAATACATAGGATCCTGTTTTATGCCTATAAGAAGAATTCATACATACATTGCCCCATTTTGACTAGAGAAAAAAATGGGTCATGGAGACCGCCAACCCATGTTGCTTTCTAATGGTAGTTTCTGAACCAATCAAAGTCTATCTGAGATAACAAAGTGTGGAGCTGGATGAACACAGCAGGCCAAGCAGCATCTTAGGAGCGCAAAAGCTGACGTTTCGGGCCTAGACCCTTCACCTGGCCTGAGAACTCAGATTGACAGTTAACTGTTCATGCTGATGATGGCTGAATCAATCATCACTCTCTTTCACTACTCTATTAAGTCTGTGTCCCTTTTTCAAGTCTGTTCCTCTGTCCTAGTCTTGATGAGTGAAAAAGGAAGAGCTTCAACTTTGTCTTTTTGGAGCAATGTTTAACCATAACATCCTTTCTTTGTGCTCCTCTAACTCCAACTATTAGAGAGTTCTGCCTGCTGGTTCCCCTTGACTTCAGTTTTGCTGGGGATTCCTCGCTCCCACACTCAGTCAAACATTGCCTTCCGAGAGCAGTTGTTGCATTTCCCCTTATTGGCTCAGTTTGTTCCTGTGCAAATGCATCATGCAGTTCCTTTGTATGAATCATTACTTCTGACAGGGCAGTCAAGAATAATAACATATCTGTGGGGAAATTGCCGAGTGATTGGGTGGGTGGGTGGGTGGAGAGAACGGTGGGCAGGGCAGGGGCAGTTGGGGGTGGGTGGGTAGTCTTGGCAAAATCTCTTTTAAAACACAGACTTCTTAAACTCATTCTCTGCAGCGTCACCAACATTCACTTGCCCTGGAACCATTGCTGTGTCTTTCACCTCCATAAGGAAATAGAAGTTTCAAACTGGAGTTGCTTATGTAGTCATCAAAAGAATTCTTTTTGAAAGTGAGATTGTTAACAAATGGAATTGATGTTTACATCAAGCTATTGATAATTATTTAAAAATCACCTGTTGATGATTGGGACCATCATTTACTGATTGGGACCATTTTTACTAAAAACCTTTTTTAACTTTATTTTAAAATATTGATTTATATAGCATCTTTCACAACTTCCGAATGCTAAAAGTGCTGCACAGCTATTGAAATACTTCTGAGGTGTAATCACTGTTGTGGATAATGATGGTAGTGGTCAGTTTACACATAGGATCGCACAAGCAGGGATCAGATAATCTGTGTGTTCTTTTAAATGATGCTATTATGGGATAACTATTGGTTTGGGAGTCTAGAATGGGATTTAAACTCTCAAGCCCCTGATACAGAGGCAAGAATGATCCATAGTTGAGTTCAACAATTCGGAATCTTTTCCTTTATTCTTTAAGGGATAAGCGTTCCCCAGTAAGACCAGAACTTATTTCCCATGTCTAATGGCCCTTGAACTGAATGGTTTTTTCAGCCATTTCAGAGAGCAGGTAGGGGTTAACCACATTACTCTGGAGCTGGAGTCACCTGTAGGCCAGGTCAGGTAAGAATGGCAAACTTCAATCTCCTAAACGGGATGAACTAGATGGGATTTAATGGCAATCAAGGGTTTATCATCACCAATGTTTGTGTGGTGGGACTTGAATCACTGTATGCAAACTATTAGTCCTGGGGTTTCTGTTCTATTGCTCCAGTGACTTTACCACTTTGCCACCATCTGACCCAGAGCTTATTGGGTCTTTTAGTTCATGAGGAGATTTGGTTTCAGGTATCAGATCATAAAACTGCTAGAAAATAAGGAAGAAAGAGCTTGCATTTATATAGCACTGTTTAGGACATAGAGTTATACACCACAAAAACAGACCTTTCGGTCCAACTTGTCCATGCTGCCCAGATATCCTAAACTGATCTAGTCCCATTTGTTGGCATGTAGTCAACATCCCGCTAAACCTTTCCTAGTCATATACCCATCCAGATGCCTTTTAACTGTTGTAATTATACCAGCCTCCACCACTTCCTCTGGTATTTCGTTCCAACAAGCACCATACTCTGCATGAAAAAGTTGCTGCTGAAGTTCCTTTTAAATCTTTCCCCTCTCACTTTAAACCTATGCCCTCTGGTTTTGGACTGTCCTAACCTGGGAAAAAAGACCTTGGCTATTCACCCCATCCATGCCCCTCATGATGTTACAAAGCTGTATATAAGTCCCAGGCCATTCAGCTTCTCTCTATAGCCCAAACCCTCCAACTCTGGCAACCTGCTTGTAAATTTTTTTCTGAACCCTTTCAAGTTTAACAGGCACTTCATGCCCTACAAGATACGCTTGAAACCTAGCCACTGTAGTGGTGTAGGAAGCTGAAAAAAGGAAGGCTTCAGCATTAATGTGAGTTGAACAGACCTCTCATATATTAGATTTGATCTTTCTCTATAGCTGTAAAACCAAGTTCTGTTTTCTGTTCTATTACCCTAATGTATTTATATAAGGTATGATTTGCCTGGATAGCACACGAAACCATACTGTATCTCAGCACATGTGACAGTATTAAATAAAACTTAAATTGCCATCACTGATCGAGATGGATGGAGCCCAAGAAACTCAGTGCACAAGGCCTTCTGGGAGGATCTGTCCATTTGTGTTTATCAGGCATTTGAGTGTGTTTATTGCCCTGTGTGGTTGGTATAGCGAGATGTGTTAACTGAATGCCCATTAGCCTCTAATCAATCCTTGTCTGATTTCCATGACAGTTTACTACCGCAAGAACAACCGGTTCCAGGCAGTGAGCGTGAAGCTGCAGAGCCCAGAGTACAAGCTGAGTAAGATCAGAACCTCAACCATCATGACTGATTACAATCCAAACTACTGCTTTGCTGGCAAGGTGGCATCCCTCAATGAACTCAAGGAAGTGCCCAGGAAAAACATCTCCTTGCTGAGGTGGGTGACTTTAAAACTCTCAAAACGAGGTTAGAATCATTGAAACTTACAATGCAGAAGGATGCCATTAGGTCTGTTGTAAAAACCAAAACTGCATATGCTGTAAATCAGAAGGAAAAACACAAGTGGTCTATTGAGACTCTGAAAATCCTTTTAAAGAATTGTTTAATTGATCCAACTTCAACTCTTTCCTTATAGTCCCTAAAAATTTAAATTTTTAAATAAAAATTTTTAAATTTACAACCAAATAAGTTTTGAAAGTCACTGTTGAATTTGCTTCCTGTGCACTTTCAGGTAGTGTATTTCAGACCGTCAGTTCCACCAAAATTCATTTGACAACACCTTCCAAACCTATTACCATCTGGCAAGACAAGGCCAGCAGATACATGGGAACACCACCACCTGCAAGTTCTCCTCTAAGCCAGTCACCATCCTGACTTGGAAATATATCGCTGTTCCTTCATTGTCACAGGGTCAAAGTCTGAGAACTACCTCCATAAGGGCATTGTGGGTCTATCTGCAGTACATGAAGGCAGCTCATCACCATCTTCTCAGGGCAAGTAAGGACAGGCAACAAATGCTAACCCAGCCAGTAACTTCCACATCCTGTGAATAATTAGGAAAGATCTGGGAGAAAATTATCTTTGTCTTTCCTATCCCCTACATTCCACCCTGCCCCCAAGTTTGTTGGTCATAAAGTCATTATCCCTCTTTACTGCTACTCCAATCAATGGAAAGTTTCCCCCTATCCATTCTATCAAAATCCCTGATAATTCTGAACACACTTCCATCTTCCTCTCACCCAGTTGTCTTCTAAGGAGGATGATCCAAGTACCTTTAGGTGGCTTGTGCTAGAGCACTATTGAGCAGCCCAAGCACAGCAAGGTGGGCCTGAGCAAGGGGGTATCATGAAGTTGAGTTGGGTTTGTTGCAAGATGCAGGCAGACTCCTGTTGCATTAGGAAAGAATGTTATCCTTAACCATTTTTGATCTCATTAACTGTCCCGCTCGTTAAAACAGCTTGGAACCTGTACAGTGCAAGCTGCGCCCAGCCGTCTGTAAAGTCTGAAGAGGGGGATCAGTGGGGATCCTGTTTGAGATCTACAAAATTGTAAAGGGCATAGACAGGGTCAGTTGCAATGAACTTTTCCTTTGGTGATGGGTCAGTTATTAGGGCATGCAGATTTAAGGTAAGGGGCATGAGGTTTAGAGAGTATTTGGGGAGAATTTTTTTCCCACAGGGTGGTCCATATCTGGAGCACAGTGCCTGAAAGAATGGTACAGGTGGGAACCATTACAGCATTTTAGAAGTCTTGAGATGATCACTAAAGCATACAACACTATAGACCAAGTGTTAGAGTAGTTAGTTGCTTGATGATCGATGTGGACATAGAGTCATACAGCACAGAAACAGATCCTTCAGTCCAACCAGCCCATGCTGACCATAATTCCAAACAAAACTAGCTCAACCTGCCTGCTCCTGGCCCATGTACCTCCAAGCCTTTCCTATTCATATACTTATCCAAATGTCTTTTAAATGTTGTAGCTGTACTCGCACCCATCATTTCCTCTGGAAGTTCATTCCACAACGAACCACCCTCTGTATAAAAAAAATGCCTTGTTTCTTTTTTAAATCCCTCTCCTCTCACCTTAAAAATATGCCCCTTGTGTCTTGAAATTCCCTCATCTTAGGGAAAAGACAACTCTAATTAACTCTGTCTATACCCCCTCATAATTTTATAAACATCTTTAAGGTCACCTATCAAACCCCTATGCTCCAGTGAAAAATATCCCAGCCTATCCAGCCTTTCTTTATAACCCAAACCTTCCATACCCGGCAATTCCTGGTAAATCTCTCCTGAACCCTCTCCGGCTTAATAATATCCTTCCAAAACTGGATGAGTAGTTCTGGACACAGTATTTCAGATCTGTGACTCTATGACTAATTATCCCCAATGTCTTTGCCAATAGTTATCCCTGAATGAGCATCACACAATCTGTCTTCATCACATTATGAGGGTCCAGGAGATAGCAACATGCACATCAGAATCCCTACAGTGCTGAAAGAGGCCATTTGGGTCCACACCATCCTAGCCTGCACTCTACAGGGCAATTTAGCATGGCGAATCGGCCTAACCTGCATATCTTTAGATTGTGGATAGGAAACTGGAACAAACCCACACAGACCCAGGGCATTGTGCAGACTCCACACACAGTTGCCCAAGGCTAGAATTGAACCTGGGTCCCTGGCGCTGTGAGGTAGCAATGCTAACCACTGAACCACTGTGTCAGCCATTAGAATGGCCTGGGATCTTGGCTTGGCAGAAATTGTTTTGAGGCATGAGAGCCTTTCCTGCGGATGGATCAGGTGATTGTTTGTTCACCAGATGTGTTCCAGACATAGTCAAGGTAGCATCCTTAGGATTTATGGGTGTGTAGGTTAGCTCCATATCAGGGAAAGGTGCCAGACTGAACAGAAGTAAAGGTTTTGCTGGGAACAAAGATGTTAAACATGTACACTTGGGAGCAGTTTTTTCAAGTTGTAGTGAATAGTCATTGTGGAATGGGGATGAGGAATCTGGCCAGAGGCTAAGTTAGGGTGCAGGTGTCGTTTGGGCCATCTTTATTTTTGGAACAGATGCAGAATACAATGGATTTGGTCGTGGATCGGGGAATGTGGCTGATGAGGGATTAAAAAAGACTTGCATTTATAAAGCATTTTTCATGACTGCCAGATGTTTCAAAGAGCTTTACTGCCAATGAAGTGCTTTTGAAAGCATTGTCACTGTAGCAGTGTTGGAAATGTGACCAGCAATTGACACACAGTTTGCTCCCAGAAGCAGCAATCTGATAATGATAGATTTTGTGATGTTCACTGGGGGATAATTATTGGCAAGACATTGGGATAATTAGTCATAGAGTATTATAGCATGAATAAAAGCCCTTTGGCCCATCATGTCCACTCTAGTCATCAAGCACCTAATTTGGGTCTGTAGTGTTGTATGCATTTCACTATGCCAAAGTAATCATCTGAATGCTTTGTAATGCTGTAACAGTTCTCACCTGTACCATTCTTTCAGACAGTGAATTCCAGATACCCTCTATGGGAAAGAAATTTCTCTTTAAATTCTTTCTAAATCTCATGCCCCTTATCTTAAATCTGTGCATCTTCTTTGCTCCAAAAAAAACTCCATCCTACCTAGTCTCTCTTCATAGCTGAAACACCCAGGCAAAATCCTGGTGAGTCTCTTCTGATGATCTCCAATTCAGTCACATCCTTTCTATAATGTGGAGAGCAGAACTGCACACAATACTCTAGCCATGGCTTAACCAACATCTTATACAGCACCATCATAATCTCCCAGCTCTTGTGTTGACAGTGCTACAATTAATAAAGTGTCTCTATGCCTTCTTCAAAGTAGTGCCATGGGATTACTTCAAGTCCATATTAGAAGACAGACAGGACCTTAGTTTAACATCTCTTTCAAAAGGTGGTGATTCCATTAGTGCAGCACTCCCTCAGTATTGTACTAGGATAGTGACCTTAATTGTTTTGGACTTCAAGTTTTGCAGAGCAAGAAAGAGAGCAAACAGCTAAGCCAAAGCTGACCTGATACAAGAAAATGGTCAATGATGTCCTTGTCTACGTATGAGACCACGAGCACCAAGAGATCACGTGATGAAGCCGTGATGATTTTCTGAAGCCAAGCTCCAATGGCAGAACAATACATGACCTCATTACCGAGTGATAACTGTGAAATCATGGGGTTGGGTGGATAGTGAGTGACCTGCCAGCTTGAGCACAGTGGACAAGATATCTCACTAAGTCCACACATCCATCATAAAGACTTGACCTTTACTGAAACGCAAAGGCCCATTTCACTACATTAATAACGTGGTCAACTCTAGCTGAGAATTCCTTCATGTTTTGCCTCTTAGGGCTCTCGGTCATGGTGCATTTGGTGAAGTCTATGAGGGCCACGTGGTGGGAATTGGTGGAGAGTCTGCACCTTTGCAAGTGGCAATCAAGGTTAGTAACAGGCTTTTCCAAAATTCTTCCCTCTGTTTTCGGTCATGCACTGCTACCCTCTAGTTATTAAAGTGGGCAGCCCAGGTTTCTCTGTTGGATTGCAACAGACTGACCTATAAAATCCTCTATGGCCACAGTCTCTGATGGGACAAGCATGATTGTACCACTATCAGTCATGGTCATGAGGAAAGATAATTGGTTGATCAATTGTGCCATAGTTAAGGAAAGGCCTAACTCTACCAACTGTGTCATTGTCATGCAAGGGGCATGAGTGCAATAGTCATCAAGTTGGTGCCATCAGATCATATAATGTTGTGGCTGTTCTCCACCACTATTGGTTAATCCACTGCAAGGAAATGCTAAAAAAAATTCTTCATCCTGAGCTGCAGTCCAGATGATTGTTTTGGAATTTTGAGGCCTCCTCAATTCTTGAACAAATCCTGTTGAGGAGGGAAGTGTTGAGCATTGCCTGAGGTTTAGTGCAATCTGGAAGAGTGTTAGAATCTTATGTCTCCTCTCTTTGCAGCAACCATAGAATTGGCTTGATGTGTTTCATATCTTACTGATGAAAGGGCATAAAAATACAGGTCAAGCAAAGGGTGGGATTAGATGCATTGCATATCCACCCCCTGTCCATTAAAATTCTGGTAGAAAGAACACACCTTATGATAGCAGCAGCTTTGTTTGGGATGAGAATTTGAAGAAAGAAGCCCAGAAGAGAATCAGACTCAGATGGAAGATGGAACCCAGATATTTCCCAAAGCAAATATGACCCATTGCCAGGTCAGTGAAGTCGGGAGCATAGTGGAAGGGCCCTCAGAACTATGGGCAGATTCTGAAAAGTCTGCAAGGAAGGAATCTTTTGCTGCACTTTGATGAGAAAAGGCTTGGTACGGATCCTAGATTTGCACGTGTTGTGGAGGTGTTGGGGCAGTGGGGTAATTAGCAGAAAGAGGTGGCAAAAGGTATGCTCCTTGAACAAGCCAGGGCTTAGACAATATAAAAGTGCCATTGACAGGGCATTTGTCCATTGAATCAGGCTTGAGAAATCTCAGCTCCAAACAAGGAAGTCTGTTCCTGGACATGGGCGGATATTCAGGCAGATCAGAACAGACTCCACAGACAACTTTGTATGTATTCTAGGTAATCTGCAACATCGTCCTGAAAATACCATGCAAACGATTGCACAAATCGGTCCTTTTAATGTAGCTGTGAGTGAGACAATCTGCTTATGGATATATGTATGCAACACACTGAGTCCTGCAAGTGCACACTCTCCCACTTGTTGCTTTCAAGGAGTTGGAGGCAGCTCCTTCTCATTTTTGTCTCTGTGGCTGTGAGGAATGTGATGGTCAGCCAACTCACTGACATCTCCCGAGTGGCTGTGCTGCCTTCTCCGTCTGTCAGACAGGCTGGGCTTCTCGCACTCTGCAGGAATCCTCATACTCACCTGGAACAAACTCTCCCACTAACTTCAGAAGAATTTGCTGCCTCAGTGCAGCTGGTGTCAGTCTGTTCAGAGCCTGGGTTGGTCACCATAGAGAAGTGAACGCTGAAGTCTGTGAAGAACTTAAGGCGTAGAGGACCCCAAGTAGGGCATTCTGGTCCAACTGTGACTTTGCATTAAGTGGGACACCAAGTAGATAGAAGGCTAAGTCACCTTGCCAGAATGCAGCAGGTCAATGAACGTCTTACCACACTTGATTCATCACTGTTCATCACTGACTGATTGCATGGACCACATCCATGAACTCTTAATCATGATCAAGCATATCTTAAGACCTTTCACATGGAGCTATGTCCCTTTTGTCACTGACCACCAGGACATACAAGATGGGCTAATATGTGTTTGCACCAGCTTGATGCACTTAGTACAATGACATGATAATCAGGGTATGGTGTTTTGTTAGGTTCTCTGTGTACAGGCATGGTAACCTCCTGGCTGCCATTGTGGTTTGTGACATTGACATTCTAAGGGTCCAGATGTCTTCAATGTGCTTTGGTATGAAAGGGGTAGCCAAGGTGCTCAGTGCCTACCCTCCTGTGTTGTGCAAGGGGCAGTACAAAGGACTGCAGCATTGAGGTCTGAGTGTGGTACACTGCACCAGTGCTGGGCTGCTGTGCACATTTGCAGAGCTGTGCTGTCATCCGGCAGCATCTTCAGTTGACAAGGTGCGAAAAACAGACTGGGCAGACTGACAGTAGATTGTTTCAGCAATGGGTTAGGAGTTCACTGCATGTTCTTGCAGACTGAACAAGCCTAGAAAGAGGCAGCAACCTAATACCCAGCACAGCTTATGATGGTAAGTGGCTGTAGGTCACGATTCAGCCATATTGACACTTGCTTCACAAATGTTTTTCTCAATGTTTGCTCACCAAGGTTGTGACAACGTTAGGCCTTCAGTCCAGAGATGAGGTAGACAAACAGAACACCACATCCAATTCAACCCCACCACCAGTTATACCTTCATGCAACTGTGGAAAGCGGCAGAATCATGGCTCAACCCCATCATGGGCATAGGGTTGTCAGGCATTGCAACTTAGGAAGTAACATTGTGACATTGGGAAACCTTCCAACTAATAATTCCTGCCTCAAACATGACAGTCTGACCAGCAATCTCTGAAACACTGCTACAGACCTTTACACCAGTATTCATATCAGTTTGCTACTTTTTACAGACTCTTCCAGAAATCTGCTCTGAACAAGATGAAATGGATTTTCTGATGGAGGCTTTGATTATCAGGTAATGGTGAAAATTCTTCTCTCCTGTGTTCTGATGCCTTAACAGTCACTTCTCAATACTTTGATGGATTACTGTAACAGATCAGAAATATCAGTCATGAGTAAGTTTAAGGGAAGTTGGTTAGACAATCAAGCCTATAGTTCCTTTGCCTCTTCTCTAACCTAGGGTCAAATCTAGCAACATTGACAGTGTAGCCCTTTGGCTATACCTTCCAGGTTTTACATAATAAGCTTATTTCTTAAACTTCTTCTCTTTCAAGCTACAGAGCTCTAACGCCTCCCAATTCCTAATTTTATTTTCCAACTTGATTTAGGTCATTTTTACTGCTGTTCTTTCTTGCCTTTTGGGCCATCATTTTGAGCCTTTGACCATAACAATCCTTACTTATGTTCTTTATTATGAGTTGGGCACCCCATTCACAAAACCGTTAGGTCCAAGTCAAGCCTTCAGCAAACGTCTGATAAAATGGTTCCAACCATCATCACTTATACAGATGAAAGATAAAAATGAACAGAAATCCCTTGGTTAGAATATAACCCAGTCCCTGCTAGTTTGCTTAGAATAGTTGGATTGAAGGAAAATAAAAATAATCCATCAATGTATTCAAATTTATGATCTTTGTAAGGATTGACATTAAAAGAAATTCCTCATTTTAAATGTCGCAGATTTCATGGCAGTCCTGCTCATAATCAACGTTCTGGGCTGGTAATCTTTACCTATGAATAACATCACTATAGAGTTTTAAATGCCAACGTAGAAAACGAACAAATGCCGAGCAAGAGCTTTGAAATAGTTGATTACTGAGTAGCATTTCTGAATATCAATCTACGACATGTGAAGACAAAGAGTAAGACTGAGCATTCAGTGAGGCACAGCTTTATGATGACCTGCATTTCAGGCATATCCACCATTCTGTTCCTTCTGTTATATTACACGAGTACAATTAAGAAATGCTGATGAGGGCTAAAGGCAGGAGGATTGTTTTTGTCGAGGTGCCTCCTTGCACTTGGGAATTCTAGTCTAGGATTCTCTAAAGGTAAACTTGCAGACTGAGTCAATAGTTAGCAAGGCAAATGCAACTTTGGCATTTATTTTGTGACGACTTTAATATAAAAGCAGAGATGAACTTCTGTGGCAGTGTGCTCCATAAGACACAGAATTAAAGGATCTTTAAGGCTCTGGTCAGGCCACATTTGAAGTATTGTAGGCAGTTTTGGGCCCCATATCTCAGGATAGATTTGCTGGCCCTGGAATGAGTTCAGAGGAGGTTCATGAGAATGGTTCCAGGAATGAAAAGCTTAACATATGAGGAAGGTTTGAGGTCTATGGGTCTATAGCCGATGGAGTTTAGAAGGATGAGGGGGGATCTAATTGAAACTTACAGAATAGTGAATGGCCTGGACAGAGTGGATGTTGAGAAGATGTTTCCATTGGTAGGAGAGACTAGGACCCGAGGGCACAGCCTTAGAATAAAGGGAAGATCTTTTAGAACGGAGATAAGGAGCAACTTGTTCAGCCAGAGAGTAGTGAATCTATGGAACTCACTGCCACAGAGGGCTGTGGAGGCCAAGTCATTGAGTATATTTAAGACGGAGATAGATAGGTTCTGATTATCAAGGGGATCAAGGGATACAGGGAAAAAGCAGGAGAAAGTGGTTGAAAAACTTCTCAGCCATGATTGAATGGTGGAGCAGACTCGATAGGCTGAATGGCCTAATTTCTAATCCTGTGTCTTATGATCTTATGCATTAGATCTCCATTTTTGGCATCTTGTATTTCGAGTATCTGTATATATCTTTTGAAGGAGGTAAAATGCATCTTCCTGCGAAGCTAACTTACAGTTCAGTTTCTTAAACTCAACAGTTCCATAAGAAGTACAATAATAGACTTTACTTTTCAAAAATGAGGCCATCTGGCCCATTTTGCCACTGCTGGCTCCTTCAAATAGTTGTCCAATTATAGCCTTTTCTCCTTTTTACTCTTTTCTCCTTTCCCTGCAGCTCTGTGTAAAAGTTTCCTAATCTCTCTCACTTGCATTGTAAGGAAACCAACCCTGTTCCCAGTCAAAACCCTTATAGTCACAAATTTGTTAAATAGTATTGTTTAAGGAACTTGTCTACATTTTGCACAGAAGTAATCCATTCAAAAATAGAACAGTCAATTGAGATGAGAAGTCTACTGTAGGTGGAATATTTAAAGTTTTTGAGGAGATTTGTAGCTCGGTTTGTGGCTGCGGTTGTAGACATGCTCACCGAGCCGGCATGTCTGAGTGCAGATGTTTTGTCGCCTTGCTAGGTAACGCCATCAGTATGCCTTCGGTGAAGTATTAGTGTTCTGTCCGGCCTGTTATTTATATGCCTCAGTTTGCTGGGGTGGTTGGCATTACTTCTGGTTCTGTTTTTCTGTGATTTGTATATTGAGTCCAGTTCAATGTGTTTGTTGATGGAGTTCTGGTTGGAATGCCAGGCCTCCAGGAATTCCCTGGCATGTCTCTGTTTGGCTTGTGCTACTGTGGATGTGTTGTCCCAGTTGAATTTGTGTCCTTCTTCCGTGTGTATTGAGACCAGTGAGAACTGGTATTGTCTCTTGGTGGCTAGTTGGTGGTAGTGTTTCCTTATTGTCAGTTTTCTTCCACTTTGGCCCATGTGATGTTTCTCATAGTCCTTGCGTGGTATTTTGTATATTACGTTAGTTTTATTGGTTGTGGGAATGGGATCCTTTAAGTTCGTCAGTAGCTGTGACAGGGTGGGTGTTGGTTTGTGGACTACCCTAATACCTAGGGGCCTGAGCCGTCTTGTGGTCATCTCTGATGTACGATAGGCTGACTAGTGTGTCTGGCCGTGTTGTGTCTTCCTGTTGCGGACTGTCACGGAGTTAATGGTGGATTGTGCTTTTTGGGTATCCATTTCTTTTTAAAAACTCTGTATCAGTGCTCTTGTTCTCCTCCTCAGTCCGTACAAGTGCTCCACTCCAACACCCATAAATGGAACTGTATCAGGACCTTATTCAAATAAGCCACAACACACTGCAATCACCTGGAACTGCACAAAGCAGAACAGGAGCACCTATATGGAGTTTTTAAAAGGAAGGGATACCCAAAAAGCACAACCCACTATTATTGCTGCAACAAGACCACACAAAACGACACAAAACAGTCAGACACACTAGTCACCCTCATGTACATCAGAGACCAGAACTCCATCAACAAACACAATAAACTGGACCCTATATAGAAACCACTGAAAAACAGAACCGGAAGTTATGCCAACCACCCCAGCAAACTGAGGCGTATAAATAACAAGTGGGACAAAACACCAATGCTTCACCAGAGGTGCACTGACGATGTTACCTAGGAGGCTGACAAAATGTTTGCAGTCAAACAGACACCTCAGGGTGGAATATTTTCCCCACTATTCCAAGATTCCAATGAGGTTAAATATTTTGCTGATTGCTGTTGATAAGTTGATGTTTCTTTGTTGTTCAGAATATTATGTATTTTAACTCTGTTTTACCATCCCCCCCTTCTGTTTCAAACAGCAAGTTTAACCATCAGAACATTGTCCGTTGTATTGGTGTGAGCTTGCAAGCCTTGCCTCGGTTTATCCTCCTGGAGCTCATGACTGGAGGAGACATGAAGACTTTCCTTCGTGAAAACAGGCCCAAAGCTGTAAGCACAAAGGCGAACGTTTGTTATGTTCCTTGTAAGAGAACTGCCTCAGTCTCCACTGTACTAAGGATGAGCTAGTCTGAACTTGTTCAGTCCTGACAACTATAATCGATTCTGTAAAATGGCTGAAAGTCTTTTCTACCCTCCTCCAGTTCCTCTTGAGACTTTTTGTGATGTGTTCTATGGGAAGCCAAACCATGGGGAACGTCTCCACTAAAACAAAATAAAAACCCAAAACACTGCAGATGCTGGAAATTAGAAACAAAAAGTCTCAGCAGTGCTAACCACTGAGCCGTCTTGTTGCTAGAAGGGGACATTGGGGCAAGGACATAAGGAACCAGACCGATTTTCTGACATCACAGTCCTGATGATTGCAAAGCCACAAACTTTGCCTTCATGCATCCACTTAGCAGTATCTGATCTACCTATGGACAAGAATTGCTGCTTATTTATTCAAAATGGCTCACTTACTGATCTGAAATTACTAGGAATGTTTCTTTAAATGCTCCCCATGTTTGGACCATCCTGAATGGACTATCTCACACCATCTCTGCGTGTTACTGTATTTCAGACACAGGTAATGACATTGACAATGCTGGACCTTCTGAACATGGCCAAGGATATAGCTTGTGGCTGCAAATACCTGGAAGACAACCATTTTATTCACAGGTTTGTCATGAATTTCAGCTTTAGAACTTTATTTTAGACAGAAGAAAAATGGATGTATGTCTTTTTTTAAAATTAGTCCTGTCATTTGTGGTCATGCTGATAAATTATACAGCAGCTATACAGCTCAGTGACAGTGGTATTTAATTCTGTTTTTGTGTTTGCTTGTTCTTAGGGATATTGCAGCAAGAAACTGTTTACTAACCTGCAGTGGACCCAGGCGAGCAGCCAAAATTGGAGATTTTGGGATGGCTCGAGATATTTATAGGTATGCCATCAATAATTGATGTATTCGAGCTGAGCTGAAGCTCTGCAGCTTTCCAGTTGATCACCAGACCTGTTCAAATGATTGTACGTTGCAGTATGCGACCCTGTTTCTGGGCACCAGATCATTGTAACCTTTGTCTTTGCCGCAACATGGCCAAGAAGCCCCACTTCACGTGGGGAACAAGTTGCAGATTGAGTTATAGTGTACCTCTGCTATCTTTTAACATGGTTGTCCCACCAACACCTCTCCTCTGTCAGCAGACTCTCATTCTGTTCCCAATCAAGCCTGGAGCTTCCCAAAGACCTATCCTAGGCCCCACTGTTTCTCACCAACATGCTGCACCTCCTTGACATCATGCAAGAACCCAGTACATTCTGGGTCCATATGCACACTGCCCTCAGACAGCTCAACTCCACAGGCCGACCAACCGTCTTCAAGTTGCCAGATGTTTTTCCCATATTTGTGCCAAATGTTGTTAAATAGCAACCCTGGGAAGAATCTTGTGATGGTTACAGTGTCACAAGTAATTATACAAAAACAACTTATAGATAGTATGAAAAGATGTTATCTTCAGAAGCTCGGCTGCATTTATAGGTGTGGCTCTTTTTCCTTCATCCAATGTGTTTTTGAATTCAGGGCAAGCTACTACAGAAAAGGTGGACGTGCCATGCTGCCAGTCAAGTGGATGCCTCCAGAAGCTTTCCTTGAAGGAATTTTCACCTCCAAGACAGACACATGGTAATATGACAGACTATTGTAACACAACAGGCTCACAGTAAATTGGGTCTTCAGTGTCACTCATGGGATTTAGGCGTCACTGGCTGGGCCATTTTTGAGCTTCAATTGGCTCATGACCTTCTCTATCGCACACTTAATTGGAGCAGAGGTGGGAAAGCCCCAGGGAACCTACCTGCCACCCTCCTGCCCAATTAAATGCCCATCACCCCACCACCTGAATTGACCTTGGGAAAGGGCATTAAATTCCAACCTGAGCAGGTGCCTGTTTATCACTCAAAGAGTTAATGATTTCCCTGTCAGAGAGCAGCAAAAAGAAAGATGTCGTCGAGATGCCAGGAGAACCAGAAGAGAAACACTGTACCAGAGAGCTATCTTCTGCCTCATCTATATGATAGCAGTAGTAAAGAGTTTACAGTATAACAGAAAGTGAGTGAGCCATAATCTGAATTAAGCACAAGCTAAAGATGCAAGGCATTCAATCTAGACAGGAGTGTAGCCGCTAAGAGTGAGTTCAAACGCCTAACACTCTAGAGAACCAAAAGAGTGTAAAATCTGTGAAGAGACAAATACCTGGAATGATCGGATTTCCTTATGAGGAAAGATAGACAGGCTGTCTCCTCTGGAGTTCAGAAGAGTCAGAGGTAACTTAATTGAAACATATAAGATCCTGAGGAGACTTGATAGAGTGGATATGGAAAGGATGTTTCCTCTTGTGGGAGAATCTAGATCTAGGGGTTTAACTTTAAAAATGTAGGTTCACTCATTTAAAACAGAGATGAGACAAAAAACTTCTCTTACAAGGTTGAGAGTCTTTGGAGTTCCCATCTTCAAAATATTCAAGCAGAATATTCAAATATTTTTAACGTGATAAATGGACTCTTGATGACCAAGGGGGTGAAAGATTATCGGGGATGTACAGGAATGTAGAGTTGAGGTTAAAATCAGATCAACTATGATCGTATTGAATAGCAGGGCAGGCTCAAAAGACAGTGAATAAAAGCCAAAAGAACTATGGATGCTGTAAATTAGGAAAGTTGCTGGAAAAGCTCAGCAGGTCTGGCAGCATCTGTGAAGGAATAAACAGAGTTAACGTTTCGGGTCTGGTGACCCTTCCTCAGAACTCCGAGTTCTGAGGCTCACTGTACCCGAAATGTTAACTCAAAAGATAGAGTGACCTGCTGTTGTTCATTGTTCGTGTGTTTGAATGCTCAAGCCTGTGGAAGAAGCCTTATCCCAACATTTAGCTGCAGCAGTCTGAGACATAGTTCCCAGAGAGTCCGATTAATACTTAACGCTCAACCAAAACCAAAACCAAAAGATGCAGTCAGTATCACATTGTTTTTGGAACATTGTTGGATTCTGGAACACAAATTGTTTGCTGCTTTACTCCCCATCTCAGCAGTAAATTTTCATTGGTAGCAAAGTGCTGTGGGACCTTCCCAGGATAAGAATGTAAGCACCAAGTTCTTTCATTCTTTCAAACATTACTCCAGGTCATTTGGTGTGTTGCTGTGGGAAATTCTGTCACTTGGATACATGCCATACCCCTGCAAAAGCAATCAGGAAGTCTTGGAGTTTGTAACGAGTGGTGGAAGAATGGACCCACCGAAGAACTGCCCTGGGCCTGTGTAAGTATTTCTGATCTCAGGTCAGTATGAATTTGACTAGTTAGATGTAACAACACCAACAAATGTTTAATCTTTAATATCACTGAATCAGAATCAGAACATAAGGCTCAAATTGGATTAGCCATATTGCTAGATAAAGGTCAGTCACACCATTAAACACAGGATCAAAAACCTTGCTGAATAGAGGCCAATAAGATTGATGAATCAGTTTCAGTGAAGATTTTCTGGCACAGTGGATAGCGTTCCTGTCTCTCATCCAGAATCTTTACATTTAAATTCAATCCCAGTACTTGCCAGTCAAGGAAGGTGTGTTCATAACATAGTCCAACAAGTTGAGATTCAATTTGCAAATCCTACCAACATATACACCAATAGCAGGAGATAAAACTGGGAGAGTTTGTTGATCAGCCAACAAATTTGGAGTCTGTCCTGAGGTGTAAAGTATTAATGTTAAAAATATAAATGCATTATGAGATCAATATAAGATCACATGGCAACAGAATCCACATGGCTTTATGTGAAGTCTGGTGCCAGTCCTAGGAAATGTTGCTCAATAAAAGGTCAAGTTTACCAACAGCGATACTTCCCACAAGCTCTTAACGATCCTAACCTCCAAGGACACAACCCAAACTAAGATCCATGATAGTGACAGATCTACAGTTATTATCTACTACTGCAGACCATAACTTGCACATAAAAAATATCTGTTGCCAAAACAGCACAGAACACTCTGTCTGAACTGTAACACCACAGGATCAATGATTGCTAAATGCGGGTAGTAGCGAGTTGCTTTTCTGTAATACCTTTCACAACCTCAAGTCATTTCAAGATACGTTACAGCCATTAAAGTAGTTCTTGAAATATAGTTACCATTGTAATGTCAGAAAAGAAGCATCAAACTCTCACATGCTACAGTCTATATAAAAATACAGATAAGTGAGAGCCCCATTTCTAGTGTTCCAACATTCTGCTGGTTGTGTTCATGGGCAGAGCACCTCTAACTCAACAGGAGTGTCACCAGAGCTGCAAGAATTGGCCTCAACATCAGGCAGGGGATATCAGCATGGTATTTCACCCTTTCTGATCATCATCTGTGAAATAGTGGACTCACATTCACCCAGCAAGGGGAGGAGTTGAGTTATGATGCTCTCCACTGTTGAGGAGACTGAATACATTCACTGATGGGATTTGCAGATATAAAATGGTGACCTTGGTGTAGCAGCAAGACTTGAAAACAAATATAAAACAAAGCTATATGTTATAATGACTTTTGGGAATACTGGAAAACCAGCTTTTTGTTAGGATCCAGCTTGTTGGCCACAGGCCTTTAAAGAATATAATATACAGAAAAAGCAGGGGTAAGAAGGTTTGTGGCAGGATTCCAGGATTAGAATAAAACACACAATAATCTTTATGGTCCAGTCTTGAACAACACTAAACAAGCAAGAATGATTAAATAGTTACACTGAATAAGCAAGGTAATGATTCTTATAAATTCTTATTAAACAGAAGGTAAACTTCAACTTAAATTCAATCCAGTAAGTGGACTTAATCCATCTTAATCTCTTTTACTGTCTTTTTCACCCTGGTAGGCTTTAAAATATACAAAATACTCTGGAAGACAGTTCCTTTACGTCTGGGTCTGGCTACACAGATTATCACACACATCTTTGGCATATCATAGCAATGTGACTCCCTGACTCCAGTAAAGATATTACTGACTGTCACAAACCACGACCCACCAGACACAGAATCACCTCCATTTCCTATCTACTAACCTCATCCCACCTCCTTGACCTGTCCGTCTTCCCTGGACTGACCTATCCCCTCCCTACCTCCCCACCTATACTCTCCTCTCCACCTTTCTTCTTTTCTCTCCATCTTCGGTCCGCCTCCCCCTCTCTCCCTATTTATTTCAGAACCCTGTCCCCCTCCCCCTTTTCTGATGGAGGGTCTAGGCCCGAAACGTCAGCTTTTGTGCTCCTGAGATGCTGCTTGGCCTGCTGTGTTCATCCAGCTCCACACTTTGTTATCTTGGATTCTCCAGCATCTGCAGTTCCCATTATCTCTCACAGAATCACCTTGGTATCTCTTCCATAGTGGACATTTCTCTCAAATAACTACTTGGCCCTATCCAATTCTCCTAAACTCCCTCTTCTCCTCTTTAACTGTATAAATTTGACCTATTGATGAAACACAGTACACTGGCTATCTGCAGTCTCCAGTTTAGCCTTCCTCCTTCTTATATTTTTAAAACCAAACCCACCAGTTTACTATTTAGAGTACAACTCCATCCCCAGCAATTGTCTCCTTGGCAACCTTGGGGCTTTCTTGTATTGAAAAACCTCTCAGCTGTGTTAAAATTTCAAACATTAATTGTTTTTTAAAAAAAATTATTTATTTATTTACAATAAACTGTAAATAAAAAAATCTTCAATTTATCTTAAACAGATACCAGAACTATATGGCTTTAACTCCACAGTAGAAATAGGTATAGCATAGAAATTTCAGGAGAGGAAGGATGACCTACTTCACGCAGTGTTAGCCTTGGCGCTGTGACAACATTCACTTCATAGATGATGGTAAAAGATAAGTGGGACTTGTGCACAAAATCCAAACCGAAACTCCAATTCAGTGCCGTAGGATTAATGCAGCACCCTGTGCTTCTGGTGAGTCGCTAACCCTCAGGTGAGCGTAAAAGGTGCCTGGGTGCTCTTTGGAGAAAAACAAGTAAGACTCCCCAGAAATCTGGCAATTATTTATCACCCAACCAACATCTTGAAGGCAAACTATTGGATCATTATCTTGTGGCTGTTTGTGGAACTGTGTTGTGCACAATTGGGCCATTGTGTTTCCCTGTTTACAACCATGACTATTTCATAAGCCCTTTAAAGGGATTTTGGGATGGCTATAGATTATGAATGGTGCTATATAAATTCAAGTTCTTCCTTTTGCAATACTTTCGTTAAAAATGGCAAATGCGCATTGAGTGAATTTATTGGATTCTGTTCCTTTAGATATCGCATTATGACCCAGTGTTGGCAGCACCGACCAGAATATCGGCCTGATTTCTCCACCATATTGGAAAGAATTAACTACTGTACACAAGTACGGAATTACACAAGTTCTTCATAGAGACATAGGTAGTAGAATTAGTGGGACACAGATGGAATAAGATTAATTTTTAAAGCAGCTCTTGATTTTCCTCTGTTGTAATGATAAGCTTCCAAGCTAGTCTCTTTGAATAAACAGCTAATCTTTGGGGCAATTAAGGGATGTTTAGGGATCAAGCAGACGGTGATCATTGAACTTGTTTGATTGAGCTTTCTTCATAGAAAGGAACTGAATTTTTGTTTAACAGTAAGGTAACTGGATTCCAACACTGTGGCCTTAAATGGAGAAACACATTTGTTGGGGGAGCATGGCAGGCGGAAGAACAACTAAGAAACCATTGGTTCAAAGACAAATGAGGGCCTTTTAGTGGGGGAAGGGGCTGCCATCTAGCCAGGGATTGCTTCAAGTGACACAGTGACCTGATCATGATGTTTTAATGAAGGCCTGAGTGTCAGTCAAGGCACAATGAGATGTCTGACAAACAGGCAAACTGTAGAGTCAGAAGATAGGCTTATTTGCAGGTCCACAGAAGAGCTTTAGACAGACCCTGTGTTAACATATCGAAGGCTGTGGGGAGAAAGCAGAAACAGGGTATTGAGTTGGACAATCAACCGTGGTCATCTCGAATGGCAGAGCTGGCTCAAAGGGCTGAATGGCCTACTCCTGCTCCTAATTTTATCGTTCTGTGTTTCTAATACTCAAGTCAAGTGACTTATACAAGTTCAATGTTAGCTTGTTGCTGTTGTACTCTGTAACTGGAAATCCGCATTACGATCTAATTGCTTTGTTTGTTCTTTTTCAGGATCCAGACATTGTCAACACGCTCCTCCCTGTTGAGTATGGCCCAACGGCAGAGGCTGAAGGGAATACGGTGATCCGACCTGACAGCTCTGGTGGTGTGACTCCACTGCTGAGGGTCAGCTCGACTCTCACTGCCAGTCAGATGGCGGAGTTCCTGCAATCTGGGTCGAAACTCCAAAACCTTCAGGAGTTGCCAAAAGGAGAAACCTTTGGCACCAAGGTGGAGAATGGCTATCAAACAGCCCCCACCAGCAGCCACTGGCTTTACTATGAAGCTGGGGCCGTTCACTCCTCTGAAGTAAAACCTCAACAGGAGCAGAGGCTGAGGAACGAAACCAAAACCTTGTGGAACCCCACTTATGGATCCTGGGTCTCCAAGAGTTACCAGAGAGCTTCAGCGCCCTCTGAGGTGGGAGAGAAGCCCCTGAATGCCCCTGAGAGGGAGGACTCAGGCTTAGATTGCAACAGCATCTCCCCACCAAGCTCCCGGGAATCCCCTTCCCCAGGCAGCCACACCCTGGCTTTAGAAGTTGGAGGCCAGTCGCTTCTCAAAGCGCAGAGCTTCCCTTGTGGAAATATCAATTATGCTTATGATGGATTGTGCATTGATACAGACGGTGCCCGTGTACCACGGGACTCAAGTGAGGAGGACGGTCCCAGGCAGAAGATGGCACGTCTCAGCAAGGAAATGCATTGTCTTTACAACCCAGAGAAGTCAGCAAGAGATCGTGACTCAGGCCTGTCACTGTCAGAAGACCTCAGCATCACCTCTGTATGAAACCTAACAGGGATCTGAGACACGTGCCACATTGCACGATCAAGTTTCAGTTATAATCTATAAGAAGTAAAGAGACACAATTCCATTTGACACTGTACCTAGATTGGATTGCAAGCTCCCTCCAAGGCTGGGAGATCTTGATGGGGTTAAAGGTAGGAAATAAGCAGCCTCATTAGGTTGGAAGGCCATTAAAAACCTAGACAGGATTCTTTCAGTCTGCTCATTTTTCTTTGATATTATTGATAGGAAGAGTGCATAGCCCAGAAGATCTCTAATCCGGACTCTGTAGCTATTTCCACGCTGGTCCTGCAAATCCTCCTTGTAAATGGAACACTTGGCTAAGTGCCATGTTCCCTGTAGAACAGCCTGGTAAAGAACTGACTAATCTGATTGAATTGGGGATGATCAGCTCAAACACCAGAAGAAACTAGAATTCACATCTCTGACCCCACCGATACTTTACGAAGTGAGTGAGAAAGGGCTGGGGCTTTGAAGTCATTGACCTATTTTAATGAGGGAAATGTGATGTTCTGGTGGTACAGATTGGGATTACAGTTCATGTTGAAAGTCCAACACTATAACCATTGCAATATTTTGACCAACTATTCCCAATTATTTGGACCAGTTTGAAAGAGTTGTCCAGCTGCAATTGTTGTGAGCTGCAGCTGTATCCCTGGTTATCATCCCCAGATGTACTTTGAGGATCATTGACAGACTATGCATTGTATTCCTACAACTGGAGAAAATATACTGGAGAAAATGTCACTAATTATCAGAGGATTCAGGAAGAAACTACATTGATGCTTTGTAGTATCGTCTGGTATCAGAAAGAAATGCTACAACTTGATTTTTGCTGTGTTCGTCTTGGTAGACTGGCCTTTGTAGAAGTCTCTAGTTTTTTTTGTTCAGTATTTTCTGATCTGAACTGAGAATTGGAATGGGGGAGTAATTTGAACAATAATTGGGGTGGAGTACTTGTTTGATGTTTGTATAGCACACTTTGACCCCAGACCCAGCCATTCAGCTTCTCACCTTCACCGTCCAACTATATTCAGCATGTCCTAACCTCCCTTCCTAGTTTCTGTCCCACTTAGAGCATGATGGCAAAATCTCCTAAAGCCTCCAATGTATCTCTCACTTAACGTGGTGAGCTAATTTCATGTAGGTCATTTCCAATCCCAGGTCCACCCATGATTTGGTCAGACCTATTCTTCCTGTGTACACAAGACTCTGTTGAGCTTCTTACATGTTATTGACATGAAGACTGATCTATCGAATCTTTTTCCTTTCTGAGTGAGTGAAGGTTTTTCCAGAAGACAGTAACTTCAGCAAGACTAATTAGCAATGCATCATCAAAGATGGCTCCAGAAGCTCAGTGCTGGATGCAGTACTGCTGTAGACAGACTTTCCAATCCTTCCTGATAGCTTTGGTTGGAAATGCATTGAGTGCAAGTTGCCAGGATGTGTTCCTAGATGCTTTATCATACTCCCTCCTCCCCCACTCAGTCAAACAAGCATTCCCTTTCCAATGTTGTTCAACATTGTTTTCAAGGAAATGGGTGAATACAGCGTGTGTTCAATGCTGTATTATATTTTACTAAATAGTTGCTCCCAGCAATGAATCCCCAGAGCAATTCTGGAGGGCTGCCAAGACAATTCAGTACCCTGCTTTATGTTAGCTCCTGTGCAAAAGTTTGTATTTATTTTTTATCCAAATATTTCTTTTGGTTCAGACATTGAGGATTTGAAGTTTGTAGGTACATTGACTTTTGATGATAAACGTAAATGTATGTGCCAATCACATACACCCTGAATGTGGAGTCTTTTCAGCTATATCAGGTAGTTAAAACACTGTGAGATTACTTTCAATAATAGTTAATGTTGCTGTAGTTGATAAGTTATTTTTATCTCAGAACCTCAGTAGTTTACTAACGTACTTAACTCAATTGCTGATTAGAACTAACTTGCTTCAATTGACTAGCAAAAGTAAAATTCTGCAGATGCTAGAAATCTGAAATAAAAACAAAGGGGTGGCAATTCTCAGCAGCGTCTGCGGAGAAAGAAACTGTGCAAATGTTTTCAAGTTGGAGTTCTGAAGAAGTGCCCTATCTAACTTGAAATGTGAACTCTGTCTGTCTGTCTCTCTCTCACACACACACCACAGAAGTTGCCAGACCTGCTGATTTTTTTTCCAACACTTTCTGTTGCCATCCTTTCAGCCTTGCTGAAAGGCTAGGACTTGTCGAATTTTAAAACATATGTCACATAACATTGAAAATGACAGTTAAACAGTATTGGAGATATTCAGTATGTCAGGCAGCATTTGCAGAGGGAAAAACGAGTTGAATGTTTCAGGTCAATAACTTATCATATCGCTTACTATCTCCTCATGTGGCTTTTCATCACATTTGTCCCGTCACAGCTACTGTGAAGCACCTCGATACATTTCACTATGTTGAAAGTGCTCTGTAAATACAAGTTGTTATTGTTGTTGTACTCACCAAGTTCAGGTTTCTGTTTGTGTCATAAAGACTATGATTGGTCTGACTGATCTTAACTGCTGTTCATGTTACACAGATTGTAATTGGTCTAAGTAAGCTTCCTATTTGGTTCATGTCATAAAGACTTTGGCCTGAATAGGCTCAGTTATTCAGTTTATATTGTACACTCTGACATTGGTATAAGAAGTTTAATCTTTTCTTTATTCCTTCTGTGGGGGGAGAAATCACTTTTGCTTCACAATAATATTAAGATATGATTTTGTTTTAAATTGATTTTCGCATCTTTTACTTTTTGGTCATCCCTCACTTTTTTGTGATAACTTTACAGAAGGATGCTTCATAAATTGCATATCTTCCAGGTACAAATAGAAATGTATTAAAAGTGATTGACACAAAACTGCAAGCTCTCAATATCTGGCTGCCATACACAGGCCCACTTTTCAACTCCTCATTGGCCTCAATTCCATTAGTGGCAATGTTGCTAGACTTAGTTTAAGGCCCTAGGCTGGGAAAGAGGGAACATCAGCCTGGTTTTCTACATCAGTTCACTACTGAGGGATGGAGGGTGGAAGCAATATTATATATAGTGAGGGCTGGGGTGGACTGTAGAAAGGAGAAAGTGGTGGTGATGAGACAAGATCATTGTTGAACACTATTTTCATGCTGTCTCAGTTTTCCCATCATGTATCATATTTGAGAGATGACCAGTGATTGGGGAACATAGGAAACAGGAATATAGGCCATTTGGCTGATCATCTACCTCTCCACTACTTCTTCCCCTGCATCCCCATCTCCTTTGCTGTCATTAGTACCAAGAAATGCCACAGGGTGAAGAATTTCATAGATCTACCACTCACCAAGCAAAGAAATTCCTCCTTATTTCTGTATTCAATAGCCTCCCCTTAACTCTGAGGTGTTGACCCCCAGTCCTGGACTCACAAGTATATTCACATCTTCCTACAGAAGAATTCTGTAAGGTTCAATGGGATCACCTTCCATTTTTCAAAATTCTAGGGAATGCAGGCCCAGTTTCCTCAATCTCACCTCGTAAAATAATCCAGCCACCCTAGGGATTAAATCTGATGAACTTTCACCACACTCCCTCTGTGGCAAGGAGACCAGACGTACACAGTACGCCAGATGCAGGCTCACCAAAACTCTATACAAATGCAGCAAATCATATTCTATGCTCAAATCCCCTTGTGAAGGCAAAATATACCTTTTGCCTTCCTCATTGTTTGTTGCCCCTGCATATTAGCTTTTAGTGACTCACTGACAAGGACAGCTGCAGTCAGCTCTGATTATTTAAATAATAGTGTTTTTTTTACCAAAATGGATTCACTCATTCATCTTATTTTCCAACCGCCATGTGCTTGCCCATTTGCTCACCTTGTTCAAATCCCTTTGAAACCTCCATAACTCCCACCTAATTGTGTGACATTAGAAAATATGGAAATATTGTGCTTGGTCCCTGCACACACACACATCAGCTCTGTAGTGTGAGCTGCCTTTGAAATTCTCTAGGACTGTACTTGACATCAGATGGAGATCACAGGGATGGGGGAGGACTCCACAGAGAGAGAAAAAAGAATGAAATTCTACTTCAACTGGAATGCACAGATATTTTACTAAAGGATAAATTGCCCATTCTTCAGCTGTGAACACACAATTGTGAACAGCCATATCAGGGGGAATTCTCTGCACAATGCAATGGGGTGGATCAAAAAATAATGGAATGGAACATTCTCACTGGGATAAAACACTCATAAATTTATCAATCCATGAGGAAGTTGCTGAATCCAGTCTCCTCATTAGAATTAATTGTACAAAACTCTTTTTACAAAGGAGTTTTAGTATTTTCAGAAAATAAATTATGCAAATTTATCCTGAACCCTCCAATTTAATGAAAATTGCACCATTTAAGAAGAGCAAGGCACAAGGGAAGGTCACAATCTCCAAAGTTCCCTGTTTGTGTTCACAAACTATCCTTACTTGAAAATATTTTCTCTGTTGTTTCCAATACAATAATTTTTGGAAGTCCCTATGTAACAGCACTTGCATGTGCACTGCAGTCATGTTTTCAAAAACAATTCAGAATCTGCAATAAATTTCGGCCTTGCCAGTGAAACTCTGATCCGGTCAGTATCTAACTGCTGCCCACTGCTCCATGTTGGGAAGTGTCACAATGTAAAAGTCTGAGTTAAGGTTAGAGTTTTAATTTAGTTGGAGAAATAAATGACACCAACTGTCTCAGCTTATGGATGCTTTGCAAAACCAGTTTTGGCATATGGGCTGGTGAAACACTATTCTTTGAATGTTCAAGCCTGCTGGATTGGTAAGCCCCAGTGACTGATTTCCAAAGTAGCAGGCATGTAGTTTTCTGCTGGCAATCTACATGCTGGAATCTCTTCATGAATTCAAATGGAAGTTGTTGCGCAGCAGTTTCGGATGGATCTAAAAAGATCCATGGTACTGTTTCAAAGAACAGCAGGTGAGTTCACTGGTGTGCTGGCCAATATTTATGTGTCAGCTGATTTCATTGCAACAGAACATTTTGTCATTGTCATATTGCTGTTTGTGGGAGCATCTGGTGTTTAAATTGGTTGTTGCACTTCTTACATTACAAAGTGACTAGACCTAATGAAATAATCTGCTGTAAGACACTTTGGTATGTCTTGAGATCATTGGAAGGCACAGTTTAAAATGCAAGTACTTTCTTTGACCCTCCAAGTGTGGGATCTATGACAATAATTAACTGTATACTGCATCAGCCAAAGAGAATGACATTCTGGTATATTAAACCTAGCACGTCTACTGTCACTCATGTGGCTGTTTCACATCAAATGCAAACCTCCTTAACCATTAGTAAGGGGTGCAGTTGCATCATAAAGTTGCCTAACGATTCAAGAATGATACAGTTATGTCCATCTGCACCAGTTGTATCACAAAGATTACATCGTGTGGTATGTGTGCTAAATATGAGCACGTTCCTACTTTATGCTTGCTGATAGTTTGTTTTCCTAATGCTGCTCTTTGAGATAAGTGTACTGAAAACATATAAGCACTAATCATGTTACAGCTTCTGAATTTAGAATTATACTTATTACTACTTCACCAATAAATGAACTACTTACCACATACCACGATGTGTTGTCATCTTAATTGGAACTCATAAAGTGTGTCTTCTGATTTGGTTTACTTTACCCAAGCCTTTACCATGAGATACCAGTCCAGCTGTGGGTACCTGTACATATACTGTCCCCAAGGTTGATTGTTTCATGTCTCTAAATAAGGTTTTTCACCTTGTTAAATAGTGTAACACTTCTCTTTTTACGTGTGTACATTGTGGGTTCTTACACATGGTTCTGTAGTGCAGTGTCTAAGACCTCTCTCTCTCTGCATACTCATTCTGAACTGGTATCATCTTTCTTGCTGATGTCAGGGCTATGTGATCAATTACACCATCTTTAATTTCATCATTCAGCCTGCACCTTTAGTTTAAGTCTGCATTCTCTACTGTTCATATTAAGTCAGCAAATGGACTCTTTTGTAAGGATTAAGACCGTTGTATCAACAGTACATCAAATGTTGCATTCAGCAGAGTTAGAGCCTGGCCCGTCTCTTTAAGGCTTCAAGCAGTGTTGAGAAGATATGCTGAGGGCATTCAGAAGCAAATTCTTGTGAGGTGGGTCCTAATCTCCTCAGGGACTATCATCTCACTGTAGAATGGCAGTTATTGGTAAATCCTTCAGAGATAGTAAGAACTGCAGATGCTGGAGCCAGAGATAACATAGTGTGGAGCTGGAGGATACAGCAGGCCAGGCAACATCAAAGGAGCAGGAAAGTTGACGTTTCAGGTCAAGATCCTTCATCAGAAAATAAATTCTTCTTCAGAAGGGTCCCAACCTGAAATGTCAATTTTCCTGCTCCTCTGATGCTGCCTGGCCTGTTGTGTTCCTCCAACTTCACACTGTGTTATCACTGGTAAATCCTTGGTTACTTCCAAGGGTCAAGAACTTAAAAAGACACGGAATATCTGTTTCCTGAATTGTTCTGCAATGAGGTTAAGGTATGGCCTGTACCGCGATGAAAACTTTGCCAGAATATTTGTTATACTGGGGTCCAGGGTGTGGTGCTAAGCTTAGAAATAAGATTAAGGCTTTCTAGGAAATTAAAGAGGGGTGTAAGGCTGGGGTCTTCACAGAGATAGTAGCAAATATTATTGCAGAACACAGTATGTACATGAATGGTTTATTGTACAGCATATACCCTGAACTCAATCATTAAAAAAAAACGCTAATAATTATCAGTAGTGTTCAGTCATGTATAGTAGGGATTCCTCAGGATACTTTACATTCCCACTTGAGACATACACTCCAAAATACACGATCATGTCTCTGTACTGCAAGATTCCAGGATCATTTTTGGTTTCCAGCAAAGCTCACATTGACTTTGAATCCTTTATCACCTTACAACATGCAGAAGTGCGATTGCATGCAGGATTGGAATAGTGAGAAGACTTCTAACGGAGCTGAAGAACTATGGTCCGACTAAAACAATACTATAGCTGTGGCTCCCCAAACCATTCTTGGAAAGATCTACGCAGGACTGGGAACTGACTTTCCAGACTCATTTCTACATTGAGAGACACACCCCTGAATTCGTTCCTCACAAAGGGTGGGTCTGTGCATTTCTGATTAACTCCTTTGACACTGTCAGGGTGCATTTTCTCCTAAAAACTTGTTTAAGTTCATCAAATTCTTACCTCACACGAGAGAGAAAATGGATCAAAGATCATGGGACTAAAACAGGAGTGAGAAGAAAATGACCAAAAACACTCCGGGCACAGTACACAAGGGTTATATAAAATAGTTTCCTTTCAGCTTTCAATTTTTCTTGCTTATTCCACTTTATTTCTATCTATGTCTTAATTTTTTTTTCTCCAAGGTTTTGCTCTTTCCCAGTGAAAGTTTCTCTATTGAGTCACTAATCCCTAATTCTCTATGAATGTTTCCCCCTTGATGTGCAGCAACACTGATGGTGTTGCAGTGATTCCCTGGACTGCTAACATGAGCATAAATCCAGCCATGACAGTTTGAGAACATGAGTTCAATTTTTAAAAAATGTCAGTCACCAGAAAACTGTTGGATTGTTGCAAAATCCCAAACATTTCATTAACAAGAAGAATGGCTCAGCTTCCTATATGACAGCTTTCACAGCATTACTCTTCAAAACCACTTCACTGGCTGCAAAGTGCTTGGGAACATATGGAGGTTAAAAGTGCTATAGAAATGTAAATCCTATCATACCAAATTGGTTAAGTAGCTAAGAGCAGTCTCACAAAGCTGTTAGCTGGGACAATCGGGACTGGACTATAAATTCCAGTGACGTTTGCCCTGAAAAGCAAGTATTAAAACCAAGATTTAGGATCTGACAAGAACACAGGCTATGGATCCCCTTATTGTGGATGTGAACAATCAATCACTTGAGAGATTGCCAATCATGGTGGCCATTTTGAATGCAATACAGGAAAGGAGTGAGCTGCTTGAAACTGTGGATGTGGAGAAAGTTTCCAGTGACACAAGGGTTGGTAACAAGAGGCCTCAGATTCAGGAATCAGAGGGAGAAGTGTGGAGAAATTGTTCTAGTGTGATCCAGATTGTATCGTCTGAGAGGGTGTTGGAAAGCAGATTCAGGGGCAACTTTTAAAATGGAATTGGGTAAGCAGTTGAAAAAGAAAATAAATTGGAACACCATGAGAAAACTGCAAAGGATTGGGACTAATCTCCTTCAAAGAACTGGCACATGCATATGGGCTGAATAGCCTGAAATACGCTGTAGGATTCTATGAACAGGCATTGGCTAAGCCCACTGACCGCCATCTTCAGCCAAATCACAGGTGACCTTCTGAGTAAAGAAAACACTGTGGGTCAGGAAAGAGATCTTCATTCCCCCCAACTTGACAACATGTCAATTCCCAGAGCTGCTTCCACTCTTCAGCTTGATACTATATGCCTGTCAACTAATTCTGAATTTAACCTTCATAGAAAGGTAGCTCAGGATGGATTGCCACACTAGCTCAGAGTCCATTCAGTAAGACCTCACTCTGGTAAGTCGTCAAAGTGGTGCCTTCGCAGGATAATTAGATCAGCCTGTGTGTTAAAGGGGAATAAGTCTCTCAGGAATAGGCCAATCTAACATAGATTCATAGAGTTGTACAGCATGGAAAGAGGCCCCTCAGCCCGACTTGTCCGTGCCACCCAGTTTTCACAATTAACCTCGTCTCATTTGCCTGCATTTAGTCCATATCCATCCATGTACCTTCTAAATGTTTCTTAAATGACGGAATTGTACTCGCTTCCACCATTAGATCTGGCGACCCGTTCTAGACACTCACCACCCTCTGTGTGAACAAAAAAATCATGAGAATGGCAGAGGAGAGCAGTAAGCATGCTAGGGTAATGACAAGCTTTCTGGCATTTCAGGGAGAAGCTGGCAGACAGGTTCCTACGCATTGATTTCCAGACACTGGATCCCAGGAAGGGTCAACTGGCCCGGGAAACGACGATACCTTGGGTTTAAAGGGTTAAAGTGTGAGGGGACGTCAGCTTCCATCCTGTTTGGTTCGGACTGGTGAGGGATGAGCTGATCAAACCATCTAAAATGATCAAGGGATTCATCAGGGTACGTAAAGTTTAGCAATTTCTTCTGTTGAGGGAATCCAGAACACAGGGACAACGATGCTAAAATGAGAGCCAGGTTATTTAAAAATGAAAACAGGAAGCCTATTTCCTCAAAAAAAGGGGAAATTTGTGGCTCTAACAAACACAACAACTGCTGGAGAAACTTGGCAGGTCTACCAACATCTGGAGAGAGGAAAAATAGAATTAACACTTCGAATCCAGCACAACTTTTCTTCAGAACTGAAAGGTGTTGGAAAATGTTCGTTGCTAATTCATTTGATGGAGGTGGAGGAAGAGGAGGGGGGCTGATAGAGGACAAGCTCTGTACAAAAGGCAAAATGTGCTAAAATGCAGAGTTTGCAACTGTCTCCCTGAAAATGTGGTGGGTTATCTGAAATTTCCAAGACTGAGATTAATAGATTGTTGTTAGATCAGGGTAATCAGGGGAGTAGAGGATAGGAAGGGACAGGGGCTATGGTACAGATAATTTGTGAGACAGCTGGATCGTGGATTTGCTCAAGGGGGCTGAATTGACACCAACAGCTATTTCTATCTTTTACTCAGCAAATGCGAGACGTGATGCACTGAAGAGGTTTCCTAGAATGACACAAATAACTCATCAATAACCCACATCTGTCAGTGAAGACCAACAAGAGAAGGAAAAAATGGAGTTCATGTATGTTATGTGACACAAATGACACCTATCTACCCAGGCCTCATGAACCATGCCCAGCTGTCTTCCATACTTGGTGTGTGGGATGTAAATAAAGCACTATCCAAGTAGACTGCTTGATTCAGAAATAACCCCCTGTTCAGGTAGTGAGCTCAGAAAATCATTGGGACATCAAGGCAGAAGTATCACTCGGCATTGAAAAGTCTCTCAAGGAAGTGAAAGTAAAGTAATACCTTAGATTGTCAAATGTCTGTAACATGAGAACATCCTAAAACAATGAATCAAATGTGTAGCCACTGATTTTATGTAGATAATCAACAGGAAATGTGCATTATGTAATGGAATTGCATCTGATAGCAGCAATGCTCTAGCTCAGACTGTTAGTAATGTCAGAATGTGCAGGAGGAGGGCTGCTTGATACTATGGAGTGTACTGCAGACAGATTATGGGGAATATCAGAGAAGGGTGTGGAGTACACCAATGTTACAGTGAGAGGTGTGAGGTATATAGGTGTTACAGGGAGGGATGTGGGGTACCCTGGTGTTTCTGTGAGGAGTGCAGGGTCTATCAGCGTTGCAGTGAGGGGTGTGGGGTATACTGGTGTTAGTGTGAGGAGTGCAGGGTATATTGGTGTTTCAGTGAGGGGTGTGGAGTATGTCAATTGTACAGTGACGTGTGTGAGATGAATCAAAGTACATCCTTCCTTAGAGATAGCAAGAACTGCAGATGCTGAAGTCAGAGATAACTCAGTGTGGAGCTGGAGGAACTCAGCAGGCCAGGCAGTGTGAGAAGAGCAATAAAAGCTGATGATTTAGGTCAGGTCCCTTCATCAGAAAAAGGTCCCGGCCCAAAACATCAACTTTCCTGTTCCTCTGATGCTGCCTGGCCTGCTGTGTTCCTCTACATCCTTCCTGAGGCAAGGTGACTAGAACTCTAAACATTATTCCAAATGCAGTGTCAGCTGTATTTTACACAATTGAAGCAAACAGCTTTATCCTGTTCATAAATCCTCTTGCAATTAGGACTGTTTGCCTTCTGAACTGCACTGTACCTACATGCTGACTTTCAGTAATCTATGTGCAGGGACACCTTGGTCTCTTTAGACATCACCATTTCGCAACCACACTCTATTTATGAAGTACTCTGCCCCTTCATTCTTTCGACCAAGTGAATACCCTCACACTTAGCTACATCATATTCCTTCTTCTATGCTTTTGCCTGTCATATTCAGCCTTTCCAAATCCTCACAGCGCTCAGGTTTTGTGTCAGCTGCACTTGACCAACACAGTAACCACCCCGGTATCCAGCCCACACAAGGAAATGGAGCGCGCTGGTTAGCTGAATCTGCTGGCCATGAGAAATACGAGTGGCTGCTGGGAGAATTTGACTTGTCGCTGACACAAGATGCAGGTGCATTTTGAAAAACGAGCCGCGAGGGTCACTCATAAATCCCAGAATACGTGGCCGTGATAGGTGATTTCTGTCTTAATTGATAAGGTCAGTCTTGAACTATTAATCCCTTCTTGTTGCTAATGCCAGTAAAAGTCCCCATTTCTGGATGCTTGGGATCTCGATGACAGAGAATTTGCCGTATTATAACTGACTCCACATCCAAATCATTGATATAGATTGTGAACGTTTGGAGTTCAAGCACTGACCCTTGCGGTCCCCACTTGTCATAGTCTGAGAATGAACCATTTATTCCTAGTCTCTGCTTTCTGTCTGGAAGCCAATCCTCTGTGTTACTTTTTCCCCCAATCCCTTACATTGTCATTGTTTACAAATACCGAAAATCCAAATACCACACGTTTATTGGCTCTCCCTTAATCGGCTCTGCTCATAACGCCCTCAAAAAGCCATCAGCCTTGTCAAACATGATTTGCACTCATCATAAACCCATACTGTGTCAGCCTGATCAAACAAGTATTTTCGAATGTTCAGTACTCACTTCCTTTATAATAGATTCTAGTATTTTATGATTACTGATGTGAAGCTAATGGGTCTGCAGTTCCCTGACTTCTCTTTCCTGTTTTGGTCACTTCTGCTTCAGACCTGGTCATTGAGAGGTGTGAAGGAGCAGCCTGGAGGTGAAAATCATCTTAGCTTTCAGGAGAGCACCATGAATTTTCTTGCTTTGCATTAATATCATCCATTAGCAGAATCTAATTGCAATTGTTTTTCAAATATTATTTCAAGGCAAATCCTAAAGTAACCAATCGTAACAGGTCCGCAGTGACAGCAACCATATCTCCCACTAGATAAGAGTGTGACCTGCACTGCTCTGATACCTCTGTGCGTCCCGTTCACAGTCTGGGTCCAACTAAAAACACAAAGTCACCCAAGAGAAAGCTCACTGGCAGTGGGGGAACCTCAACTTCATCGCCGTAACGTAGTCTCTCTTTCTTTGTCGATTTCCTCACTGCTTTGAACAGCAGCGTGCATCCAGGTCGAGGGAGACAGGCCCCATACAACACTCCTACTGCCCAATGGGAAATACAGGGTAAAGGAGGAGCATGGCCCAGCATCACAAGATGTTAGATGCAATGGCAATCATGTTGTCAAGCCCAAGGAGGTAGCCATCTTCCCTGTTGCCCTCCTCCCAGGACAGGCGGTGATTAAGAGTCTTTCCGTTTGGCAGCTTGGTGGTCTTCCCAAAGTCAATCAGCCATACCTTTGCCACTTCGTTCTTGTCGTGGATAAACAGCAAGGAGCTCCCGATAACCTGCAGTATCACATGGGGGAAGACTGAAGTTCAAAAACTTGTGCAAGGTGGATAAAATAACCACTGTGCTTTCATATCGAGATTAAACTAAAAGGTTTCAACCAGAATGAGTTGGGGGCTTCAGAGGGATAAATTAAGAGAACAGGACAAATAGGCATGGCTTGTGGGATTGGTGCAGATGGTGGGGCGGAGGTGAGGATGGTAGGGGTTTGGGGGAAGGTGGTGGAGGGTTGGATAGGGTATGCGGATTGGAAGGGGTGGAGGGTCGGAGAGTGTGGAGATTGGACAGGTTGGAGGGTGGGAGAGGGTGAATGTGGGTGGGGAGGTGGTGGCTGTGAGGGAGCGGGTGAGATGTGATGGGGGTTTTGGAGGGTGATGTGAGGGGTTGGAGTGTTGGAGTGTGGTGGGGTTGGAGGAAGACAAAGCGTTGCAGAAGGTGAAGGGTTGGTCATTTTTAATGATATTGGTTAGGAGATAAATGTCGTTATAGGACACGAGAGCTGTGAATTTCCCTGGTGCTTCTTTAAAACAGATTAGACTAAGCCTTCATTTAATGTCTCACATGAAAGGTCAAGCAGTGCCTCGATTATCCGGTCAAATCTTTGGAGGGGTACTTAGAGTCATAGTCACACAGCACAAAACAGACCCTTCGGCCCAGCCAGTCCGTGCCAACCATAATCCCAAACTAAACTAGTCCCACCTGCCTGTGCTTGGACCATATCCCTCCAAACCTTTCCTATTCATGAATTCATCAAAATGTCTTTGAATCGTTGTAACTGTACCCACATCCACCAGATCCTCTGAAAGTTCCTTCCACTCACAAACCACTCTGTGTAAAAAATGTGACCCATGTCTTTCTCTTCTCACCTTAAAAATATGTCCCTTAGTCTTGAAATCCTCCCACCCTTGGGAAAATGACACCTGCCATTCATCTCATCTGTACCCATCACTGATTTTATCAACTTCTATAAGGTCACCCCCCAACCTCCAATGCTCCCGTGAAAAAAAGACTCAGCCTATTTCTATAACTCAAATCCTCCATTCCTGGCAACATGTCTCCCGAACCCTCTCCGATTTACTCATGTCCTTTCTGTAACAGGAAGACCAGAACCCTTAACATCCACAATTCCTCACTCCCTACCTCATGCCTTTTGAAGAACTCAGATGACTCCAGAGCTTTTCGGATCTCCTTTAGTCTCATCAGGTAGGCTTGCTTTAGATTCAAACAAAGCAGACATTAGGACAGCAATGCGGGTTGACATCAATCAGACACAGTTCCTGGTCTATGTAGGTCTCAGCTGGTGGTAGATTGTTCCACTGCCTGTGGCCCAAGTTTCCATGGACTAGAGATTGGGAATCCAACCAGGGTCCCTGCTCTGAGTCCATCAGGGCACCCAAAACATGATCCACCACCAACTTCTCCTGAAAATTGAGTGATTCTTCCAACGTTCAAACAGCCTTGATCAGCCCACAGCCCAGGCCCACAGAGTGGTTGTTTGTAAACATAGGAATATATGAAAACAAGCATTTAAAAATTAGCTGGTGTCATTTCTCTTTACAAGTGTGAATGGAAATGCTGGCAAATCTGTGTGTGTGTGTGAGAGAGAGAGAGAGAGAGAGAACATGCATGCAAGAAAGAGAGGTTTGTGTGAGTGTGTGTGAGGACGACTGTGTGTGTGATTGTGAGAAGAGCATATACGAGACAGCACTTATGCGGGAGACCATGTGTGAGACAGAGAGTGTGTGTGTGAGAAAGAGATGTATGTGAGACAGTATGGGCAAGGGACAGCATGTGTGTGGGAGAACATTTATGAGAGTGTGTGGGACAGATACAGCATGTGTGACAGCATGTGCCTGACAGAATAAGTGTATGTGTGTATGTCTGTCTGTTTTTCTGTGTGTGAGAGATATAGAAAATGGGTGAGATAGCTTATGTGTTTGTGTGTGAGACAGCACTCATGTGCATGGGTGTGAGAGAGAGTGTGTGTGAGAGAGAGAGGGCGTGTGAGAGAGAGAGCATATGTGAGAGAGAGGGCGTGTGCGAGAGAGAGGGCATGTGCGTGAGAGAGGGCGTGTGCGTGAGAGAGGGCGTGTGTGAGAGAGAGGGCGTGCGTGAGAGAGAGTGTGCGTGGGAGAGAGTGTGCGTGGGAGAGAGTGTGCGAGGGAGAGAGAGTGTGTGAGAGAGAGTGGGTCTGTGAGAAAAAGAGTGTGAGAGAGAGGGTGTGTGAGAGAAAGAGTGTGTGTGAGAGAGAGGGTGTGTATGAGAGAGAGTGTGTAGGTGTGAGACAGTATCTGTGTGTGACAAAGTAACAAGTAGATGGAAGAGTGTGTGTGAAAGAGCATGTGTGCTTAGAGGGAGTGATAGCAGGTGTGTGACAGCAAGCATGCATGTGAGATAGAGAGAGAGAGAGAGAGACAGAGTGAATGAAAGACCGTGTACATTAGACAGCACGTGTGAGAGAGAGAAATAGAGAATGGGTGAGAAAGAGTGCGTGAGAGACGGGTGTGTTAGAGAGAGCAGTGTGATCTTCATGTGAGAGGCTGCAGCTGTGAGATAGACCATGTCTCTCTCATAACAGTGAGTGTATGACAAAGACAGTGTAACAGCTGAGTGAGTTATGGTGCTCGCTCTTATGATGATGTCTCAGTCCATATATTGGCCAATTAACCCTTTGTAATAGTTCCTTAATCCTTTACATTTGTATTTTTCTGCCTATATTTGGCGTTTTAATCCTTGGACCAATGATAACCTACCACAATTTTCTTGTTCCCACTGACAAAGTCGATGAAGACCTGGAGAATCTGTTCCTTTGTTTTGGTCCTTTTGAAGTTGGTGCTGCCTTTCCCATCCGCTCTCTGTAATCAGAAGAGAGAACACGATGACCCTTACACCTGGGAAGAGTAACAGCTACTAAACAGCAGTTAAAAACCTCAATTAAAATAATTGTAGGCAAGGTATTGAAGAGCAGACTTCATGTAGAGACTGCTGAAGTAGAGATATCTCCTTCTGGGTAATGCCTCATACCCTGTAACATCCTGCTTCAGTAACACTTTATAATGTAATATTGGATACAAGTTCAGGAATTCCCTTTCACAACCTTGCCCTTTTGTATTGTAATTGGGTCAGGACAGGGTGGGATGGTGAGGCTGGTAAATATTAGAGGAGTCTGCTGACGTGAAGTCAAACATTACCTTTTTCTGTAACCAAAACAAACACAAAGTATTTAGAGGTCAAGACTTCACCTCTGCTGTGGGGTTGCTGCGGACAATCATCGTGAGACCTTGCATCTTGTCCCAATGGCTCACTTACACATTCACATTAACCCTTATCACAACACCCTTTTGTTCCCTCCTTAAAACTTCACGGAACTGAAGTTTATCTCCAAGTCTTCACTGCTCCTTCTTTTGATCATCATTTATTTCCCTTTTGTGAAAGCCCTTGGAATTGATTTTCAATATTAAAGACATTATAGAACTGCCAGCTCTAATGCTCAGTTACAGCACGCTAGGTCTGTAAGACAGAGATAACACAGTGTGGAACTGGAGGAACACTGCAGGCCAGGCAGCCTCAGAGGAGCAGGAAAGCTGACATTTCAGGAAGGGTCCTCTGATGCTGCTTGGCCTGCTATGTTCCTCCAGCTCCACACTGTGCTATCTCAGACTCCAGCATCGGCAGTTCTTACTATATCGATCAGACAGAGTTGAGGTGGCACCATCACATTGAAAGCTGGACCAGAGAAGCAATGATGAGATGATGGTCAGGGTAAGCCTGGTGTCAATATTCCCATGCCAGCCGTACCCTTCAAGCAACAAATCAGTCATTGATCCCTGAGCTTGTCTACATGGCACCTCAGCAAATACTTTGTTGTTTTACACACACACAGGACATAGGCCTATTTCTGTCCTCACTCTTAAGTGTCCTGAGATCAGTGGTGTAAATGAGCCAACACAAAACTGGTATTACTTAGTGTCACTGGATGGCTGGTGAGGAGTGTGTGGCACTCTTGTTGGGCATTAAGGAGCCCTGGTACAGCAAAGTGTTGTGCTAATCTGAATCCAAAGCGTACCGAACCTGATAGCAGAGCTCTTCCTGAAAGTCGCAATTTATTTCATTCTTGAACAACATTTTTCCATGGGCTGGAGCTCCCTCTGCGAATGTTTGTGTTTCACCCCGTAGATACGAGAGTACGTATCAATGTATCTGTGTATGTTGATGATGTGTGTTCATGTGTGTATCTATATGCACATTCAATATGTATACACACACACACACACACACACACACACACACACACACACCTACCTTACATATCGCTAGCGCAATCCGAGCTGTTTTCCAAAATTCCCATTTTTTATATATGTATTGCCATTCTCCCTATCACCACCGGATGGCAGAATGCCCCCAAATTTTCTTGAGGATTAATGCATGTTCTGCTGCGGTTTGGACGTTGACCCATAATGTGTGCTCACGCATGCCCTCAATTTTTCTTTCTGGGCAAAATGAATAATGGAAAGATTCTGCGATCAGGCACACTCACCTCTGTGGTCAGTTCTCTGACTTTAATTTGGTTGGGTCAACTCCTCAATGGGAGCAAACCACGCAATAATAATTACAACTTACATTTCTGTAGCACCTTTGATGTGGAAAAATGTCCCCAGGCTCTTCACAGGACCAAATATCAATCAAAACGTGTGACCATGCCACCACGAGGAGTTAGGAGGACAGTTGACCCAAATGCACAGTCAGAGAGGGTGTTAAGAAACTTTTTGAAGGAGGAACAAGGGTGGAGAGGCTAAGGGGAGGAATTCTAGATTTCAGGCAACAGCAGCCTAAAAGCAGGGGCATGGGCAGGGATTTGAAGGAAGGTGAATAAGGAATTAATGAGAAACCAGATTTAGAGGAACATTCTCATCTTAGGACTGGAGGGGGTTATAGTGACGGGTTGACATTAACTCAGAGATGCATTTAGACACAGGGGTGAGCTCATAGCAATTAGAGGTATTGATGGAAATGGAGCCAGTGTAAATTGGTGGGCACGGTGGAATGTGACTTATCTGAATTAATAAATAGAAAGTGGATTTTCAAGCAGACTCAACTTGGTGAAGTCAGACTAAGCCAATGGAATAAGCAAAGCCCAGAGATAACAGAAGTACAGATGAGGTTTTCAGCAGCGGCTATGTTGAGGCAAAGGTGCAGATGGATGATTTGCCATCTCTCTGATGGACAGGATTTGACATTGGAAGCCCATAGTTACATGAATAGAGAGGGAATAGAGGGATACGGATCAAATAAGGGCAGAAGGTTTGTTTTTTTTTCAGTTTAGTTAGGGCATGATGGTCGGCACAGGCTTGGAGGGCCGAAGGGCCTGTTTCTGTCATACTTCCCCTGTCTTGTACTCAAGGTCAAGCAATGTTCCCACTAAGACACGTGTGCATGACTGCACAGTAGCCTGGAAAGTGCAGCACAAGCCTTGTTCTGTGTCAAAGGGCTCAATGTATGGCCACATGAGAAAGTTAAAGGCACCGAATATTGAACTAAAAGGTCCACAGGAATCATTAGGATCAGTCAGGAAGGCAAGGATGCAACAGTCCAGTTCAGTCAGGGGCAGTGGCTAGGGAGGAGAATGATATTAGTAATTTGGAAGGTGACATTACAATGACAAACATTTCAGTCTTCCTCATATTTAACATAACAAAATTGATGTTCACTCAATATGGTCATGGTTGATCATCCAACTCCACTCCCTGTTTCCACATTCTCCCTACACCTATTGATCTTTTCAGCCCTAAAATCTACAGCTATCTGCTTCTTGAAAACATTTAATATTTTCGCCTTAACCACTTTCCGTGGCAAACAATTCCTAAGGCTCACCACTCTCTCACATTTCTCCTCATCTCAGTCCTAAATGGTCAACCCTGTATTCTTGAACTGTTGACACCTGGTTCTGGAAGGTGGTGGTGACATAGAGCTGGATATTATCAGCTTTACTCATGGAATTGACACTAATTTTGGAGGATATAGTGAATAGGACGTGTGGAGATAAAAAAGCAGAGAGCTTTGGTGGATACATCAATGAAGGAGCAGCGTAAAGTACTGTGGGTGGTTCTCAGACTGTGAACTGGTGAGGGCAGTACCACCCAGCCAGATGACAGAGACAAGGTATTTCATACAGCATGGAAGCAGGCCATTTGGGCCATCAAGTCCATAATCAGCCCTCTGAAGAGCATCCTACGCAGACTGACATTCCCTACTCTATCCCCGTAACCCTGCATTTTCAATGGCAAATCCACCTGGCCACCACAGCCAATCCACCTAACCTGCACATCTCTGGACTGTGGGAGGAAACCGAAGCACCCGGAGGAAACCCACGCAGACACAGGTAGAATGTGCAAACTCCACACAGACAGTCGCCCGAGGGTAGAATCGAACGCGGGTCCCTGGCACTGTCAGGCAGCAGTGCTAACCACTGAGCCACCGTGCCGCCCTACTAGTTTGAAAAAAAAATAACTGATGGTGTGGGAGTTGTGGGAACCTGTTAAAGGGGGCAGACAAGTTAAAAAGGGGTTTGCCACAGTCACATTCGGTATCTGTGATTTTTAATAACAGCCATTTCACCCAAGAGCAGAAAATTAGATTGAGCAGTTCAAACGTGGGAATTGTGGGAAATGTCAACACACATTCAGAATGTGAAAGCACATCAGACGGGTTCGGAAAAAGAGGGCAGAGATGGGAAGGCAATTTGTTTGGGCACAAGGAGGAAGGGAGGATGGGCAGTTCCTGAGGAAAGGGACAAAATTTCATTTGCAACTAACTTGTGACAGGGGGTAAAGATAAACGAGCAGTCAGTTTGGCGCAAACAGGACCACTGAAACAAGAGAAGTGATTCTCATTAGACAAGGAGAGTGTGGGAAGGGTGAGACTGGGGGCAAACCAGAGATACGTGCCATTGAGTTTCCCCACACTGAGAAAGATGGCACAATGCACATCAGACAGAAGGTACACCTCCATTTCCCACCTACCAACCTCATCCCAACTCCTTGACCTGTCCATCCTCCCCGGACTGACCTATCCCCTCCCTACCTCCCCACCTATACTCTCCTCTCCACCTATCTTCTCCTCTATCCATCTTCGGTCTGCCTCCCCCTCTCTCCCTATTTATTCCAGAACCCTCTCCCTATCACCCTTTTCTGATGAAGGGTCTAGGCCTGAAGCGTCAGCTTTTGTGCTCCTGAGATGCTGCTTGGCCTGCTGTGTTCATCCAGCTCGACACTTTGTTATCTTGGATTCTCCAGCATCTGCAGTTCCCATTATCTCAGACATCCAGGAGGCTAACAGCTAGCATTCGCACCTTAACACCTTCAATTCGAAATCCGAGGGTTGCTGTAGAGCTGAGGGTTTCCCTCCACTGCATGTATCGTGGCTTCAGGACAGCTTGGATCGTGTGTTCGTGTGGCGTCGGTGCTTGGGGGTCAATCTCCACCATTTTCTTGTACATATCATTCCGTAATTTTGGATTCTCACGGGCTTTCATCAGCTCTTCTTCCAGATACGTCCTGCAGAGGGAAAACCATCAAAACGTTGGAGATCAGGGTAGACTTCAGTGATTCCACACTCAAACTGTAACACCGATATACCCCACACTGTAACACCGATATACCCCACACCCCTCACTGTAACACCGATATACCCCACACCCCCTCACTGTAACACCGACATATCCCACACCCCTCACTGTAACACCGATATATCCCACATCCCTCACATTATCACTGATATACTCCACAGCCCTAATTGTATAACTGATGTAACCCATTGCCCTCACTGTAACGACAATGTACCCCACATCCCTCCCTAATACACTGATACACCCCCACACCACTCACTGTAACACCGACATATCCCACATTCCTCACTGTAACACCGATATACCCCACACCCCTCACTGTAACACCGATATACCCCACACACCTCACTGTAACACCGATATATCCCACACCCCTCATTGTAACACTGATATACCCCACACCCCTCACTGTAACACCGATATACCCCACACCCCTTGCTGTAACACTGATATACCCCACACCCGTCACTGTAACACCGATATACCCCACACCCCCTCACTGTAACACTGACATATCCCACACCCCTCACTGTAACACCGATATACCCCACACCCCCTCACTGTAACACCGACATATCCCACACCCCTCACTGTAACACCGATATACCCCTCACCCCTTGCTGTAACACTGATATACCCCACACCCGTCACTGTAACACCGATATACCCCACACCCCCTCACTGTAACACTGACATATCCCACACCCCTCACTGTAACACCGATATACCCCACACCCCCTCACTGTAACACCGACATATCCCACACCCCTCACTGTAACACCGATATACCCCTCACCCCTCACTGTAACACTGACATATCCCACACCCCTCACTGTAACACCGATATATCCCACACCCGTCATTTAATCACTGATATAGCCCACAGCCCTCAATGTAACACCAATATGTCCCACACCCCTCACATTATCATTGATATACTCCACAGCCCTAATTGTATAACTGACGTAACCCATTGCCCTCACTGTAACGACTATATACCCCACATCCCTCCCTAATACACTGATACACCCCCACACCACTCACTGTAACACCGATACACCCCGACACCCCTCACTGTAACACCGACATATCCCACACCCTTCACTATAACACCGATATACCCCACATCCCTCCCTAATACACTAATACACCCCCACACCACTCGCTGTAACACCGATACACCCCCACACACCTCACTGTAACATCGATATATCCCACATCCCTCATTGTAACACCGATATACCCGACACCCCTCGCTGTAACACTGATATACCCCACACCCGTCACTGTAACACCGATATACCCCACACCCCCTCACTGTAACACCGATATACCCCACACCCCTCACTGTAACACCGATATACCCCACAACCCTCACTGTAACACCAATATACCCCACACCCCTTGCTGTAACACTGATATACCCCACACCCGTCACTGTAACACCGATATACCCCACACCCCCACACTGTAACACCGACATATCCCACACCCCTCACTGTAACACCGATATACCCCACACCCCTCACTGTAACACCGATATACCCCACAACCCTCACTGTAACACCGATATACCCCACACCCCTTGCTGTAACACTGATATACCCCACACCCGTCACTGTAACACCGATATACCCCACACCCCCTCACTGTAACACCGACATATCCCACACCCCTCACTGTAACACCGATATACCCCTCACCCCTCACTGTAACACTGACATATCCCACACCCCTCACTATAACACCGATATATCCCACACCCCTCATTTAATCACTGATATAGCCCACAGCCCTCAATGTAACACCAATATGTCCCACACCCCTCACATTATCACTGATATACTCCACAGCCCTAATTGTATAACTGACATAACCCATTGCCCTCACTGTAACGACTATATACCCCACATCCCTCCCTAATACACTGATACACCCCCACACCACTCACTGTAACACCGATATACCCCACACCCCTCACTGTAACACCGATATATCCCACACCCCTCGCTGCAACACCGATATACCCCACACCCCTCGCTGTAACACCGATATACCCCACACCCCTTGCTGTAACACTGATATATCCCACACCCCTCACTGTAACACCAATATACCCCACACCCCTTGCTGTAACACTGATATACCCCACACCCGTCACTGTAACACCGATATACCCCACACCCCCTCACTGTAACACCGATATATCCCACACCCCTCACTGTAACACCGATATACCCCTCACCCCTCACTGTAACACTGACATATCCCACACCCCTCACTGTAACACCGATATATCCCACACCCCTCATTTAATCACTGATATAGCCCACAGCCCTCAATGTAACACCAATATGTCCCACACCCCTCACATTATCACTGATATACTCCACAGCCCTAATTGTATAACTGACGTAACCCATTGCCCTCACTGTAACGACTATATACCCCACATCCCTCCCTAATACACTGATACACCCCCACACCACTCGCTGTAACACCGATACACACCCACACACCTCACTGTAACATCGATATATCCCACATCCCTCATTGTAACACCGATATACCCCACACCCCTCGCTGTAACACTGATATACCCCACACCCGTCACTGTAACACCGATATACCCCACACCCCCTCACTGTAACACTGATATACCCCACACCCCTCACTGTAACACCGATATACCCCACACCCCTCACTGTAACAACGATATACCCCACACGCCTCACTGTAACACCGATATACCCCACACCCATCACTGTAACACCGATATACCCCACACCCCTCACTGCAACACCGATATACCCCACACCCCTCATTGTAACACCGATATACCCCACACCCCTCGCTGTAACACTGATATACCCCACACCCCTCACTGTAACACCGATATATCCCACACCCCTCACTGTAACACCGATATACCCCACACCCCTCACTGCAACACCGATATACCCCACACCCCTCATTGTAACACCGATATACCCCACACCCCTCGCTGTAACACTGATATACCCCACACCCCTCACTGTAACACCGATATATCCCACACCCCTCACTGTAACACCGATATACCCCACACCACTCACTATAACACCGATATACCCCACACCCCTCGCTGTAACACCGATATACCCCACACCCCCTCACTGTAACACCGACATATCTCACACCCCCTCACTGTAACACCGACATATCCCACACCCCTCACTGTAACACTGACATATCCCACACCCTTCACTGTAACACCGATATATCCCACACCCCTCATTTTATCACTGATATAGCCCACAGCCCTCAATGTAACACCAATATGTCCCACACCCCTCACATTATCACTGATATACTCCACAGCCCTAATTGTATAACTGACGTAACCCATTGCCCTCACTGTAACGACTATATACCCCACATCCCTCCCTAATACACTGATACACCCCCACACCACTCATTGTAACACCGATATATCCCACACCCCTCACTGTAACACCGATATATCCCACACCCCTCGCTGCAACACCGATATACCCCACACCCCTCGCTGTAACACCGATATACCCCACACCCCTCGCTGTAACACTGATATATCCCACACCCCTCACTGTAACACCGATATACCCCACACCCCTCACTGTAACACTGACATATCCCACACCCCTCACTATCTAACACCGATATACCCCACATCCCTCCCTAATACACTGATACACCCCCACACCACTCACTGTAACACCGATATATCCCACACACCTCACTGTAACACCGATATACCCCACACCCCTCGCTGTAACACCGATATACCCCACACCCCTCACTGTAACACCGATATACCCCACACCCCCTCACTGTAACACCGACATATCCCACACCCCTCACTGTAACACCGATATACCCCACACCCCTCGCTGTAACACCGATATACCCCACACCCCTCACTGTAACACCGATATATCCCACACCCCTCGCTGCAACACCGATATACCCCACACCCCTCGCTGTAACACCGATATACCCCACACCCCTCGCTGTAACACTGATATATCCCACACCCCTCACTGTAACACCGATATACCCCACACCCCTCACTGTAACACTGACATATCCCACACCCCTCACTGTAACACCAATATATCCCACACCCCTCATTTTATCACTGATATAGCCCACAGCCCTCAATGTAACACCAATATATCCCACACCCCTCACATTATCACTGATATACTCCACAGCCCTAATTGTATAACTGATGTAACCCATTGCCCTCACTGTAACGGCGATGTACCCCACATCCCTTCCTAATACACTGATACACCCCCACACCACTCACTGTAACACCGACATATCCCACATTCCTCACTGTAACACCGATATACCCCACACCCATCACTGTAACACCGATATACCCCACACCCCTCACTGCAACACCGATATACCCCACACCCCTCATTGTAACACCGATATACCCCACACCCCTCGCTGTAACACTGATATACCCCACACCCCTCACTGTAACACCGATATATCCCACACCCCTCACTGTAACACCGATATACCCCACACCACTCACTATAACACCGATATACCCCACACCCCTCACTGTAACACCGATATACCCCACACCCCTCGCTGTAACACCGATATACCCCACACCCCTCGCGGTAACACTGATATACTCCACACCCCTCACTATAACATTGCTATACCCCACACCCCGCACTGTATCACCAATCTACACCACACCCCTCACTGAATGCCCGATATACCCCACAACCCTCGCTGTAACACTGATATACTCCACACCCCTCGCTGTAACACCGATATACCCCACACCCCTCGCTGTAAGTCAGATATACCCCACACCCCTCACTGAAACACCGATATACCCCACAACCCTCGCTGTAACACTGATATACTCCACACCCCTCACTATAACATTGCTATACCCCACAACCCGCACTGTATCACCAATCTACACCACACCCCTCACTGAATGCCCGATATACCCCACAACCCTCGCTGTAACACTGATATACTCCACACCCCTCACTATAACATTGCTATACCCCGCACTCTATCACCAATCTACACCACACCCCTCACTGAAAGCCCGATATACCGCACACCCCACAGTGTAACACCAATATATCCCACTTCCCACAGTGTAATACCAATATAGCCCACACCCGTCACTGTATCACCAATATACCCCACACTCCTCACTGAAAGCCCGATATACCCCACACCCCACAGTGTAACACCAATATATCCCACTTCCCACAGTGTAATACCAATATAGCCCACACCCGTCACTGTATCACCAATATACCCCACACTCCTCACTGAAAGCCCGATATACCCCATACCCCTCACTGTAACATTTTTTGAGGGCACTAAAATCATTTAAATCAATAATCACATCATTGTCACCTTGCTCTCTAAGCAATTGCAATTTCTGTGAATGGTTCGTTATCATTCCCTTCGTTCTCGGGTCAATTAAACTTCACAAGTACATTTCTCAGCACTTCTTCGTGCCATTGAACCGATCCTCATGTCACGAATGGGAATAAAAAAACTTGCATTTGCGTAGCATCTGGCAAGATGTGAGTGTGTCCCAAAAGTTTTTCCACCAAATAAGTATTTTTGAAGCGCAGTCAGTATTGTCCCGTTGGAAACACAGCAGCCAAACTTCACTCAGCAAGATCCCACAAACTGAAGTGTGATAACGAGCAGACAATCAATTATTAACGCCAAAGTGAGGGGTGAATACTGACAAGGGCTGCAGGGACAAATTTCATCTGCTCTTGTTCGGAATAGTGCACAGGTTCTTTTATGTCCATCTTAGAGGTCAGATAGTACTGTTACAGTGCACTTCTGAGAGTGCAGCACACCCTCAGCACTGCACAGGAGTGTCAGCCTGGATATTTAGTTGAAGATTGTTGAATTGGTCTTGAACCCAAAATTTCTGGCTCAGAGACAAGAGTCCAACTGAGTGCAACTGATGCACAAACCACATTATTTCTATTTAAGTCCTTTCTTAATGGGGTTTGCACTCTGCTTGACAGCGGTTTGTTGCTAAATGTCATCTCAAATGAGAGTGTCCTGACAAACTCGGCATTGAAAATCAGCCTTGCAGAGCACACTTCTACAACAGTGTCAGACCACAGGAGTGCACAAGGACAATGCCAAGAAAATAAAGCCAAAGCCCAAAGGTAACTGTCAATGCCTCCCTCTACCAAAAAAGAGGCTTCAGGCCCACACAAGGCTTTTAAACTGAAGTAACCCATGAACTCATAAAGCAAGAGAAGAGCCACACAAAAATGACTAATCAATGGATGGGTGAATTTTCTGAAGAAGGGTGTTGACCTGAAATATCAACTTTCCTGCTCCTCTGATGCTGCCTGGGCCTGCTGTGTTCCTCCAGCTCCACACTGTGTTATCTCTGGTTCCAGCATCTGCAGCTCTTGCTATCTCTGGGGCAATGGATGGGGTGGTCTGCAAAAACAGTCCCCACCTTGCGGATGCAAAGTAGGAAAGATGAAGCAGAATCTTCCCGGCCAAGCTGAAGGAGAAGTGACTCAGACCAAAATTCCAGGGGGTGCTGTTATTAAAATTTGTACTGACATTGGTAACAATCAATATCTGGAAATGTCTGGTGGCTAGTTATTAACGCTACCACTGAATTAGGAGCGTATCACTTCTCCACTGTTCACAACAAATTATATATATACGCACACACACACACACACACACACACACACACACACACACACACACACAGAGTTATCAATCCTTACAATTTAGTATCAGAAACAAGTTAGCCAAGTTTCTCAAGCAACAAACAAAGATCTAGTTTATTGCAAACAAAACTTACTCAACCAAAGATGCAAAGATTAACAACATGTTTGAACTGTTCAAATATACAACTACCCTTTTTGAAAACTAACTCTCACACATAAACCACCCCCACAAACTGGTGAACAAAATATACTCTGCAGAATATTATCTGAGAAGTGTTTTGTACAAGTAAGGATTACACTCAAAAATGAATATTTACTGATTACCTTAAAAGATTTATCGGGGGCTCTAGTCACTTGTACACAAGCTGCTGACACTGGAGTGTCATCTTGGATCAGTTACAGCTAAACTTACTTTGGTGGAGACAGTCAAATTCATCTCTGGGAATTCTCCACTTGTGATGACGAGATCTTCCAGTGGATTTTCAGAAAAAGAAAAAGAAAGCAGAATCTGTCGCTCCTGAGCTATGATGTTATCTCTGATTCCGTGACCCAATCTAATAGCTTTTTCTCAACATCAGACTAGGTCCGCACCTAGTGACAAATTTAGTGACACCCTCCTCAGGGTCTTATAGGCTCAGGCTGAAGACAGGCAGGTGGCTAGAGAAAGCCTGTCTGCAGTTACAGTGAGGGAACAAGGGGGGCCAGCAACATCACCATTAATTACCCCAAACCACCAACCAGAGAACCACATGTCACCTTGGTGGAAATGCTCTCCCTCGACAATGATGGTCTAGCTGCCCTGACCTTTTAAGAACTGCCCAACGAGCGCTCTCAAGTGGAGAAGCCCTCATAATCTCCCTCTTACATTGGCAGCGCCAAGCCTTCTTCAGCAACTCGGAGGGGAAATGCGGTCACCCAGAGTGTTCTTTCGGTCCTCTTATCTACAAAGCCCACCCACCTCCCCCCATCCCGATTCTCACATGGACTGGCTCCCCCGAGGTAGTGGGATAATTGCCTATGTCTAGCATGAGCTCGCGGTCGGGCAGCCCTCAGAAACAAAGTGGGGGCACAACAAGAGGAAACAGCTCCCCAACCAGAAAGCACCAGCAGTGAGTTTTGGCCTGTGAAATCATCAACACAGGATCTTGCTCCCAGTTCCACTGGGGGAACTTATCGCAGCAGCAGGTTTAGGAATCAGCCTTAGCTCGCCCTTCACACCCTTGGCTCCAATTCACAGGTTTGAGTCTCACTCCAGAGCCTTAACCAACGACTGACATTCCAGTGCAGCACTGAGGGAGTGCCGCACTGTCAGTGATCTTGCCTTTTAGCTAAGAAATTAAAGTCTGCTGAGTTTAAAAAAAAACTCTCTCTGCAACACCAGAGGGAAATCCACAGCTTTAGCTTGAAATAGAGGCCATGAGAATTCTCTCTGTCCATCTGAGATTAGCATCACACCCATAAACATCTACTCCCTCCAGCAGCGACACTCAGTAGCAGCAGCATCTGCTTTCTCCAGAATGCACAGCAGGGATCCATGAAACCTCCTTAGACACCATCTTGCAAACCCATGACCACTTCTATCTCAAAGGACAAGATGCATAGGAACTCCACCAATTGCAAATTCTCTTCCAAACCACTCAGCATCCTGACTTGGACATATATCGTTGTTCCTTCAGTGTTTCTGGGTCAAAATCCTGGAACTCCTTCCTTAAGGGCATTGTGGGTCAACCTACAGCACGTGGACTGCAACAGTTCAACGAGACAGCTCACCACCGCCATCTCAAGGGCTTGACCCATACTGATTTGACACAGCGATGCCCACATCCCTTGAATGAATAAGTAAAAGATGGAAGGTGGGGCCTGAGTTCAGTGCCAGAATCAAAGGGAAGCAGTTCCAGCAGAGCGGCACTCCTTCATCAGAGCTGCACTGGAGTATCAGTTCAAGTCTCTGAAGCACAGTATGGAGCCCACATCCACCTACTGCCTCTTTTAGAGGCAACAGTCATTCTGTCAGGTCTGAAAGATGAAAGAGGGCCAGGTAAGTTACCATGTTCCCGTATTCTGCTGCTGAAAGTGCACAACTGATCAGACATTGCTGGTGAGTACACACTGAACACTTGTGTTTCCACACAGCCCTCATGCACCACCATGTGTACAAAGCTGTTTTAAGATGCAAGTCAGATGAATACTGGATGATGTGATGGCTTCAGTACCATGCACTGCCTTGTACTTAAAACAGAACATGTGGAAATTCAATAATAACTCAGACACAACAGTTCAGGAGGTTTCATGGGATTGACTGAAGCAAACAAGTTCAATAAGGTTCTTGTGGTTTCCAAGCAGTGGAGTCCTAGAGGGGAAACACAGATCCGGTGCTGATAAAGATCTACGTAGCTTACAGCTACACACTTCTTATCTCTTCTTGGTGAGCTAGCATTCTACAAACCAGCCAATCAGAGAAACAGATTGGAAACTGCAGTACAAAAACAGAAGTGTCGATCGTCTGTTGTTTGCATGTTTGTGAGAGAGGGGGTGGTTACAGATTCATGAGGCTAAAACATTTGTGATTGCTGCTTCACGTCTCATTAACTGCGCAGTGAATGCAAAGTATGTACTTCAATCAATCTCTAAGCATACTCCAAACTCAAGTGACTAGGGGCCTCAGTGTAAATGGGAAGGTTTGCTGACCTGGATTGAAACATGTGCTTTGTATCATCTGCAGCCTGACACTTATTGGCAATCATATTCCTTCGTGTCAATATACCCTGTAGCCTTACTGCTAACTGTGCAAATCTCGATCTAGTTTCTCACTGTACCAGCCCCAGTCTAGCTGGGCACTGGTCTGCCCCAGTCCAGCGGTTAACCAGGCTGGTCCAAAGTCAACAACAACAATACTTACAACACTTTTATTGTTGTAAAACCCCGCGAGTCACTGAATCAAAGTCATCAGATCAAAGAAGCTGGCATCGAGCCTCATTACAACATCTGGCCAATACCTTGATAAAAGATATAGCTTTTTAAAGAATGTCCTCAAGTTGGAAAGGTAGACAGTTGAAACTGCTTAAGGAGGGAATTAGAAAGGTTATAGTCTTGGCAGATGATGGCCCAGCCATCAATAACCAGTGGATAAAAACCAGGGGATGTTCAACTACTAAGAACTAGAGGAGTATAGAGACCCCAGAGAGTGTAGGTTGCAGGAGGTTATTGAAATAGGAATCTGTGAAACCCTAGAGGGATTTGAAAAGAATGTAGGCGCAGATAAATTGGGAACCTAAAGGACTCTTAGTCCTAGACAGAATATAAGTAGCAGAGTATTACACAAGTTCAGGTTTAGGAGGGTTTACAACTTACAGAAGAGCAATGGCACAATTAATTTTCAATGGTCCATTCAAATCGGTTATCACACTGTGTGTGAAGAATGAAAGAGTGTATGTGGACACGTTGGCTATCACCATGATAAAGAAGCTGGCACTGAAGATTTTGTCTGCACTATGAGACTAAGCCGTTCACCTATGTTTGTTGATAAATAAAATGCCTAGTGCTTGGTTGAGTATGGAAGTGAGGTGTAGTCTTCCCCTAAATTAGCAAACCGGCCTTTACACTGCCTACAGCACAACGGTCACTGTACTTTCAAAGCACTTCTACGCCTGTAAAGAGCTATAAAAGATGTTGTATCAATGCAGATCCTCCTGGGGTATGACGGCTACTTCCAGGTGATCAGTGACACTGATGTGGAATGCAGAAATATCTTCACTTACCTTGTTCCCATTTTACAGTCCATGACACAGGGGCTGTCAAACTCAGCCAACAAGTCATCCAGCTGAATATACCACTCTCCTTCTTCATGGGTAATGCCGTAGTAATGGGGTACAAAAGGAGCTAGCGAATCTGTTTTCAGTTGTTCAAAGCACATCTTCTCATTCTCACAGTACTTCTTCAGGATCCTCCCACCATCACCAGGTTTGAAGCTCCCTAAGTGAAGAAAAAACATGATGCCATTGTAACATGTGCATATATAGAGTTACAGAGCCGTACGGTATAAAAACAGGCCCTTTGGCCTACCATGCTTGTGCTGACCTACAAACACCAAATGACACTAATCTCGTTTATCTTAACTTGATTCACCACCTATCATGCCCTGGCATTTTAATTATTAATCCAAATGCTTCTTAGATGTTGTGAGAGTATTTACCTCCATCACCCTCTCAAGTAGCACAATGCATATATCTACCATCCTCTGGGTGAAAAAAATTTTCCTCAGATCCTTTTAGTCTTCAGCTTAACTTATGCCATCCGAGCTTAGCCATGTCTGTCGTGAGATTCCCACAATCTGCTCTGCATATGCCTCTTATAATCTTTCTATACCTCGATCAGATCCCCCTCAGCTTCCTCTGCTCCAAGGAAAACAGACACAACCTATCCAGTCTCTACTCATAACTAAGCATCTTCATCCCATGCAACATCCAGGTGAATCCCCTCTACTCCCACACATCCCTCCGACAGTGTGATACTCAGATCGGAATATAACATTCCATCCGCGACTTCAGTAATGTTTTCTAAGGATAGAAGGAGACTTCTTTACTTTGATACTCTACACCCTGGCTAATCAAGACAAGAATCCTCTGTGCCTTCTTCACCACCGGTCTACCTGTGCTGACACCTTCAGGTGCTGTACACCAAGGTCCCTTTGTTCCTTCGTACTCCCTAGGTTCCTACTGTTCATTATGTATCTCCTTCCCTTATTAGCTCTCCCAAAATCAATCACATCACACTTATCAGGATTAAATTCCATCTGCCATTGCTCTGCCCAATGACTAGCCTGAGACCATCCTCCTCACTACCAATTCTTTTTCATCTGCAAACATATTAATTATACATCTACATTTGCACTCTAGTTGCTAATGTACTTAATAAATGGTAAAAGTCCCAGCACCTTTGGTAGACCTCTGGTCACAGGCTTTCAATTACAAAAGCCCTCCACCATCACTCTTAGCCTCCTATTTGTAATCGACTTACAGTTTGCCAATTTGCTTTGCATACCGTGGGCTCTCACCTTTCGGACCAGCTGTTCATATGGGATCTCGTCGAAGGCTGATCTGACATCACTGTAAACCATATCAACTGCACTATCCTCATCAATATATTTCATCATCTTTTTAAAATACTCAGTTAAATTAGTCAGACAGAACCTCCCTCTAACAAAGCCATGCTGACTAACCCTGATTAATCCCCGCCTCTCCAAGGATTGATTAATCCTGGCATTCAGACTTTATTTCCCAATAAGTTTCTGACCACAGATGTCAGACCAACTGGTTTATAATTACCTGGTCCATCCTTGTAGCCCTTTTTGAACTTTTAGTTGTCCTCCAATCATCTGCCACTTCATCCTTGGTCAGTGCAGTATTAAATATCTGCCAAGGAAGCAGCAATCTCCTCCCTTAGTAGCCTGGGATACATCTCATCAGGCCCTTGAAATTTATGGACCTGCATGCTAAAACATCTAATACCCCTCCCTTATTAATCTTAAGGTGTTCTAGAACCTCAACATCCCAAATGAAATCCCTAGCTACATTGTGAAAACATCTTGCAATATACTCAGGTCTCAAGAAGCACTTCAAGAACGCTTCTTTGCTCATTTCCCAATGAACATTGTCCAAATCTCCTAGCCTTTGCTCAATTGACCACTGATCTAATTGTACCTATTTTCATTTGTTGTAACTTGCCCACTTGGGAGCAGTTTGCTCTGAAATTCACTTGGGCGATAGTGGAGGCAAAAAAACAAAAGTTAATTCTGAGGAAAGGTTTCATCACCCACTCTTCTTTTTTAAGAAAAAAATGTAATCATTTCATGGGATGTGGGCATCACTGCGAAGTCCAGCATGCCTTCCACCCACCCCGCTCCTTAATAACCTTGAACTGACTTTTGCTTGCTGGACCATTTCAGAGACCAGTTCACTTTCAACCGTATTGTTGTGGGTCTGGAGTCATGGGTGGGCCAGACCATGTAAGAAGGGCAAATTTCCTCCCCTAAAGAACATTAGCCAACCAGATGGGTTCTTAAAATCAATAAACATAGTTTCACAGTCACTGTCATGAAGATGAACGTAATGTTCCAAATTTACCACTCAAATTTAAATTCCACTGGCCACTGCGGTGGGACATGAAACCTTGTCCCAGAATATTACCAATGGGTTACGAGTTCAGTATACCCTTGAATATAGAAGATTAAGGGACGACCTAATTGGCAGGAGAGAGAGGCTCTGTGCAGAATTGTAAGGGTGGGAAAGTAGCCCATCCATCTCCATGCACGGTCCTGTCAAAGTTCATCCCCCTGGGGAGATTGGGCTGGGGGGAGAGCAGAATGCAACGGATAGTCTAGTCTAGGTGGCATACGATCCAGCCCAGCCTGATCGGCAGCAATAAACAATTGGCCTTACCTTGATAGACACACGAGGGGATTTTAAATCGAGCATCATTGCTGAAACATTGGACAAGATATTGAGGGGGTGGTATAATGTTAGGCTTTATTTCCGAAATTATTTCCTAGAATAACCTGACCTGACATTTGTACGTGTCAACGGTTTGTCCTCCCGACTTTGCAAGATAACCGCCCACAGGCACCAAAGAAAGCTACAAACAGGAAGTGACAGGACTGACCATAGAGTACCCCACACTCACACTGAGATCCACAACTGCTTTTGCCTGTCATTGCACTAGGTGGAAATCTGTGTGCACACAACCAGGTTGTTCTGAAGCTGAAAGTAAACTGCTAGCACATGAGGTTTTACCAAAGGCTTTGGATGCAGTATATTAAGTTTGAAATTGCTTAGCTCCTGTGGTTCTCCCCAGTCCAAGTGGGTAAAGATTTAAAAGGGACTTAAGGACACAAGAACTCAGAGCAAGAGTAGGCCATCTGGCCCCTCGAGCCTGCCCCGCCATTTAATAAGATCATGGCTGATCTTTTTGAGACTCAGCTCCACTTACCCGCCCACTCACCATAACCCCTAATTCCTTTACTGTGTACCTAAGGGGCAACTTTTTCACGCGGAGGGTGTTGCGCGTATGGAATGAGTTGCCAGAGGAAGTGGCGGAGGCTGGTACAATTACAACATTTAAAAGGCATCTGGATGGATACATAAACAGGAAGGGTTTAAGACTGATATGGGCCAAATGCTGGCAAATTGGACTGGATTAATTTAGGAGATCTGTCGGCATGGGTGAGTTAGACTGACGGGTCTGTTTCCGTGCTGTGCTTCACTATGGCTCTAAGGCTTGATCACAGAAATGGGCCCATTATTGAGGCTCAGCCAGTTGCATTCTTGTTCTGAAGTCAAATAGCTGCGGATTCCAGAGCCAGTCCAGGGCTCAGCGCTCACAATCCGGGATGAGGTTCCTGTGTAGTGCTGTGGGAGCGCTCTATTGACAGACAGGATGACTTTCAGGTGAGGACCTCATCTGAAGGCCTGTCTGCCATTGAACGCAGATGATGCCAAACCGTTGCTTTGACACTCTTAGTCCAGAGATTCGGGAATTGCTCCGGAGGCCGTGGTTCAAATACCACTGCAGCATGTAGTGGAATATGAAGTCAATAATAAAATAAAAATCTGGGATTAAAAGTCCAAAGGTGACCGTGAAATCATTGTCAATTGTCATTAATTGTCATCTGGTTCACGAATGTTCTTTAAGGACAGAAATCTGGCATCTTTACCTGATCTGGACTACAAGTGACTCCAGGTCCACTGCAATGTGGTTGATTCTTCACCACCTTCTGAAACGGCTCAGAAAGTCACACAGTTGCATCAACCCAATAAAAAGTCTCAAGAAATGGAATCAAGTCATACAGATCATCTGGCATTGGCACTGGCACTGGCAATGACAAAGGCAAAATAGTCCCATCGACCCTGCAAAATCCTCCTTACTCACATCTGGGAGCTTGTGCCGAAAGTGGGGGATCTGTTTCACAGACTAGTCAAGCAACAGCCTGACATAGTCATACTCATAGAATCATACTTTCAGACAATGTTCCAGGCACACATCACCATCCCTGAATATGTCCTGTCTCACCGGCAGGGCAGGCCTGGCAGGGTTGGTGGCACAGTGGTACATAGTCGGGAGGGAATCCAAAGAGTCATCACAAAAGTTAAAGATTTTATTAGATCAGGTAATTTCCCCAGCTCATTGGTTGTTTAGACCCAGTTGAGAAAATACTGGACCAGGTCTCCATATTGAATAAAATGACGATTTAACACTAAAAGTAGTCAGCTATAGATGAATAATTATGAGCCGTCAACATATTACTCTACTTGTTAGCATTCAAACCCACTTATAAAACTTGACAATACACACCGAGACAGACAAAGAAACATGGGTGTGATGGGCAGAGGGAAAGACTGGGAAGGCACATCAGGTGATCCCTGTCCACAGGTTTCATTGAGTTGGTCCTTTTGGCTTGTTATCAGAATGTGCATCTCCTCGATTGTCCTTCTCCAGATACTTCCACTTACTTGTAAAAGGTAAAGGTCAATGGTTCACTCTTATTAACTCTCTGGTTTACTCATTAATTGCCACACTTGCAGCAACTATTGATGTAAAACTACTGAACTTCCTTCAGGATTAAGGTACTTTTTACTGTGGAGATTAGAGATAGCTCCTGCCCTTCTCTCGAACATTCACACCCACAAGCTGTCCAACTCCCTGGGACCCAAACACATGGCTGTTGGCAGGCAGAACGCCTTTGTCATTGACAACGGGTCACCAGTACTTGTTGCTGGCCAAAGCTTCATTTGTAACCACCCCTTGGCTCCAGCTCGTCTACAAACCAGGCATTCCATCACAGCTGGAACAAACAGCTACATAAATAGTATTTACAAATGAATGTCATGTTATTTGCTTCAAATGATTGAGCTGATTGGATCCTAAAGTTGCTAGACTGGGTCTGCAGCAGGAGGTGAGGGAACCAACAAGAGGAGAGAACATACTTGACCTCATCCTTATCAATCTGCCAAGACAATATTGTTGAGAGTGACCGCCGCTCAGTCCTTGTGCAGATGAAGTCACACCTTCGCATTGAGAATACCTTCCTTTGTGCTGTGTGTTGCAATCACCATGCTAAATTGGACAAAATTGGAATAAATCCAGCAGCTCAAGACTGGGCAAACATGAGGTGCTGTGGGCCATTAGCAGCAGCAGAATTGTACTCCAGCACAATCAACAACCTCATGGTCTGGCCACTCAACCATTATTAGGAGAACGTGCCAGGAGCAGCACCAGGCATGCCTATAAATGAGGTGCCAGCCTGGTGAAGCTACCAAACAGGACTACTTGCGTGCCAAACAGCACAAGCGGCAAGTGATAGACAGAGCTACATGATCCCGCAACCAACGGATCAAATCTAAACGGTGCAGTCCTGCCACAACCTGTTGTGAATGGTGGTGGACAATTAAACAACTGACTGGAGGAGGAGGCTCCACAAATATCCCCATCCTCAATGCCATCAGTGTAAAAATAAAGAAAAAGTGTTTGCAACAATCTTAGTCATAAGTGCCGAGTGGGTGATCTATCTCGGCCTCTTCTGGAGGTCCCCACATCAGAGGTGCCAGTCTTCAGCCAGTTTGATTCACTCCACGTGATATCCTGAAATAATTAGAGACACTGTGTACCGTAAAGGCTGAGATAATGTTACAGCAATGATATTCAAGACTTATGCTCTGGAACTTACCACTCCCATAGCCAAGCTCTTCCAGTACAGCTACAACAGTGGCATCTAACCAACAATGTAGAAAATTTCCCAGGTATGTTCCTCAAAGCAGGACAAATCTCCCCGGCCAATTACTGTCCCATGAGTCCACTCTTGATCATCAGCAAAGTGACGGAAGGTGTCATTGTCAGCACTGCTCGGCAATAACTCACTTTTTTGACCCGAATTAAACAGCAAAGTTCCAGATGTGAGGTGAGAGTAGTGATGCTTGACACCAAGGCTGTGTATGTGGTATCAAGGAGCCTGAGCAAAACTGAGGTCAGTGGGAATCGTGGAAAACTCTCCGCTGGTTGGAGTCATTCCTGCCACATCGGAAGATGGCTGTGTTTGTTTGAGGTCAGTCATCTCAGCTCCATAACACCTCTACAGGAGTTTCTCAGGATGGTACAGACCCAACCATCTGCAACTGCTTCATCAAATGACCTTACCTCCATCGTGAGATCAGAAGTGAGGATGTTCACCGATGATTGCAGAGCCATCTGATATCTGACTCCTCAGATATCGAAGCGGTCGTGTTCAAAGCCAGCATGACCTCAACAATATCCATGCTTGGGCTGCTAAGGGCGAGTAATATTCGTGTCACACAAACACCAGACAATAACCATCTCCAATAAGACGTAATCTAACAAACACCCCTTGACCTCCAGTGGCATCACTGAACCCCGAACTCTCAACATCTAGGAATTGCCATTGACTAGGAACTGAACTGGGTATGCCATTGAAATACAATGGCTACAGGAGCAGGTCAATGGCAAATAACTTACCTCCTGATTCTACAAAGATTTGTCCAAGACAAAAGTCAGGAGTGTGAACAGCTGCAAAAATTCACTCCATTCACCGCCGATTTCAGTTGCTGCAGTATATATGCCATCTCAAGATGCACTGCAAAAATTCACCAAAGGTCCTTAGATGGCACCTTTTAGTTCCATCTAGAAGGACAAGGGCAGCAGATGCATGGAACATCACTACCTTTAAAGCCATTCACCATCCTGACTTGGAAATACATCGCCAAACTTTAACTAACGCTCGCTCAAAATCCTGGAATTCCCTCCCTTCACTAAGGCTGGTTCAAAATCCTGGGATTCCCTCCGTAATGGCTTTGTGGGTCTACCTACAGTACAAAGGCTGCAATGGTTCAAGAAGGTCGCTCACCACCACCTTCTCAGGGGCAACCAAGCATGGGCAATAAATACTGGCCCAGCCAGTGATAATCACATCTTGTATTTAAATCAATTTTAAAAATAGAACTGGGGCATTCTCTGCAGTCTTCCACTCCTGTTCTGATGCTTCAATATAATCGCCACAACAGATCATACAGTCATTATCACATTGCTGAATGTGCAAGCTTGCTGCATATAAGCTGACAGCTACGTTTACTGATATTCCAACACTTGAGAAGTAACATACTGGCTGTGGATATCCCAGGGCAGTGAAAAGCACTGAATAAAGGAAGATTCTTTCTTCAATTGCATCATGTTAGAAGGAAGCTGTAAGAGAAATGCCATTTTCAAATTAACATTGGCTCTGGTTCAGAACTCACTTACCTGAATGACCAGCTAGTTGAATCCATGAATATCGCTTCTTGAAGGGGAAGGATGAGAAGTGGACTATTGATTTTGCCTTCCTCCAGGGTTTGTTCTGTTAAAAAAAATGGGAGAAATTGAAGCCTCTCCCTTGTCATACATTTTGATTAAAGCACCGCTCACACAGCAAGATTGCCAGGTTGGATCGCATGCAGGATGCATGGAACAGAGGGACAAAATAAAGGTGAGGAAACAGTGGGACAGACTATGGGTAACATTCACTCTCCAGTTACAATACTCTTTTATCCACCACAACAGAAAACGTCAATGTAAACAGAAGGCTCAATCTTCTGGGATGAAAGAACTTCCTTAAGTAGAGAGATTGAACAGGTTGGGCCAATACTCATTGGTGTTTAAAAGCACCTTATTGAAATGCTGAAGTGTTTTGATGGACCTGACAGGAAAGAACATGGTAGGGTATTTTCCCTCAGAGTAAAAACTATAAGTAATACAAAGTGTGCAAAAGGACCCCTTTCACTGGAGACAAAGATCATGGGTGGTGGTTTAACTGGAAGAAGACCATGCATCCAGCAAGGTGCAAGGTTGAGATGGCAGGACCTTCAATAGTGATCTCAGTCGATGCAGGATTGAACCCACACTGTTGGTAGCACTCTGCATCTCAAACCAGCAAATATCGTTCAAGGGTACAGGATCACCCATTGATAAGTCGGTGATGAGGAAGAATTTCTTCTCTCCGATTGTCATGAATCTTTACCTAGGGCATGGTGGAGGCTGGTTATCGCATTTGATCAAAGCTGAAACAGGTTCTTGAACTAATCAAACTCAACGAGGAAAAGGCAGAAAATAAGTGTGAGTCAAACTCAGATAAATGTGAGGTGGTACTTCGCATCAGGAAGGATTTGGAGGTTATTAATTACGATGAGGTTACAAGTCTCGGTGGGATAGAGTGACCCAGGGATCAGAATACGAACACAACAACAATCACTAAATGTTGAGGCTATAAACAAAGCAAACCTCGCTCTAGATTTATTTCTGAAGGGATAGGATTGAAAAGTAGGGATGTTAAGGGGAGGGTGAGCAACAGTGACAGTGACATAGTGTTTATAAGATTGAACTGGCAATCCAGATGCACAGACGCAAGCTCCAGGGGAGCTGATGGAATTTAAATTCAGTTCATGACATTTGGATTTATAAAGCAGTGCTCAGTGATGGTGACCATGGCAACAATCATCAATTATTATTAAAAACCCATCTGGTTCATTGATATCCTTTTGGGATAGAAATCTGTCATCCATACCTTGTCTGACTGACATGAGACTCCAAATCCATATAAATGGGGTTGACTCTAAACTGCCATCTGAGATAAGCTTGTAAACAATTAGGTTTCGAGGCCAATTACAGGTGGGCTGCAAATGCTGGCCTTGCCAGTGATGCCCACATCTCATGAAAGGATAAATTAAGGGAAGACCTCTTGCAGTCACTTGCCTGCAGTCCTGGTCAGCAGATCACCGAAAGAACGTGAAGTCAAGAGGGTACAGAGGCAATTTTCAAGGACGATTCAGAATGACCAGGTACAAATACCAAGAAAGATTTCACAGGCCAGCCTCTTTACTCTTGGGAATGAGGTTGGGTCAGGGCGTTGGGGAAGAGCTGAGGGGCGACCGAACAGAGATTTTCAAAATAATGGTAGTTTGAAAGTTTTGACAGTGTCATAACAAAGAGAATTTTTCCTCTTTTGGGGATGAGTTCTAGTAGAAGCCATCAATATAATATAGTCACTGAGAAATCCAAGAGGGAATTCAGAAGAAAATCGGACAGTAGTGACAATGTGGAACTCCACCACCAGTGGGAGTGGATGAAGTGAATAGCGGGAATGCATTGGATTGACTGCACTGAAATAGGCCATTCAGCCCAGTCTATTACAGTGCTTATGTTTCACTTGAGCTTGCTCCTATCTTTTCTCAACAAAATTGATCATTCTCCTTTGTCCGCTCCCTCACTCACCCTTGTCTAGCTTCGCCTGGCTTAAATTAATACTGTTCAGAACACCAGCCCACACAGTGTTGAGTTTCACACTCTCATCACTCTCTAAGGCAAGGCACTTCCCCACTAGTTTGATTTCTTTTGTTGATTATACACTGAGAGCCTCCGGTTACCCATTTGCAAAGGAGAAGTGGCTTTAGAAAGGCCATTTCATTCCAAGTCGTTTCAGTTCTGCAGCCCCATTCAATAAACAGGTTCAAGTGGAAACTGGATAGACATAGGAGGGATAAGGAAGCAAAGGAATATGAGATTTAGGTACAGGTGAACTATGATCTTATTGAATATTGAAGTGGCATATGGCCTTGTCCTGTTGCTTACACCAAAGATGAGTCATATTTGACTTGAAATGTTACCTGTTGCTCTGCACAGAGGCTTGTCAGAGCTGCTGTGAGTTATACCAACACTTTCTGTTTCTACAAAGGGGGTGTTGCTAAAACAATATCATGGGACAGTAGTGAAAAATCCAACTTTTGTCTGAGATTCTACTCTGCACTGTTTGTGATCAAGACACCACTGTAAAGCAAATACCACAGATAGGAATTTCAGCATGAATGTGCTCGCTCTGTGGGCAAGTATTCCCATCTGTCACTTTTAGGGGCCATAATGCATAGTATTGTTAAAAAAAAGGGGCGTGGGGTGTTGATTGTAAGATTAATTAGCCATTAATGATTCACAATTTAAAACTGAATGCTGCATATTTACATCCAGCTGAATTAGCGGTTTTACAAGTTTGTCAGACACTGAGGCAGTAGTTGCAGTATATGAGATAGCAGGAACTGCAGATGCTGGAGAATCTGAGATAACAAGGTGCAGTGCTGGATGAACGCAGCAGGCCAAGCAACATCAGAGGAGCAGGAAAGCTGACATTTCGGGCCCAGACCCTTCTTCAGATATGGGGGAGGGGACGAAATAAATAGGGAGAGAGGGGGAGGCAGATAGAAGATGAATAGAGGAGAAGATAGGTGGAGTGGAGACAGGTAGGTCAAAGAGGCGAGGATGGAGCCAGTAAAGGTGAGTGTAGGTGGGAAGTTAGGGAGGAGATAAGTCAGTCCGGGGACGACAGACAGGTCACAATATCCTCTTTCTCTACCACATACCAGAACCAGCCCAGCTCATCCCCGCTTCCCTAACCTGTCCTTCCTCCCACCTCAAATCCCATCCCCATCTCCTACTTACTAACCTCCCTCCCACCCCCTTGACCTGTCCGTTATCCCCGAACTGACCTATCTCCTCCCTACCTCTCCACCTACACTTAACTTTACTGGCTCCATCCCCGCGTCTTTGATCGGTCTGTCTCCTCTCACCCTATCTTCACCTCTATCCATCTTCTATCTGCTTCCCCCTCTCTCCCTATTTATTTCAGAACGCCCTTCCCCTCCCCCATTTCTTCAGAAAGATCTAGGCCCGAAGCGTCAGCCTTCTTGCTCCTCTGATGCTGCTTGGCCTGCTGTGTTCATCCAGCACTGCACCTTGTTACCTCAGTTGCAGTACATGCTTCTGTGCCACCCAAGGTCTGGGCTGTCAGTTTGTTTTTCTCTGCTACAACTTCCTCCAGACATTTTAAATGCAAATGCTGCGGTAACTCCGTTGCTGAACTCCATAAATGTCACTCCATTCAAAACAGGAACTCGCTGCACAACTGTTTCAGAACTAAACAGAAAAAGGTCATGTGAGTTTTAGTTGTGAAAGAACTAGCTGACAAGGTGCACATAGGTCTCCAGCAGAGCTGTGTTCTCTCATGGACAGCTGCAGGGGGAACAGCAATAGAGGCGATTTTGTTTTTGTCCTTTTGTACAATACAAGCAGCAGCATCTCAGCGCTTACAGTAGGTAAAGATAGCCATCAAACTGCATTAAACAAGCAGCTCATGTCTAACTGAACCTACAGGAAGGAACACCGTCAGTTACATGCTAAACAATCCTTGCCATGCTGAATGAATACCAAACAATACCATTACATAATGAACAATCTTTACTGGAAAAGTAGCAACCGAGCACAGTTGCACCGAATATAGTCCTTAGAATGCTGCATAAACATCAGCCTCATAAAGTTAGGTTTCAAAGTGCCGTTGTTGATTCTGAACTCATGTTCTCTGGATTATTAGTCTGAGCATTTCCTCAAATAGAATTGAACTATATACGGTAGGAAGAAGCCACCCTTTGGTAGTTATTAGCAGATAAGTTAGTAGCAGGATTATATCGCTTAGCCCATTGAACCTGCTCTGTCATTCAACTGGATCCACATTCCCCTGACAAACATTCCCCTGCTTATTTATCAAGACGTCTGCTTTAAGAATATTCAAGGAATCCATTTCCTCTGTTTTTCTGAGGAAAAGGTTTGCAAACGCTTAGAGTGAAAACCCCATATGGACAGGTGTGAAAGTGTTCAAGGTTTACTAAGATCTGTTGGTTTTTTTTTAAAATTGGGATTCAGACCGGAGGCGAATATGATACCCATCATTTTGTTGACGAGAAATCTGGTGCCAGCAGTTTTCAGGACTTTTCAGCACGGACTCGGGATAACTCCATACTAAACTCCCAACAGAAATCCCCTCCTCTGGCAGACATGGGCAGCACTTGATTCTAAACAGCGACCCTAACTTCTAAATTCTCCTGCAAGAGGAAACATCATCTCCACAAACTGCGCTACGCAGGGCTAATAATATACTTCATTGAGTCTTGTTAAGGCTCTTGCTTGCCTTGTCGGTGACCACTCATTGTTTAATCAGTCCACGCTGACATAGATTGCAGAGTAGATATCACCAGTGATGCCCTGTGCAGTAGAACAGCTGGTGAATGTTAACCACATATCCCCACATCTATTGGACAAGTTCCCTGAAGCTGACACCTGTAACACTGCAATCTAGCAGAAGTCAAGGGCGGGGCTGGCATTGGAAAATGGTGAGAACAGTAGAAAAGTTACTTTATTTGTGAAGCAGCAGATACCTTCACCCTGCCACTCACCTGACTCCAACCTGTGTGTAACCACTGCACTCAGAATGGCTCCGATGCTACAGTTTCCACATGACTCTGCTGAGCTTCCTTTGAAAACATTTTCCTGGTACAGCAACTCATCCCATTCTTATGGCTATCTGTGAAACAATGTGCCCTGCATGCCTTTGAGCACACTGGCAGCAAGGCAGGTGGGCTGAAATGCTGTTGCCTCTAAATATTTAATCATTGGCTTTGGCTTTGGAAGCAAATTCCGTCCAATGGTATCTTGTAAAGTTGCTCACGAGATGTAGATGAGGCTGGCTAGGCCACCATTATTGCCTGGAAGGTGGTGGTGACCATTCTCCGTGAGCCATTGCAGTACATTCTCAGCGATGTTCAGAAGGAAGGATTTTGTCCCAGCGACAATGAAGAAACACCAATATATTTCCAAGACAAGATGGGGTGAAATTTGGACGAGGCCTTGCAGTGTCATCTGCTGCCTTTGTCCATGGTTTGGGAGGTGCTGCCAAAGAAACTTCGTGAGATATTGAAATGCATCTTATAGATGGTGCACACTAGTGTGTGCAAATGTGATGTCCATCAAGCTCCTGAATGTTGTCGGAGCTGCAGCCATCCAGGCTGGATGGACAGTAATCCATCACTCTCTCAACTTGTGTTTTTCATAATCCGGTGGAAGGATCACACTGCTGCCACTGTTCATGGTGGGAGTGAATGGTTTATATGAAGGATAGGTGTCTCTTTTCCTGCATAATGTGCGAGAAGATACTATATAACGTTACATAGAACGTACAGAATGCTAATATTCAGCCCAACAAGATTATGCTAGTATATCTCTTTCACTGATGATTTAATGTCATTTAACCATCAGCATATCCTCTATTCCCCTTCTCTTCATGTGTGTATCAAAGTTCTATGAGAGATTGAGGTGATTGCACCTATACTCACTTTTGAAGAATGAGAGATGATCTCATTGAAATGTATGTAACTCCTTGAGGGCTTGACAAGGTATATGATCTGAAGCCTCTTCCATTGGATGGGGCAGTCCAGAAGTAGGGATCACCTCTCCACATTAAGAGGTTGGTTGTTTCGGATTGATCTGAGAATCTCAGGTATTCATGATTCCCAAAAGTTAAGGAAGCTCAATCCACAAGTAGACTCAAAGCTGAGTTTTATGGAACTTCAGCCTTGAAGGAATCAGTTAGTTAGAGGAATCAGGCAAGGAATTAGAGTTGATGTAAAGCTTAAGCATGTTGTCATTGAATAACAGAGCCGACTCAAAGGGCCTCCTAGTCATATCAGGCATGTCTTTATATTGCCCTTAGATGCATCAACCTATTCAGTGAAACTACCTCTTGTGGTGGCAAGTTCCACATTCTCATCACTGTCTGAGTAAAAAAGTTTCTCCTGGTTCCCTATTAGATTTGTTGATGAGGAAAGATGGTGTCATTGCTGTAATATCAGTAGACTCGTAACTTGAGGCCTCAGGTTAATGCCTTGTGGTCAAGGGTCCAAATCCCACAAATGCAGTTAGTGGAATTTAAATTCCAATTCATTCAGAAATCTGTAATTGAAAAGCTGGTCCCAATAAATGTGTCATGATTGTTAATTGACACTAATAGCCTTTTAAGGAAAGAAATCTGCTGTCCTCACCTGGTCTTGTTCACAGACCCACAGCAACACGGCTGAAAAGGGGCCAAACTGCTAAAGAAAAGTTAAAAAGAAATAAAACAGGATGTAACACTGATCTCCAGACTAGAAGTGACAACATTAAACCATGCTCTGTGAAATGTGCAAAGTCCTCTTTAGTTACATTTGAGGTCTTGAGGATTAAGTGAGAGGAGATGTTTCATGTACATGGTCATTCATGGAATCATAATTCACAGCACAACTAGCGCTAGCAGGGGACAGGCCCACCAGAGCTGGAGGCATTACCATGGTATAGAGTCTGGGGAGATTTACCCTTAGAGTGCTCAAATTTGGTTTCAGGGTAGTATCTGAGGCTCAACCTTCTTCAGCCGCATTATCAATTACTTTCCATCATAAGGTCAGAAATGGGAAGTTCACTGACGATTGCACAATGTTGATCACTGTTCACAACTGCTCAAACACTGCAGAAGCCTATGTCCATATGCAGGAAAATCTGGTCAACATTCAGATATCTTCTATGACAAAATACAGAAAAAGACCCCAGTACTGAAATTCCTCACAAGTGGAAACACCTCTCCATCGATTGCAAACTGATATAAAGGTTGGCAACTTCAAATAGTGGTCCAAATTTGTAGCTCTATTTCTTTAGCCAAGCATGCCAGGAACAACAACTTGGACACATAAGCAAACTTTTGAAGAGTGCTTCGAAGAGCATAATCAGACAATAGCTGCTGGCGAGTCAAAGAAAAGACACTGGGTCGAGTAACTGAAAGCTTGCTCGAACAGACTGAATGACAGAGCATCTTAAAAGAAACTATAGAAAGATAGAGAGATTCAAGGCGGGAAATCCCTCATCTTAGTGATGTGCTTAGACTGAGAGACCTGTGCTCACTACTCAACAGAGTGCCAAGTGACAATCCGGTACTCGTTCATGTGAACAGAATCAAACTTAACTACTGAGCACAGGACAGAAATTGACAGAATAACATAAAGAACTGCAAATGCTGGAAATCTGAAACAAATGCAGAAAGTGCTGGAGAAACTCAGCTGGTTTGGCAGCATCTTTGGAGAGAAAACACAGAGTCTTGAGTACTAACCTTTGGAGAAGAGGAGGAATTTTTCTCAGAGAGTTGTCATTTTTTGGGGGGGGATTATCTATACAAGGGATGTGGGAAAGTTGTGTCATTGAATACATTTAAAGCTTAGATAAGGAAGATCCTTATCCAAATGGGGGTCAAGGGTTAAAGGGAACAGGCAAGGAAGTGGAGTCAAGCCAAAATCAAGTTAGCCATGATCTGACTGATTGGCAGACCAGGCTCACTCCTGCTTCTCTCTCTTATATTCTTGTTACAGTATGTGCTTTCTAATGTTGAAAGCATAAAAGGGACTAGAGATGTCCAAGTCTATTCCAATTTTCCTCCAATTCCTCCAATACTTTTACATGCTCTGAGTTCTTCATTTGACCTTTTATATGTGGTCAGATTGTTAGCCTGATGGAACAAAAACAGAAGTTGCAGGAAGACCTCAGCAGGCCTGGCAGCATCTGTAAAGAAAAAAAATCAGAGCTTTTTTTTTCATTCATTAACAGGGTGAGGGCAGCATTTATTCCCAGAGTCAACCACATTGGTCTGGAGTCACATGTAGGCCAGACCGGGTAACAATGGCAGTTTCCTTCCATAAAGGACATTAGTGAACCAGATGGGTTTCCCCAACAATTGGCTCATGGTCATCATTAGACTCTTAACTCCAGATATTTTATTGAGTTCAAATTCAACCATCTGTTGTGGTGGAAATTTGAACCTGGGCCCCCAGAACATTATCTGGGTCTTTAGAATAACAGTTCAGCGATAATACCACGATGTCATCACCTCCCCTTTTCTGAGGGAGGGTCACTGGACCTAAAACATTAACTCTGAATTTTCTTCACAAATGCTGCCAGGCGTGCTGAGCTTTTTCAGCAACTTCTGTTTTTGTGCCTGATGTACAGCATCTGCAGTTCTTTCAGTTTTTATTATATTAGCCTGACGCACAGCTCCTTACTGGAGCAGCAGCTAGTTTGATGACGAACACTGCCAATTTGTAACTCCAAAGTGAGTGTTTTAAAGGAAGTCTACTACAACTAAAAGCTGGCAGCTGATACAAATTTAATCACTGCCTAACGAAGTTGTGTGTGGGGCCTATGAACTATTACACCTGTGGTGTATCAGGGAAACTTCACAGAGAGAGAGTAACATAACAGGAAGTGATAACAAGGGGACTATTTCCCCTCTCTCAACAGAAAACCACTCCTTGTAGAATGTGCATGTTTTGGCCTTCCAGGAATATACAAACAAATGTGGGGTTAAAATAAACTTCAGCCTTGGTCTATAGCCTGATATCCTAGTTTATGGGCTGGCATATTGTGACGATCGCAGCTCTGAGAAAATCATTTAAACATTTCTGCATTGCAAGTAAAGAAAAAGAAGAGCAAGCACTCTCACACCCTGACTGCTGCCAGTCAGCCGCTACCTAAAGGAATTCAGATAAAGGCATTTCAAATCAACCTACAAAGCCAAGAATCTCAAATTTGACTGTTTAGCTACCAACATCAATCTGGTCAGTAAAATGCACTGCATCGGCTATGATATTCAACTATCTGCTCTTCACAAACAACCCAAACGCAGATACATATATTTTTTGAAACTTTTATCATTTTGGACTCACCTCATTACAAATCAGTGAGCACAAGTTTTTAGTTATCTCTTCTCCTTGTGTTCAGTAATTAATAAGCCCACCCTTTTACTAACTCAAGAAAGCCTGGTTAAATTGGCTCCTTTTAAAACTCAGTTTTGTTTGGAACTGGGAGAAAAGGTATCCACAGGGGTAGGGATCCTTTTAAAATGAACTCTGTTGTGACCAATCGAGGGGACTGGTAAATAAAAAATAGGAGCCAATTCATCACTCCTCACCCAGGAGCTTAACAGTTTGAGATATCTGGTCTAAAAATCATGACAAATTGGAAACCTCACGTGGGGAGTGGTTGTAACAGCACAATAGGGATGTCATCACCCCACCACTGTCAAGACATGGTGACCACTCTGCATATTAACTCAGGAATCGTGAAGTGTGTTTAGGCAACAAAACTGCCTGCGCAGAGAGTTCAAGTGAGGCTTGATGGAAAGCAGCAAGCCAAATTCTTGTTTGAAAGTTGGTAGGAAGTAAACATGCTGTAGATGGGCTGTTCAGACTCCATTGCATGTAAGTAAAGGAAGATTCCCTCTGTCGCCATGCCATGAGCAGCCCTTGTGCGTATTCTTTACCATCCAGATTCCTATGAATGATTAATATAGTGTTATGTGCGCTACTAGAGAGACCCTGCTAAACGGTACGAACGTGTAAGTGTGTATTTAATTTTGCCTCCCCTTCTGTACTCTCCTTTTAAATGCTGTATAAACACAAAGCATGAGTATAGGATGTAGAACAGTATGTCACGGGAATAGGTCCTTCCGCTCATCATGTCTGTACCAACCATGATGCCATTCTAGACCAATCCCATCTGCCTACACAATGGTCTGTAGTCCTCTATTCCCAGCCTGTCCATATGTCTGTCTAAATGTCTCTTAAATGTTGCTATTATATATGTTTCTACCACGTCCCTGGCAGTACGTTCCAGGCATCTACCCTGTGTAAAAAAAAACTTTCCTCATACATCTCCTCTTCGGGAAAATGACTTTGACCGTCCACTCTATCCACTCACCCCTCAGCTTCTGATGCTCTAGCGAAAACAACCCCAGTTTGTCTATCCTCTCCATATAGCTAATACATTCTAATCCAGGCAACATTCTCGTAAACCTCATTTGCACATTCTCCAAAGCCTCCGTATCCTTCCTGCACTTGAATGTGGTTCCAGAACTGCACACAATACTCCAAATGTGGCCTAACTAAAGCTTTATGCAGCTGCACATAACTTGACAACTTTTATACTCAATGCCCCAACCGATAAAGGTGAGCATGCAGTATGCCTTCTTGACCATCTTCAGCTTATCCACTTGTGTTGTCACTTTCAGGGGATTATGGACTTAGACGGTAAGGTCCCTCTGTATATCGATGCTACTAAGGGTCCTGCCTTTGATGTATACTTTCCGTGTGAATTTGATTTCCCAAAATGCCTCACAGTTGTCTGGATCAAACTCCATCAGCCATTTCGAGCTTTCCAACTTCTCTCTATGCTCCTGTATCCTTTGACAACCATTGTCACCACCCACAACTCCGCAATTTTTGTATTGTCTGCAAACTTACTAATCAGACCACCTACATTTTAAACCAAATAATTTATAAATATAAATATATATATTACAAACAACAGAAGTCCCAACACTTATCCTCACAGAACACCAGTGGTCACAGATCTCCAGTCAGAAAAACAACCCTTTATAACTACCCTCTGGCTTCTATGCCAATTTTGTATCTAATTTACCAACTCACTTGGATTCCATGTGACTTAATCTTCTGAAGCCGCCTACCATCAGAAACTTTGTTAAATACTTTTGTAAAGTCCATTTAGTCCAAAATCTACAAATGCACCCTCATCAATCATCTTCATCACTTCCTCAAAAACCTCAATCAAATTTGTGACACAAGACCTTACTGCACAAAGTCATTCTGACTACCCCAAGTAAATCTATTCTTTTCTAAAATGTGAGTAAATCCTGTTCCAAAGAATCTTCTACAATCATTTCCCTACCACTGATGTAAAGCTCACCAGCCTATAACTTCCTGGATTATCCCTGCTGCCCTTCTTAAACAAAGGAACAACACTTGTCTATTAGAGATAATAGGAACTGGAGATGCTGGAGAATCTGAGATAACAAGGTGTGGAGCTGGATGAACACCGCAGGCCAAGCAGCATCAGGGGAGCAGGAAAGCTGACGTTTCAGGCCTAGACCCTTCTTCAAATTCTCTGGTCTTCTGGTACCTCGCCTGTGGCTAAAGAGGATACAAAGATTTCTGTCAGGCCCAAGTAATCTTCTCCCTTGCCTCCCGTAGTATCCTGGCTAAATTCCGTCAGGCCCTGGGAACTTATCTACATTAATGTTTTTCAAGTCACCCAGCACCTCCTCCTTAATATCAACATACCACTCCCTAGTCTTATCATCATCCATGTCCTTCTACTTAGTGAATATTGATGTGAAGTACATATCCATTAAGGACCTCACCCACATCCTGTGACTCCATGCATAAATTCTCTCCTTAGTCCCTAAATGGACCTTCCTTTTCCCGAGCTAGCCTCATCCTCCTAGTATACATATAAAATGCCGTGGGATTTTCCTTAATCCTACTTGCCAAGGTCGTTTCACAGCCTCTTTTAGCCCTCCTAATTCCCTGTTTAAGTTCTTTCTGGCTTCCTTCATATTCCTCAAGGGTCTTGTTTGATTTCAAATCCTCTTGAGGCAGGGTTCCAGAATCTTGCCATCCTTATCTTTCATTTTCACAGAAACATGCTTTTTGATTTGCTCTGATTTATTGTTGTTACATATACTGAGATACAGCGAAAGGCATTGCTTTGCACGCTAACCAGAAAAGTTAGTTACGTAAGTACATCAGGGTATTAGAATAGAATGCAGAATACAGTGTTACAGCTACAGAGAAGGTGCAGAGAAATATCAACTCTAATATATAAGAAGTCCATTTATAAGTCTGATAACAGCAGGGAAGAAGCTGTTCTTAAATCTATTAAACTTTTATATTCTGCACTGTGATCAACTGGCCTTTAAAAGACTCCCACATGTCAGGTGTGGATTTACTCTGAATGGCCACACCACCCTACCGCACCCCCCTCCCCCACAACTAACTTCTCCAGTTCCTGCCTAAAATTGTTGTAATTAGTCTTCTCCAATTCATTACCTTCACCCAAGGACTAGAATTATTCTTATCCATAATTACTTAAAAACTTATGTAATTATGATTACTGTTTCTGAAACAGTCCCCTCTTGAAACTTCAATCACCCGCCCATTTCCATTCCTCAATACAAGGTCTAGTAGAGCCACTGCCCTAGTTGAACTATTGACATATTGTTTTGAGAAATCCTCTTGGATGTTCTTAACAAATTCTACCCCTGCTAAGCTTCTGGCAGTAAGGGAGCTCCAGTCAATATTGGGAAAATTAAAATCAACACCCTATTGTTTTTACATCTTTCCATGATCTGCTTACATATCTGTTCCTCTATCTCCTGCTGGTTATTGGGAGGCCTATGGTGTAATCCCATCATAGTGACTGCAGCTTTCTCTTTCACTAGATGGGTCAATCAAGATGTCCTCTATTACTGCAGCTGTGATATTCTCTTTAACTACCCCAGCCATTTTACAACTGCATGATCCTTTCAGGGAGGTTACCTGACCTGCAGAAAATTTCCAGCGTTCTCTGACTTTGGTTCAGATTCCAGCAGCTCCAGTACTATATTCTATACCTATTGCCCGTAATGTTGCTGCCTTTAGGTTCAGGTGCAGTTTGACTGATGCAGTATTGTTGTTCAAATTCCCACGTTAATGTGGAAAACAGCATAGATATTTCATGCAGAATTGTAAGGCTAAGTTTAATTTTTTTTAAAGAAAGATGTGCGCCAGGAATTTCTGACCGTTAGTCCCTTGAGTCTTCACTGAACACGTTGAACATGTCACGAAGGGTTATCAAGCAGCTGGTAAGAGCGTGTGGAAGGCTATACACCTTTGCTCTGTGTGGCTGCAGGAGGACTGCAATGCTTCTGCACGGCACTGTGATTTGCACAGTTACTGCACCACTCTATCTGTGCTCAGACTGAAAACCCCAATACCACAGTGAAAGTGCAGATGACAGACAAAATCAGTGAGGGAGTATGTCATGAATGTGTACATGGTGAAGCATGTTTGGACACTCCCACTGCAAAGACTGTGCTGCACAGTACCATTTGAAAAGTGTGATACTGAGTAGTCCCCCTAATTAAAATTTAATCTCCAGAAACAGCCCTGTGGGATAAAGTAAAAGAGGTAGTGAGTGCAATCAATGCTGGAAACACTCAGTGAAACCATGGTGAGCAAAAGGGGTATTAAATCTTCACCCAGTGTGTAATCAATCACATTCCTGGTTCTGTGCCTGAAGATCATTCATACCCTGTGTCCTGTCACAGAGATAGGTCCTCTGGTAAATTCTGCACAATTCGTCATTTGATGACAATCACAAGAGAGCCTGGAGCCAAAGTCTGTGGGAAACTGAAGGAGAGCAGAGGTCCCCACATTATTCTGCCCAATTACATAGAGAAGATTATGAGCCTCGCCTGTATCTCCATATCATCGCCATGGAAATTTGCAAACATCTCTCCAAACTCTGTCTGCCCAAAGCACATTATGTTTGCTTTCAACAGCAGGCCCCAATATTACAATGACTTGCATTCACAAAGCATCTTTAACATTGCAAAATGCCACCAAACATTTCACAGGAGATTAACCAGACAAAGCTAACACAGAACAATATCAGAGGCAGCAGGATGGGTGACCATAGGCTTTCATAAAGAGACCAATTTTGTAGAACATCTTAACAACAGCAAAGTATAAGAAGTAAGAATGGAATCACGGAGTTTAGAGCCAACAACTATGATTAAAACTGGGAGTAGCCCGAGACTCCGTAATTCCATAGACCAATTTTGTAGAACATCTTAACAACAGCAAAGTATAAGAAGTAAGAATGGAATCACGGAGTTTAGAGCCAACAACTATGATTAAAACTGGGAGTAGCCCGAGACTCCGTAATTCCATTCTTACTTCTTATACCTTGCTGTTGTTACGATGTTCTACAAAATTGATCTCTTTATGAAAGTCTATGGTCACCCATCCTGCTGCCTCTGATATTGTTCTGTGTTAGGTTTGTCTGGTTAAGCTCCTGTGAAATGTGTGGTGGCATTTTGCTCAATGGAGGAAGATGGATATTGTGGAAGGTAATGGGACTATTGAAAGTTAAAGAGGGAATGAGGGGTAATTTGAACACAAGAACTAGAATTGTAAAATCAAGGCACAACTTGAACAGGAGCTGTTGCTGTCAGTGAGCATTGGCAAATAGATAAGTTGGATTTAGCACAGGAGTAGGAGAAGGCAATTCAGCCCCTTGAGCCTGCTGCACCACTGAAAACGATCATAGCTGATCTCATCTCAGCCTCAACTTTACTTTCCTGCCAGCTCCCTTTAGCTGTTTAACCCCTTACTAATTAAAACTCCTGCTTTATCTTGATCTCTTAATTACTCGAAACAGTATCAAAGGCTGGGAACGAATCCTTTAAAGGCTTTTGGACTACCCAGAAGCAAAACAAAAACTGGCTGTTAATTTAGGTTTACACGTTCTGAAGGGAGGAGTGAGAGGGAATAACAGGGAGGTGGAGTTGATCCATATAAAGAGATTGTTTTGTTGATTACAAATGGTATGTCCCTGTTCCTGAAACTAAATGATGAGTGAGTCAACCACTGCTCTGGGGCACAAGATGGTCACTAAAAGTTGGGCTGAACTCTCACATTTTTTTCCTCCAGGTTTGCATAACCAAGTTTAACCACAGTTAGGGGAAGTTGTTATTATAATTTACTAGCAATTGTTGAGAAGTTTCAGGAATCTGTCATCTAACACTGAGTGACTGAGCACTTGAGCAAGCGTGAGCAGTGAGTCAGTGTGGATTTATATAGGATAGTCATGGCTGACTAATCCAGCAGAATGCTTTGGGGTTATAATTAGGTGGATGTGGTGGGGGTTGGAGGTGGATGTTGTCTGGATGGAATTCCATCAAGGATTTGACAAAGCTCCACACAAGAGCTTGTCTCTCAACCTATTATTCTCAAAATTATATAGCTGAAGCTCACACATGCTGTCATCCAAGTGCAACTACCATCTCCTGATTTTAAATCTGTATTTTGGAATTAGGAGGGGAATGAAAGAGTACATGGAGTGAGTTGTCAAATACTGCGGCTAGGTCTCAAACGAGGTCTATTCTCTGCCTCCTGTGCATAACATTAAAAATTAGAGGCAAATCATTTGAGGGAAATGTTAGGAATTGTTGCTTCATGCAAAAGGTGATAAAAGTATGGAGTTTTCTGATACAAGAAGCAGTAGAAACTAGCTTAATTAACGATTTTAAACGTAAGATCAATAGATGTTTGTTAGGCAAAGATAACTGTCAGAGAATACGAATTTGAGTAGTTGGAGTTAAGATACAGATCATCTGTAATTTCCTTGGAATACTATTTAGAGGCTGAATGGCCTACTCCTGTTTTGAAGTATCAATTTGGTAAAACTGCACTGTATCCCTTGCAAAGCCAATTTATCTTTTCTGAGGCTACGCACCTATAGTTAAATGCTTGACATCTGCCTGATTCAAGTAACCCTTCAGAGTTTACTGTGACAGTGGCCAACATTGCAGCAGCCTCTTCAATTCCTTATTGCACCTATTCACTCACCTTTGAGATTTCACTGCCTGGGCATGAAAACAGTTTGCTCCTACATTATTTTTGATACCAGTACAGTTTATTCTGTTGCCAGGAGTGACTTTTTTTTTAATCATTCAGAGATGTAAATGTCACTGGCTAGGTCAGCATTTACTGCCCATCCCTAATTGCCCAGAGGGCCGTTAAGAGTCAACCACATGATCATGGTCGCAAACTCCTTCTTTCCCTAAAAGGAGATCAGGGATCTAGGCAATGGCTTTAGTTACATGGTTGCTATTACACCTGCTTCCTTTCCCCCACTGCCTGCCACCCCACCCTCCTCGACTTTTAATGAATTCAAATTTACCATGGTGAAATTTGAACTGTATTCCCAGGATATGAACCTCGGGCTCTGGGTCACTAGCCTAGCAACATTAACACTGTATTATCACCTCTCCTAACAATAACTGCATGGACAGCATAAGAAATGGCTGAAAGATGATGATGTACATGGGACTCAAATCCTTGGTCATCAGATATCTTCGAAGAAGAGATATTTGTCTGAATTCAGCATTGAAACTTCCCAGCATGAGATCTCCTGTGCTGATTTATCCAGAAATAAATTCCTTTGTGCATCAGAACAACAACTTTTGTATATATAGCTACTTTTAACATCCCAGTGTATGTTGCAGGAACGTTATGAAATAACACAGGAACCACATGAGCCAGAAATCAAAGAGTTGTATTTGTGGTGGAAAACTGGATATTGTCATCATCATCCCTACATCCCTTGCTGGAGAAATAGGTCTCTGCGTAAATCACACCCCACCTGCCCACTGCAACCACTATCCGCCGCTCCCCCCAGCCCCCACAAAAGTCCAATTTCCAACATTTATTAATTCAGGGTTGACTGTTTTGATTTCTGTCAGCCCTACAGTCTCATCATAGGATGAACAGTCAGGTGTAACAGCTTTTACATCCTGTGGGACAGCCATATTTTTGCATTAAGTTTCCAAAAGTTAGAGAACACAATACATTTATGGTGGGAGGCCATGCAGCTGTTGGTCCAACTATGAAGACAGACCTTCGAAACCAGCATCTAATCAAGGTTTTCACCTCCACTGCTCTGTCTGGGAGCTCGTTCCATGTACTGATTAAGTCAGTGAAAAGCATTTCTTGATGTCAATCTTAAACTTTTCTTTTGGATTCTTTGCCTTGCTGTAGCTATTTAAATTGAAGTAATTTCCCAAATTTGCTTTTCTCCATGCCACTTACCATCTCCTACAATCCTATAGGGTCACTTCTCAACCACCCTCTTTTTGGGAGGAAAATCGCAAATCTCTCCAACCTTTCCTCATAACATAGACCTTTGATGCTCAAGATCAGTCTGACAGCTCCTTTGCTCTACAATGCTTGAATGTCTTTCTCTGTCTTAGTGACTATAAGCTAGCCATGAGCGATACCCTGAATGCTCAGAGCTCTGAAGGCAGTACTCCATTATAGCAACACCCCTACAGTTTGCCAGCTGAAGATGGTCCCAAAATGATGCTGCAGTGAATGCGTCATCCATTGCTACATGCAATTGACTCTTTGTTGTGTATGGGGCTTCAGTTATTGCTCCCCAATCTGAAACCACTGGGCAGAAGCTTGCAGGTACACTACGTATCACTGTACACAACCTGCATTTGTTTTAGTCCTTTCCACAACATCCCACCATCTGTACTCCAATATGTAATCTTAACATGGGTTTTGCTGCAAATGTATTCAATGGTTTTGCAGTTACTTGGAAACTTTCTGGATAATGGATTGGTGAGCTAAGCCTTCTTCACTACTGCAGTCCGTGGGATATGGGTAGACCCACACTGCGGTTAGCAAAGAGAATCCAGGATTTTGACCCAGTGGCAGTGGTGAAATAGTTCCAAGTCAGGAGGTTGACTGGCTCAGTGAAGAACTTGCAAGTGATGACTGTTCCCACACATCTGCTGCCTTGTTTTTCTTGTTTGAAAAGCTTGAAAGGTGCTGTCAAAGGAACATTGGTAAGCTGCTGCAGTGCATCTCGCAGCTGATATACACTGCAACCAATCCATCTGCTGTCGAGAGCAGTCATTCCCGCTCACTTTTAGAGTTCTTTTGTCCAATTTTAGAATAGAGTTGGAATGAGGTCAGAAGCTGAATGGCCTTGGTGGAAACTAAGATGAACGTCAATGAGCAGATTATTGTTGGCGAAGTATTGTTTGATTGCACTGACAACAACTCTCTGGGAGATCGAACTGTGTTTAATACTCGAAATGTGGCCTAGCCAAACTTCTATATGTGTTTACCATGAACTCTCTACTTGCTAATTCTCTCACTTCAGTTATGAAATGGAACTTTACAGAATCCTGCCCAACAATAATTTATGCCTTGCCTAGATTATTTTCAAAGCAGAATCCTGGCACATTGCGTCACCTGGTCACAACACTGGATTCCATGGCATCCTAGGGCAAGGTGCAGGATTACCATAACTATCCAAAACAACTACAATAGATTAAAGCCTTAAATCTGAGTTCTAGTGAGCACCGCACCCAATCACTAACTGCTTTTTCTTCCTCCAAGTATTAATTTCCCTTCTGTGCACTTCTCCAACTTACTGCTTGTAAAGCCATTCAAACTATTTTAGTGGCCATAATGGTCATTCATCTCATTGCTAAGCTGCTACTGTGTACCAGATTAATTCAGCACATTAAGGCTTTAATAGTAACTAACTGAGCTCAACAACAGCCCCAAACCGATGCAACCAAATTGGTTGATGTTTCTTTGGAAGCATCAAAACACGGACACGCTCAGCTCTTCACGTCAACTTTGATGAAGAGTCATCTATATTCGAAATGTTAGCTTGCCCTCTCTCCATGGATGCTGCCTGACACACTGTGATTTCCAGCATTTTGTTTTGTTTTCAGTACAGATTCAGAATCTGCAGTAATCTGCTCCTACATCTAGCAATAGTTGATTAAAACACTGCAGCGTTTGTTGGGGCACACACAAAGCTGTTTCTGCCTTAAGCTCTGGAACTCACTCTGGACCTCTCCGCATATGTCTCCCCAGCTTTAAGGTTCTCTTTAAAATCTTCTTGACTAAATTTTGTCCTGATATTCCGCTTTGGCCCTGTTTAAATTCCTAGTCAAATTATATTCCTGTGAAGCTCCTTGACATGTTTTGCTATATTAAAAGCACAATTTAAATGCAAAGTTCTTTTTGTTACTGTATGTCATCCAGTCAGTGATTTGACTTGTTTCTGTTCTGCATTAAAGAAGGAAAACAAAACAAGAACTGGTACCTACACAGATACTTTCACAATCCAAGGAAGTCCAAAAGTACTTCTCAGCAACTGGGTTCTTTTGAAGTGCAGTCACTGCTGCATTGTAGGGAAATAGGCACTAGCGAGTTTTGAGAAGATTTGTAGCTCAGGTTGAGTTTCTGGATGTGAATTTGCTCGCTGAGCTGGAAGGTTAGTTTTCAGACGTTTCGTCACCATTCTAGGTAACTTCATCAGTGAGCCTCTGGATGATGTTACCTAGAATGGTGACGAAACGTCTGAAAACTAACCTTCCAGCTCAGCGAGCAAACTCACATCCGGAAACAGGCAGTGCTGAATTTCCACACAGCAAGATCCCAAACGATAATGGTTAGACCATTGATTTGTGGTTGAGGATGTGCTGTACATGCCCTGATGTTTGGTGGGGACAGCACATAATATAAGAATTAAGAGCAGAAATAGGTCATTCAGCCCTTCAAGCCTGCTCTGTCACTCAGTAATACAAGTAAAGGGAGCTTTACTCTGTAAACTTCCCAATGACCTCAGGGATGCTGACACTGTGGTGATAAGTGTTCATTTATTCATTTAGAAAAACACAAAACTCACACTAAAGAAAGGGAGAAAAATATGGAAATTAAATCTGGGAGAAGGCAAAAACTGCACACTTCAGGAGGACTTTGAAGATCAGTTCAGTACTGACCAACATCTTTGCTCCTTCAAACACCCGACAAACAAAGAGAGATCACAAAATCAAAACGATGGGGCATTTTCAATTCTCCTGCACCTGTTTGGATTTCAGATGCTATCTGTGACCCATTAGGCTGCATTCCTTCTCGGGCCAATGCATTCTGGATTGAAACCCCTGAGTGTATAGCCCAAGTTGGAACTTCCAGTGCAGTCCTGAGAGAAAACTGCATTGTCAGACGTACCACCTTTCAAAAATGTAGTAAAACTGTGGGCCTCTCTAGACCTTCCAAACGGACTAGCTAGATGCCAGTTCAAGCACTAGTTTAAAGACCAGTCTCTTGACTTGGCACTACTTATCCCTCAACCACACAAAATAGTTGGTCTGAATCCAAGAACATAAGAAACAGGAACAGGACCATGGCTTCTGAAGACTTCCCCGCTGTTCAATAAAGTCGTGGCTAATATTAATCGCAGCTTCGATCTCTTTTAAAACTAAAAAAAGCTTCAGTAGATTACACATAACAGAGTGGGTTGTGGGTGTTAGTTGGCTTGACCTGTAAATTCATGGTATCTCTCAAGAGGATACTTTTGAGTCTTCCTGTGAGCAAGTGGGCTACTGCCCCATTTTCCTTTATTGAACTGCAGTTCTTTGCTGCAAAGTCTTTTGAAATTTCCTGAGGTATGCAAATATAACTTCTTAGTCTTTTCCCTTCACTAATGCAGAAATTATTACCTTGATAGTAGGCGTAGCCCTTTGGAGTCTGTAAGTTGCATCACACTTTGAGGCTCAGTGCCAGCTCTTGTTGACTTTCCATGCACTGGAATTTTAAAGCGTGAATGATAGGTTGTGGGCGTCTGTTTGATTTGGCCAAGGAAATAATTTCAGGAGCAGGGCAGAGACGTTTTGTCAACAACGTGTTACAACTGAGAGCCACAAAATGGTTCTCATGCTGGGAAATAAAAGCAGCCTAAGTGATCAGAGCTGTAGGTTGGTATCAAATAGAGGGTACATTAAACATTACACCAAAATCGTCCAGTGCACCAGGAGGCAGGCTCCCACAGGAACAGTTCCAAGTCCAAAAGGGACAAAAATGGTATCAGATAGAAGATATAAATCACAAGATGATGGCCCAGCACATGAAGGGACAGCAAGGATAAATTTATAGGTAAACATAAAGTTACCTCACCGACAACCTAAACTAGTTTAATTAATTAGTTTTAAAACTAAAGAAGTAAACTTTAGAAAATTATTTAAGTAGATTCATAGTTTTGCACACACTTCGTACAATGGCTAACAACTTCGCATCCATCTATTTCAGTCCTGGTATTTTTCTTATTTCTTTCATGGGATACAGTGTTGCTGGAAAATACAGCAGTGACTGCCCTTCCTAATTGCCTTCAAATTGAGTGGAATGACAAGCCTTTTCAGGAGCTGTTAAGGGTCAACCATATTGCTGTGGGTTTGGAGTCAAAAGTAGGCCAAACTGGATACGGATGGAAGATTTCCTTCCCTAAAAGGAAAGGAGTGGACTGGATGGTTTGTTACAATGGCCAATGATAATTTTAAATACACTACTTACTGAAATTAACTTTCAACACCAGATTTTGTCTCTTTATTCCCTTTGGCTAAAGGAATTTAGATTCCACCAACCATTGCAATGGGATTTGAACCTTTGTCATTGGAGCAATAACCTGGATCTTTGGACTACTAATATCACCAATGTGCCACCATTGTTGACATAATATCCTAACCCAATTTTATCTCACAAATGAATGTTTTACTCACTGGTACTTTATAAGAGAGCATAACGGATTGACCAGTGAAAGAGGACGTGTCATAAAGATGCACAGGAGTTAAAGGCACATCTACACAGAGCAGATCCCACGTGGTGACAAAAATTGTCACCAGCCACATGCGTCAGGAGGCTAATGTTCAGATGCAGCATATAAGCCAACCACCAACTCTGTTGGATTTAATGACCTCACTGTCACAGGAGTGTGCTGGCAGACAGCAAGCTGGATTGAAGTGTGTCTACTTTAACGCTAGGAGTATCCGGAATAAGGTAGTTGAGCTTGCAGCATGGGTAGATACCTGCGACTTCGATGTTGTGGCCATTTCGGAGACATGGATAGAGCAGGGTCAGGAGTGGATGTTACAGGTTCCAGGGTTTAGATCTTTCATTAAGGTCAGGGAACATGGTAAAAGACGGGGAGATGTGGCTTTGTTGGTCAAGGACAGTATAACAGTGGCTGAAAGAACTTTTGGGGAGGACTCGTCTACTGAGGTGGCATGGGCTGAGGTTGCCGAGGAAGGTTTATCGACTGAGTCAGTATGGGTGGAAGTTAGGAACTGCAAGGGAGCAGTTACCTCACTGGGGGTTTTCTACAGACCCCCAAATAGCAGTAGGGAGATCGAAGAACTCATTGGCCAGCAGATTGTTGAAAAGTGCAAACGTAGCAGGGTTGTTGTTATGGGTGACTTCAACTTTCCCAATATTGGTTGGAACCTCCTCAGTGCAGATGGTTTGGATGGAGCCGTTTTTGTCAGGTGTGTTCAGGAGGGTTTCCTTACTCAGTATGTGGACAGGCCAACGAGGGGGGAGGCCATTTTGGATTTGATGCTTGGCAATGAGCCAGGACAGGTGTCAGATCTCGTGGTGGGAGAACACTTTGGCGACAGTGACCACAACAGCCTCACATTTACCATAGCCATGGAAAAAGAAGGGAGCAGTTACCAGGGGAAGATATTTAACTTGGGCAAAGGAAACTATGATGCTATCAGACAGGAGTTGGGAAGTACAGATTGGGAGCAATTGTTCCACAGAAAGGGCACAGCAGACATGTGGAGGCTGTTTAAGGAGCAGTTGTTGCGAGTGATGTACAAATGTGTTCCTCTGAGACAGGTAAGAATGGGTAAGATTAAGGAACCTTGGATGATGGGTAGAGAGGTGCTTCTTGTCAAAAAGAAAAAGGCAGCTTACGTAAGGTGGAGGAAGCAACGGTCTAGCACAGCTTTAGAGGATTACAGGTTTGCTCGGAAGGAGCTCAAAAGTGGATTGAGGAGAGCCAGGAGGAGGCATGAAAAAGGCTTGGCAGGAAGGATTAGGGAGAATCCGAAGGCATTTTACTCATACGTGAGGAATAAGAGAATGATCAGGGAGAAGGTAGGGCCAATCAGGGATAACGTGGGAAACTTGTGCGTGGAGTCTGAGCAGATAGGGGAAGGACTAAATGAGTTTTTTGCTTTGGTTTTCACTAAGGAAAGGGATCTTGTTGTGAATGAGAACTTTGAGGAGCAGGAAAACAGGCTTGAACAGATCAAGATTGAGGAAGTTGATGTGCTGGAAATTTTAGCAAACATTAGGATTGATAAGTCCCTAGGGCCAGACCAGATTTATCCTAGGTTGCTCCGGGAAGCGAGAAAGGAGGTTGCTAAGCCACTGGCAAAGATCTTTGCTTCCTCACTCTCCACGGGATTTGTACCGGAAGATTGGAGGGACGCAAATGTTGTTCCTCTTTTCAAGAAAGGGAATAGGGAAATCCCTGGAAATTACAGTCCAGTCAGTCTTACGTCTGTGATCAGCAAGGTTTTGGAAAGAATTCTGAGGGATAGGATTTATGACTATTTTCAAAAGCATAGCGTGATTAAAAGGAGTCAGCATGGTTTTGTGAGGGGCAGGTCATGCCTTACAAATCTTATTGAGTTCTTCGAGGAAGTCACGAGACAGGTTGACGACAGTCGAGCAGTGGATGTGGTGTACATGGACTTTAGCAAGGCATTTGATAAGGTTCCCCATGGCAGGCTCATTCATAAAGTCAGGAGGTATGGGATACAGGGTGATTTGGCTGTCTGGGTTCAGAATTGGTTGGCTGACAGGAGGCAGAGAGTGGTTGTAGATGGTAAGTATTCTGCCTGGAGGTCAGTGCTGAGTGGTGTCCTGCAGGGCTCTGTTCTTAGGCCTCTGCTCTTTGTAGTTTTTATAAATGGCTTGGTTGAGGAGGTTGAGGGATGGGTTAGTATGTTTGCTGATGACACAAAAGTTGGAGGTGCCATTGATAGTATCGAGGGCTATTGCAGGCTTCAGCGAGACATTGACAGAATGCAGAGCTGGACTGAGAAATGGCAGATGGACTTCAACCTGGAGAAATGCGAAGTGATGCATTTTGGAAGGCTGAACTTAAATACTGAATATAGGATTAAAGGCAGGATTCTTGGCAGTGTGGAGGAACAGCGGGATCTTGGTGTTCAAGTGCATAGCTCCCTCAAAGTTGCCACCCAGGTGGATAAGGTTGTTAAGAAAGCATATGGTGTTTTGGCTTTCATTAACAGGGGGATCGAGTTTAAGAGCCGCAAGGTTATGCTGCAGCTCCACAAAACCGTGGTGAGACCACACTTGGAATATTGTGTCCAGTTCTGGTCACCCTATTATAGGAAAGATGTGGAGGCTTTGGAGAGGGTGCAAAGGAGGTTTACCAGGTTGCTGCCTGGACTGGAGAGCTTGTCTTATGAGGAGAGGTTACTGAGCTCGGACTTTTCTCTCTGGAGAGAAGGAGGAAGAGAGGTGACCTGATCAAGGTGTACAATGTAATGAGAGGCATGGATAGAGTCGATAGCCAGAGACTTTTCCCCAGGGCAGGATTGACTGCTACGAGGGGTCATAGTTTTAAGGTGTTAGGAGGAAGGTATAGAGGAGATGTCAGCGGGAGGTTCTTCACCCAGAAAGTTGTGAGCGCATGGAACAGTTTACCAGTGGTAGTCGTGGAAGCGGAGTCATTAGTGACATTTAAGCGACTGCTGGACATGCACATGGACAGCAGTGAATTGAGGGGAATATAGGTTAGGTTATTTTTTTTGGGATTAGGTTTATTCCATGACACAACATTGTGGGCCGAAGGGCCTGTGCTGTGCTGTACTTTTCTATGTTCTATGTATGTTCACACTTGACAAAGCATGTCCTGTAATTCCCAACCTAAAAGGATGATGGTAGCAGCAAATCTACCTTCTGGCGGCCAACAGTCCAGCCAGGTCAGTCATACAACTGGAAGACCACTAGTGAGGATTCATCATTAAGCAAGTTCTACAAGAGGAATTCTGGAGGAGAACAAGATTGGTAATGAGGCTGAATGATTCATAGCAATCCAATGTTATTTTAAGACAGTAGAAGCAGATTGAGCGTTTGCTTCTTGTGGTTAACATAATCGCACTGCATCACAGTTTATTATCCAACTTACACAACCTCCACTAACATACTGTGGAGGGCATCTTTAATTGCAGGTATATGCAAAGCTGTTAATTAGTTGTTTGTTGATGTGAAATGCCAAGTTCATTGTCACTGGATATCCAGTAACATGTATATTGAACGGGGGAATGCAGATGGGTATAAGTATGTGTATTGATCTTAGGTCAATGTATCCATAGGAACATAACAGCATGAGTAGGTCACTGCCATTTGAACATATTCTACCCTGCAACAAGAAAATAGCTGTGCTGACTGTGGTTTCAGTTCCACTTTCCCGTTTGATCCCCATAACTCTCAACTCCCTTGCCTATCAAAAATCTGTGAGTCTTGAATACATGTAAAGACCCACCTTATAGTGAAACAGGATCCAACATTCAAAATAACTTTGAGAAATAAAATGTTTATTTTAATTGTTGCCTTAAAAGGGAGACCTTTTATTCTTAAACTATGGGTCACCCTTGCTTCAGTCTCCCCCACAACAGGAAACATCCTCCTGAAATCCACCTTATCCCATCTAGGCAGTCTATGTTTCATTAAGACAACATTTCATTCTTCTGAATTCCAATGAGTATAGGCCTAACCTGTTCAGCCTTTCCTTGGAATTGGGCAAGTGAACATTCTCTGGCCTGCTTCTAAAAAAAAACCTTATTTTCTGAATAATGAGACCAAAACTGTACACAGTACTCCAGAATGGTCTCACTAAGGCCTGTAGATCTGCAGCAATGAGTGTTTATGAACAATGTGGATAACAGCCAAAGTGTAAGAAAAATAGCAGGGAAATAGATCATAAAATATCAACAATATCTGGAAGCACTGCTCCATTGCCTCTCATTGCTGAGGTGGATGCCAAATCGACAAGTTCTTAAATTAGAGTCACTGCTAAATATCATCTGTCTCCAGTGCAAGACTGTCTCTCTGCTTCAGTACTACTTAAATAGTGTCTGCTGTAATTCAATTCATAGTGTCCTGAACCTGAGTGAGGAGGAGCTCAGGTTCATAACTCGCTTCAAAGGGTTGAGCATATAATCCAGGCTGACAGTGCATTGAAGCATTGGGTCAGTGCTGCACTGTTAGCGCCTGTTACTGTTGTTCTATTCCAGTCATTAAATTGAGGTCCTGTTTGCCCTCACAACTTTATGTAAAATATCCGATGACATTTGAAACAGAGCTGGAATTTTTTCCCTACCTGGCATTTATCTTACAGTCCACACCACTAATGACAATCAATATAATCATTATTTCTCTGCTGTGTGATGTGTTTCCCACATTTCAAGGCAACTATATGTTCCTGGTTGTGAAATATGGTGAGGCTTTCTGGATTGTGAAAGGCACCATGTGAATGTACGTTCTTTGTTCCAATCAATGCTGTTCTGAATGCTCCACTTATTCTTTTTAAGTTCTCCTCTCTATACTATTATTGTGATAAAGCCAAGACACCTCACATCATCTGCCGAATCACTGGAATAGAAGCAAGGCCTGCCCAAGAGCCTAATATTATAACTCGATAAATCCCTCCAAGGTGTTCTTCTCTATTCATAAGTGGCTACAGGCCTAACCATTGACGAATAAGATTTATAAGAAACTTAAGGGCCTTTCAAGAACAAACTGTGCTCCTCAAAACATACTTCTTTGATCAAGCCTGCAACTGCTTACAGTCACATTTCTTTATTTGGATTAGAGTCAAATTATGTCACATTACACTCCTATGAATTTCTTTCAGACATATCTGTGTAATATAAATGTAAATTGGGATGGAGGAGGGCCTCTCATGTCCTACAGTGTTGAATTTTTCTGAATGTCTTCCAGATTATTATTTTGATTTGTGATGAAAGCTGTCTGATTGAACCCAGCTTTAAGCTGGGAGCCAAATGTAATTACTCAAGTCAATGAAAATAATAAAGCACCAAAACTATCCCTATCCCTGATATGGGGGGAACTCAGCACATCAGTGCAAAAAAAATTTGCAGCAAACTTCAGCCAGAAGTGGCTAGTGGATGATCCATCTTGGTCTCCTCCAGAGGTCCCCAGCATCACAGATACCAGCCTTCAGCCATTTTGATTCACTCACATGACAACAAGAAACAGTTGGAGACACTGGATACTGCAAAGGCCACAGGTCCCTGATAACATTCCAGCAATAGTACTGAAGACTTGTGCTCCAGAACTTGCCGCTCTCCTAGCCAAGATGTTCCGGTACAGTTACAATACTGGCATCTACTTGACAATGTGGGGGATTGCCCAGCTGTGTCCTGTACATAAAAAGTAGGACTTATCCAAATCAGGCAATTATCACTCGATAAGTCGATTCTTGACCATCAGTAAATTGACGAAAGGTGTCATCAACCGTACTATCAAGCTGCACGTGCTCGGCAATAACCTGCTCAGCGATGCTCAGTTTGGGTTCCACCAGGGCCACTCACCTCCTGACCTCGTTACTGCCTTGGTTCAAACATGGACAAAAGTGCTAAATTCCAGAGGTGATGTGATAGTTACAGCCCTTAACATCAACGAATCACAGTAGAAACTGGAATGAAAGGGTACTGGGACAAGGTCTCTGCTGATTGTTGCCATACTTGGCGCATATTTAGGTTTGGGCTGACAAGTGACAAGTAACATTCACAGCACACAAATGCCATGCAATGATCATCACCAATAAGAGATAATCTAACCACTACCCCTTGACATTGAGTGGTGTTACCATCACTGAATCCTACACTATCAACAGCCTGGGGATTACCATTGACTAGAAGAAAATTCACTCGTCTCACCACGTAAGCACGATAGCTACAAAAGCAGGTCAGACGCTAAGAATAATGTGGAGAGTAGCTTGCCTCATAAAATGCCAAAGCCTGTCCACCATCTACAAGGCACAAGTCAGAAGTGTGATGTTTCACTCCCACTTGCCTGGATGGGCGTAGCTCCAACAACACTCAAAAAGCTGGACACCATCAAGGACAGAGCTTGATTAGCACCATGTCTACTAGCATCCAGTACCTCCACCAAAAACTGTCAGTAGCAGCAGTGTGTACTATCTACAAGATACATTGTAGAACTTCACCAAAGATCTGTAGACAGCACCTTCCAAACCCGGAACGACTTCCATCTAGAAGGACAAGGGCAGCAGATACATGGGAACACCATCACCTACAAGTTCCCTTCTGAGCCTTTCACCATCCTGACTCGGAAATATATCGCAATATATACAGCACATGGACTGCAGCAGTTCAAGAAGGCAGCTCACCATTACCTTCTCAAAGGGCAACTAGGGACGGGCAATCAATAGTGGGCCAAGTCAGTGATGTCACGTCCAGTGAGTGAATGAAGAAATTTGCAACATGAACATTCCCCTGCAAACTATTTAATTGCTTCTTCAAAAAAGAAGTTAGGTTTGTTAGATACCAGAATACTACCCATGGAACTGTACAACATCAGAAAGGGTCAAATAGCTGAAGGAGTAAAAAACACAAGGTACTACTGAGTGAACTTAGGAGGTGACAGGGAAACAAATATCCGCAAAATTTCAAACTATTGATTTGAGTGGTAGGTAAGTGTGAGTCAAGCCACTCTTTAATCCAAACAGCACATTAACTCATCCATGAAGAATGTGTTTCTGGGAGTGGTGGATAAATAGATATTATTCGTAAGCACTGGATAACATTTCAAGGTGAGTGTATCATATGCCAACAAACAGCATTTGACAAATCAGTGCAAAACAAATCACACACACCTTTCTCAATAACAGCTAGGGCAAAGGAAAGAAGATATTCCTATCTCAGATACAAGGGTCTATTCCTGTGAATTGGAATTGCCATGTCATGATGGAAAGGCAAAGGGAAGGATCTAAGAATTAATAGATACTATTTATATAGCGTATGGGGTAGAGTCTCAGAATGACGATGACACTTGCTCATGCTAAGGACTAAGATGCGGAGTCTTTTAACAAGAGGAGGCTATTGTGCTGCAGCCACCACAGGATCCTGACTGACCTCACTCTTCCCAACTGTTGTGGCGAGAGACTTGATATAATCAATCAGTTGATAGTCAGTCTACAGTATCTGGTTATAACATGTCTTTTCGTGATCATCAAGTAGCTTCTGGCCCAGATGCAGGGATATAGCCCACTTCACCATAAAGTCTCCCGTTCACATAGTAAAATGATATGCATTGGAATGTAGCGTAGCAAATCCCGCTGGTGCAAATGGAATGCTCTTTTCTCCAGATATTGGGGTAATGGAAAACGGCCTGGGGTTATTTGAAATTTATCCCAAGAGAAAGGTGCCCGGAAAGCAAAGTCACTTTGTATCATTGAGAACAATGTAGTAATAAGTTAAAACACTTGGAATTCAACATTAGTCTTTAAACATTTCATGTTTAACAAAAGCTGTGGTTACGGTGATGTGACGCAGTGAGATTGATCAGCCTGTGGCTGCACTGTGATGCCCTTCTAAATAATAATGTTTGTTTTGGGTGTGATGACTGTGGTGACAGCGTTAATTCTTCGGAACAATAGTAGAAATTCCAACACAAGATACAAAGGCTTTTCTAGCTTGAAGAAGGTAAATATTTAATCTGGGTGTTCTGTTTGCCTTTTCTGGCCGAGCAGCAGCGAGTTCACTGACAAAAGAAATTAATCATCGTCTCAACTGTTGACTCAAATGTTTTCCGTGCTCCTGTGGTGGAAATTCTAACCAAGCATTAAGGTGATGCAAAGTAAGTTTCTGCAATCCTTGGGTGGGGTAGTTTCTTGAATGGAACAGAGCCGAACAGAATTGATGGAAAGAAAGAACTCATATTTTTATATCCTCAGGATGTCTTATGCCACTGAGGGAGCTACACAAATGCAAGTCGCTGCTAAACCATGCCACTCATTCATCCTCAAATGTAATCATTCAAACTGAAATCAACAGCGACAGATTTGAGTCAGACACTGCAAAACAGGGACTTGCCTTGTTACGCAGCATGGAATTCTCTTCCAAATGCTGATGCACTCCTGGGCATCCTCTGCCCTGACTTCTGACAGCTGTGCAAATGTAAAGCAGTACTGTATACCAATACAGACTAGAAAGGAAGCTGGACTGAAAGGTGTATTTACAAGTACTGTTATTCACTTGCAGGAATGGAAGTAACACACCAACAGATGTAGGAAAATCCAGAATTCAATTCACTAGAGAATGAATATAGTCATTCCTGTGGGGAATTCTTGGATCTTAGGTTACTGATTTAAAGCCTAGGCCATGCATTACGTTAAGGAAAATCTGGAATTCACCTGGACCACAATGACACAGGCTGTTTTTCAAATAAAGAAAACACACATTTATGTAGTGCCTCAGATGTCCCAAGCTGATAACAACACACACAACACAAAACTAGGAGCAGAAACAAGCCATTCAGCCCCTCAATTCTGCCACCACACAATAAAATCATAACTGTATTTTCGAATTCACATTCTCATTCACTACTCATAATCTTTGATTCCCAGATCTAACAAGAATCTATTCCTGAAGAAGGGTCACTGGATTCAAAACGTTAATCCTGCTTAATCTCCATAGATGCTGCCAGACATGCTGGATTGCTCCAGCAATTTCTCTTTTTGTTTCAGATTTCCAGCATCTGCAATTCTTTGTTTTATTTTCGATTCTATTTGCCGTTGGCATAAAAATATGTAGTTCTGGTCACCTTCTATAGGAAGGATGTTGTGAAAGGGTTCAAAAAAGATTGTCAAGAATGTTATCAGGGTTGCAGGGTTTGAGCTATGGGGAGAGGCTGAATAGACTGGTGTATGTGTCAGAGGCTGAGGGGTGACCTCATTGAGGTTTATAAAATCATGACAGACATGGACAGGGTGAATAGCCAAGGTCTTTTCCCTGCAGTGGGAGTATCCAAAACTAGAGGGCATAGATTTATAGTGAGAGGGGAAAGATTTAAAAGGGATCAAAGGGACAACTTTTTCACGCAGATAGTAGTGTGTGTATGGAACAAACTGCCAGAGGTAGTGGTGGAGGCTGGTACAATTATGACATTTAAAAGGCATCTGGATGGATACATGAACTGGAACGTCTTGGAGGGATGTGGGCCAAATGCTGGGAAAAAGGACTAGATTTATCTAGGGCATCTGGTCGGCATGGACAAGTTGGACCGAAGGGTCTGTTTCTGTGCTGTACATCTCTATAACTATTCAATGACCTGACTCCACTGCCATCTGAGGCAAAGAATTGCAAAATCATACAAGACCTCTGAGAGGAAAAAATTGTTACCTGTATTTTAAAAGGATAACCCCTAATTTTTAAACCATGACCTCTAGTTCAGGGCTCATCCACAAGAGAAAATATCCTTTCTATGTCCATCTTGTTAAGCACATTAAGGATCTTATACACTTCAATCAAGTTACTCTTCCCTCTTCTAAACTCCAGTCAAAAAAAGCCTAGCTTGATCAACCTATCCTCATACAACGACCCACTCTTTCCGGGTATCAAAGTCGTAAACCACTTCTGAACCACAATCAATGAATTTACACCTTTCTTTAAATAAGGACTCCAAAATGCACACATAGTTTGACATGTGATCGAGCTAGATCCCCATAACTGAAGAATAAAACCTTACTTTTATGTTCAATTTCTGCTGTAATGAAGCACAGCAACACATTACCATTCTTGTTATTCATTTTCTGGTTCTAACTGGCTTTCATCCATATTCTAATTCTTCTCTCCTGACTAATCCTTGTCATTCTGTACCATTCTTTATAGCCCATCCAATTATCTGATCTGCCACTCACCTTTGCACAATTCTGTTTTGTCCTCAAGCCTGATGCTTTTGATTCGATGGGCCGAATGGCCTACTTCCACACTGTAGGGATTCTATGATTCTTTCCTTCAGTGATAGTCATTGTTGTTAAATGGGAAATGTGACAGCCAATTTATACAGCAGGACTCCAAAAGTAACAATGAGATATACCAATGGCCTGATAAGGGTTTGTACTGATGTTGGTCAAAGGACAAATTGCAGTCAGCAGAGCAGAGACAACTCTCCTGTTTTCATTCAGAATAACTCCAGAGGCTCTTTTATGCCAAACTGAAGTGCAGACAGGGCTAACGTAAGCTGTGAATGCATGAGTACAGTGGAGATAAAGTGAACAGCAAATATGACTCCTCAAGAAACAGGATTATGATCAAATCCAATTTTTCTAATTATTAGTATCAAGCTATGGAAATATTGAAATAGCCTTTCACTCAACTTACCACATTGTCACTGAGTGGGATCCATTCAGTCCCCTACAAGGGCAGGTCAGAAGGCTTGACCGAGGGGAAATGGATATATGTTAGCGTTGGATCAGTGTGCCGACATGTTCCATTGCCAGGGCATTTATTCCAGAGGCGGGTTATAAATTGCAGAATATATTCATCCAACTGTTAGAAGGGCAGGAAATCTGAATAATTTCCTGCCATTTTCAAGCTGGCCAATGACTGGAGTCTTCTCACAGCCTGATAAGCCTCCAACAGAGGGCCAAGCCTGGCAGATAGCAGGAGGTTACAAATCCCTATTCACCCCTCACATTGGAGCAACATTGACCAATGGGGGCATAGATCCAGGTAGCTGCTGTTTGGTTGTGGTGGGTGGTGTGGAAAGAATTTACTTTCGTACAATTCAAAGCTTTTCAGGAGTTGTTTCAAGAAAGCAACAGCCTCGCAGTGTCCACTTCTTGAAGTGAGGCAGCCAATATTCAAAGGGTACAGGCCCTCAAAACTAGACTCATGAGCTGCGTCAGTAGGGTCCCTACCTCTGGGCCTAAAAGTCCAGGCTCAAGGTCCATCTTTCACCAGATGCGTGTACAGGCTGGTTTGAATCACAAAAGACCCTCCAACTGAACCTGTAGCCTCAGGAATCTACCTACCATCCTGATCTAGATAGTGAATCCAGAGACAACTTTTTACCTGTCCTCCTTCGGGAAGATCTCCCAGGTCAGCACTATGGTTGGGAATCAGATCCCAGACATGATCCTTCATAATTACGTTTAAAGGGTGGGTGGGGGGGTGGGTGGTGCTGTGCATGCTGAAGAATGTACGAATTGCACAATAGAGTATATTATGCAACACATTTATGAAAAACATTAAAAAATCTGTGGCATAGCATCGAGTCAAAACATCCCCAGGGCGGAAAGAGACTATTCGGCCCATCAAAATTGTACCAATGCAATATTCCAACGTACACACTTCAAATCTTTCTTCACCTAAAGCCTCGCGGCCCAATACTAACTCACTGCAATTCCCATTTGCTCGTCAATCCCGTGATTATTGAACTACACTGGCTCCCAGACCAGCTACGGCTCGACTTTATTACTCTCAACTTTGTTTTCAAATTCATCCATGGCTTCACCCTTCTACATATCTGGTAATCTAATCCAGCCCCATAACCGTCTGTGTTCCTCTAATGCTGGCCTTTTGTGAGCTCTCTTTATGCCACTTGGCAGCTATGCCTTCAGGTGCCCATGCTGTCAGCTCTAAGCCTCTCTGTCTCTGCCTCTCTCTCGCTCGCGCTCTCCTTTAACATGCCTTAAAATCCACCCTGACTCAGTTTTTGTTTACTTTGACTAATACCCTTCCTGAGCATTTTCTGCAAGTATCTTATTGACTTGATGTCAAATCATGTTTGTGAACTCTCCTACTTTGAAGTTTTTTACTATATAAAAGGTGCTTTATAAAATCTAGGTTGCTGCAAAGCTTTGTCAGGTATTAAGCATGTGTGAGCATTTCAATGCTTTCTGAGCCATGTCGGATTCCCAAGGAGAATAAAGATGGCCACTAGAGTCACCAGTACTGTCACCACTTTGATTAGAGCAGAAAGCTCTCTTTTTGTGCTCAATCATATTTGTTGACAACAGCTGTATCAACATGATTTAAGAATATGTCTGTCCATTCATTGGCTTTGTCAAATAAAACACTCAAATTGAACCGCGATGCATTCATATTCTTAACAAGTAACTTTCCGACCAGCTGTTAATCTCATACCATGCTCTGGCATGCTAAAGGGTTCTCCCTCTTCATCCACTTATGGAAGAGAAAGCAAAACTAGTATCCTTGTGGTGAAGGAAGACTATGTTGCCCAACACGGTGGCATAGCCAGGTGCACTCAGACGTGAAGGGTAACTGCTGGTAAAAGGGGCAGCATGGTGGCTCAGTGGTTAGCACCGCAGCATCACAGCGCCAGGGACCCGGGTTCGATTCCAGCCTCAGGCGACTGTCTGTGTGGAGTTTGCACATTCTCCCCGTGGGTTTCCTCTGGGTGCTCCGGTTTCCTCCCACAGTCCAAAGATGTGCAGGCTAGATGGATTGGCCATGCTAAATTGCCTGTAGTGTTCAGGGGTGTGTGGATTATAGGGTGATGGGTCTGGGTGGAATGCTTCAAGGGCGGTGTGGACTTGTTGGGCCGAAGGGCCTGTTTCTACACTGCAGGTAATCTAATCTATCTAATCTAAGACTGTTGTGTGTGAAGTGACAGTGCAACATCAACCACTGCCTTCGGTGAGGAGGAGAAAATCAAACAGTGAGATTTTCCCCAAGTGCTCATTCCAGGTGTCTTCCAAAGAATGAGTCAGCTATAACATTTCATAATAGAAGAAAGCATTGCTGCCAGCTCACCGTGGTCACTTTAAAGAATCGACCATCATTATTTTGTACATCTTCCCACAGTCTATACTTATGCCTGTGAGTGCACGCATGTGTTTATACGTGTATGTATTTGTGCGTGGGGCTATATGAGAACTTCAGAAGGGTCTAGGCCCAAAATGTCAGCTTTTCTGCTCCTAAGATGCTGCTTGGCCTGCTGTGTTCATCCAGCTCCACACTTTGTTATCTTGGATTCTCCAGCATCTGCAGTTCCTACTATCTCTGAGAACTTGTTTGCTTGTTTATGTGTGTGAATGTGTGTGCCTGTACAGCTGTGTTTACGATCATATGTCTCTGCACTGGTGTGTGGTTATTTGAGAGTAAGTGCGTATGTTTCAGTGTTTATCTGGGCGAATACCTTCTCATGTAGGTCTGTGTTGTTTATATTTGTGTTATCTTTGTGTGTTTATATGTGAGTGCGTGTGTCAAAGTGGTTGGTTGTCTCTATGAATCCTAAAGTGTTTCTGCGTGTGTCTGTCTGCCTATGTGCGTATTGGCCTGTATGCCTGTGCTTTGTGAGTGCATGTGCGCCTCCACTTGCAAATTAGAAATTAGATCTGCCTCTAAGACCACATTACAGAAGTTACTCATACTTACTCCTCCAGGCTTTGAGAAAAAGTTCCCTTCATTTAGTTCACTTTGCACCTGACAAGGCAAAAGTGCTTCTCACAGTATGTGCGGATAATAAACCCAAGGTCGCTGACTGCTATGATGCTAGCTAAACAACACCTGAAATGTCTAAAAATATTCCTCAAGTCAGGTAGCATCTCTGGAGGAACATGAGTGAGCTAAACCTTGAGTTCTTCTTGCCTGAATGCAGTTATATTTCACTTTGTTTTCAAATGTCCAATATCGAACCATAGAGCACAGGAAGAGCCAAGCTGTGCACAAATGCACTCTACTACATGGTCCCACAGTCCAACTCCTTTCCATTTCCTTGCAAATGTATGTACCTTTTCTGAGTATTCATGTAAGTCCTTACTGAAAGTTAAGACTGAACCTGCGTTTTTGTGGTGCATTCCTAACTGTGACAAACTCCTTCCAGATAAAGAAATAGAGGGCGTTTATGTTTGAAATTTACTTCAAACCTCTATCCTCTGGTTAGTCTTGGGCCCACCAGAGGGAACAGTCCCTCCCCAACTGCTCTTCCAAACTCTATATGATTCCGAAATCGCCTCCAGTCGCTCGGTGGGATCATTCTATTCTCTGGGACAGCAATCCCGGCCCTTCCACTTGTCTTCAGTCCCCTGGTATTATCCTTGGAAGTTATGCTGTGCACCACCTTCCACGTCCTGGTTTGATTTTACTGTGACTTGCTGCTTCAAGTTAGCAGGTGAATTGGAGGGGAGATAGAGAGGAAGTGGAGGGACTTCTCCCACGACACCCCACCCCCCCCCCCCCGGGGGGCCAGCACTAACCTGGCTCACATCCTCTTGATCCTCAGCGCCTCTGATGTGCTGGCGGTCATTGTCGGCGAGGAGGTCATCTTCGGATTCTTCAAAGAGGGAGGAGCCCGTGGACGAGAGAGACGAGCTGGAGAGCTTGCGGCACACTTTGAAGCTGGGGTCCGGCTCCAGGCTATCCTGGGTGGTGCCCTCCTCAGAGGTGACAGTGAGCTGCGGGACATTCGGGAGAAGGTGAAGCTGGGGCTGAAATGGCAGGTTATCCACCAGCTGGAGCGAGGACGCTGTCAGCCTGCAGAGTGGGGTCTCCTCCTGCTGGCCTGCAGCAGTGGCGGCAGCGGCGGAGCTCAGCTCCAGCACGCTGAAACTGTCTGGCGGCTGCACCGGGGAGCTCCTCTTCACCCGGGACGGCTCGCTCACCGAGCACGACTGGCGGTGAAGCATCGTGCGATCTTTCGCATGGGGTGACCTGCAATACTTCGGAAGACCCAGACAACTCTGCATGGAAGTCCTGCTCTGCAGTCCTCCTGAATCTCTCTCTCTATTTGTCTGACTGCTGCAAGATCCCAAAACTGCAACTACTGACAGATGCGGAAGTTCCGATGTCAGCATCTAGCAACTTGCGCTGAGAACGGGGCAGGGAAGCCAGCTGCTGACTCAGGCACTAACTCTCATTGCCGAACACACTCAGTCATTCACTCGTTCTCTCACATTCATGCACACACACTCAGTTTTCTCAGTCATTCACTCACACACTCGTGCACACAGTTTTCTCAGTCATTCACACATTCAGTCACACACTCGTGCACACAGTTTTCTCAGTCATTCACTCACATTCAATCACACTCATGCACACACACTGTTTTCTCATTCACACATCCAAACACACTCAGTTTTCTGTCATTAACTCACATTCAATCACACACTGGTGCACACACTCAGTCATACTCCATTCAGTAACACACACACTTTCAGTTACTCTCTTATAGAATCACACTCACTTATTCAGTTTCAGACACACACTCAGCGACTCATTACCTTTCTTTTTTTAAAAAAAGCTATGTTAATTTTGTTGAAAGTCAATTTGTTGGGATGTTTTATGCGTGTACATCCAGTATATGCATATGTACATCCAGTCCAAAAGTGGTACAATAAGTTGGTATACTTTCACCGTTGGTTTTCGGTATATAGTTTTCGGATTGTAAGCATCGCAATTTGATTTAATATTTAATGCCCAGTCTTCATTATTTTTGAGAAGGTGGTGATGAGCTGCCTTGCGGCACTACTGCAATCCTTGTGGACATAATGCGTAATTGCTCAACTTCAGGTTCATTGTGGACAAGAACATCAAAACAGCTCTGTTCGGAAGGGAGCTTCAGGATTTTCGCTCAGTGCTGTGAAAGAACGACGATATAGTTTCAGAGCAAGATGATGTGGCTTAGAAAGGAACTTGGCTATGTTCTCGTGCATTTGATAATTCTTGTCCTTCTGGGTCTGTAGTCTCTAACATTTTGAGTGTGATCAACTGGTCGTTCAGAATCTCTGACAGTTGATCTCGGCCCCTGCCTACGCTTCTCTAACGAATGGGCGGTGGCTATTATCGCTAGTGTCCAGAATGAGGGCTGACATTACAGAAGTTTGTAAAATCATGAGGGACATGGATAGGGTGAATAGCCAAAGTTGTTTCCCCAGGGTAGGGGAGTCCAAACCTAGAGGGCATAGGTTTAAGGTGAGAGGGGAAAGACTTAAAAGGGATCTAAGGGGCAACATTTTTCACAGAGGGTGGTGCATGTATGGAATGAGCTGCCAGAAGAGGTGGTGGAGGCTGCCACAATTGCAACATTTAAAAGGCATTTGGATGGATACATGAACAGGAAATGTTTAGAGAGATAGGAGCCAAATGCTGGCAAATGGGACTCGATTAATGTAGAATATCTGGCAGGCACAGATGAGTTGGACCAAAGGGTCTGTTTCCGTACTTTACATCTCTATGACTGTATGACCTGCCTGTTGATCATCATGCCATTGCAGGACTCCCAATTCCAGAAGTTGCATAGCCAGAGAAAAATGCATGCTCTTAACAGGCTTTGCCAGCTTGTTGGACTGTGGTTCAGCTTGGTTCAATGGATTATCATTGTGGAGTAAAGTAAATTCTGTGGTCGTAACAAATTCAAGCATATTTTGTTTGAGAAAACCATTCTGATCAAGAAGCTGGTTTCCATCACAATTGATGGTACATCAGCAATGCTTAGTGCAGTTGTAGGCTTTGTTACATTTTGCATAAATGATCTTGATTTCCCCACTTTTGTCACTGACCACTTACAATCCACCACCAAGCAGTCATGAGTAAAGTTATGGGCTTTTCTTATGTAATGAAAGTTGTTGCAATGGCTATAAACTTGATCCGAGCAAGAGCCCTTCAGCACCATTTGTCTAAGGCCTTGCTCGACAAACTCAATGATGTCTAAGGTGAACTAATTTTCCACAATGAGGTTATGTTGAGGGAAGATCCTATGCAGATATTTAGATCTGATTTCAGAAATTGTCACTTTTCTTAAATCAGGAACAAAGTGTGCAGTGAGTCATTGTGTGGTCACTGAACTTTAGGTTTCTTACGGACGTAAGATCAGAATTGAACGAGCTGAACTGAGAACAGCAGAGAAAGGACAGATGCTCAGCACATATGATCAGTGCTGTGAATGCAATTAAATTGATACTAGACTGTGGTCCACCCAATTAAAACAAACGCTGAAACACTTCCTGTGTCCAGAGAAAAGACTTCAAAAATAAATCAAAAACCGAGAAAACTGGTTCCACCCAGAAAACTTCAGTGCACACCTGAAGAAGTTAGCAGAGGAATTCAACAGGCCACTTCAGGAATTAGATGTGATGGAATAAAATCATTACCGTTGTCTCAAATCCAATCCTTCAAGCGTACATTGATGGGCCTGCTACCAAATGCCGTCAGCTTTTTGTTTTTGCAAACAATGGAGTTGATATGCAGATATTCACGATACTAAATGATATTGAGCTGAAAGTCCAATCAAGGGACAGTGATTTGTGGGGACTTGTAAACAGAGAAACACATACTTCTGTGAGACAGCAATCACCCCAATGAAGATAATCAAATTCACGCACCACACCCAGGTCACAGACCACCATTTGGTGGGTTGTATATAACTATTAGGCTCAAACTGTCTATTGTCTATTTTCTTAGGGGTAGATCCTGGGCACTGGAAGCTGTCCCTTTGGGAGCAATAAATTAACAACCAGATAAATTGCTTTAGTAATGTTGGCTGTGGGATAAATAATGGTTGGAATAACACTGTTATATTTTACATCCACCTGGCAGGACAGTCAGTACCTTGGTTTACCACATCCTGTTTACAGTTTTGCTGTCCTTATTGAAGAAAGGACATAACTACATTAGAGGCAGTTCAGAGATGGCACACGACTAATTCCTGGGGTAGACAGCTTACCTTTTCAGAAAATGTAGGACAGATTTGACCTGTATCCATTGAAATTTAGGAGAATGAGAATCTTATTGAATATCCTTAAGGCACTTGGCAGGCAAATGCTGGAAGGATATTTTCCCTTGTTGGTAAGACTGGAAGTAAGGTCACAGTTTAAAAATAAAGGCACTTCCATTTAAATTGGGATCCATCTTCTCCAGAGATTGTTGAAGGCACTGTCATTGAATATGTGTAAGGCAGAGGTAGATAATTCTTGATTGACAAGATAGTCAAAGGGCATTGGGGCAGGCAGGAAAGTGGAGTTGAAGACATGATTATGTTGAATAGTGGAGCAGGCTTGAAGGCCAAAAGGCTTACCCACTTTCCCATATCAGAAATCTGTGTATGTTCAAGAAGGCATGTCTGCCACAATAGCACTCCCTCTGCAATGCACTGGAGAGTCCAGTTGGATCAAATGTACAAGTCTGTTATCCTGTTACCTTCATGATTTAGAGGTGAAGAGCTGCCAACAACCAAATCTTGACTGCACAGTGCATTTGTCCCCTGATTGTATCAACACTCATATTTCCATTTTCATCCTGTTCCTACTTTTGTTTTCTATCTAGATACAGAATTCTACCTCCAAGGTATGTCATTGTCATCTACAATATAGATTGACATTCTGACCCTATCATCTAGCCTATCTGTGTATTTGAGGTTCTAACTAAAGTTTCACATGAGTTAGTCAAATCACTTCACTGGGAAAGTTTTGTGATTTTCCAATGTGTTTCTTGTGCCCTTAATCTTCAGTGTAATTTCTTTCAAGTGAGCTACAATCGAGACTAATGTTGTCGACTAACCTTTGAGACAACTGCACCATAATTTACTGGATATCAATGATACACCAGTCTTCTCTGGCTGGAATTCCCTGGAGCACAGCCCAAACTGAACCCATCAAATTCAGCATGGATCTCACTGCCTAGCTAGTGATCACTCCATTTGGTTGTGATCATCCTGCTGGATTTCAGGCCAAGACTGAGAGTCCATCCTTTGGCTGCTGTGTTGACTAGAGGTCAGTTATTTTCACCGAGGTACAGGTTGAAAATCCACTCTTGGGACTTGAGGATGTGTTTCTAAGTCAATATATCTTTGTAATGCTGGAGGACTGCTGCAAGATTGGAGATGCCATGTTTTGGAAGGGATAGTTGCTGTCATCAGAGGCAGCATCCTTCAACCTATGTGAGATGGAGTACCTCCTGTCAGATATAAGATATACCTTTGCTGATGGTTGAAGGGTCAACCAGTGAGAGGCAGGTTTTAACACAAATGTTGCCTTTAGGACGGTTATCAAGTGTCAGTGGAAATTACAATTTATGGTGTTCGTGCCTGTTGTCAAAGCTGATGTAATCACTGATTATCGTGGTAGCGCACACTAAAGTCATCATTTTTGTCTGCGTTGCCTAGTATTTTCCACTTGTGAAAATGGTTGTTCAGGGCATGTTGATCCTTCATGTCACTCATAAACATCTTGGTCTTTGCCTGTGGCTACCCCTACCATATTGAACAGGAATGCATCTGTCATCCATTTTGCAAATGATTCTAAGCTAGCAAAGTGACCTCTGCTTACTGAGCGCAATGGACTTGATTGATTTGCCCTTGAGAGGACTGGCACATTCTTGCTTTTGACCTTCCAGGAGATGCTATACGGATGAAATCCTCTCAGGTAGATATGAAAGATCTCATTCTTTAACAATGCAGAATCTTGGAGAACTCTTGACGTCCTGACCAATATTTATCCCTCAACCGACTTCACCAAACCTGATTCTGGTCATTGTCCCTTTGCTGTTTGAGCAAACCTGCTGTGTGTAAATCGCTATGTTTAACAAATATGGGGGAGGTGTGTGAATGAGGCGTACAAATTATGGATGGACAATGACCCCATGTCTTTCCAATAAGAGGAAGGATTCCTTCCCACGTTTGGCAGTAAAGCCATATGGGCTGTAATGCAATTATTCCTGTGTGAAGATCAAAGTTGCAAACTTTCTCAGTTAATAGAATAAACACTCCACTCACCTGGACGCTGAACACTTGAAAAGAGATTTCTTAAACAGTAGAGTGAACTGAGTGATGACTTAATCCAGGCTTGGAGCAGTTACAAATTTAGCAATCTTCCTTCGGGGGATAGAACCTATTAGTCATGTTAGATTGCCAAGTTATCTGGGCTAGACACAAGCTCCTATTATCTGGTTGTTTGCTGTGGCTTGTCTCACTAAATTATCCACCTCATTTTGAGCCAAGAACCTGAGAGATATTTTTCAAAATTTGACAAGGATCAAGAATTTTAGATTGCTATCTCTTAAACTTGAATGAATCACAAAGACAAGAAAAACAACCTTCAATATTTACATTATTTTGCATTACAATTGGTAGGAGTGTTTAAAAAAATCATTTCTTGGATGAGCTGTCAATGGTGAATTACTCACTACAGCATACTCAGTTTATAAATTTTTCTTGTAACTTAGTCCTCCAGAGGTCTAAATTGGAACTTCAGCATTTAAAAAAAACTCTGTATGTTTTAATAACTTAGATGATGTAATAGATAGCTGTCTATCCAGGTTTGCTGACGACACAAATACTGCATGCCCAGTCAGCTAGGTAGATGGGAAGAGACAATTGAAAATGGCCATTTAGAGCTGAAATGAATTGGCAAAATGGTAAGGAAGTAAGGTTCAATGAGTGAGGTTGTCTACTTTGGACCAAAGAAATGTACAGGTCAAGTTATTTCCTAAATGATAGGAACAGTGTAAGGATGCAAAGATTTAGACTAGAAAGCAAAAGCACAGTACTGAAGAGGTTCCGTAAACTGATGTGGCTGTGGCATCTACCAGATACTGGCCCTGCATGTACCTTGGTGGTTTCAGAGTTGAGATCAGCATGTGTTCAGTCAATGGGCATGTGTGGGCTGTAGCCAAACCAGGGATAAATAAATAGCTGAGATAATAAAATGTGAGGCTGGATGAACACAGCAGGCCAAGCAGCATCTCAGGACCCTGGTCTAGGCCTGAAACGTCAGCTTTTGTGCTCCTGAGATGCTGCCTGGCCTGCTGTGTTCATCCAGCCTCACATTTTATTATCTCGGATTCTCCAGCATCTGCAGTTCCCATTATCACTCATAAATAAATAGCTCACCAGTGAGATTTTGACACAAGATCTTGATGTCTGATCTGAATTAAATTTGCCTTTTATACTCCTCTTATCATAAATTTCTGAATTATTCTTGTATGGTTTAAGGCAAAAAGGTGTAAATAAATTGCTATTTCCATCCTGTCTCTTAATGATAAGTAAAATTAGCTGTGCAATAGGGATTGAATGGCTGCCTCTGTAACTTCTTTAATCACCCCAGCCAATCATGTGGTGATTCAATTCAATAAACACTTTAGTACACTTCTCTGGTAGAATAGTCATCTGGGCTGACTATGTAAATGGATTGTATGAATTAAGATGAGTAGACCATGAGCCCCTTGTGCTTTCTCTATTCATTATGATTATGCCTAATCTGATCATTCGACATTCCTTCTTTCTCTGATAATCTTTCACTTCTTTGTTTATCGAGGGTATTCCCTCAATTAAATGTGTTAAAGTCAAACATTTTCAGCTGCTTCATCTCCCCTCAAAATAAGGTCAGAAATGGGTTGTTCACTGAAGGTTGCACAATGTTCAGCATCATTCACTACTTGTCAGATACTGAAGCAGTCCATGTCCAAATGGAGCAAGACTTGGGAAACTTCCTGGTTTGAGCTGACAAGTGGCAGGTAATATTTGTATCATACAAATGCTAGACAATGATCATCTCCAATAAGACAGAATCTTAATCATCTAAACTTGACTTTCAATGACAATACCATTGTTGAAAATCCCACTATCAATATCTTAGGGATACTATTGACCAGAAACTGAACTGGACTTGCCATATAAATATACTGGCTACAAGAGCAAGTCAGAAGCTATAATCTTGCACTTGATAACTAAATTCTCAACTCTCCAAAGCCTGACCACCACCTGCAAGGTACATGTCAAGAGTGCCTAGATGACTGCAGCTCCAACACCACTTAAGAAACTTGACATAAACCAGGATAAAGCAGCACACTTTATTGATACTGTATCCACAAGCATCCACTCCCTCTCCTGCCGACACTCAGTTGCAGCAGGACGTACGAGATGCACTGTAGAAATTCACCAAAGTTCCTTAGACAGCACTTTCCAACCCCATGACCATTAGTATCAAGAAGGACAAAGGCAGCAGACATAAAGGAAGCTGCAGATTCTCCTCCAAGCCATTTCACCATCCTGACTTGGAAATACATCACCATTCCTTTAATGTCACTGGGTCAAAATCCTGGAATTTCAACCCTAACAGCATTGTGGGCCTACTTACAGCACATGGACTGCATCGGTTTAAGAAGACAGCTCACCACCACCTTCTCCATAATAATCAGGGATGAGCAATAAATGCTGCCCAGCCAGCAACACTCTCATTCCACAAGTGACTGAAAAAAAATCTACACAACTTCTTTGTCACAAAGCAGACTGGCCGTTCTTAGCAGCGAAACATTTTTAATGCACTGCACACAGTCATATCTATTCCAGTCATTCCAAATTACACGCTCATAAAAATAACATTGCAGCAATGGCTACATATAAGCTAATCTCGTATGCATTTGCACTTGTTTATCTTGGCCACAAGATAGGCACAAACAGTTCAATGTCTCAGCATAGATGGCATGAAGCTTTAAGGAGTTATGTGTAGTCACTGCCCATGGATCATGCTGTAAGATGCTGCTACCTGATATCTGAGATTGAGGGCCAGAGGAGCAACTGAATTGGAGTTGCCCAGGTAACTGCTCTGACTTTCGCATTGGGAATTATTGCCAGTTTTTATCTGGCAGGTGGGAGAATGAGAAAGTGCATTTCAGTGAAATGAGATGGCACAATAATGAAGATATTAACTTCATGCTAATGAATGCAGATAGCTCTCTCACTGCTCACTATTGAGAATGTTGTCTCACTGTTCAATAGTTAGAAAATGGCACTTGTTGCTCTCAAGGCATCTCCTTCCTGCCAATCTCGCCCAATTCTTCTAACTTTCTCACTAACACCCACATCATTCAGCGGCTGGGAAGATTCCACCAGCGATGCCAGCCTCCCGAATTCAATGTTATCACTTTTAGTTTTTGGAACTATTGATGAAAATCATCAGGGAAATCAGTATTTGCAGAACTTATGTGAATGATATATTTTTACAAATTGAGGATGAATATTGACTGTATGATAACATTAAATAGAGAACAGCAAATCAGAAGTCCATTTTATACTTATGTTCACTGTGGAGTGATATGAATTGGGCTGCTAACTCTTCACACACCGTTACTAACTGTTACACACTATCGTGCCAAACTAATACCTCTCCCACACTTGTTAAGATGCTAAATCTATCCCCACTGATAAGCAAATTATTTGAATATGTCAGAAAGGAAGGCTGAGTTGAAAGGCTCCTCAGAACATTTTACAATTAATTACAGTACTTTGAAATGGATGGTTTTTATAGGCCACCGCAAGAACAAGAGGACGAATGAGTATCCTACCTGTTTGGTAATTTTGCACAGAATCTTAGCTGAACAATGTGGCCCATAATGGGAAATTTGGGAATGTCAGGTGAAATGTCCAGCGAAGACCTCCTCAATGTCGAGAACAGTAAGTCTCACATTCCAAAACAGTGTTGGATGGGATTCTCACTATCAAACAACGGGGGGTTTATTAGCATGGATTATCACACATTATCATTCCAATTATGACAATATTACCCATGCAGTCTCTGATTCTTATGTCTGCAGGATAGAAACTAGACATGAAGAATTTTTGACATGAACATCAGAGCAGGTATCTTGCGACTCAAGCCCCGATGCTTCCTTCTCCAGGTCTCCCTCTTGCACAGCAGGGACCAATATCTCAGAGCGTTGTAATGGCCAGAGTTTGCACACATTGCACATACATGGGCATTGCCATCTGACATGTGTTAACTTCACCGTATCATCAAGTCACATCTCCAAACCACTTCCAGTTCAGATCTGCACTTCAATGCTGAACTTTGGAGCACACCAGTACCTCTCATTGGAATGCTGCTGTCAGGAATCTTTGCAAAAACAGACAAGCATTTCATTCACGGACCAGACCAGAATTCATCTCAGGGTTGTTCACTTGCTCACTTAAATGCTTATTCAGTTTGTGTCTACCTAGTTGCTCACAGCCTCTCTGCCTTGACTTGCCTTAACTATTTGTGCTATTGCCCTCACCCAGAACTAACAGTCCAGAATACTTCTGTCTTGCCTTTCAGTGCAGGTGCAAAGCCAGGCAGCTTGTTATGGTTGTCAGCAGCGATCAGACAAGTGAGTGGATATGTTGCTGTACGTCAATGTTACACCTGCAACCTTGCTAGCTATGCACATGCAAAACACACTGCATGTGCTTCAACCAAAAGGCCATATCTCAAAGTTTACAGAGACCCATTCTTATCAAGTCAAGGGAGACACCATTCATTCAGGCGACCCTAGTATTGTAAGTCAAGGGCAGCCTTCAGTATTGGTCCAGGTTCTTAGATGTGGTCAGGTGACTGCTCAGGGCAGTCGTGATTTGGTGATCTATCCCTTTAGATTCTGGGAAGTGGGTCACGGTCAGCCGTGTGGAACCAGGGCAATTGCAGGATCACATGTGGGGAGCTTTTTAGATACCAGTCTGGTCACTCATCATTTCAGACTCTCCAGCTAATTCGCTCAAGGGATTGAGCTGTGATCAGTCCTGGGGGGTCTGTCCACTAAAAGGAGCTTTATTCGAGCCCGTGCTGTCAGGGTGAAGCTGGGGAAATTACTAGTGGGGATTGGAGGCAGAATTCTCAGCGGCAGTGGAGATTACAGTGGGGAAGGGTGGCAACTCAATTTTTAAGGCGAGGTGACACTATAACATTGAAGGGAGCAAGATAATGCAGGAAAAGGGTTTATGAACATCAGCAGCACCCTGACTTTGACTTTGGGGTATAGTGCAGTGCTGGGTGTGGTATGTTTCCTCATTATGACTGGGGCCATGGAGTAAAGTGAGGAGGTGAACATTTCGATAAATGGGTTGAGTAGGAACTTGAAAATGCACAAGACCAGTGGAGTTGATCAGGAAAGCTACCAAGATGGGAATGTGTATATTGGAGTTTCACCAATATTAAGAGGCAGAGCCTGAGACTGGCTCAGGACTGACTCCTGTTGCCTTCAATTATGCGATAAATAACAGTACTTGAAATGGGTGGCTTTTGAAGGCAATCACAAGGAACAAGAGCAAGAGTGACTACTCTACCTGTGTGGTAATTTTGCACAGAATCTTACCTGAACGCTGTGGGCCATGGTGGGAAATTTGGGAATGTCAGGTGAGATGTCTAACGAAGACATCCTCAATGTTGAGAACAGTAAGTCTCATATTCCAAACAAGCGTTGGACAGGATTCTTGCTATTGAGCAATGAGAGGCTTATTAGCATGGATTATCACACATTATCACCTGCATTATGACTTAATCTTATCTCTATGCAGCCTCTGAGGTGAAAATGCCTGTGGCCACACCCAGAGAGGGAGGGATACATATTTCATTCTGTGAGGGAGGGGCTTCAGTTTTAAGTGATGTGAAACCATTCATATGGGAAATTCATTGCACAGACACCCAAACATGAAAGCTGAAACAAACTTGTGAGCAGTAAAAGGTATGTAAACCACAGACATTAATCTATCATGTGCAGTTCAAAACCTTTCCCCAAGCACTCTTAGCCACACATGCAACATCATAAATCTATCCCACAAATGGTTGTGATGTACTAGTAATGTTGTGCTACTTGGAAAGATTGGCTCTGTTTGCTAAAGTAGCAAATACCTCTCATTTACCCATTGCCTGCATGTGGTGCAGGAGCTGCTCACTTTACATCTTGGACCATCAAACATTGTGTGCTGCTGAAGTGGTTAGGCTCTTTACCTTCAGTGTTACTGGCACACAGCTCCACATCTGATGGAGTGACCATACATTTACAAATGTGTAACACATGCATAGAGTCATCACAGAATTATAGAATCCCTACAGTGTGGAAACAGGTCCTTCAGCCCAATGACTGAGCACCGGCATCTCACCCAGATCCATTCCCTCATCTACCCATCCCTGAACACTACAGGCAATTTATCAAGGTCAATCCACCTAGCTTGCACATCTTTGGACTGTGGGAGGAAACTGGAGCACCTGGAGGAAACCCATGCCTACACAGCGAGAATGTGCAAACACAGTCGCACGAGGGTGAAATTGAACCAAGGTGCCTGGCGCTGTGGGCAGTAGTGCTAACCACTGAGCCACTGTGCTGCCCCAATTGATGTGTTACCCAAGCCAACAGGGTTCCCTCAAATTTTCTTACCAAGTGTGTGGGCCTCTGACGCCTGTACACAGCAGCAGTTTCAGGAACTGGAAGGCAATTCTGTGCAGCATGAGATAGGACTTCTGGGGTTGTTTTTTTAATGTGGTTCTCCTCTGAATGGGTGTCTGCTTGCATTACCATGTTTCCTTGTGATGAAAGGGCACCCAGGGCGAGCTCAAGGCCTGTCATTTCTCTGTCACTCTGCTGTCAGTGCTGAGGACCAATGGCTAGACTGATGAAGTGGAAGTCTATGCACATATCCAGTAGACTCTGACAGTTCTGGACCTGGCTGTCCATGGAGGCAGGCATTGGGTCCCAATAGCACTGGTGCAGACCTATAATCTGTGTGTCAGGTTGCTCAGTGCTCCTGACAAAGCTGCTGCGTTAGTTTGTGTGTGCTGATGAAGTCCCTGATTGCAGACACTGTGGGCTCTTCTACTGCCTGGTGCTGAGCACGTACCTGGTCTCTGGCAGTCCTCCTAGAGCCAATGACCTTGGACATTTCTTCCTGGGCCAGCTGCGGAGAAGTGGCAGTAAAGTGCTGACCAGCATGTGCACCTAACTCTAATTAAACAAAGCACCTGCCGTGGTTTCTGCATCTGAGGTAATGGGGGATGGATGTGTTTGCAAGATGCAGACTTGCCAGTGTTTGCAAGATGCAGAATTGCCAGTGTTTCCTCTGACGCAGAAGAGAGACGTCCTGACGTTCTGTCCTCTTGCCCGTAGAGATTATGATTATGATTTCGGATACCTGCGGGAGACAGAACAGAGGAACCGTCATGACCAAGGGCTGATTATGCCATGTTGAGAATATATTGACGGTGGATGTGATGAGCATTGTAGCATTACAATGAACAATAAATGCTTCTTACTTAATTATTGATATGTGGGTACTTCTGCATCTTCACAGACCAAATCCCGATCCTCATGGGATGCAGAGAGCCAAATATCAGCCCATGACTCATCCTGTCTATTTCAGCCCAACTATGGTTCATTTTCTAGTGGAGGAACAAAGGGAGAAATTGAGTGAGGCGAAAGTGGATTGCACAGCTGGTAGTGCTGACGCAGGTAGGGTAAAAACCATTATGTGCCCCCAGTGAGTGAATAGGAGTTGCCACGGCCATGCAGGGTTGTGACGGTGAGTGAGATAAGAAGCTGCAGCAATAATGAAATTGGTGGAGCATGATCCTTGGTGGGAGGTGGTTGCAGTTGGAGAGAAAGAGCAAATGCGATCAGAGAGAAGATGAGAGACTGACCCTGGTGGAGCAGAGAAGTCCATTGACAACTGCTGGACCTTCCTCCAGATTGAGACTGCAGTGACAGCTGGCAACCTTGAGTCATTGGCAGGGTCTACAGTTACTGTCTCTTCTATCAGTCCTAGGGGAAGAGGACATCTCTCCTCTGTACCACTCTCCTCTCCAACAATACCTCTAGATCTCCGTCTGAAAAGCGGGACATCAAATCCCCTAACTTACTTGAACCATGCAGGGCAGCTCCGGCCTAAGACTGCTTGAATGAGTGCACGATGGCCTTTTAAATATAGTTTCAGTGCTAGGAATCTGTCAATACATCTACCTTCAGTGACTGGGAGAATCAGTGAGCATGGACAAACAGGGTGCCATTGGACGTACTGCTTATTTAGTTATGAGTCTAGGACGAGTGCATGAGCAAATGTGTTCAACTCAGAGAGAGAAAACTGCTCCACAAAACTTGATGAAAATGATGCCTAATCAATTTCAGTCTTGTATCTTAGTTGAGATGGTGGGTATTGATTAGCATACTTGGAGAATTCAGACTCACTTTCATATTGTATCCTTCAACATCAATACAACGTCTCATTCAAAAGATGACACGTTCTGAAGCATGTCGTTCTACACTGAGCTGTCAGTTCCTAACAAGTGTTCTTATTAGATGAGAAAATTCAACATACAACTTTCTCACTCAGAGAGAAGATATTGTAAACTGAGTCAAGATAATACCATAATGTCAAGATACAGAGCCAAGCAGTTTGATTCAAAGCTCATCACATTGTCAGTTAATCATTAAGAGCTGGCAGGATTGCTATTTTCTCAGTTTTTCAAATTGCGATTTTGGTGGCTTGGTTCTGGGGTGTCTAGCTTAATTTCCTCAGTAATATTTACCAAAGTTTTACATTGCAAAACTCAGTAAATTCTCATGCCCAGATATTTTCTAATCAACCTGTTCAAAGATGTTATTTTACACTTCTGAAGAAGGTGGGACCTAAACTCTGGTCTCCCTGTCCAGAGGTACGGGACAATGTGCCACAAGAGTCCTTCATAAATGTGAGAACTTGAACAATTTTCATTTGCTTCCAGTTGCCTGCCACTTTAGTACCACCGTGTTCCTGGCAAACATCTCTGTCTCAGGATTGCTGTCGCATACCAGCAAAGTTCACTGCAAGCTCGAAGAAGAACGCCTCAGTTTCTGCTTGGGGACTCTGCAGCCGTCCGGACTCAATATAGAGTTCAATAATCTTAGTGCCTGAACTCTCCCATGTCTTAGCACCCACCTCCGGCCATCCCATATACCATGGCTTGTTATCACATAGGTAGTGCGTAATGGCAGACTATTATTAGCCACCAACAGTGTCCATTAACAGCTATTCTCCCACCTAGCCAGATCATTATTCACTCCTTTGCCTGTCCCACTGCTCTTCTCACTCTTTGGGTTCTATCTCCACCTATTGTTTACTCCAGACCCTCTTCACCCACCTATCTTCTGCATATAAACCTAAATTTTCCTAGCTACCATCAATTCTGAGGAAGGGTCAGCAGATCTGAAACATTCACTCTGATTTCTCTTCAGATGCTGTCAGACCTGCTGAGCTTTTCCGGCAATCTCTGCTTTTGTTTCTGATTTATAGCAACCGTGGTTCTTTCGGTTTTAATTTTCACTTGCTGTTTGGGATATTGTAAAAGAGCATCTCATGGATTCCATGATTTAAGCTTGAATGGCCTATCATGATCTCACGGAACAAACTCCCCTAGATTAGCATTAACTGGTATCAATTGGAGCATCTAACTTTGAAAGTACTCTATACTGAACCAGCAAATGTGATGAATGAAGGGTCTAGGCCTGAAACGTCAGCTTTCCTGCTCGGCCTGCTGTGTTCATCCAGCTCCACGCCTTGTTATCATCAAATGTGACCTGTGAGTTTCTGACATTGATTCTTGTGCTAACATTACACTGCTCCTTTTGCATTCATGTAAAGCAGTTTCTGCTGCATCTCACTTCGTCTCAGTGCAAGTAATTATTTAACTCCAGAATGCCCTGAAACCGACAATTTGTAGCTGGCTCTACAAGTTAACTTTGTAAATTGTCCAATACGGATACTGAAAGCTGTGCTAATTACCATGCCCCAGAATGGGGGAGTGTTCCATTTCTTGGTATCAACGTCTTTTACCAAAATACGTCCAAAATTCAGCAAAAATAAATTTAGAACTTCATGTGTCAGCTTATGCTGTGGCTACAGAATTGTGACCAAAGTTCTGAAACTATTTCAGCTGAGGCCCCCTTGTGGCCTCCTAAGATCAACCAGAACATTTGAAACTGGAGCTAAGATCTGTATCCCTTGCATTTTAGACATCTTTGCTTCATTATTTGACAATGTTTTAACCCTGTTTAGAGAATATCAGATCTCCACTGGCACTACTCACTGTATCTTTGAGGCAATCTAAAATCAGAGGTTGGAAAAAGATGGATCCAAATCATTCAAAGTGGAGGTACCAACCCTCTCATCATAAAACATTGCAATAAAGGGAGGGTAATCTTCCAATCGAGGCTCAAGGGGTGAAATGATTTCTTTCCTAATCTCCCTCCTCCACTAGTCACATCAAAGTTTGGTTTTAAAATAAGTGGTAGATATTGCAGTTACACAGCTATCACAGTATATTTAATTCAGTGTGCAAAATAATTCTGCCATTTTTCTTTAGGTTACAAAGAATAACAAGTTTATTACAAATAAAATACACTCAAACATGCAAAGATTTTAGACAAAAACAATTTAGACTGTACAAAGACATACATGACATATTTTAACATCCCAAAATTAACATGAGACAAATATGGGTAATATACAAACTAGAACCAAACTCTGCACAGAATACATCAAATATCAAGTGGAATCAAGACAGAACCCGTGCTCGGTCGGCAATTCATCCCCCACTACACAAACACACACACACACACACACACACACACACAAGTGACACAGTGGATCATTAAAAGGCATTCCAATTCTAGATATCTGGCCTTGAAACTTGCTCAAAAGCCACTCTGTGGACTGTGTCAACAACCTTTCACACTTTGATATTTTACCCATCATTTTCTGAGATGCTTTATTTTCTTGAATTCTGGAAATGTCATTCCATCACCCTCTCAGGCACTAATCCAGCTTTTCAGCCAGACAGCTAGCTTCACCAAACTAGCAATATCCCAGGGTTTACAAATCTTAATTTTCCTCAGCTACACAAAGCAATCACAGTTTTTACAAAAGTCAGTCATGGGACCCAGAAGGATATTGTTTGGTAACTCCTTATTGGTGACTGTATTCCTTTTGGATTATATCTGCTTTCCAGGCTTTTATTTGCTTTCTATCAATTTTGAAACATGAAATAATATATCATACACTATTAAATCTTAAATTTTTTTGAGCTAATTTTGATCATGTAACTCTATAAGTTGTAACTGTTGTGGGAAGGAGTTAATTAGAAGTGCCAGAAAATTCAACAAATTAAAACATTTTAAACTGATCACTTGTGCAGTATGAGATTTTAATTTCTTTTTCTTCTTTCATTTTCTCAGTATAAAATGTTCATGTATCTTTCATAATAACCAGAGAATAACCAGACGTAACATTTGTGTTGCTTGTAGCTCAATACACATATGAATCTACAATTGATTTGTGGAGCTATGTAACTATCAGCTACGCAAATATAACTTCAAAGATTATCTTTGTCCAGGGTGCAGCAAATATCCGATATCATCCTCACCCCCAGCAGGTTACCTAGGTAAGAAGGAGACAGAAGTTGGTATCTGGAGGAAAGACCAGTCAGCAAATGGAATTGAGATTAAAGCTGAGGCAAGCCATCTCACCGATAGCATGACTTATTCAGTGGACTATTACTGAGGTTCATCTATTTTTTTCTAACTCAGAAAAAAAACTAACTTAAATCAATCATTATAATGTTCTATGATACATTTCTTGAGTAAAGTTCTAATTTTATCATCTGAAGGCGCTCTCTTTTGTTTCAGGAGACAGTGTAGATTATTCTGTACCCAAGGACTGAGACCAATCAGTGACGGTAATGCAGACTATAGTTCAATGGCACAGAGACTGAGACAGCCTATTTACAGGCAGGTTTAATCAGTGCATAACAGAAGGACTGAGGATGGATATTTATAGGTTGTGTAGGTTATAGATCTGTCTCCACATTCTTGTAAAGAGTAATGGAAGTAAAGTTTATCTGTCATTGATCTAAAAATAACTTAAATCAACAGATATCCCAGTGAATTTCATGGCTAGATTGATGCATCCTTTCGTCATGTGGTTTACATCTTGATTAAAAAAAAAATCAAGGCTACTCCAACGGTGAATGATTTCCCTTCTTTTGTATTCATTGAAGGGATGGAAGCATTGCTGGCTGGAAGCACAATTATTGCCATGCCCCAGTTGTCTCTGAGAAGGTGATGGTGAGTGCCTTTTTGAACTGCTGCAGTCAATGTGCAAACCCACAATGTAGTTATGGAGGGTGTTCCAGGATTTTGACCCAGTGATACGTAAGGACGTAGATATACTTCCAAGATAATGGGAACTGCAGTTGCTGGAGAATCCAAGATAACGAAGTGTGAAGCTGGATGAACACAGCAGGCCAAGCAGCATCTTAAGAGCACAAAAGCTGACGTTTCGGGCCTAGACCCTTCATCAGAGAGGGGGATGGGGAGAAGGTTGTGAAATAAATAGGGAGTGAGGGGGAGGCGGACCGAAGATGGATCCCACCTCCTTGACCTGTCCGTCCTCCCTGGACTAACTTATCCCCTCCCTACCTCCCCACCTACACTCTCCTCTCCACCTATCTTCTCCTCTATTCATCTTCGGTCTGCCTTCCCCTCTCTCCCTATTTATTTCAGAACCCTCTCCCCATCCCCCTCTCTGAAGAAGGGTCTAGGCCCGAAACGTCAGCTTTTGTGCTCCTACGATGCTGCTTGGCCTGCTGTGTTCATCCAGCTTCACACTTTGTTATCTTGGATATACTTCCAAGTCAGGTTGCGCAGCGGCTTGAAAGTGAAATTACAGATGGTGGTGCTCCCATGTTTTTGCTGCCCTTTCCCTTTTAGATAGTCATGTTTGTGTATTTGGAAGGTGCTATCAAAGGATCTTTAGTAAATTTCTGCAGTGCATCTTGTAGATGATACATACTACTGCTGAGTGCAAATGGTGGAGGTAATGAGTGTTTTTGGATATGGTGCCAAACAATCGGTTTGCTTTGTCTAGAAGGTATCAATCTTCTGCATACAAAACTGGCCGTCCAATAGAAGACAGAGTGTGGTAGTAGATGGAAAGTATTCAGCCTGGAGCTCGGTGACCAGTGGTGAGCCACAGGAATCTGTTCTGGGACCTCTGGTCTTTGTGATCTTTATAAATGACTTTTATGTGGAAGGGGAAGACTGGGTTAGCAAGTTTGCCGACAACACTAAGGTTGGTGGAGTTGTGGACAGCATGGAGGGCTGTTGCAGGTTGTAATGGTTCACTGACAGGACTCAGATCTGGACAAAGAAGTGGCTATTGGAATTCAACCCAGAAAAGTGTGAAGTGATTCATTTTGGAAGGTCAAATTTGAATGCAGAATACAGGGTTAATGGCAGGATTCTTGGCAGTGTGGAGGAACAGAGGGATCTTGGGATCCGCGTCCATAGATCCCTCAAAGTTGAAACCCAAGAAGGCATATCGTGTGTTGGCTTTCATTGGCAGAGGGATTGAGCTTAAGAGGCGTGAGGTTACGCTGCAGCTCTACAGAACTCTTGTTAGACCACACTTGGAATACTATGTTCAGTTCTGGTCACCTCAATATAGAAAAGGTGTGGAAGCTTTAGCGAGGATGCAAAGGAGATTTACCAGGATGCTGCCTGGTCTGGAGGGCAGATCTTATGAGGAAAGGTTGAGAGACCGAGGGCTTTTCTCTTTGGAATGAAGAAGGATGAGAGGTGACTTGATAGAGGTGTACAAGATGATGAGAGGCATAGATAGAGTGGATAGTCAGAGACTTTTTCCCAGGGCAGAAATATCTATTATGAGGCAGCATAATTTTAAGGTTATTGGAGGAAGGAATATGGGAGATGTCAGAGGTAGATTCTTCACACAGAGAGTGGTGGGTGTGTGAAATATGCTGCTGGCAGTGTAGTGGAGTCAGATACTTTAGAGACTTTTAAGCAACTCTTGGATAGGCACACGGAGAATAGTGAAATATAGGATATGCAGGGTAGGTTGATCTTAGTAGGCTAAAAGGTCGGCACAACATCTTGGGCCAAAGAGCCTGTACTGTGCTGTTCAATGTTCTAAATTCTTCAGTGTTGTTGAGCTGCACACATATAGGCAGGACAGAAGTATTCTGTCACACTCCTGATTTGTGTCTTGTTCATGGAGGACATGATTTGGAAAGTCAGGTGATGTATTAATTGTAGTGATTATAACTAGGTCAAACATCCCGTTTATGTTGACAGCAGGCTCTGAGGGATCTGGGTCAATGTCAAGGGTTCTCCATGTGTAAATAAAAGGTGACTTGGTGACGGAATACCAACTTTTGTGGAGTTATTTCATGAATCACTGCAGGATTCCAAACTGCTTTCCTGCTCTCATTGCCACTATATTTATATGGCTAGCCCAGTTTGGTTTCCGGTCAATGACAACATGTGATTCAGTGATAGTAATGCTGTTGAATGTCAAGGGACATTGGTTAGGTTGTCCCTTATGAAGTTGATCATTGCCTAGGAATTGTTTGGGGTAAATGCTACTTGCCACTTATCAGCCAAATACCATAGGTTTATCAGGTTCGCTGCATTTAGATATAACTGATTTGGTTTCTGAGGAATCCTGAATGGTGCAGAATATTAGTGAATCGTTCATGAACCGATCTTATGATGGAGGAATGGCTGTTGATGAAGCAGATGAAGATAGCTGAGCTTTTGACATGATTCTGAGAAATTCTGGCACTAATGTCCTAGGCTGAGATGACAGACCACCCGCAACCACATCACAACCACTTATCTTTTCTTGGACACATCCCACTTACTCTGAGTCCCCCATATTCTTCCCCAATGCCCAGTGGTTATCTGCACTTTGTTTTTCCTGGACAATGGCATACAGGAAAGCAGTCAGACATGTCCAAATGTACACTTTTACTGACAGCCAACAAAAGGAAAATGAAGGCAACAAGTACAGACTGCAGATTGCATTCACAATGCAAATCCAATGCTGGCATTATGACCATGACAGTCCATGATGGTCTTCTGTACCCAGCTGTATCTATCAGAACCCAGTGTCAATCAAGCCTGGTCTACCTTTTAATGTCTAGTGGAGTGAGCTCCATTACCCACAAGGACAGCTTCCTCCAGCTCAATGTCCTCCTCCTTCTCCTTGGAAGAATTCTCTCATTCCCTCAGCTTCTCAGCATGTATCGCATCCTTGTTGCATGCTGCAATTGTGCAGAGTGCAGACATCAGAATGGTTCGGCACATTTTGTCCAGACTACAATGGAAGCCCAGTAGCCCCACAGATCATTCCATACTGCAGACGTACATCTTCAGCAGGCCTATGGTTTATTCCACCACAGTCCTCGTCGCAGCATATGCACCAATTTGGTGACACTGCCATGCCAGTTGAGTGACACTGCCATTACATTCAATAAAAGGAGTTCCTGTTGCACTCTGACCTCCTTTCCATCGCAGATGCACGTCAACTCCTTTTTGCATTGAATTCATGGCAGTCCATCATCATACTGGCATGATATATCATACAACAATGCACCCTTCATTCCACAGCAGCCCTGAAATTTCTACAATTGTTGGGATGCTTTTGCCGGCAATCAACTTCTAAGTTATTGCTGCTAACTTCTGCATCAAGCGCATGAGGCAATCTGCTTCTGACCAACATTTGACATATTAGCACATAAATGTGTTGTATACACATGAAGAAATGTTTGAACATGGAATGTAGCGGGATTCTGCAAATAAATGCTACATGTGTTAGCTTCTTCAATTCCCAGACATGCAAAGGATGTGGATCCTGCAGTTTTGTCTATTAAACTGACACTGACTCCACCCAAGTGTGGAGCTGGATGAACACAGCAGGGCAAGCAGCATCTTAGGAGCACAAAAGCTGATGTTTCGGGCCTAGACCCTTCATCAGAGGAGGCCCAAAACGTCAGCTTTTGTGCTCCTATGATGCTGCTTGGCCTGCTGTGTTCATCCAGCTCCACACTTCATTATCTCAGATTCTCCAGCACCTGCAGTTCCCATTATCACTGACTCCACATAGCCTGGACAATGTCCCAGCCACTTTTCAGTTGCATTGAGCATCTAAAAAACTGCAGGTGATGGCAAAGAACACAGTTTGAGATTGGTACCATCAGCACCGGACTCTGTTTTGCCATTTACACCCTCTCACCCCACCTCAAGAGTCTCCATGTCCCCTTCTTTCTCTCACTACCATGACAGACAATTTCCACCTATCCTCCCAACATGGGAATCCATCATATCGAACTTTGCCTCCAAATGTCGTCCCTGCCACCTGAACCCTGCCACTGTATCTCAAAGATGCTCACCCTGATCCATTACATTGTGGGGCCACAGTGTTGGTCACTGCCAATGCCTGTAGCCTATGGTACCCTCTGATAATTTTCCACATACTGCTCCATGCATCTTGGGTTTCGTCCATCACTGACCTTGTTGCCATCTCCACAAATGATTCTGTATTCCCTGCCAGCTTTGACTTCCTCTAACCCTTTTTGAATGGTGATGCTGAATGGTGATGCCCTGACCTCTAGGACTTTGACCAACCTCGAAGGACAGCCCCTAGACATGACTGGCTAGATCCTAACTGTTGTCTTTGCAGCTCCTCCAGTAACAATACACAATTCCCCTAACTACTCGTGCTGGCCTGTTGACCACTCCTAGCTGGGCAAATCTCCTAAGGTTGAACATCTTGAGCAGACACCTGGCCAAGCCAAGCTCCTGAACGGTATATGCCCCTGAGTGACAGTACGAGACCTTCACATCAACAGCGACCCTCACTGATTATAAAAAGTCACCTTAAAACTGAAAGTAAACAAGTTTATTTTTCCATTAGCAGTTTCTGTAAGCTGTGGGTTTTAACCAGTAAGCTGGGCGAAGCAGCCAAATTCCACAAGCAGCTATAAATCGGGTATGATGTAGTGATAGTTTGTCCTCGTGTTAATTCACATTCTGGGAAATTCGCACAATAACAACGCAATTTAATGTAATCGGAATGGAATGGTGCTATAGCCAATAGAGGTAGGGAAAGTTCATGTTCTACAAATATCATTTCTATAACACTTCAATCGTGTTAAAACTAATTTGTGTTGAAAAAATACATTGTATCAGAACCGACTGTGTTAAGTATCTGGAGAATAAAGGGGCAACATGTCTGGACAAGCCAAAGGATCATCTCAGTCAAATGCTGTGAATAGGAATCATTGAACTGTCTTCCGAGTCTTGCCCTCCGCCTATCACACCCTCGTTATTCACCTTGTCCCTGTCTGTGTATTTGTATGAGAGAGTCTCGGGCGAGGGGATGGAGGTTTAAAGTTTTAGGAGGTGAGAGTAGCTGACTCTATTTAAGAATGAGAATTGTTCAGAGGAAGTTTTTGGCATGCCTTCACTAACTGTAGCTCAAGAAGCAGACCCAGAGTTAAGTAACTAAGTAAGGACAGTTCACAATGAAGCTGAAGCTGAAAGAGTCCCACTGTGTTACTGTATTTGAAACAGACTTCTGATAAAGAAGTGGAAATGTCCCCATAGAGTTCTGTACGAAGAATGGACAGTTGTTCATCAAATTGCAGGACCTGACATACAGGAATACAGAAAATGCAGGCATTGATAAATGCATAAATCATTCAGTATAGCCAAGACTTTATAGAGACATACTGCGTTCTGTAAGATATGTCAAGTAGTAAGAAAAGCAACGTACTCCAACCAGCATCTTTGATACACATAGCAGTTTTTGAAAAACCATTCAGTCGAGTATTTTTAGATTGTGCAGGACTATGAGCAAAACAAAAGCTGATCATCAGTATATCCTTACAATTGTGAATATGACAACGAGATTCAGATCACATACTGGATAAGTTAACGCAGCTTTAAATGCATTTTGGTTTCCACTTGAAATAGTTTGATGAGGATTCTAACTCAATGTCTACATTTTCAGTTTGGGTATAAAACATTTGAAGTTAACTGCATCATCTGTAAACACAGGGAGCTTCAGAAAAGCACCAACAAACTCTCAAGTTAATTATTAAGACACACTGACATGATTTCCCATGGTTTATCTGTAGTTACTTGTAATAAAAACAATGACTATTTAAGTACAGCAACTTGGTTTGTGCTTTTTGTTAACTGAGGTCTAATAGACAGATAAATTGGAGAATTTTGCATGCTCTTCTAAAATCTTTAACTCTTATGACAATTTTGGGAGTAGCTGGACTTGATTTCAAGCATGCTACCTCAGTGTGGCATGACCATCCTTGGACACAGTTTGAAGCTAGTCAGCACCGAGGCTGGTTGCAGCTTGAAGCGAGCTGAAGTCTCCAGATATTGCTTCTGATTTCCATGTCAAAAAATTGATATCCAACTTGTTTGGCATTTATAAGATGGGAAGTTATGTATTAATGAGGCTAGTTGGGCTGTTAACAATGCATTTAACAAGCTAATACCGCCTTAATTAACAACTTTCTGCTGCCTGGTGAGGAATTCCCTCACTGCTCAGCAAAAGCATCATAAATGGAACAAGATGCTTCTGACAGTGAAATAGGCCTCACCAAACTTCTCAACAGATTCTCCCGCAATCTCGCCATAGCACACATTGCATAGCCCCCCTACAAGATTAGATCCAAAGTTTCAAACTGCTCAGAATACCATGTTTATTATCCAACCTTTGAATCTGTTGTTAGTACATATGTGAGAGCACAAGTGCTGCCAATCAGATCTTTAACCAGTTTTGAAAATGATAGATCATTCTGTTGGACTTACTTTCTTTTCCTTTTGGATTTTCTTTCTATTGTTCCAGAACTTTGCCAACTTGAAAATCCCACAAGTGTTCCTTCAGAAAAGATAACATTTGACATCATAATGATGAAGCAATCTGCAGCATAGTGGACTGCAGAACTGAGACAGAATCACAGATTAGAACCACATAAACAAAAATAAACATACGCTCTATCATGTTTTTTCACACTTTGAATGACCGATCCAAAAACCTATTATGGCACAGTGGTAATGTCCCAAGCCCCATCTATTCCTAAGGTGTTTCAAAACATGTTCAAACAGATTAATTAAAAATAATTAGGCAAGCAGCTAAATGGCGCAATGAAGGTGTGCTGGTTTCATAACATATTGCTCGGTGGATCGAACCCAAGTTTTACTGTTTATCTCGGGCGGGTGGGTGGGGGCAGCGATAGCATGGTCGATAGGATTTTTCAACATTGCAGATTTGTTCAGGATCATGTGGCCCAGTGACAGTGTTTCTCTCTCTAGGTTAGACAGCCCAAATGCAAGTCTTGCATGTGTCATAATATGTCTGAAACAAGTTGATTAAAACATCTATCTATGTCCAGAGATAATGGGAACTATCTATGTCCAATTTGCTTTTACAAGTCAATATGGAATCTGCTTCAATTTACCTTTCAGGCTGTGTAATTCATGTCATATCAACTTTCTGAATAAAGAAAATTCACCTCCATGCTGTGTTTTTCTAATTATATCCCCTGAAGACAGTTTCTCCTTTTTTTACTCCATCAAAACTCATTATAAGAGCAAACAAAAACCGAAACTCAAAAAGGGTGCAACTATGTCTAAGTGACTTATACATGAAATCCTATGATTGTCACACTTACTTATCTAGAATTTTCTCTCTCTCCAAATCTTCAGCTTCATTGATCTCCATTGGTGAAGAATTAATTTCTGTTTCTGAACCCTATAGACAGGAGGGAAGTATTTCAACAATATTATTGTAAACACTTCTCACACTGGACTGAAGTTCTCCAGCTCTCCACTGTTGGACCCAAGTGATTGAACTTCACAGATGTGCTCAGGCAATGAATTACTGTGGGATATCCATCAATGAAGTTCTTCAGATTATTTCACCCCCTTTCTGCCATCCACACACACATTTTCTGCAGCAGATGCTAAATACCTTAGCTAATTTTTGCAATGAAACTGATGTTAATTGAAGCCTAATGCCCTCACAGGCATACTGATATTAGGTCATCATTTCTCAATTTCCTTATTACCATACCGATACAGGTTATCATTCTAGCAGCTATAGGATTTTATTTATTCTATCTTCAATTATTCCAGTTCACCCTGGACTTCAGGTTCAGAAAGCGAATTTGCGCATCACTTGTCATGCTGGATAATTAATCACACAGTTTATGAAACAAATATGCTGACAACAAATTGTTAGGTTACTGTGGCATTATGCATCAAAGGTGAGCCTGATCGAGATCTTATTTCACATCTGCACACAGTACTTTGGAGCAGGAGCCTACTTTTCTGTCAATCATAAACACTTCATAATATTGTTGCCACATCTAAATATTCAGTGAAAGAAGGAAGACAGAACAAGAAGCAGATTTTTAATAATAATAATGAATAAGAACAAAAGACAAATCAGAAATGGAGCAAATGTATAATGTAAATAAATCATTAAACAGTGAAGAGATAACAATGCAACAACAGACTTTTATTTTCACATGCAAGATAAAAGTAGTCTGTTTAAATATTTATTTAGTAATTTATTGTTGCTCCAATACATGCAATCAGTCTTTTTCCTAGGGTTGGGGAATTGAGGACTAAAGGGCATCAGTTTAAGTTAAGAGGGGAAAGAATACATGGGAATCTGAGGGGCTACCTTTTTATGCAGAGAGTGGTACACATATGGAAGAAGCTGCCAGCGGAAGTGTTTGAAGCTGGTACATTAACAACATTTAAAAGGTATTTGGATGAATACATGGACAGGGAAGGTTTAGTAGCAAATGGGCCAAGTGCAGGGAAATGGGGATAGCGTGAATGGACAGTTTGGTTGGCATGGACAATTTTGGCCAAAGGGCCTGCCTCCATGCTGTGGGACTCTATGACTCTCTATGACTATGACTCTATGATTAATTGCATTATACAGAAATGGTTTTTTTTGTGACTGTGATGTATGAGTTGAAACAAACAAAATATCTTAGTTTAGGAGAAAGGAGTATTCCTTAATCTGTCAGAAATTGCAGGGCTCATGACACGAGTCGGGCATTTTGTTTCTCATGATCAATCTTTCAGTGAGATCATGCTTAATCTGTGACCTGACTTCCTATGTCCCTTCATACATTTGGTAAGTAAAAATCTAGCCATTAAAATTAACAGGTCACCGAGCATCTTAAGATTTTCGTAAAAGAGAGTTTCAAATTTCTGAAGCCCTTCATTTTTAGACGTGATCTCCAATATCTCTAAGTCTCCTAATCCTAAATCTCCTTAACTGGTGGAAAGTTTCCTGTGAGTTCCCTTAGTATTTTGACAGCTTCAATCAAGTTACATTTTAACCTTCTCAGTTCATGAAAATATACTACTAATTTCTGTAAACTCTTCTCTAAGACTCTTTGGAGTGTCATTCCAAATCTTCAATCTCGTTCTGATGCTGGTATATCAGCGCTTCCAAAAATCTTTCCCAGTGTGGCCCTATTTTACTGCCTCAGATTTTGTGTCGCCCTGAAGTGAAAATTGGAGGGTGGGGGGGGGTGGCAAGAAGAGAGGTGGAAACTTTGTGAGTAGTGAGTGTTGAGAGTTGTTAAACTGGAATATGGGGAAATAGTTTTTGATGGTGGGATAATGTTGAAAGTTATTATCCGCGAGTGACTGGAGAGATTTAAAACTGCTGGGTTCACCCTCAGAAAAGCAAAGAGCCACCTTTTTTTAAAAAATAGGCTGTGGCTTGTAGCAGCAATTTGGCCTCCGAGGACGGATGGTAAACTGAACCCATTAATATTGTAAAAACACAAAAATTTAAAAGGGCTTTGCAGCCTTGAAACTCAGAGTTTCATGGCTGCTATTGCTGTCTCAGAATTTGCAACCTAAATATCTCGTCCTGTATCCCACAGTTTGCAAATGCCTACAGCACATCTTTTACAAAGGTGTGAGTCTGTAGCTTCTCACAGTACTCCTAGTGTTGTTGAAGCAGGACTTTATGTAGATGAAGGGCTAATAATCTCACCAGATTGTGCCTCTTGGCAATTTGTTTTGGATGAGTGTTTTCCAAGTGCACATTTTTGCTTTCATTCTCTCCACAATCCTCTGAGAGCAATTGTTTTCTTGCTATGCAACTGAAATAAAATAAATTAAAAACAATTGTAAATGACTTGATTCACACAAAATCGTTATACACCTTTATATATTTGCTAGTGAAATTCATATGTCACTGGATCACTGCCTTGAAATTATATAGTACAGAGGGAGGTCATTCTGTCCATTATGTCTATATCAGCTCCTGTTACGAGTTCTCCAGTTAAACTATTTCAATGTTTTTCCACTAAACCCTGCAAATTTCTCCGTTCCAATTATGTATCTCATTCACTTTTGCAAGTTATTTGCCAGCCTAGTAGACAATGCATTCACAACCACAACAAATCACTGTGTTTAAAAAAAAGTCTTGTTTCTGATTTATTTGTCAATTACTTTAAGTCTATCTCCTCCGTTTACCATTGATTACCATCACTGGAAACAGTTTCCAGTTACTTACTACATCAAAATTCTCCATGACTCAGAACTTCTTTGTTATGTCTACCTTAATTTCCACTGGTCTAGGGGAAATAAAGCCAATTTCCAGGTCTCCCCACATACCTGTCATCCCATTCTCGTAAATCACTGTTGCGCCCTACCTAAAGCTTTGGCATCCTTTCTGTAGTATACTGTCCAGAACGGGATACAATGTCCAGCTAAAGTTTTATATAATTTCCTTGCTTTAGTTCTCTGCATATCTTTACCAATGCATCCATATAACCTTTTAAAAAAAAATTCAATCATGGGAAGTGGACATCACTGGTGAGCCAGCATTTATTGCCCAACCATAGTTGTTCTTGCGGAGGTGAGTGTGAGTTGCCTTTGTGAATTGCTGCAGCCCATTTGATGCAGGTAAATCTCACGTAGGATTTACAACTGTAAACTTCAGCTTGACCTGCGTCCTTTAAAGGAGTGCATATTTATTTCTTCAAACCTAACTAACACTTCCAATTGCTTTACTCTATAACGTTGTCATTTATAGACATAAGCCTGAAAACTAAATTACACTTTAAAATGACTTCAAGTGTATGTAGCTGTGAACAAAAGCCCACAATTCACATGCCTGATGATGAACATACATACCAGGATACATTCTCATCCCTGAAAGGCATTCAATTGGGAAGCCTACAACCAAACTTCTGGCTACAAGTAGTAGGAATTTTGGCTGCTGCTCTTAAGGTTCAGTGATTACCCTGGTGAAAGTAAATGCATGAGCAACAAGGGTTACCTTCTGTACTCAAACATCTTCAGTTCTTATGGAATGTGCTTGTGACATTACTGCTGGCTTTCTGGGAGGGCCCTCAACTTGCAGCATAACTCAAGGAAGCTAAAGCACAAGGCTGGAAGCACCCTTTTGGCCTAATTAATATTGTTCTACTGCAGACATGGGCCCAGTTATGCCAGTTTGGGGCAACATTTTAGGCTGGCTATTTGATACAACAGGTCGCCATTTTTATTTCTCAAATGTACCAATAGATTAATCCCCTCTCCTATCTTCATAACATTGGCAATGGGAATATGCTTAATTTTTTAAAAAGATTTTAAGTTTTAATGCTGACCTGATAATTTCACTCCTCGATATATGTCTTGATATAACTCTGATCCGCCTAGTTCCTAGTAGATAGTCATTGGAAAAATAAATATAATAAATGCTATTGATAACGTTGTTGAAAAACAACTTCTGACTCATGATTCTTACTATTTAATTACCATGTAATTACATGATTTCATAGATGCATGGAATTAATCCGTATCTTCATCAAAATTGTGGAAAAGAGCGGGAAGGATTCAGAAAGGAAATATTGGAAAGCCTAGTTAGGAACTGTGAGCTCACCAAGTAAATAAGAGCTGTGGGACGCTGAAAAACTCGGGGAATGTGAATGCTGAAATTGAGAAGCTCCTGAACATCATTATAGTAAGAGGCTCAGGAAGACAAACATGGGCAGAGAGAATCAGGGATATCAGCATGGAAAATGTAGCTCTCAAATACTGCGATAAAATAAAGGCCCTGGGTACATCAGTATGAAAAAAAGAGGCTCAGTGATACCAAAATGGAATAAACACAGTTTTTTGAAGTATAAAATCAAGGATGTTATATTCAGTGGAAGTATATTTAATAGACTCAGAAATATGCTGTGCATGATTGTCCAAACATTTATTGACACCTAATCTAGGTCCGCTGCTGCTGTTTGGCGAGGAACAGTACAAGTGTTCTCTAATATCTGAAAAATATCCAAAGAAGTAAAAAAAATTGGCATTCTGTATATCAGCAACTAAGCAAGGGAAACCAGCTTTAGATCATAATTGTGAAACATTTTTCTGAAGTATGCTCCATATTATGGATTACTTGGAAGTGCACTGATTTCTAATTTGTGTGCATTAATATTCCAAACTCAGAAATAATATAAACACAAGTTAGTCTTTTTTCAGTGGTTTTCTTTCAGTGCAATTCTTTGACAATTGATTATATGGGAAGTAGGAAGCACAAGCTGGTGAATGAATGGCAATGAGAGTGCATACTTAAAATAGTAGGATTTTAATTGATATCAAACTTTAGGAGATTAGAATGTCAGATCGTGTTGGAAAACTCAAGTATCGGGGTAAAAGTACAATGGCATTACATAAGCAGAAACTTACAATTAGGATCAAGAAGTAACATAAGTTGTTTTCAAGTTAAGGATCAAGATGGATTTTGAAACCTCCATTCTAATGTAATATAACAAATAATATCCTAATAGATTGAGTTTTATAGTTTTGAGGTCAAGCGATATAACACTCATCCTATGCATGACATAGAACTGATGTCGGTATAATCAAATAAGGGCAGGCCAATAAGCCCTTCAAATCTGTTCCATGATTCCAGTAGATCAAGATGGATTTGTGGAGTTAAACTATCTACTCTGCCTTTGTAAGGCAACCTTTAGTCAAAAAACACCCACTCAAATTCAGTTTTGTTATTTTCAGTGGCATTACAGGGAGAATTCCGGAATGCCACTGTCTTTTCTGTGAATAAAATGTGTTTCCAGCCATAATCCCTAAGTAATCCAATTCTGGTTTTGTGATTATTATCTCTTTTTCGAACTATTCCACCAAACAAATAGTTTTTCTCTTTCTATTTCTTTAATTATCTCATTTAGGTCACCTTTAATTTTCTATCCATAAAGGAATATAAGCCAATCTGAAACCTGGCCTCATTATAAATCCTTTATCCCTCATATCATTCTGTTGAATCTGAATTGCAGTGCCTTCAAAGCTATCCTTGAAATCATTGCAGTTCTGTAAATAGGGATCTAACCAGATCTTTGCACTTCTATTAACATAACTATCCATTTGGATACAGAACTGGCTCAAAAGCAGAAGAGGGTGGTGGTGGAGGGTTGCTTTTCAGATTGGAGGTCTGTAACCAGGGGTGAATCACAAGGATCACTGCTGGGCCAACTACTTTTCATCATTTGCATATATGATTTGGATATGAATATGGGAGACATGGTTAGTAAGTTCAGAGGTGACACCAAAATTGGAGGTATAGTGAACAGCAAAGAAGGTTATCTCAGGGTACAACAGGACCTTGATCAGATGGGCAGGAAGAGTTTAATTCAGACAAATGTGTGGTGCTGCATTTTAAAATGATAAATCAGGGTAGGGGAGTGTTGTTGAACAAAGAGACCTTGAAGTACAGCTTCATGGCTCCTTGAAAGTGGAGATGCAGGTAGAAAAGGGAGTGAAGAAGGCATTTGGTGCATTTGCCTTTATTAGTCAGTGCATTGATTATAGGAGTTGGGAGGTCATGTTGCACCTGTACAGGACATTGGTTGGGCCACTTTTGGAGTACTGCATTCAACTTTAGTCTTCCTGCTGCAGGATGTTGTGAAACTTGGAAGGGTTCAGAAAAAGTTTTCAAGGATGCTGCCAGGTTGAAGGGTGTGAGCTTTAGGGAGAGGCTGAATAGGCTGGGGCTATTTTCCCTAGAGTGCCAGAAGCTGAGGGGTGACGTTATTAGATGTTTGTAGAATCAGAGGGGCATGGATAGGGTAAATAAACAAGGCCTTTCCCCAGGATGGAAGAGTCCAAAACTACAGGGCATAGATTTAAGGTAAAAAGGGAAAGGTTTAAAAGGGATAACAAAGTGTGGAGCTGGATGAACACAGCAGGCCAAGCAGCATCTCAGGAGCACAAAAGCTGACGTTTCGGGCCTAGACCCTTCATCCCGAAACGTCAGCTTTTGTGCTCCTGAGATGCTGCTTGGTCTGCTGTGTTCATCCAGCTCCACACTTTGTTATCTTGGATTTTCCAGCATCTGCAGTTCCCATTATCAAGGTTTAAAAGGGATAACTTTTTCATATAGAGTGGCGTGTGTATGGAATAAGCAGCCAGAAGATGTGGTGGAGGCTGGTACATTTACACTTAAATGCTTTTGATGATGGAGGGCTTGTAGAGATATGGGCCAAATGCTTGCAAATATGACTAGATTTATTTAGGATATCTGGTTGGCACAGACGGGTTGGACCAATAAATTTTCTAAAGAATAATACATTGTTTGAACTCTAATATAATTCTTACCACTCTTTACATTTTCTTCAGCTTGGTCATTATTAAGCTGTTCCTGCTCAGACACAATGAGGCTTGGTTTATTTTCGATATGTCTTGGGCGTGACATACATGGTCCCGTTGAAATAAAATTCTGCTGTTTGTATAGATGTACCCCAGGCTCTAGGTGCTGTTTGGTCCCAGTACAAGTGCTGTACCTCTGAACTGAATTTGTGAATCCCACCTCTGTAGCATCCCCCCATTTCGGGGCCTTCATGCCACTACACTTGGAATGTGTGTAGGATGTGGCCAGTGCAGAATTATTTTCTTTTGCAAAAGAATTTTTCAGGTGTACTGCTGATGTCTCTTTTATTTGAGCTTCTTTATTTTGCTTTTCCTGTTGAGTAAAAAGAGACACCCAGTGATACAGGAAAAGTAACAATTAATGTCTCACTGATACAGGAAAAGAAACAACTAATGTCCAAGAAATTGCCATTAATTCTGCTGCAATGATTGGAAAATAATGCATCTATTTATCATAACTAATGTTATATCATCATTTAAAAGATGTATCTTTTTCATGATGATGTATAAATTGAGTACTTTTTCAATGATTGTATAAATTGAGCACTAATGTAAGAAGAGATGCTGTTGAAGGTTTGTATCTCGCATTCTTCAGAACAGAAATACAAAAATATCTATCTCAAAAAGAACAACAATTTCTAAGAAATAAAAGATGAATGTTCTCATTAGAGGGTCACCAAAGTTCATATGAGAGGATAAGATTGAGAGAAGGGAAGTGCAGGAATTGAACCCACGTTATAAACCAGCCAACTGAGCTAAACAACTCCACAACAATTTCTACTGCACGAAGAATGGTTGTTAATTAGTTGGCAAGTGGATTCTTCATTAGTCAAGGTGTTGCCATGGAAACAGGTATTCATAAACTTTCATTTAAATTCAAGCCAGGCAAGTTGATTCTGATTGATTGAGTATTGCCACAACATATGTAGTTTCTGAGAAGTGTAAGCAAGTGTTGTGGTGAGCCCCAGTGATAGCATTGTAATGGTTGTTAGTGTAATTCTTAAATTGTTAAAAAATTAAATACATGTTGCCCAATTGCAGAATCCAATGTAGGACCCAGTGGTCAGTTTTACAAGCATGCTGCGAATCAGGGACAAATGTCACCTCGTACATTCGTCATGACAACACTTCAACCAATCAGAGTCCACTTGCCAACCAGTTAAAACCATTTTCCCTTCCAGTACAAATTGTTGTTCCCTTTGAAATTTGTCTTTCTTCAATTTTGACTGAGGAGTGTGAGGCAAAAAGCTGTCAGTTGTGACAGCTTTACTTTACTCTTCCAGAAAACTACATTACTTAGCATGATTGAATCATTATTAATTTACTATACTTTTAAACAAAAATATATCATGAACTTCCCTTCACTTAATAGCTGACATATTCCATTTGTGTAGAAATTGATTAATATGCATAATATTTATTTGTTTAGTAAATTCCAGTAATGGATTTTCAACTGTTTATAGATTCCTAGATGTCATACCTCTGCTACAGAAGATCTTGGGTAATTTTCAGGTTTGTTGTCCCCATTCTCTTGATCTTCTTTCATTGATGTAAAGACTATCGAATGCTTATTGCTGTTTCTATCCTTACCAGGCTTCAGATCAAGTCGAATCACATTGTTAAATGAATGATCTGACAGAGGTGGGTTAGTAGCATTTCCTGGTGTTGATTCTGTAACGTGCCTATGTACGGACCAAGAGATCTGATGACAAGTTTCTTGATATGGATAAGGAGGCTGTTGGGCATCCCCTGCGCATGGAGTGAAGTGTTCATGGACTAGATGGCTTGCTCCCCCAGGTGGCATCATATGTCTGTGCATTCTTCTTGACTCTCCAAGAGTGACACTGTCCCTTTTAACAATGGCTATTTGTCCAAAGGAGTAACTGTGATTAGATTGGTCCTGTGTGCTCTTGCGGTACGCAGTATTTCTACCATGACACTCCTGTAGCTGGTGAGAATTATTTTTGTTATTTTCAGTTCTAACGTAATTCCGAGCAGCATTGACGCTTTGAACGGACAACTCATAATACTTTGTATGTTTATAATTTTTCTCCAGTTCCTCCATGGTGATGAATGGATGCTGTAATGCAAGTCTTGGAGAAATGCGATACTTGGAATCAAAGTTCAACATTCTCTTCACAAGACCTACCATACTGTTGCGATCATGGAACTCAGCAATATCATCACCATTTGGGGACAATGTTTTGATGATGCTGCATGTTTCAAGATCATCTAGTGACTTTAAAGTATGTCTCCTTGGCTCCAAAGGTTGTGCAAACATCTTTGACTGATACTCAGACAATGACTTAAGTTGCCACTGGCGGGCTGAAGAAGGAGAGGAATTTCTTTTGAAGAAATGGTGAGTCTTACTTGCTTCGTTGAGCAGTTGGTCGTGGGGTTGACCTTGGGTTTCAACAATGATTCTGACCTGATCATATTGATTCTTACCCGGATATAAAGGGCTACCAAGTCGAAGTTCAGCTAGAACGCAACCGAGGGACCACATATCCAGCTTTTCACAGAAAGGCAATCCCAAGAGGATCTCAGGTGATCTGTAATATCTGGCCTGGATATATGGGTCTTCAAAGTGAAAATGAAATGTTTATGTTATAGAATATTGAATCTATACAAAGTAATTTTCTTCAAAAAATAGAGGGAAACCATATATTAATTTCAGACCCGAAGCACTATGATTTGTATTATTGCAGCATGTAAGCACACCAACATTGTAGTTCTAAGCACAGAACAATAGAGAGTCATGAACTATAAGTCATCTCTCCCTATTGTGGGAGTGCTTTGTGGCAAGATGTTGGTATAGGTTTGCTGGAAAATGGATTTAGAGTAACAGATTTGTGGAATAATGAAAAGTGGATTTGGTGGCTGTTTTTGACAGGTACAGACTTGATGGCTGAGAAGGTCTTCTTCTGTGCTGTAGTCCTCCCTAATTGTGACTTTTGATGGTTCAACCTGATGTAGCTGGAGCATAAAACTGCCGAAAATGCAGAAAGACTTGTAAGTCAGATGAGAAAAAAAAGCATAAAAATATATAAGGGAGTAACCTTTCCATTTGATGTAGTAAAAACATTATAAAGTACCCTGAAGGAGGAAATAATAAAAGCAAGATCAAGAGGGACATATCGGAGGGACATCATGTTTGACAAATCCACTAAATTTCTGTGCAAGGACACCTGCATTGATTTTATTCCTTCATCTCAACCCGTTGAGCCCAGACTTATTGGCACTTTTCAGGCAAAATATTTCATAATATGCTGAACCATTTTGAACTGATCATGCTTGAATTTGGTGCACTGGGTACATAGCAGGGCAGCTGAGGTTTATGTGCATCCTCTGGCAGTACATGTGCCTGGAAATGAAGTTCGGAAAACATCAAACAGAAAATACACACACAGGGTGAAAAATAAAAGTAGATCTTATCTTCTTAGACCTCCCGAGCATCCCCAAGAACAGGACAGTATTTAAAAAGAGGTTACAGGGGTCTGACCCCATGGTTAGAGAGCTGGCAGGAGCCCTGTGTAATTCCTTTAAAAGCAGATCTGTCAAATTAAGTGCCACTCAGGCACAGATTCTTTCAGATCGAGGACCCTGGGGGCAGAAGTCCTGGCTGCTGAGAGATGCTGGCCAATCAATCTACTGCCAGCGTGAGGGTAAGTATCATCACTGGATCTGTGGCCACAGATGAATAACAGAAGGAGTAGATTGCAGAGTGGGTCGTGATTAGAATTAGCCAGGTGAACCTCACAGCACATGAGTTCCCTGATTAGAGTTGTTAATTTGGTCCAATCAGGGAGTCTTGGCTGACAGATATAAACAGGAGTGTCAAGGGTTCTACTTCTTCTAGGAGCCAGCTCAGAGATAGCTGGGTCAGTGTCATGTGCTATGCACGTGTAAATAAAAGGTAACAGGGGTGGGATATCGGCCTTTCTGAAGTTATTTCAGTGGTGGCCAGAGTAGGATGCGAGAACACCATATGGTACGTGGGATTAATGATGTAACCACGCAAAAGCTACTGGTTGAAGCCCAACTGGATTCCAAACAGGCACTATAAATGGTTTCATCATTAGAAAACATGGCAAGTGGAGGTTATGAGTTTCAGGACATTACAACAGAAGTGGACACCCTTGATTGTCTGACTGGACTTGGGGAATTCCACTTGAATGAGGGCAGCTGCATCGTCTCACTCAGGTCATATCCTGAACAGAGAAACAGCCCACTACAAAACCCAAAAACAAAGCCAGGCCTTGGCTAAATGGTAAAAATTTTCACGAGGATTGGCAGGTCACTGTAGTTGCTGCCAGTATGTGGACTTGAGACTAGGCCTGAATTGTGTAACAGAAGTCACACACCAGCATCCAGGAGAATGCATACCCTGGGAAGTTGGTCTACAGCTGGTTTGGAATAGCTAAACTGCTTAGCAACGTCCAAATCAGAACCAATCAAAATAAATGCCTGGCTAAATAGTCACCCAGTTCTAATGGAGATCAATACCTGTGTAGCTGTATCAGTGACTGTGGGACCAAAATTACTCTGGACACCAATGCTTAAGTTTGTGTGAGACCTTGCCAGCCTGAGAACCTATACCCGGGAACCCTACAGATTAAGGGTGCAACCTCTGTTCCAGTCTTTTATGAGAAGCAGCTGGTTTAGTTACCACTAGTTGTAGTAACAGTCTCAGCCCCAAGCTTGATGGGGCAAAATTGGGTGAGAAAGATTCAATTTAATTGGCTCAGTGTTTTTCAATTATAAAATGGCTGCCTCAGTGAAGTGCTGGATGTCTTTCAGGATGATCTAGGGACTATGAAGAGGACCACGGTCACCATAAACATTGACCAAGAAGCAACTCCACAATTCTGCAAGACTAGCCCAGTACCGTTTTCCTTACAGGCTGAAGTAGATGCAGAAACCAGGAGGCTGGAAAGCAAAGTAGCCTTCAAACGAGTACAGTTTGCAAAATGGGCAACACTGGTCGTACCAACAGATCAGTTCACCTTTTGGGGATTTCAAACAAATGGCAAGCTGGATAAATACGCAATCCCTCGCATAGGGTTGGGGGGGGTGTGGGCTGTCCTTCATGAAGCTGACCGTGAACAATGTGTAGCTGCAACTGAATCAGATGAGGATTCCCAGAAGTATGCTACAATTAATATCCGTAAGGGTTTATACCAAAACAGAAGTTGCTGGAAGAGCTCAGCAGGTCTGGCAGCATCTGTGAAGAAAAGAAAATCAGAGTTAACGTTTCAGGTCTGGTGACCCTTCTGCCTGTGCCATTTTCCAGTGGACAATGGAGAACATTTTCCAACATCTATCATTTACCTGGATGACATACTAATAACTGGGAAGACCAATAAACATCATTTAAGGAAATTGGAAATAGTGCTTAAACGTTTCTCCAGGGCAGGGGAATGTCTTAGGAGAGAAAAATTTATGCTCACAGAACTCACGTCTGTGTCAGAGCTTGGATGTTTTCTTAGGCTGGTGAATTATAATGGAAAATTCATATGTAACCTCACTTCCATCCTGGCAACCTTACATTTGCTATTGAAAAAAGATCAGCGTTGGGCATGGTCTCGCAGCCAAGATGTAGGGAAGTGAAGACACAGCTGTTGTTGTCTAAGGTGGTGGCACACTACAATCCCAAGCGAGACATGCAATGCCTCCCCATACACACTGGAGTAGTGTTAGCTCACCATTGGTCCAGTGGAGAGGAACGCCTGATAGCGTGTGCTTCCTGGACTTTGGAATGATGCCAAACGAAGATAAGCACAGGGACAGAAGGAAGGTTGAATAGTCATCTTTGGTGTGAGAAAGTTCCACAGTAGCTTTACAGATGTAAATTTGTGATAGTAACAGATCACAAATTCCTGTGAGGGCATCTTGAACAGGACAGAGCTGTGCCCCCCATAGCTTCAGAGGCGGGCTCTTATTCTGAGTGGTACAATTACAAGTTGGAACACCATGTGGGAGGCCAAGTGGCAAATGTGGATGCTTTGAGCCACCTCCCACTGATGGATACACCATTGGTGGTGCCGCCACTGAAAGAGCCTGTTCTGGTTTTAAACTTTCTGGACTGTCTTCCAGTCACCGCTGACAATATCAGGCTGTGGAGACAAAATGGTCCTGTAATGGTAAACCAAAACAGCTGGTGGGTAAACGCCAAAGGCAATCATAACCAGAACTGAAACCTTTGAATTGAAACCTTTCTGGACCCTGCGAGACCAGATCACCATAGAGGATGGCGTGTTATTGTGGGAAGCATGAGCAAAGCTAAACTCCACCAGGATTATCCAAGTGTTTCCAAAATGAAGATGTTGGTGAGAAGTTGTGTCTGGTGGCCAGGACTGGATGCTGCTATACCAGCATTGGCAGGGCATTGCCTAGAGTGCCAACAAGGACAAAAATTACTGCCAGCAGCTTGCCCAAATTCATGGAAATAGCCAGGTAAGCCCTGGACTCAATTACGTGTTGACCATGCAGGTTCTTTCATGGCCTCAATATTCTTAGTCATTGTGGATGCCCGCTCAAAGTGGCTGGATGTGCAGAGTTCATGCGGGGATGATGACGATTGAAAAGTTGCAAGCATCTTTTGGCAACACATGGATTCCTGGAGGTGCTGATCACAGACAATGGACCGTTATTTACCAGCAAGAAATTTCAGTAATTCCTGAAGTTAAATGGTATTCAGCAAGTAAGGACAGCTCCATGCCATCTGTTGGTCTGGAGGAAACAGCAGTTCAAATGTTGAAGGCAGGCTTAAACTAACAGCCTACAGCTTCACTCAATACCAAACTGTCCCAGTTGCTGTTTGATTATATGACCACCTCTCAATGAACTACAGGGACAGCTCCAGCAGGGTTGCTAAAAAAGACAGGATGCATGCTAAGTGGCGACTTTTCACTTTTTTTTTGCATGCATGTGATAATAAAGCTAAATCAAATCAATTCAATTCAAACCGGATCTTTCTGGAAGTTGGTGGAAGGAATGTAGTGAAACAGTATCAGGAATGCCAATACCAGACACAAGATTCATCTAAGTGAGAGGGACGAAGTTTACTATCGAAAACACAAATGGTTCTGCATGTGTAAAGAGGCTCAGTCAACACAAGATCAAGTCCTAACTTAGAAGGTTAGGTAGGAGAGGCAATTCTTAGCAAGCACTTGGATCACATGAAAGCTACAACCTCGCAAACAGGGCAGCAGCAAACTATACCTGGCCCATCAGAAAACCTGGCATGGCTGTCAGAACCCATGGGTTCTTCCCCTCTGCCTAGCGTCAGAGAAACCTCTGAGGAGATGGACACAACAGATATCACAGCCTCAAAGCCTGAAGAACATGAGCTTTGGCTGAGACACTCCAAGCGCAAGAGGCAGGCTAGGTCCGGTACATGCTGCTTGTATCCGAGGCAGAGTCAGAGGAACCGAATCTGGTGCGAAATGCCCCAGGAGAAGCTACAGGATTTAAAAAAAGTCTTCATCCCAGGACTTAGAGAGGGAGTGATGTAGTGACTGGAACAAGGTCAGCAAGGTGAACCTCATAGAATATGACTCCCCTGACTGGAGCAGGTTAATAGACCCAACAGGGAATCCTGGGTGATAGATATAAATAGGAATGTCAGGGGTTCTACTTACTCTAGGGGCAGCTCTGAGCTAGATGGGTCACTGTCATGTACCATGCATGTGTAAATAAAAGGTGACTTGGTAACAGGATACTGGCCTTCATGGAGTTATTTCACGGGGTACTACATCTTTGGATCAAGCACCGAGTGCCTTTTAATGAGGAAATCCTATCAACCCAAAAGGATTTGTTTGTTGTGCCCGCTTAGTATAATGAATTTCCCCACCTTGTGGCCTACTATAATTATGCCCATCAAGCCTTCCCAAGATTAAGGGTCCTGGGATCTGAAATCCCAGCATCCAGGCTTGCCACCTCTCTATTGCTGTCAGTGACAGTGGGAGAGGTGGTAGCTGTTGTATGTATCAGAAGCCCTGGATCATTGAAGGCACACAGGCTAAAAGTGGGTCCAAGTGGGGGCTGCAGAAGGGGCTGGTCATGGCTCTCAGACCTATTTGATGTCCTGATGACAATCCCTCAAGCAGGCATGACTGAATGCCTTTGAAGAAAGGCTCACCCTATAAGCTCACGATCAAATCCATCAGGACTTTGTTTTTTTTTGGACTGCCATCCAATAGTGAATCCTGTCTACTATTAACTAAACAACAATAGTTGTTGTCCAGCCCTTGAGGAGGTAGTGGTGCTTTGCCTTTTTGAACTGTTACAATCCATTCAGTATAGGGACACTCACAATGCTGTTAACAAGGGAGTTTCAGGACTTTTATCCAGTGGTATTAAAGAGATGGTGATACACTTTCAAATCAGGATAGTAAGTGGCTTGGAGGAGAACTTGCAGATTTTGGAGTTTTTGTGTATCTTCCCTTGTCTATAACTATATGGTGGCAGTTGTGGATTTGGAAACAACTATCTAAACAGTCTTATGAATTACTGCAGTGCATCATGTAGATGGAGTGAATATTTATAGATGTGGTACCAATCAAATGGGCTGCTTTTTCCTGGAATGGTCGAGCCTCTTAAATACTTTTGGAACAGCACTCATCCAGACAAGTGGAGATGATTCCATCACACTCCCAACCTTTGCCTTGTAGATTACGGACAGGCTTTGAGGTGTCAGGAGCAGAGTCACTCATTGCTAGGATTCCTAGCTCTGACCTCCTCTTGTAGCCACGGTATTTACGTGGTGAGTCCAGGTAACTTTCTAGTCACTAATGACCCCCAGAATGTTGATAGTGGTGGATTCTGCAATGATAATGCTGTTGAAAGTCAAAGCATCATGGCTAGAAACTCTCTTTAGGTAATGGTCACTGCCTGGCACTTGTGTGGCACAAGCCACATATCAGCCTAAGTCTGGATATTATCCAGGTTTTGCTACTTTTCCCTATGGATGGTATCAAGAGACCATTCCAACTGAAAAAGAGAGCCTGGAAAGAAGTCAGTACCTGTGGGTGGCTCAAGAAACGTGGCTCTAGTGCTGCAGGAAGAAGAATAATCATTCTAGGTACCAGTTCATGCTCCGAGTGTGGTTTAGTATTGTAATATTGCCACCTCACAGAACTGTCATACTGAAGACTGGGTGCCAGGCATCTCCAACAGATGCATCATGTGTAATCAATGTCTGCCACTTCAATGTAGAACCAGTGCAGCGTGACTGGCACCACAAGGATCACACTTAAAGCGCAAAAGGAATTACAACACTCAGCAGCTCAGGCACCATCAATTCATTGAACTTTCTTGATTATTAGGAGAAACCCCATGTTCATAAGTAATTTGGGGATATGATCTATTGTTATAATTGTACTCCATTCATATTCAGGCGATATGCCATGACTGAAAGGTTATAATGCATGTTTGTGGATCATATTCTAAAACCTTCAATAATGTCTTCATTCCGCAGCAGTCAGGTCTCCTAAAGATATTTACACCTCCAAGGAAAGCCAGTGGATGGTGTTTTGGAAATAAGATCTACCCTCTAAAGACATGAGAATTTCTGCCACTGACACTGAGGAAAAGTACAGCTGAAGCCACATAAGCATGAGAGTGGCCATTGCTCAAGCCATCATGATACTGATGGTGCCATTCACATGTCTGGACAGATTGAGATAATGTACCAGTTAATAATGACAGACATTGAACAGCTAAATTTAGTTCAAATTTCAAACAAGGCTATACCCTTTTTGCTGAGGTGCAGTGTTCATGCTCTTGTACATACTTTTACTGTTTCAAAGTAGACTGCAAAACCTGAAAGCTAACTGCTAATTGTCATTAACTACTAAATTTTCTATGGCAATCTCTACTAATCAGAATTCACTTGCCAACTTTCTTCTCATAAACATAAATATTACCTTTTTCCCTTAAATTAACATTGTCTGAATTTTCCAGATGTCTGCAGGACAAAAATCTTCAAAATACTGTGTCTTTGTTAACAAACCTAGTGACTTGAATAATACACTGCCTGTGCTATATTAGACTGACATATTTTTGAAAGAGTAGGAGGGGAGGTTACTATCTTCAGTGATGCTGTCCTTTATGCATTAGAAACATTCTCTCAAGGATAACACACTCATTTCCTCTTATCAACCTGACCTTCAAAACCAATATCCTTTGCTACCATCATTGCTGAGCCAAATATTTACTGCTATACCGCTAACTTACAAACTCTGCAATTCATTAGGCCATTTTATTGGTACTGGTTGCATTCCCAGCAGAGTCCACTATTGACTTCTTGTTACTGCTGAGATCGCTGGAGCTGCAGGCCAATTGGATTGCCTACCAGCTCAAGATGGCAGGGCTTCTGCCTACTGAAGGGTGGAGTTCCACTTTCCACTATAATATGGCATTGTGGTTCAGTCCAATATCAAGTTTCCTGCTCTCTGGTCAAAATATTCAACTTCAACCCATGCGTTACAAGAAGTAATGGAGTCAATAAGCCAATCTGAAGAAAAATAGAATCTTTGGACCTGTCAGGAACATTTGAATGATTAAGCCAATGATACAGAGTAAAAACTATTTGGAAACGTTATAATCACTGAACCAGTCAGTAGAAAGGAATCAGAAACGTTAGAGATGCTGACAAAATTGCAACTTGTAAACCGGTTAGAAAGAGAAGAATCAATTCATCAAGTTAGAAACAGGAAAAGCAGCAAAACAATGAGATTGCTAAGGCACTTAGTTATAAATAAAACTACCGCACATAAACAATGAATTTCAATTATCACATATAATTGGTTTACTTGCAAGAAATGTCACGGTTTCCCTGACAGCTGCTGGATTAAGGCACTTCAACACATGACATGAAATTATGCGACAGAGGAGGTCACAGGTTTGATCTTTAGTTAATGTTACTTAGCTCAGCCTGGTTACAGTATTGACACTGCAACTGTCACCAGCTTCCACTGGATAGCTACAGGGAAGAATGTATAACTTTTCCATTTTAATCCAGTAACTTGTCTTCTCCCTTGAAAACTCAATTGTTTTGAGGACAATTTGGACTTGGCCAAAGTCCACAAGCACTTTCTTCAAGTTGAAAGAATAAGAACAGTTATTTTGTCAAGATACTAGAGGATTACCATACTTCACTAAGGGCCAAATTTTCTGCAATGAGTATGGAAGAATACAGAAATAAAATAAATTAAATTGTCTGAATATTTTCTTGCTTCCATAGAGAAGTTAAACAAATCCAGAAATTCAATATCAGAGTTATTAAGAAATGAATAATCTAAATATATACCTTGAATATGCTGAACCTCCGGTAGTATACTGGCTGAGCCAAAATCTATCAGTTTAACTCTGAAAGGAAATCGCATGTGTTCTACTAACATGATATTGTCTGGCTTGATGTCTGTGTGGATAATAGACATATCCTTAAGCTTTTCCAAAGCCTTCAGCAGCTGTAAGGCAATGGTTCGAACATGCTTAACAGGGAGAGGGGCAAAGTTGTTAGACTTCTGGAAGTCCTGCAAGTTCTGCTCCAATAGTTCAAATACAAGGTAAGACTTTGCATTTCTATGGAAATATTCAAGAAGTTTTACAATATGAAACTTGTCTGCATCCACATCTTGCAAGATTTTCAACATTCTGACTTCTGTCGCACTGCAGCTATCATATTTTACAGTCTTAATAGCAACAAACTGACCAGTGCTTCTTTTGCGACAGCAGGCCACCTCCCCATATACTCCCTCGCCCATGGGTTGGATAATGCTATATGTATCATTGTGAGAATGAATTGCAGACATCTTCTTACGAGGGGGTTTCTGAAGAATCATTTTACGGGAATATATCTTATTCAGTGAGGCAGAGTATCCTGGAGCTCTTTCAATGCTCATCTTTGAAGTTTTCTCTCTGTTATCACCTAGAACTCGACCTTTACTGTCAGTCGACATTTAGATGGAGATGATGTTGCAAGTCGGTTATACTTGAACACATTGTGTATGAAGTAACAATCTTTTTTAACTGTTTCTTAATGATGCTACTTAGGCGCTGAAGAAACTTTTCTGAAAAAACTTGCAGCTTTATAGCTGAATTTCAATTTTTGAATGATGAAGATTGGTTATTTGACCCCTAAAAACAATGCTCTCAAATTAACTCAAGATCAGATTTTGTATGGAAGTTCCATCACATTTATGCAATCAAAAAAAACCTGTAGGATATAGTCAGCAAGGTTATCAAAACCAACCAAAATTGCTTATGTAACAATGTATAGCTTTACTGAGTATGTATAATGCTGAGTCACATTATATCATAATCTGTATGAATGGGTGTATATGCTCTGATGTCATAATTATCCTGTGATTCATCAATATCTTTTAAAGGAAAAGTAATTAATGTATGTATTTGAAGGACCCTCCCCTACATTAATACAACCGAACCTATCTACACAGCATACCAGAAAACATTTTCACTTTCAAATTGTTTTCAGTACTTTTAAAACTCTGTAAATGACACTCACTTGTGAAGGGCATTCCACACTGGCTTTTGACAGCTCTTGTTTTCTGCAGTTTTCCGATAAGAGAGAGAAGGCCTGGGCCATGTGACTGAGGATTCCAGGATAACATTTCGTATTATAGAATTATTTTCTTTGAAAGTATTACACATTATGAGAGGTACAGCACTTACAAGAATCAACCACCAGAGCAACTACTATCTGAAGAATACATGTCACAGAAACTACTGAAAACTTGTGTTGTCAAAAATCATGACCAGCAATAAAAACAAGAAAGAAAAATTAACAACCGAGAATTGTAGCTCCCACTTTTCTGCCTTTTTATCAATATATCGATTCATGTGGTTCCTTTGGTCAATGGGGTTGAATCTTACAGTTTTTTGGCTTGTAAACTTCATGGCGTTTCACAGGAGGTCTCTCCTTGCAAGGCCCTGGTGTTTTCTTAACAACTCACCTTATTAGTTATCTACCTGCTCGTATGCTGACAGTCTTGTCCTATGCTAGCCCAATTCTACCAGTCGTCATACCCAGTGGAATATGCCACTGCTGGGATAATCTTGACCATCAATGCTGATACCAGTGCCATCTTTAAAATACCATTATGCATCTGGTCAAGTGCTATAGGAGCTGCCCTGCGAGGTTCATGACATTTTCCGTAGCTGCAGCAGATAAGAGGAATATGATGTCCTGCTTTGCAGACACAAATCTGGAGCTCCTAATGCATGGACTGCTTCTGTCTGGTCAACAACTTTCACCACTCTGCCAGGGTAAGTATCCCTTGTCTCTTTGGCACCTCATACTCCTCAGTATGGCACCAACCTCCCACTAAGGCTCATGCTCTACTGCACCCATTATTACCTGCAACACCTTCCCTCCTTTGCTCTCACTCACCTCATACCATTGCGTCCTCACTCATGCGGAACAATTCGCCACTTTCTCCCAACTGCACCAGCACTAACAGCTGTGCTGCCTACTTTTCACCTTCCCTAATACACATCTTCTGTCATTTCAGGAGCAAACAAACCACAATGCAGTACCAAGAGTCAAGGTGGCTGGTGGCAGCCGAACATTCGGCTCCTTATCCCTGATGAAAGCAGAATTCTGACCCTGACCACCTCAAAATACTGCTTGACAGTGTCTAAGCTCTCAACTGGTATCAATGGCTGCCTTTGGCTTTCTTAATGAAGTCCTGTCTTGCTTGATGCGAACATCATTTGTAGAAGATTTAATAGCATGGCACTTGGAAAACAGAAAGTAAGAGCAAGACGGAATTTGAACGTGTGACAGAAACTAAATGAGAGACAGAGTGTGTAAGAAGTATGAATGAGAGCGTGAATATGTGACAGAGTATGAGTCAGTATGAAAGATAGTATATGTGATACAGAGCGAGAGAATGAGTGAGAGACTAGGTATGTGAGAATAAGAATAAGTGAAACAAAGTAAGTGAGTGTGTGTAACAGTCAGTAAATTATTACGTATGACAGAGTGAAAGAGAGACAAATGAGTAAGTGAGTGAGTGTAGGAGAGAGGAGTGCGGGGAAATGAATATTTTGTATTTTGACAGATGAGTCGAAGTGCGAGTGAGTGAATGAGAAAGAGAGAGTGTGAGTGAGTGTATAAGACAGACAGAGATAGAGTCAGTGACTGATGCCTTATATGATGCCAACATCTGTTCAGTTCATAAACCAAAATCCTCCCCGACCGTCAATCTCGCCATGCACTCATGGCTCTGACTTGGAGTTCAACAACTTTTAGTCCTTCAAATGAAGTCATGGGAGAAGGTTTGGGAAGCACTTGTCTCATGGAGGGGAATGACGTGATGCGGGGTTAATGGGCAGAATGTAGTTCCAGCAAGTGGGTCAGGATAATGTGGCAATGACTGGTGAGCTGGTGAATGCTGAAACCACCTTTATACTGGAAGTCCAAAGCTACTCTGAAAGGTGTCAGGCAGTTACCCAGACAATGTTGAGACCTCCCACTGTATTCTGGCCCCAAAGGGGTGATATCCTGCCTGCAATAACGACTGGTGAATCATCTTTATGGCACTAGCATTGGGCATTGCTGGTATTGCTGTAGGACCTATCTGAAGGATCAAAAATTGATCCTCTTGAGGCATATAAGTGGGAAATGTGATCCCAAAGAAGGGCTGTCAACTGGTGGCAGGAAGGGATTGATAGCAACAACAGTGGATGGCATCCTGTGGACAACCCTTTTCCAAGGCCATGTCCTTCAATCAGGGACAGAATACCAGTCAGCAGGGGATATTTCTTCCAGAAAGTGTCGTATATACCAGCAGAGTCAGGGTGACGTCCTCACGCAGCCGGTATGCCTTTCTGCCCTAGACTTAATATGGGAGAAGCAGCACGATGGTGGGAACTCTGCCCTGCACATTTCCAACCATTTACATCGGCCCACCTTCCTCTAAAAGCCCTCTGGGAGGTTGGGTGTTAAATTCTGCACGTGGAATGCGATGATATTTGAGGAATGGAATGGAGGCTAGGAGATGGGTCTGGGATTACATGAGGGGATGTAAGATATGGTACAAGAAAGAACCAAAAAATGGAATTGGGATTTTAAGAACTAATATTTCAGTAAATACTGAATACATTGTTGAGGTTTTGTTGGTCTCAGCTCGTATTACATATAAATACCAACAGCTATTTTTGTTTACCAGGGCTGTTTTGAGTATGACCTGAAGCAAAGCAATAATCTCTTCACAAATTGTATCTGCAGAGTGCAGTCAGGAAAGACATGGTGATGCACTGCAGGTGAAACAAAAATATGACTGCTGTTTTCTTCTTCTCAGCAAACCCAGCTTCTTTTGTAGAGGATAACTTTGCCAGACAGATTTGTTATTGCACTTTAAGATTTTGCTTATAATTCAGCATATACTAGCAGATTTTGAGGTAGGCATTTGAAAGGTTCGTCACTGCTTATCTATGTAGGTCACTTAGCATTTTCAACGGATGAATCTGTTGTACCTTTGGTTGTGTAAGGGCTTCAAGATCCGGCAGAAACCTTGTGTTGATGTCATGGAACCACTCCTCAGTTGGAATAAATAATAGTGTTGGTGGAGTTAAGAAAGAAAAGAGAGAAACACATGCAAAAATAAGCATGTGGATTTGACCAACATTAGGTGGTAGATTTTATTGGATAGACTTTCAACAATGTAACAGTAAGATTAGAGCCTGGTATATCTCTAATTACCATGTATTGTGTTATTTCATCTTAATATGTAATAATAGTGGTATAAAGAAGACCAAGCCTAAAGACAGATCTTGCTTTCTCCTCAACTAATCTGTCTTAAACTCAAACTCATATGTGAACAACAAAAAACACACAACAGATAATGGCAGTGAGAAAGTCCACTGCCTAGAAAATCATGGCATCTGTGAAGATAAGAAACAGACTTGAAATTATCTGGGGTAGAGGAGATCTCAAAAAAACCACATGTTTCAAAACATATTAGTATAGCTTTAAGACCAACTAACAGCCAGAAAAGCCAATGGTTGTTGTGAAGAAAAACATTTCTGAACGAAAAACTCCTGCAAAGAAGCCAGCAGCAAGTCTGAATAAAAGCCTTTATAACCAAATAACAAATAATAAACAAATAAGCAGTGAGAACAGTAAACACCCACTTGTGTCAACAAGACAAATTCAAGCACCCACATAAAAGAGGCCGATTATCAGATATCCAAAGCAGATTTGATCCCTTGTAGGAAAGAAAGAGAAAAAGACAAAGTCTGTCTTCTTTTCAAATGAGGGAATAGGCTGCGAGTTAGAACCTCTGGCAATGATTTAACAATTTTGGATCTATTTCCTTGACAATGAGTTAACAACAAGTAAGTTCAGAAAGTACTTCAGAAACTGGCTTAAAAACAATCAACAAAAAAATCAGGAGGACAAGTCATTTGTTGAAATGCAAGAACTCATAGCCCTAAATGAAGTTAGTTAAATATTTATTATTTCAGCAATTTGGACAAGAGATGCAAATTTTATTCAGAAACTGAGAAACTTTATCAATTTTAACTGCCAAATAACAAATCAGAGATAAATTAGAAGAACGCAAAACTGCTTGGTTAAAACGCAGTGCAAAAATACCCCAGGCTCAGGAGGAATTAGTACAACTGCTGCAGTAAAAAATTATTAGTGATTAATGGTAATCAATTATTAAATAAAAAAATCTTAGTGACAGACACCATTTTGAGAAAGGTTTTGCCCATATGTCTTTTAGAAATCCTTCAGACCTCTTAAAAAAAATCTTCATTTATTTCTATGAACGCACCAGTGTTACACTGAAAACACTACTTAGAACAGCAGGAACTTTACCAGCTTACAGATTCAGTACTCCATGAACAATCTGTATAACAAAGTATCAAAATAACTTGCATTTATCAATAGTACAATAAGGCAAAAAAAATGTGTAGCACAAGGAGATCAAAATTCTGCCAATGCTCATCCAGATTGGGGAAAAAAAATCAACAACTTCAAGCGCCAATCAACAATCAATCAATGCAACAAAAGTCATCTATACTCGTCTTTTCACCAGAAAAATTCAAACTACCAGATATGTTTGATAAATCGCAAATTGGCAAATATGGAAACCACAATAAGTTTTCAAACAGCTTCAGGATCTGACAATAAATCAAATAAATAACAGATTAGTACATTTCTCTGCTATTTTGGAAGTACATCGTACCATGTGTTACACAGATAGCAGATCAATAAGAAATAAATTATGCTTGACAATCCAGAACATTTTTTGATCAATATAACACATCAAGAACAAGTAGGACACTAGCATGGTCATACGTGAGTAGCAGATACCAAATCTGTTTATGGCTAATTTCATTAATGATATGTTTGTACTATATGAACCATGCAATTTGGAAACTTGCAGCAAGAATTAATTTGTGACAGAATTGATAATTATGTCTTAGATAATTCAGTCAGAAAACTTCTTCAATCAAAAGTAGATATAACTCTACAAATGGCAGTCCAAACAGCAGTGGTTGTGGTTGGTCAGCTCGCTGAGCTGATTTGTTGTTCCGCAGATGTTTCATTACCCTGCTGGGTAACATCATCAGTGCAGCCTCTGATGAAGCACTGTTGTGTTTTCCCACCTGGTTTTTAAACTCTGGAGTCCATTGGGCAGGATTACCTCACTTCTGGTTTTCCTTCACAGTGGAGTGTATATGGGGTCGAGTTCTATGTGTTTGTTGATGGCTTTCTTTATGGAGTACCAGGCTCCTTGGAATTCCTGTGCCTGTGTCTGCTTTGCTTGTCGCAGGATTTTGGTATTGACCCAGTCGAATTGGTGGTTTTCCTTGTCAATGTGGATAGAGATGTGTGAGTGTTGGTTGTGTCTTTTTGTAGCCAGTTGGTGTCTGTCTACCCTTATTGTCCAGCTCAATGGACTCCAGAGTTTAAAAATCAGGCGGGAGAACACAACAGTGCTTCATCGGTGGCTGTACTAATGATGTTACCCAGTAAGGTAATGAAACGTCTACGGAATAACAAATCAGCTCAACAAGTCAAATACCCACAACCCGAGCTACAAATCTACTCCAAAACCTTACAAATAGCAGTGGATATAGAATCTATAAAATCATTCAAGAAACATACAGCAAAGGTTCCACTTAATACAGAACATTCTATACAGTGTGTTGACTATTTAAACTGTAACAACGCACTCCATCAAGATGCCTTGACTGATACTAGTTTGCACATAACAAAAGCAACATGAAATCCTGGGCAATCTACTACTACAGCATAATAAGATGTGAGGCTGGATGAACACAGCAGGCCAAGCAGCATCTCAGGAGCACAAAAGCTGACGTTTCGGGCCTAGACCCTTCATCAGGATCTTGTCACAGGTGGGTTCCAAAACCCCACATCATTAAAGACAAAATTGTTCAGCCTTACACCACTCTGTACACTGTAGAAAGATGTTTTACAGTCTAAAGAACACAACAAGCAAGAAATAAAATTGTTTCCAAGCCAACATGTATTTTCATGATTAAGAGCAAAACATTGAAGAAAAGGTTAATACCACAGTGACATAAGTTTCTTCATATAGGGAAGAACTACCTATGGACAAACAACATCACTCCTTGCTTGGATAATTAAAGCCATCATTCAATTCAGATTCCATTGACAGAGAAAGAAGAAATAACTCAAATTCTCCATATATTCTTGCAGATACGTCAATGAAAAACTCTTCAGCACTGATGATCTAACAGAAACCAGAGCAGAAAAAGAAAGGCTTATCAATTTTGCAACACTGTTTTTATAATTTTGAGACAGGACTGTGACATATAAGTAAATGTTCAAAAATAAGTCATCTACTTAACTAATTTGAAAGTGCGTATACATTTCTTTAAAAAACATGTTTGGGGAAAATGTTTTAGATTTAATGTTGTGTAAGGGCTTTAGAACCCTGAAGAAACCTTCAGATGATGTTACCAAGTTGCAGCTCTTTGAATATTAGTACAGAATTGACACAGTTAAGAAAGGAGAGAATGTGCAGGAAAACATGTAGAGTGGACTAGCATTAGGTGGTAAAATTTATCGAATGGTCTTACGAAACAAACAGAAAAATTAGAGCCTGCCATATCTCTAAATATTTTGTACTGCGGTAGTCGGTCTTAAAATGAATGAACAGTATTAGAAAGAAGCCAAAGCCAGAAGATTTGCCTTCTCCTTGACTAGTCCGTCTTCATTCCCAACGTTAACAAAAAAAAACACGCAACAAAAGACTACTGACACACGAATCTTTGCCATCACCAAACAGAAACTTTACGTGGTTCAGTCAGTAATTAATTGAGTAATATTTTCCACAAAGTCAAATAGAATGGGGATATTGCATCAAGTAAAAATAAAATCAGTAGCACATTCAATGAAGCCAGAATGAAGAGAGGTAAAAGTCACTGAGCATGTCAATTACTAATCATTAATTGACTGCAACTGATTGTGCTGTACTTTGATTATCCCAGGAACATCAATAAGACCAGCTCCATATGAGGATACACATGGCAATGTGAGACGTCTGTTGGTTTTGCTGAATTATTTATCAATAAGTCATTGGAAATGAGTGTAATGAGCCATGCAGTTCAGCAAAATGTTACCATTTCATTTTACATTTGAAATAGTTCTTGACTGTTGAGATAATTAAGGTCAACTTTAGCAACATTCAAAGGAACTTTTTCTGCGTTGTTTTTTGATTCACAAGAAACCCTTCAAAGCAGCTCCTAGATGAAAAGAATGACCGAGTTGTCAATGACTGTCTCTATTAAAACAAGGGCAGATCAAATTACTGAAGTAGCAGATATCAGGTAGAAAACTCCAAAGCTTTGGATGTAATCTTGTTCTCAATGTCAGAATTGTTCGAGACATATCACCAGTAACCGTAGTGTCAATTCCACTGATTTATCCCATATATAGATATTAGTTGATGGTAAATTAATTTTTATGTCCATGAATGGATCTGAAGATACGTCATGTGGCACATCTAAAAGGAAATATTGCAGAAGGTGCAGGTGGGAGTCACAATGTTTTATTGCAAATGAAATGTCCTGAAAAGTACTTTGGGCCCTCCTACCACTCAAGGAAAGTAAAGAAAAACAATCATAAATAACCTCTTAATATACAACTGTGAAAAAGCTAATGTTCCATTTCTTTACTGAGTCTTGGCAGAGGAAGATGCTCTCATCGTTGAAAGTGATATCTATATTCACGTTTTAAATTCTTGCTTGCGTTATGATTCCAGTCAAGATTACCGGTTTTATGTAATGGTCCGAGAGAGATCCCACCAAACTGTATTATGATCTGATTAGGGACCAGCAATACTTTATTTTTAAAGTAGGCAGAAAGGTGAAATCCAGGTATTTACAAATAAAATAAGAACAGAAAATTCCATAGCTTTAAAAAGAAACATGGATGCACAATTTTGCACTTTCACAGATCTGGCCTTGGAACTCCTACTCAATAGCCGGTCTGTTATGGACTGCCTCTTCTGTCCAGTTTTTAAACTCTCTTGCGCTAGATCTACACTCCTCCAAATTCCAAAACTGCATCCCAATACTTATTCACCCCATACTCCAGCTTTTCACTGGCAGCTAGCTTCACCTGTATCCCTGATAATGGGAACTGCAGATGCTGGAGAATCCGAGATAACAAAGTGTGGAGCTGGATGAACACAGCAGGCCAAGCAGCATCTTAGGTGCACAAAAGCTGACGTTTCGGGCCTAGACCCTCCATCAGAAAAGGGGGAGGGGGACAGGGTTCTGAAATAAATAGGGAGAGAGGGGGAGGTAGATCGAAGATGAATAGAGGAGAAAATAAGTGGAGAGGAGACAGACAAGTTAAAGAGGCGGGGATGGAGTCAGTAGAGGTGAGTGTAGGTGGGGAGGTAGGAAGGGGATAGGTCAGTCCGGACACAACGGACAGATCAAGGGGACGAGATGAGGTTAGTAGGTAAGAAATGGAGGTGCGGCTTGAAGTGGGAGGAGGGGATAGGTGGGAGGAAGAACAGGTTAGGCAGGCGGGACGAGCTGGGCTGGTTTTGGAATGCAGTCGGGGGAGGGGAGATTTTGAAGCTTGTGAAATTCACGTTGATACCATTGGGCTGCAGGATTTCCAAGCGGAATGAGAGTTGCTGTTCCTGCAACCTTCGAGTGGCATCGTTGTCCAAGAAGAATAGAATGATGCCAATAATTAGCATTTTTGTTGAACAAATCCTGGGTGTACTAGTTGGTACACTCATGACCGATTTTTGAAATTTGCTCAAGTTCATTTCATGGATCATTTACATTCACAATAAGTCATCTACATTTATATGCAGGGACTCATTCTCTGCTAAAAAAAATTCAGTTCTTCTGTGTTCTTTGAATTACCAGGGAAGAGCTGGAAGCATATAATCCCCCTTGGTTTTCTCTGTGTCAGTGTGTTGGTCATTAAGAGTTAACTTGTCAACTAATTAACATTTCTTTTCTTTTGTAGTATAAATCATTGTGAGGATTTGAAATTCTTGCATTTGTCCTAATAAGTAAGATGAAAAGCTGTGACAACATTTATCTCCTTGCAGAAATATTCAAGTTACTGTGTGAGGCATCATGTGATGGGTTTTCTGATGACATTGGCCATATATTTGATTGAGATCATGATTAGTTGATTTTCTTTAAAACTAGTCCTCAGAATGCCAATAATAAATCATAGAAATAGCAGGATTGATTTTCTGTAATTGTGGTGCTATGGAAAATGTCTGCAAGGTAAGTGGACTTCTATGCTTTGTATTCCAGAAGATGAAGTTCTGCTGTGAGATTCTGATTCATAAAAGATGTCTGTTAGCCCATCATATGAATGCAGATCTGAAAATATTAATCACAGTGAATTGTAGTTGGGCCTATTGCTTTATAATTTTAAGTTAATTTTTTAGTCTTGTAATTTACAGAGGAAATACTTTCTTTAAACTGTCTATAACCTGTTGAACCATCAATTTTGTGTTGACTAATATCATATAGTTATAATCCCAGAATTGTGTTGAGATTGTTCCTACCACTGCTTTCCAAAGCCAGCTCACTGTTGGAGTTTCCAATGTCATGGACGACATTTCACTTATTTTTGCTTCCTTCCAAAATGCATTCACCTTGATGCATCTTTTAACATCTTTAAAAGCTTCTTCAAATGTGATTGAGGCAGGCATTCCTTCAGTCATTTTCTTGTAAATAATGTTCACTTGCTGTTCAAGCATTCAAAACTTCTATTGAATGCAGGTATGATTTTTCTCTTAGTAAAAAGTCCATTTAGAATAATTGGAATATATAATTTTACAAGCCAACCAGCTGATGAGATACCAGCATTTCAAATTTGGATCATGTAGGCTATTGTTACAACTAAGGTTGGAAATGTCACCGTTTCCTTTCTAGTCCCACTCCTGGTTGTAACAAATTTTACATTTAAGCAGGCTGGTGGTATGGCCAACTATAGAACATAGAACATTACAGCACAGTACAGGCCCTTCGGCCCTCGATGTTGTGCCAACCTGTCATACTGATCTGAAGCCCCTCTAACTTACACTATTCCATGTACGCCCATATGCTTATCCAATGACGACTTAAATGTACCTAAAGTTGGCAAATCTACTACCATTGCAGGCAAAGTGTTCCATTCCCTTACTACTCTCCGAGTAAAGAAACCACCTCTGACATCTGTCCTATATCTTTCACCCCTCAATTTAAAGCTATGCCCCCTCGTGCTCGCCGTCACCATCCTAGGAAAAAGGCTCTCCCTATCCACCCTATCTAACCCTCTGATTATTTTATATGTTTCAATTAAGTCACTTCTCAACCTTCTTCTCTCTAATGAAAACAGCCTCAAGTCCCTCAGCCTTTCCTCGTAAGACCTTCCCTCCATACCAGGCAACATCCCACTAAATCTCCTCTGCACCCTTTCCAACGCTTCCACACCCTTCTTATCATGCGGTGACCAGAACTGTACGCAATACTTCAAGTGCGGCCGCACCACAGTTTTCTACAGCTTCACCATAACCTCTTGGTTCTGGAACTCGATCCCTCTATTAATAAAAGCTAAAACACTGTATGCCTTCTTAACAGCCCTGTCAACCTGGGTGGCAACTTTCAAGGATCTGTGTACATGGACACTGAGATCTCTCTGCTCATCTACACTACTAAGAATCTTACCATTAGCCCAGTACTTTGCCTTCTGGTTACTCCTACCAAACTGCATCACCTCACACTTGTCTGCATTAAACTCCATTTGCCACCTCTCAGCCCAACTCTACAGCTTATCTATGTCTCTCTGCAACCTACAGCATCCTTTGTCACTATCCACAACTCCACCGGCCTTAGTGTCATCTGCAAATTTACTAACCTATCCTTCTACGCCCTCATCCAGGTCATTTATAAAAATGACAAACAGCAGTGGACCCAACACCGACCCTTGCGGTGCACCACTAGTAAGTGGTCTCCAGGATGAACATTTCCCATCAACTACCACCCTCTGTCTTCTTTCAGCAAGCCAATTTCCAATCCAAACTGCTATATCTCCCACAATTCCATTCCTCCGCGTTTTATACAACAGCCTACTGTGGGGGACCTTTTCGAATGCCTTGCTGAAATCTATATACACCACATCAAACGGTTTACTCTCATCTACCTGTTTGATCACCTTCTCAAAGAACTCAATAAGGTTTGTGAGGCACGACCTTCCCTTCACAAAACCGTGCTGACTATCCCTAATCAATTTATTCTTTTCTAGATGATTAGAAATCCTATCCCTTATAACCTTTTCCAACACTTTATCAACAACTGAGGTAAGGCTCACTGGTCTATAACTACCAGGAATGTCTCTACTCCCGTTCTTGAACAGGTGAACCACATTTGCTATCCTCCAGTCATCTAGCACTATTCCTGTAGGCAATGACGAGTTAAAGATCAATGCCAAAGGCTCGGCAATCTCCTCCCTGGCTTCCCAGAGGATCGTAGGATAAATCCCATCCGGCCCAGGGGACTTATCTATCTTCACCCTCTGTAGGATTTCTAATACTTCTTTCTTGTGAACCTCAATCCCACCTTGTCTAGTAGCCTGTATCTCAGTATTCTCCTCCACAACATTGTCGTTTTCTAGGTCTTAGATTGTGTTAGGTGCCCTATTAGACACAAGTGAGCTAGGTTTATTTAATCAAGAATAGCTGGTGTATTATCCCGAACAGGCTTACTCAAACAAAGATGCAAAGATTATTGACAAACATTTTGGATTATGCAAAAAACACACACATATACGTACCTGAGGAGAATCAAAAAATTAAAACTTTGCACAGCACTAACTTAAAAGTAGTTTGGCCAAATATTACTTACACTCAGGGGAAAAAGGGTGTCATGTGTGTTCCAAATATTGTTGTGACTAAAAAATTGTTTTACAAACGCATTAGCTGCTAGCATGGGGCTGACTTCCTAGAACAACTGTGGTTAAGTGAATTCCCTCTGCTTCAGATGACGGGAAAAGACTGCAGGAAAATGCCATTCACTAACTCGCTGAGTGATAAAGATGATTTTCAGTGGGCTTCAGTTCACACACTTTACTGAGAAGCATTGCAAAGTAAGAGAGAGAGAGAGAGAGAGTGTAATGGGCTGTTGTTTCTTCGGCATGTCTCAGTTCTGAGGAAGGGTCACCAGACCAGAAGTGTTAACTCTGATTTTTTCTGCACAGATGCTTTCAGACCTGCTGAACTCTTCCAGCAACTTCTGTTTTTGTTCTATGCCTCAACTTCTCACTGACTGAATTAAAATAAATACAACAGCTTTATGTCATTCACAATTTAGGCCCATGAGTCTTCTCCCTGAAAGTCTTCCAGATAGTATATATCTGAGCTTCATGTTCCATGCAGGTGCAACATTATTGTTGTTGTTGTACTTAGTGCCAGCGTTCCCTCTAATTTTCTTTCCAGCTGCAGGGACCTCAGAGGTCAGCGATGGCAGCAACTTCCAGAACCTTGGAACAGCTGCACACGCTTGCAATCATGCAGCCTAGAGGGAACATTGCTTTGCTAAGGAAAAGACATTCTTTGTTCATGCTATATTTACATTGGTCCATCTAATTTTTTAAACAAAATTGAATCATAACAATGTGTTCATTTATCATAATTCAAAGATTCGGTACAAGAGGTAAAATAAGCCCTGTTTTAGTTAACCTGTTTGGATTTGCTGTGGCACACCTATGGAGAAGGCGGGACTTAAGCCTAAAATTCTGTTTCAGAGGAGGGACACTGTCACTGAACCAAAAGTCCTTATCCTGCCCTCTTTAGAGATATTCTACTCAACCTGTTCAGAGATGTTACTACACATCTATGCAGCAGGTAGGATTTGTACCTGGGTCTCCTGGCTCAGAGATAGGAACACTACTGTTGTGCCACAAGAACTCTCCTGCCTTCCTATGTACATAATTGAATGGGATCCAACTTGTTAATCGTCTGCGATATATATTGTTGACCATGTCAATCCCAATGGCAATGCAGCTCTTTTCCTGGTCCACCACTGGGAATTGAGCTGTGCCATTAAAATCTACCTAGCAGCACTGGCATGATCATTTGATGATCAGCCTCACAATCTAACTGCATGTGGCCACTGTAACGACAACAGAATTGTGCACTTGTGTCCAGACCCAATTTTTGATTTGTAGGAAACCAAGCTGCAACACAGAAGGCATTGCTATTAAGGCACATTTGATAGAAGGGGCATCTTCTAATGGATCCTCACTCCAACCAGATCCTCACTCCAATGTCTCATAAAGACATACAAGAATAATATCAATTTTCATCTATATTGCATCTTTAATGTAGAAAATGTTCAAGGTGTTTCACAAGAGCATTATCAAACATACTTTTGACACCAATCCACATAAAGAGACATTAGCAGAGGTGAGCAAATACTTGGTCACAGAAGTAAGTTTTAAAAAGTGACTTAATGAATAGAGAGTTGAACCGACTTTAGGACAGAACTGCATTGCTTACTGCTCAGACCGTTGAAGGCAAGAGGCACAAACAACACAATTATTAAAATCAGGCTTACATAAGAGGACAGAATAGGTGAAGCATAGAGATTTCAGAGGTCAACAGGATTAAGCAGCATGTAGACATATATACATACATGATATCTGGCTAAGGATTTTCTAAAAAAAGAGTAAGACACTTCGCCCCTTGAGCCTCTTCCACAATTCACTGGGCTCATGGATGGTCTGCAACCTAACTTCACAAATCTACCCATGTCCCACATCTCTTAATATCTTTGCTTAATCTAAATCTGTCAAACTTAGAATTAACTTTTATAACTGATCAAGCCTTTTGAGGAAGACCTTCCTAAACTTCTACCAACTTTTATTTGTGGAAGTGAATTCTAGTTTCACTCCTGAAATGTCTGGCTGTATTTTAAAACTATGTCCCCTAATACTGGACTCTTCATCCAACAAAAATCACCATTCTCAATCAACCCTATATTTTTCTTAATATCTTGAATTACTTTGATCAAATCATCCCTTAACCTTCCAAATTTCACATTACAATCCTAGTTTGGGTCATCTCTCCTTGTAGCCCAGTTATCCACTTCCTTCAAGGCTAATCAATTCTTCTATATGTTGCCCTGGATTGTTTACTCCAGGTATGGTATAACCTGTATTTTGTACAGCTGAAGTGTAACTTTTATCCTCTCATATCCTAGTTCTCTAGATATAAAGGACAACATTATTTAGTTTCTGTACTTATTCATAATCTATCAGTCTGGACTCTTTATAATACACTATTTCTAGCTTTACACCATTTAGAAAGAACTTTGATTTATTCTTTCTCTGCGAAAAGTGGATAACCTCAGATCAGCTGATATTTAACTCAATTTGCCACAGTTTTGTTCATTCACTTTATCAATTACTATCTCTATGAATCCATCCATAAAACCTACAATGCCATTTATATTTGTGGCATCTGGAAATTTGAATCCCATCATCAGTGTCATTATTAAATACATACCTCCCTGTGGGACACTAGTCACATCCTGCCACTTTTAGCATCTGCCTGTTATTCCTACTGTTCGTCTCCTGCTTTTCAGCTACTTTCCTACCCAGCCTAAATAAATTCCCTTCAATTCTAGCGGTTTCAACTTTAAAGAGCCAGATAGAAAAGGGACTAAAAAGAGGGATACGTAAGAGGTACATCAGGCTGACTTACCATTCCTGAATGTTACTGTATATTACGTATATTGTACTGTATATACTGTACATATAACCAACTGACTCTATTACATAAGGAAGTAATTGAAGGTGAGGGACATATCTTAAAACATACTTCTGCCTGGATGTGATTAAGTAGTTTGGTGAACATCTAAGCCTTACTGATTTCTATTGTTCTGCAAAGAAATGGATACTGCTACCTACTCACTTTGTTTCATCATTGTTTAATCTGTATTCATCCAATGTAGGGTGTAGGCCTCTCACATCTCTATTCCTCGTTTCCACCCACGGGGTTCTACGATGTTATATCATCTCTTCATCATCATCTTTTTCTCTGCCTTCTTCTCTTTCTTGTTCTTGGCCATCTAATATGAAGGAAGATGCCACATCATCTCCATTTGGCTTCATTTACATTCCGAATGATGCACTTTTTGTATTATGGCAAGTATTCCAGAGCAGGCTGGCCTGTACTTTTAAGACAGTTACATAACATTATACCAGATATTTTTAAGTTATGTCCCTCACCTTCAATTATTTCCCTATGTAATAGAGTCAGTTGGTTATATGTACAGCATATACAGTACAATATACGTAATATACAGTAACATTAGCAAGCAAAGAATCTAGACAGTGTATAGGTCTCTGATATTATTGCCTTGTAGTCAGGATTGCAATTAAACTTCAGATATCTGACTCAAGAACAGCTGAGCTATCTGAGTCGAACATCTAGAATTACAGAATCACAGGACCCCTACAGCATGGATGCAGGTCATTCAGCCCATCGAGTCCACAACGACCCTCTGAAGAGCATCCATCCCACCCAGACTCATACCCCATCCTTACCCTATCTCTGTAATTTTGCATTCCCCATGGCTAATCCACCTGCACAGTCCTGGACAACTATGGGTAATTTAGCATGGCCAATCCACCTAACCTGCACATATTTGGACCGTGGGAGGAAACCGGAACACCCAGAGGAAACCCAGCCAGACCAGGGGAGAACATGCAAACCACACACACACACGCACACACACCTGGGTCCCTGGCACTGTGAGGCAGTAGTGCTAACCGCCGCTCTAGTAAACCAAATAAAATGACACTAACCCTTAACCCCAGTTTTCTGGCATATTTCAATGCAGTTAATTTTATCCCAAATTGATATGCATAATATCTATCTTACCACTGCTTTCAGAACTGTGTATCATTTTTGTTTCAAACACACTATTTTGTAGTTGTCCATGATTCCACACCATATTTCAGAGTCAGTAGGACACAATGATCATACACTTTCTCCTCCTGACTGGCAGTGCTATTTTGTTGTCACAGAACTCTCTATATCACAAAGCAACCTCATACAGCTCTGATCCTACTCAGCACATTTTACTTTATACTATCCTCCTTTTTTGGTTCAGAAATTTCTATTCAGCTATGTTTTTCATTTCTCACTCTTCAATTTGTATGGTATCTTCTGTCTTAAATGCCAAGTATTTTTTCCCCTTTCTGCATTTAAAGTCTAATTATTTACTTGTACTTCTGGAGTTTAATAGATTAAATAATTTGTACAACATCATCTGCAATGGTATGAGTCTACTGATCTCTCCATCAACATTTAATTCTCTTTCCTCTATTGACATCTTATTGAATATACGATGTGTTAATGTGGTGAGTACTTTTGATGCCATTTTAAATTCATATCTCATAAAACTCACAAAAATCCTGTTATTAAAAATTGATGATGTGGCACGCTAATAAGATCGTATATATCATCTCAACAATTGACATAATGCCATAGACTAAGTATTTCTTCATAGCACGATGGGACCAAGAATAATATCCAGTGAAAATGATAAACGGGAAGTTAAAAACAGAAAATGATGGAAATACTCTGCATATCTGGCAGCACATTTAGAAAGAGGCAAACAGCTGGAAATTTGTGCCCTTGTCAGGAGGAGGCATTGCAGCGCCAGAAAATAAGTGTTGTGGACCAAGGTACTTTTCTTTCTCCTCTTGATCAAGCTCCACTCAGGAAAGATCCAGGATAGTTTGTCCATGTGCGAGCCGATTTAGCCCCTTAAGTAATGGGAACTCAGCAGGTGGAGAGGCTGCTACCAAATTTTGTCATGTTTTCTTCAGTCTAATTGATGAGCTCTTTGTTCTCAGGCTCTTTGTGGCTGTATCTCAAAAACCTGCCATTGGGCAGGGGAAGGCTGCAGAAAGGCCACTTAAAACTTCTTTTGACCATATTCCTGAATTTACCCATTCACTTCCTAACATCCTGCCTCCAATCCCCTATATGCGAGACTCCAGTGACGATCCCCAGGCTGGGTCCAAATGTTGTATTAGCAGTGGCCACTGCTGCCCATCCCTGCGCTAGAACTGGAGAACTGTGGGCCTCTGACTGACAACTCTTGGGCATGGGATTTCTCCCATACTTGCTGCATGGAAAGCCTCATACTGTCTACATGTGTGTTTGATTGAATCCCAATGGTAATGGCATAGGGTTCACACCAGTTCTTCAATCTCTTTGCTCACACTATATTTTGCCTGACATTTTTGGGTCAATGACTTTTCATCAGAACTGGGAAATCTATAAATGTAATTAATGTAAATAAACTGGGTAAGAGGGAGCATTACAATCGAAGTCATTGTGAGAATCCAAATGGATCAAGTTAGTTCCTAGTCTCAAACACCAGATGGAGCTCTTGGACAGTGTGCTCCTTGAGCAAATGCTTTTTTTCTTATATCCAGAAGTAGCAAATGCTTGTATTTCTCTCCAGCAAACTGTACAGGTGGCTGTAATAACTGCTCATATGTCACCACCAAGACACCCTATATTTACACATGGAGTCTTTGACACTGATCTAGCTCCCTCACGTCTCTGTTCTCAGAGTGCACAGGACATCTGACTCTTCTGTACATATCGGTCAGACTGGGCTCCCTGGACCAGATTAACAACCCCAATCAGGGAACTCATATTCTATGAGGTTCACCTGTCTGAACTCATTACAAGCACCACGTTCTTTTCCCTCTGAATCCGAGGGCATAGTCTGGCTCCTTTTTCTGTAGCTCCTCCTGGGGCATTTTAGCACTGGGTCAAGTTTCTCCAACTCTGCCTCTGATACAGATGGCATGTAATGCACAGTAGGCTACCTTTTGCACTCAAGAGTGTCTTGGAAGAGATTCATTCTCTTCTTCAGGTGGTAAAAATGTTGAGGCAGTGACATCCATTGTGTGTATCTCAGATTCCAAGATACCTTGAATGCTTGATGGAGAGGGAGAACCCACGGGTTTTGGTACAGTTAGAAAGGCTGTTGAGCCAAGGCCAACTTGCATGTTGACCAGGAAGCAATTTACGATTCTGCAAGTCACCCTTTATTTACCTGGACAGAGTCCTTGACACAGATCCAGCTCCCTAAAGGCCAGCTCTCAGCGTGAACAGGATATCTGGCTCTCTTGTTTTTATCTGTGAGCTAGGAGTCCCTGATTGGACGAGACGACCAGCCACAATCAGGGAATTCACATTCTATGAAGTCTACCTGGCTGAACTTGTTGCAATCACTAAAATGGCAAATTCTAAACGTTTAAATCTTTACGATTAACTAATAATGTTGTAAATCCTGACATCTTGAGAGTAAACATACTCCATGCTGCAGTATTGTGAGATACAGAATATAAATGCTTCAGAAATGTTGTCTTCCAACTGGGTCTATCCAACAACACATTTTGGACCCGCCTCTTGATGAAGGCAGACGCAAGTGATCAAATTAATCTTGACCTCCAATGTGTCAAACTGGTCTTCTGCCAATGAAGGAGTTAAATTTAGATAAGTGTGTAGAATTTGGTAAGGCAAATCAGAGCAGGACTTATACACTTAATGATAGGGCTCTGGGGACTGTTGCCGAGCAGAGACTTTGGGGTATGCATTCATAATTCCTTGCAGGTTAAGTCGTAGGTGGACAAGCTCTGAAGAAGCTGTTAGGTACACTTTATTGGTCAGTGCATTGAGAACAGGAGTTGGGATGCAGGAGCCTACAGTCCAATGGCATAAATGTGGATTTTACCAGTTTCAAAATCTCCCCACCCCTGGCCTCACCCCATGACCAACACTGCCTCTCATCCTGCTTCCTTGACCTGATGGACAACCTGTCCATCCACTCTCCCACCTCATTGACCAATCCCCACCACTCCCTACCTGCACTCATCTATCACCATCCCACCTCCATTCCCCAGCCCTACCTGTCCCCTCTCTATTTATTTCTGAGCTACCTTCCCCCTCCCCCATTTCTGAAGAAGGGTTGTGGCCCAAAACATCAACTTTCCTGCTCCTCTGATGCTACCTGATCTCCTCCAGTTCCACACTGTGCTATCTATGACTCTAGCATCTGTAGTTCTTACTGTTTCTGTTGCAATGTCATGTTGCATCTGTACAGGACTTTGGTTTGGCCATTTTGGAATACTACATTCAATTCTGGTCTCTCTCCTGCAGGAAAGATGTTGTGAAACTTGAAAGGGTGCAGAAATTATTTACAAGGATGTTGACAGGGTAAAAGGGTTTGAGCTATAGGAAGAGGCTGAATAGGTTGGGGCTATTTTCCTGGAGGTTTTCGAGGTTTATAAAATCATGCAGGGTAAATAACCTAGGTCTTTTTTCTAGGGTAGGGGATTCCAAAACTAGAGGGCATGGGTTTAAAGTGAGACGGGAAAGATTTAAAATGGATCAAGGGGGCAACTTTTCAATGCAGAGGGCAGCATGTGTATGGAATGAGCTGTCAGATGGTGGCAGAGGATGGTACAACAGCAACATTCAAAAGGCATCTGGACAGACACATGAACAGGAAGATATGGCCAAATGCTGGCAAATGGTACTAAATTAATTAAGGATATCTGGTTGGCATGGAAAAGTTGGACTGAAGGGTCCAACTGTATGACCAGGATTTCAAACCCAGGATTAAGCTCATGTTTTACATCACAGCAGTGATTCTGACACTCCGATAGGCCTACAAGACTTGGATGGCCTACAATGGGCACCTCAAAGTGCTGGAGAAGTACAATCAGAGGTGACTTTGCAAGATTTTCCAAGTCAATTAGAATTGAAGATGGTCCAACAGCAGCATTCTCTCCAAACCCAAAATGCTAGCATAGAGGTGTTAATCGCTCAAAACTAGCTCCATGGTGCAGAACGTTTTGTTCATTTACCGGATGCCAGACTCCAAAAAATCTGTACTGCTTGGAATTCAGTCACAGCAGGGGAGTCCCAGGAGGACAGCAGAAACACTTTAGGGACGCCCCCAAAGAAGCTATGTTTTTAAAAGAGATTAAAATATCCCTGTCCATTTATATCATGGGAATGCCTGGCTTGTGACTATGCAAAATGAAGAAGGGCGACTTAGGAAGGTACCAAACACGTGAAGAGATTTTTGAGTATTTGTGGGGTCACAGTGTCAGAGAAGGTGCACAAACTTCCAAACACCTCACCTAACTAATCATTTAAATGCCACCTGCCGCCATGTGACAGTCTGCTAATGGCGTATTAGACTGATCTGCCATCTCAGAAATTATTCAGTCAGAGTGAAAAACAAGTTAACCTTGATCCCAACAGTCTGCTTCAGAAAGGAAGGCGCCAGAAGGAACAGCTTTGTTGCTAAGGATTCCAACTCTGTTTGGTTGTTGGAGGTTTCTTCAAATAACCTCCAATTATCTTCTCCACAAGGGATAGCAAGAACAGTAGATGCTGCAGTCAGAGTCAATACAGCTGATGCATATTCAATGCTGATATACAATGCTGATGCTGCCTGACCTGCTGTGTTCCTCCAGCTCCACGCTATTTATTATCATTCCCATAGGCATAGGATGCCTGTCATATTCTTCATTCCAAGGCAGTGGGAAAGCAAACAGAACCCACTTTACATGTTTTAATGATTCTGCCTTTTCTTTCTATCTGCAATATTTGTTTTCTAAAATATGAAACTTCAAAAAAATGTGAAAATTTTCAAAATTACTTATGGCTCCACGATATTTCTCTAGGATGCATGTTGCATCAATATCCAGGAAGTAAATGTTTAAAAGCAGAAAAGGTGAGAATGTCATTACAAACAATAAGTGTGAATCAGAAGAGAAGATATGAATCATGAAATTAATCAGAAAACTGAAGTGTAAACAACCCAAAAAAGAGAGATATCAAAATAAAGACTGAATCTAGAGATGGAATAGATGAACAGTCCAGGATGCAGATGTGAGAAGAAGGGACAGAAAGAGAAAGGAGAGCTGAGAAATAAAAATGGATAGAAGCAATATTTGCAGGTTTACATAAAAATAATAATTCGGTCATTTAAATTTGATAAAATGGTTGTAAACAATTTACTAATATTTTAGTATAGAAGAGCTGAGGTACTTTCGTGGCCATTGCCTGGGGAGGAAATCCAATAGGTGATAAAGGAAAACAGGAATTTGAGAATGGCCATCAATTTTGTCAATGATTCTTTTTCATTTAAGGCTAGGGCAATGTTCCCCGGAGCGTTAGAGACTGTGGATTAATCTTATTGAGGTTTATAAAATAAGGAGGGGCATTATAGAGTGAATAGCCATGATCTTTTCCGGTGTGGGAGAGTCCAAAACTAGAGGACATAGGTTTAAGTTGAGAGGAGAAAGACAGCAGGGGACCTAAAAGGCAACTTTTTCATGCAGAGGGGGTGCATGTGTGGAATGAGCTGCCAGAGGAAGTGGTAGAGGCTGGTACAATTACAACATTTAAAAGGCATCTGGATGGGTACATGAATAGTAAGGGTTTAGAAGGATTTGGGACAAATGCTGGCAAATGGGATTAGACTAATTTAGGATATCTGGTTGGCATGGACAGTTGGACAGGATGTGTTTCTATGCTGTACAACTCTGTGCCTCTGTTTATTTTTTATTCTTTCTATGGTAAGTGAGTGTCAGAGGCAAGATGAAAACTTTCCTGGAATTGAGGTGTCAAGATTCAATTGCCCGAACATTATTCAGTAACGCCTGATGGAAGGGCACATTTGAAGCCTTTTAAGGAGATTGGGACAAAAGAGAAATATACTGCAAATGTTGTAAACCTGAAATCAAAACAGAAACCATGTCAGCATATTTGGCAGCATTTGTGGAAAGGGAAGCAGAGTTAGTATTTAGGATCTTCCCTGAGTCATCGAGACTCTGCATATGGATGCTTAGGACTGTTAAACTGTGATAACATATTAGGACAAAGTAGGGACTATGTGATTTCTGTGACGATCCATTCTGCTGCCTACATGGTTTGCCGGACTATGGCTGACCAGAAAAGTCCTGAAAGGGTAAAAAAAACATTTTGACTTATTCAGATCAGAAACCAGGATTCTGACCTGGATATAAGGATTCAGGCCGTAGTATCTATCTCTTCCTTCATCTGTTTGACCAGTACTTACAGGGTCCAGTCAGAGAAGTGACAAACCTTGTCTGTAGTATAATGTGACATGACATCTGTCTCCATCTGGATTTTTCCAATTATCGACAGCCCGCGCATATTAGTGTATAGATTGTGACTTTATAAAAGAGATGCTGCCTGATCCGTGGTAGAATGCAAAATCGCCCCTGGAGTCTGCAGAGGGTTATGTAGCACAGGACCCAAGCTATAATTAAAAGAAGGAGCTGGGTGCATCAATTGTACATGCTGCCCACCTCAATGTAGTTAATGAATCAGGACCCCCAAGTTCAAAAGGTTCTATCAAAGACCTGAAGCTCCCAGCACTGAGGGTACATTTACAACATAGACTGCAACAGTTCCAGAAATTGACTGGCCACCATCTTTTCGAGGACAATTAGAGATGGCAAAAATGCCAGCCTTGTCAGTCTTTTTAAATTTATTCATGAGATCATCATTAGGCCATAATTAATGATTTTAGAGTCGATTTGTAGCTCAGGTTGTGGATGTTGTGGTTGGTTGGCTCGCTGAGCTGGTTCATTGTTCCGCAGACGTTTCATTACCCAACTGGGTAACATCATCAGTGCAGCCTCTAATGAAGCGCTGTTGTTTTCCTGCCTTTCATTTAAACTCTGGTGTCCGTTGAGCTGGATTACCTCACTTCCGGTTTTCATTCGCAATGGAGCGTGTATGGGGTCTAGCTCTATGATGGCTTTCTTCGTGGAGTACGAGCTTTATTGATGGCTTTCTTAGTGAAGTGCCAGGCTTCTAGGAATTCCCGTGCTTGTCTCTGCTTTGCCTGTCCCAGGATCCTGGTGTTGTCCAAATCGAATTAGTGGTTCTCCTTATCCATGTGCATGGAGATGAGTGAGTATTGGTCGCGTCTTTTTGTTGCCAATTGTTGTTCGTGTACCTTTGCGGTTAACTTCCTTCCTGTTTGTCCAATGTAGGGTTTGCTGCAGTCTTTGCAGGGATCCTTGTACATGTCATGGTCCTATCCATAGTGGGTACTAGATCTTTGATCTGGGTGAATAGCTGGCATAGGGTTGATGTGGGTTTGTGTGCTACTCTGATGCCTACATCAACCCTACACCAACTGCTCACCTGGACCAAAGATCCACTACCCACTGTGGACAGTGACTGACAAGGCTGGCATTTTTGCCATCTCTAATTGTCCTCAAAAAGATGGTGGTCAGTCAATTTCTGGAACTGTTGCAGTCTATGTTGTAAATGTACCCTCAGTGCTGGGAGCTTTAGGTCTTTGATTGAACCTTTTGAACTTGGGGGTCCTGATTCATTAACTTCATTAGCCCACTATGGACAGGACCGAAGTCTGGGCACACAAACCCACATATGTAGGCCAGACCACATAAGGACAACATATTTTCTTTCCCAAAGGACATTACTGACACAAAAGTAACACAGTGTGGAGCTGGAGGAACAAAGCGAGCCAGACAGCATGGTCCTGACCCAAAACGTCAACTTTCCTGCTCCTCTGACGATGTCTTGCTGACTGTGCTCCTCTAGCTCCACACTGTGTTCCTCCAGCTCCACATTGTGTTATCTCTGACTTCAGCATCGGCAGTTCTAACTATCTTTTACTGACACAGATGTTTCTTTTCCACATTGATTAACAGTGGTCACGTTTAGGCTAGCTTTTAATTCCAGACTTTCATTCTTTCAAATTTCACCATCTTCTACAGGATTCAAATCCCCAGAGCCTTAGCATGAATCTCTGAACTATGAGAGTAGTAGACTGTATTCCACCATCTCCACACGATGAGGTAAAATGTGCTTATGGGGTATGCCTTGTCTCTGACTAGACAGAGCTCATAACATCTGAACCATAACCCCTGTTTCTGGTGAAGATGGGAAGACTTTCAAAATGGGAATATGAAGAGGTGACAAGAGTAGTTACTGTTCAGTTTCAGCTTGATAGCAGTGCAGTGCAAGTTTAATGATGTCACTCAAACAAGGTGATATTCATCTCTCACACTCTTCAAAATGAAGCAATAATCACTTCACTCCAGCAGGAACACACCCTAGCACTATGCAGTCATCCAAACACTCAAAACTGACATGTAAATCATCTACACACACCTTCCAATCACACCAGCTGCACACATATCATTCCAAACCTCTGCAAACCTACAGCTACTTGGTTATGACAGGCACACCACAGAGACACACAATCACTGATATTCTAACCTCTGTCTTGCAGAATGTAACACAAATGGTGGGATGATGGCAAGTTGGAGTTTGGGGGGGTGAAAGAAAACCAAAGGATCAATGGTGGAAAAGCATACCTACTTCCTGTTAGCATCCTCAAGGAAAGTCTAATGACTGCATCGGGGTTAGTAACAGTGTCCGTAGCACCAGGTTCCACTAGATCTATCAGGAATCATGGTAAGTTGCTGCTTCAGGCACCTTCTGCATTCAATCCTCACCCTCACCTGAAGGATGTCATGATTTGCAGATGGTTTGGAACTGTTGCTTTCCTCCTCACCACTCCTTCACTTTAATGATGTATTTTTGTTTTCAGATAGTCAAGAACAAATGACTGATCATTCTCCAAATAGCCATGAAGAAGACCGTGAACTAGCTTTGGAGGAAGGAACTGCATGATCTGGATCTATGAGTCATTGTACAGAAGGAGGTTGAAGCAAAGCCAAAGCAAAAGATAACTCATTTGCATGCGAAATCTCCCACAGAAAGAGGTCACTGATGAGATCTGATGCAGTTGATTCAGATAAGGACATAATTAGGAAGATCACAGGAAAATGCTAATGACAATACGTGCTGGCATATTTTAAGCATTGGCCGAACATTTATGTCCAACAACTTCCAGCAATCACCGTCAAGGTGCATGAATGAGTGAACCTCGGCACAAGACATTTCACACAGCTTGGCACCCATGCTTTCTGACAGTCATACCAACCCACAAAGTCCCTTGGTGTAGTCTCAGCTTAAACTACAGCACAGTATTCTAGTGTGTCACTGTTAGCAGCTCAGATGAAGCTCCAGGGATGAAGGTCTGCCACCATAATGAATGAAGTTGCCAGTGCAGCCCAAGGTGCATCAGTGAAGTGCAAAAGCATCTTGTAAGTGGATTGAAGATGTGCCACAAGGGACTCCTAAAGGCTGGCACATGCCAGATGCCAATATTGATAATTCTGGGATGTATGTGGTGAGTGCCATGGAAATAGCCAAAATGTTGGTGCATGGAGTCCAGTCATTTGAAGCAAGTTTTGAGTTGAACTTGCAAAAACCTGCTCTTTTTTTCCATACTGCATTTTATTAACAGTTTGATAAGACCACAACCCAATAGCAAGTTGGACAGTTATAAGGCACTTAACAAGCAACAAGCAAAAATTGAGAACTTGCTGCTGCTTGAGAAAAGTGGGCAACATACGTCAAGATGATCCCAATGTCAACTTGGACTTGCAAAACATCTCGTATAATTCTACTACCCATCATATCATCATAGCCAACATTGCTCAGATTCTGGGAAGATTCTGCCCCAGGTGGTTTTGGTTGAGCTCATAGAATGTAGATGGACCTCTCCTCAATTCTGCACTACACAGATCTTTCATAGTGACTATGTTAACGGAACCATTACATCAAAATCCTGCGGCCTTGCTCCATAATATTGCAGGTCATCCACAGCTTTCACCAAAGGCCTCCTGATCTCACAGACAGCAATAGGCGACCAAAACTATGTGTGGAAACAGCAGTCTTTGTTACAAAGCAGCTATCCTCCAAGATCATGGAGCCCAAAGATGGTAAATATGGCAGATGTCCATAGGATAAAAGCACTGAAAACAACCAATGCTGGAGATCACAGCGGGTCAGACAGCATCCATAGAGAGATGGCAAGCTAATGTTGAGAGTCTAGATGACTCTTCATCAGAGCTGACGTGAAGTGTGGAGGGGACAGCATTTTATGCCAGAGTTTGGGGTGGGGGTTGTGGGTGTAGGCTGCTGGTGGAGAAACGGTGTTGATAGTTCAGATTAAGTGGTCAGAATGTGAGGATGTCAGAACAATGGTGTGTCTCCTGCCAGACATGAAAGTACAGACAGTCACCCTTGGATGGGGGGTGCAGGTAGACAGGACATGACAACAGAATGTAACAAGCTAAAAGGGAAGAAATGGTTCACAATTTGAAGGTGTTGAACTCAATATGGAGTCCAGAAGGCTATACAGTGCCTAATTTGAAGATGAGATAACAGTGTGGGACTGGACGAGCACAGCAGGCCAAGCAGCAGAGGAACAGGAAAGTCGATGTTTTGGGTCAGGATCCTTCTGCTGTGCTGATGCTACCTGCTGTGTTCCTCCCGCTCCACACTGTGTTACCCCTAACTCCAGCACCTGCAGTTCTTACAATCCCTAATCTGAAGATGAAATGTTTTTATAGATTATAGTCTGTACAGTGTAGAAACAGACCATTTGGCCCAAGAAATCCACACTTTCCCTCCGAAGAGCATCCCACCCAGACCCATTCCCCTACCCCTGCATTTCCCACGTCTAACCCACCTAATTTAGACATCTCTCGACACTATGGACAATTCAGCATGGCCAATCCACCGAAACAGCACATCTGTGGACTGTGGCAGGAAACTGGAGCTTGTTCCTCCAGTTTGCACTGAGTCACTGGAGCACTGCAGCATGCTGACCTCCATGTGGGCTTGGAAGCTGGACACTGTGCTAAGATGGTCGGCTATGTTAAGGTCAGGGCCATGCTTGCGCACAGATTGGAGGTATTCTGCAAAGTAGTTGCCCAGTCTGCTTGGTTTCTCCAATGCAGAACAGGTCATGTTGGGTGCAGCAAGTATAATACAAGGTTGGAGGAGATACAGGTGAAATGCCGCTTCACGTGGAAAGATTGTTTAGGTCCTAGGATGGTGAACAGGGAGGAGGTGAAGGAGCAGGTGTTGCGCCTTCTGCGGTTATATGGGAAGGTGCCGTGGGGACGGGGCTAGAATTGGTGGTTGTGGAATGGACTAGGATGTCCCAGAGGGAACAATCCCTGCAAAATGCAGAAAGGGGGAATGAAGGGAAGATGTGTTTGATGGTGGCATTCTGCTGAGTTATTTGAAATGGCAGAGAATGATCCTTTGGATGTGAAGGCTGGTGGGATGAAAAGTGAGGACAAATGGAACCTGGTCATGCTGTTGCCATGGATACTGCCAAGATAGTAGAAATTCACTAGATTAACTTCCTGTCACACACCAAAGGCACATTTAGAGTAGTATCCCTGAAACTTCAAATGTGAATGCCTGTTTGTGTTGGGACTCACAGAGCTAGGTCTATTAAATTGATAATTCCTCTCAAGCTCTGGCATCTTGGTGGTCCATCCTCAGGGTGGACAGGATGAATCTTCCTCTCTTTTTACATAACGCCCCTGTAACCTCTGTGCTGCACGTATGAGTGGCAGCCTGCACAATGTTACTGATGTTGTCTGCTCCTGTTTGAAAGGCATATTACTTTTTGGTAACAGTTACTTTCACAAGTATCTTTAGGGTTTTCCAAGTCCTGCTTTGAGGCTCCAGGGCATTGTGAAGGTTATGTAACTCTGTGACGAACTGCTTAGTCAACTAGAGCTTTCTCAGGCTTTACTGGTGATGTCTGACCGTGGGAGTATGGCCATCAATAGACAGCCTTCCACCTTCTCCTTACTCTTGGACTTTGTCTTTGTCATCTCTTCTCCATGCCTAGCCACATCCATACCTCTGCATGGCTTTCACTCTGTTCCTTGAAATGACAACCTTGTGATCTGGCTCACGAGAAGACAAAAGGGATCATTGGCCACCTGTGTCGGGGTAGTCCTTGTCACCAAACAGCTGTTCCTTGCTGTATCTTAATGGACTTATGTAGAACATAAGATTACTGAACGTAGCAAACACTATCAAGTTGTTCCAACAACTCACCAGAAATATGACAGCAATTGCTTTAGCCATTGCAACTGCAAAGAACTTCACCTGCAACTTTCTGAGTGGTCTGTTAAATTGTCCAGAACAGAACCTCGTTTGCTTCATAACTTGTTGCTTCAGGAGTGGTGAACATGTATTCAACTGTGCCTGGAAGACCATCAATATGGCGAAAGATGCTCTTTGGTCTGTCCACAACTTGCTGGTCTTCCGGCTGAAAGAACTAACCCCGACCAAATGTTGCAGACCGGTGCACTCCAAGGTCCAGGACTACGTGCTGAGGGACACGCTAAAGCGCGGTGGGGAAAGACCACCATACGAGACCCCTTGGCCAGAATGTAACGGGGGCCAATGGTGACTGTGCGGGGAGACGACCGCCGGGGTTTTTCTTTTGTCGTTTGCTTTTTTTCTTTTAGTTGGTGTACATACCCCCAGGGCAACCTGGAGCAGCTAGCATAACTGGGTAGGTGTGTAAATACGTTTATTTTTTGTATGTTCTACAAATAAAAGTATATTATTTTAAATTTTTAAAAAAGTAAACATGTATTATCCAGATTTCCTATCCTGGCTTTGCAGTTGACCACTACACCAGTGTCATCAGAATAGGAAGTACTCAAGGTCTTTTGCACAGTAGGTGCGCCTATCTGTGTATGTAATTGCCTTCAATGTCAATTGGACAGGAAATGTCCAGTGGTATATCCTGTAAGAGGAAACCTGAGGTAGGCCTCCATAGCATCACTAGAAGCACCATTACGCCCCTGAATTGCACACCCTATCTACACAGCTGGTCAAACTGAAAATAAAATTAAACTGATATTAATTATTGTTTAATGAAAATGAAATGGATCCAAGAAATCCAAACAGATGTTATTTACTTTATCATTCAACAATGAATCCTTCAATGACAGAACAGATGATGCACTGTGTCACTGGGGTGGACAATAATTGTTTCCCTCTGCCAAGGTCAATTTGCAAAGAGATGAAAGACAACCATCCCATTAATGTTTCATTAAATTGAGGCATTCAAATAGCATAATCACTCACTCAATTTATTCTCAGAAGTAACGTGTGAAAGAAAAGAAATAAATACTATGACTATACTCCAAATAATGCAGCCCAGTCTCTACTCACTTATTTTACATTTGCTTATCTGCTTTTAATTATAGTATTAATTACCTCACTGCAATGATTATAGGCTTGTTTATTCTTTTAAATTCAGCTGATTTTGAACCATAATTTAAGTCAGTGTAAAGTAGTAATTTAAAATCTTTTTGAGATGATTCAATTAGCTACGGTATAACACATGGATAAGAAGTAGCTATTTGTTACAAGAGACTGCTGATAATAAGAGCAGGGACTTCTTAATGCTCTACCAAGACCAAAACTGATGGGAGGAACCTGAAATGTGCCAACTGTTTACTGCCATGTTTGCTGCCTTATAACCAGGAATTATCTAATCTTCTCTTCCCTCCCCAGCAAAGAGTGAGTTGGGAGGTGTGAAGGGAACATGTACCAGGCAGGAAGATTTGCAGTTGGAAAGGTCATGGTTAGGCTTCTGCCTCCTGTGCCCAGAGGGACCAAGCTGCCCATTCAGCAAGAACACCACTAGCCTTCCACCCCTTTACACAAACTATCTTCCGTTCCTCATTGGGGCTTAAGCAACTGACCCTAGTGACAAGACCACACCTACTTGTGTTCTGGAGCTTCAACAACATCCTCCACCTGAGGCTTACTGTGCTCCTAGCAGTTGCCACTGTTGGTGGCAGTATCTACAAACTGCTGGCCTCTGATTTAATTGCAGCTCTCAGAAACAGGTCTTTCTGACCACTGGATCCAGGAACCCTGATGGTAGTTCACACACTGCCTGAATGGGTTTTAATTCTGTTAAGGCAACTGATAATGGATGTGGCAGGGTTTCTATTGGTGCTATAGATGTTGGACAGGCTCATCACTGCGAACAACTGGGAGATGGTGGCCTACTTGCATTATTGTCAGACTATTTAATCCAGGAACCAAGAGAATGTGCTGGGTACCTGGGCCTAAATTCCACCATGACAGATAGTGGAATTTTAATTCAATATAAATGTGGAATTAAGAGTCTAATGATGACCATGAGATTATTGTCAATTATGAGGGTGAACAAAAAAACGAGTTCTCTGGTGTCCTTTAGACAAGGAAACTGTTGTCCTTAGCTGACATGTGACTGCAGACCCACAGCAATATGGTTGGCTCTTAACTGCAGCCTAGGAAATTCAGGGCAGGTAACAAATATTAGCCAGCGATATCCTCAGCCTGTGAATAAATTTAAAAAAAATGTTAAGGTCAGATTTCAGCCAAGATTTCAGAGATATTCTCTTTGACTCTCCATAATCCCTCCAGGTTGTCAGTTGATGTCCCTTGTAAGGTTGAAGAAGGTTATGTGTAGAGATTGCTGCTGCTCTCTGCACTTTTCTTTAACATGTCTTGTTGTGAAGACCAAATCCATGTGCCTCTTGATGGATGGCATGTATTATGAACCTCGGAGGAATTCTTTAGCTACTCGAAAGAGGTAATTGAGAAGGTTTTTACAATGACCTACAGTGTAGTTGTCAGTAGACGGGCTCTCTGTAGTTACTTCAATTGAATACATCTCTGTGTTGAAGATTATCATAATTCAGATGTTTTAGAGATCCACTCCTCCTGGATGGAGGGAGACGAGGTCATGTATTTGGAGAAAGATCAAGGCAGAGGAATTAGTTTTGACTTGTTCCAGCACCTTGTTAATACTGAAACAATTCATTATCCAAAAGGTGGCCTGATAATATTAAAGAAGTAACTGATAAAATTCATTCAATTTTGACCAAGCAGCGATGCATTTGGTATATCACTACAAATCATTTAAAGGCAAACAATTCCGAATATTAAAAGCATCATACCATATCCATGTTACACCACAGATACATGGATAATGAACACACAGGACAGCTAGCATGTGATTCTCCATAAAGACAAGATATTTAATGACTTGCGGATATATATGAGACAAGTCAAACGTATCGAAGCCAGCAGTGGAAGCAGCCTCTACATCAACATGATATCTTGGCGGAATCTGACCCTGCATCCCCAGAACATTAGTATTGGCTTCTGGGTTACTGGTCAACAACATTACCACTCCACTGCCACCTCCCATAATCTCCGGAAAGTGGGTATTCTAATCAGCATGGTTATAACATATTTAGTTGTTGAACATGAGTACTGCTGCAGAAAATCATACTTTCTCAAAGTATTCAGATTCACAGAGATAGAAACAGACCCTTTGGTCAAACTTGTCCATGCTAACCAGATATCCTAAATTAAACTAGTTCTAATTACCAGCATGTGGCCCATATACCTTTAAACCCTTACAATTCATGTACCCATCCAGCTGCCTTTTAGATGAGCCTCCACCACCTCCTTTAGTAGCTCATTCCATATCCGCATCACCCTCTGCATGAAAAGGTTGTCCCTTAAGTCCCTTTTAAACATTTCCCCTCTCAACCTAAACCTATGAGGTCTCGTTCTGGACTCCCCAACCCTGAAGAAAAAGCCTTAGCTATTCACCCTATCCATACCACTCATGATTTTATAAACTATTACCCCTCAGCCTTTTGACACTCCAGGGACAGTACCTCCAGTCTAATCAGCTCTCCCTACAGTTCAAACCCTCCAATTCTAGCAACATCCTTATAAATCTTTTCTGAACCCTTTCAAGTTTCACATCTTTTCTACAGCAGGGAGAACAGAACTGAAAACAGTATTCTAAAAGTGACCTAACCAATGTCCTCAACAGCATCAGCATGACGTCCCAACTCCTACACTCAAAACACTTATCAATAAAGGTAAGCATATCAACACCTTCTTCATTACCCTACTAACTGCGACTCCTACTTTCGATGGACTATGAAACTGCACCCCAAGGCCTCCTTATTCAGCAACACACCCTATGTGTGTATAAACCCTGCCCTGATTTGCTGTTCCAAAATGCAGCACCTCACATTTATCTAAGTTAAACTCCATCTGCCACTCCTCAGCCCATGTGCCCTCCTGATTAAGGTCCCATTGTACTCTGAGGTAACCTTCTTCGCTGTCTACTATACCGCCAATTTTGGTGTCACCTGCAAACTTACTAACCATACCTCCTGTATTCACATCCAAATCATTTACGTAAAATGATAAAAAGCAGTGGACCCAGCACCAATCCTTGTAGCACACCGCCGGTCACAGGCCTCCAGTCTGAAAAGCAACACTCCAAAAGCCCCTCTGTCTCCTACTTGTGGGCCAATTTTTAATCTAATTGCTCTATTGTCATTCCACGTGATCCAACCTTGCCAATCAATCTACCATGCAGAACCTTGTTGAATGCCTTGTCAAAGTCCATACAATGGCCACCACTCTACCTTCATTAAACTTCTTCAAAAAGCTCATTCAAGTTAGTGAGACACGATTTCCCATGCACAAAGCAATGTTGACTTTCCCTAATCTGTCCTTGCCTTTCCAAATACCCGTCACACCTGTCCTCAGAATCCCCTCCAGTGATGTCAGGCTCCCCAGTCAATCGTTCTCTGGTTATTACTTACTACCTTTCTTAAATAAAGGCATTCATTAAGATAATTCACCAGCTATAAACTTAAAGGGAAAAACATTTATACAGTTTGAGAGGATAGTGCTCACTGGTTGACAAGGAGAGCTGATTGGGAGACGTGTTACATGGAGAATGCACCAGTTAATGATAACTGTCAGTTAACTGCTATGGTTTATTTAAATTTTGAAGCAGACAGGTTGCCTCGAAATGGTTAATACAGCGCTCCAAGAAATGAAACAGTGAATAACTGGAGTTATTTGTTCAGCTGTTGATTTGTTTGCCAGGCTACTGGGTTGGTTCACAGACATTTGTCACCATACTAGGTAACATCATCAGTGTGCTCTGATGAAGTTTTGTTGGTCTGTCCCGCTTGTAATTTATGTGTCCAGTTTGATGCGGTGGTTGGCCTCATTTTCGGTCCTGCTTCGTAGTGGTTGGTACATGGCATCCATTTCCACATGTTTGTTGCAGTTCTGGGTTGAGTACCAGGCCTCTAGGAATTCCCGTGTGTTTCCTTGGTTGGCTTGTCTAGGAAGGTTACATTGTTCCAGTCAAATTAATGGCCTTCTTTGTCCAAGTGTATGGAAATGAGTGGTAGTTGCTTGGTATTTGTTGAGTTGCTAACGTGACTGGAAATTCGGGAAAGAAAATATTACTATTTTGTGATTTCAATCTTATGATGGAAAGTGTGTCTGAAGAACAGAGATTGGCTGTGAAGATCCCATAATCTAGTCACACAGCCTTGATTGGCACAGGACGAATGGGCACTTGAAATTCCAGAGGTTGCTTGTTCCTATGGAACCATGTTCCAGCACAGAAGACGTTTCATATGAGAAGAAAAGCGAGATATTCCACTCAAATGAAAAGAATGATATATCAACAGTACAGAGAAAACCTACTATATATAGGATGTCAGGTCTAGTTATCCACCTGAAAATATCCTTGCTACGAAACAAAAAAGCTTAAAACTATTGACGCCCTAAGGTAGATAATGCTTGAATTTTGAAACAAAGATTTCACATTCTTCAACAAGAAATGTCAGAGTCATAAAGATGTACAACACAGAAACAGATCCTTTGGTCCAACTTGTCCATGCTGACCAAATATCCGAAATTGATCTAGCCCTATTTGCCAACTTTTGGCCCATATACTTCTAAACCCTTTTTATTCATGTACTCATCCAGAAGCCTTTTAAATGATGTTCTTGTACAAGACTCCACCACTTCCTCTGGCAGCTCATTCCATACCCGCACCATCCTCTGCATGAAATAGTTGCCCCTTACGCCCTTTTTAAAATCTTTCCCCTCTCACCTTAAACCTATGCCCTCTAGGACTCCCCTACCCTCAACCTCCGATGGTCCAGTGAAATTAGCCCCAGCCAATTCAGTCTCCCACTGTAGCTCAAACCCTCCAATCCTGGCAACATCTTTCTGAATCCTTTCAAATTTCACAACTTCCTTCCTGTTGAGAAAAATCAGAGTTGCATGCAGTATTCCAAAAGTGGCCTAACCAATGTCCTGTATAGCTGCAACATGACCTCCCAACTCCTGTACTCCCATGCACTGACCAATAATGACAAGCATTCCAATGCCTTCTTCACTATTCTATCTACCTGAAACTTCACTTTCAAGGAACTATGAACGTGCACTCCCAAGGTCTCTTTGTTCACTGACACTCCCCAGGATCTTACTATTAAGTGTATAAGTCTTGTCCTGATATGCCTTTCTAAAATGAAGCACCTCACATTTATCTAACTTCAACACCATCTGCCATTCCTCAGCCCATTGGCCCATCTGATCAAGATCCTGTTGTACTCTGAGGTAACCTTCTTTGCTGTCCACTACACCTCCAATTTTGGTGTTATCTGCAAACTTACTAACTATACCTCCAATGTTCACATCCAAATCATTTATATAAATGACAACGGCTAGTGGACCCAAATGTGTTTAGTTGCAATAGCTTATTCAGTTTGCTATCTAAGAATAATTGAATATTCAATATTAATTAGAAAGTGTTGTATTTCCAGTACTCTACTCAATGATCCTTTAATTCCCCACACTTTTACCAAGATAGAATCACAGAATCCCTACAGTGTAGAAAAAGGTAATTCAGCTCATTGAGCCCACACTGACCCCACACTGACCCTCCAAAATGCTTCCAATCCAGTTCCACACCCCTGCCCTATTCCTGTAACCCCAGACTTCCCATGGCTAGTCCATCTAACCTACACATCTCTAGACACTATGGGCAATTTAGCATGGCCAAATCACCTAATCTGCACATCTTTGGGCTGTGGGAGGAAACCAGAGAATCCAAGGCAAACCTACGCAGACACGGGAAGAATGTGCAAACTCCAAGCAGACAGTTGCCCAAGGTGGAATCGAACCTGGGTCCCTGGCACTGTGAGGCTGCAGTGAGTCAATCTGACAAGAAACATGGAAAACTCTGGAAACACTGTCACATTGAGTGGTTTAGCTTTATATGCCTCACAATCATTTATATCATTGAAAACCAAATGGCAACAAAAGTAAACTGAAAATAAAACCTCCTCGAGTAGAGTCACTTTGTTGGAATGGACAAAAAGATAATCTAGCCTCTTGAGAAGACTTGCTGAAACAAAAATGGCAAGGGAAAATAATCAGTAAAAGTTGAGTGTTAAATATTATAATTTTTAGTACTCTGAGGTACTAGACTATATTTATGTAGGTATGTTTTTAAAATAATTCTGTTAAAGAATGGAATGTTAACCTTTACCTATGCACTTCAGCGCTGTCAACCATCTGGTATTTTGTTTGTAATTGATTTGGAGCTAGAATTACAAAACTGACTCTCCTCGTACATACATTATCAAGCACAATAATTCAGAAAATTAAAATGGAGCCATGCCGATACTTTTTACTGGGATTAACAAGGGAAAATTACTTTTTACTGGGATTAACAAGGGAAAATTACATCAACAAGAGTCACCGCACGGTAATACTTCCAACAATTCATATTTGGGAAATCTTTGAAATACACAATTGTGGCACAGATAACATTTGTCTGTCACAGAGAGTCAGTTGGCTCAGATGGGGGTTTTGCAATGCAGTGTGACATGAATAATGTGGGTTCAATTCCCATACCAGCTCAGGTTACTGTAAAGATGTTGCCTTTCAACCTCGCATAAGTTCTGGCAACGCTCAAACATGAACCAACTGAGACTGATAAGTGGCTAAAATTGTAGGTATATATCCTAAGCGAAATGAAATGGATTTGTTATGCAAGCAACCTGTCTTAAGCTTCAACTTTAAGTTCTTCCAAGTTTCTTTTATCCCTTTCTGAAAGCGCAGACTTGTACTTGGTATATTGCCAAACACACTCAAAGCACTAAATGATCTTATCTATTTGTATATTCTGTTGGTGACAGTCTCTTTTCAAGACTTTAACCATCCCTTCATTGTCTACATATGACTTCAAATAGCAAATATTGTTAAGTTTTTTGGATCATGAAATACTTTACAACTGAATGCAATCCTATGAACTTTGAGTCTACAAATGCTTATAAGTAGCTAATTAGAGATCAGAAACTATCACTGATTTCCTCTCCCAGATCAGGCCAAGTGATGCTGCTACCACTCTTGAGGAGATTAGTTAGCTTAGTACTGACTAAAATCAAAGACTTACTTTTTTCATTTAATTTATACCTAATTTGAAAATGAAATTAGGAGTCTAGTAATAGTGAGCAACTATAAATTTAAAGAAACGTATCTTTCTCAATATGCAGTAACAGAATTGGACAGTTGAAAATTAAATCCACCAGCTTCATTTTATATTAATCACTATGTGCTCAAAAATATTCCAATCCAAAGCACACAATCTATCAGTGTAACCATTCCAAAATAATATTAACGAATGATAACTGAAACAGAATCCCAAACTGTCAACTTGAATACATTTAAATTCAAATGACACTAGCAAATCCAACTCAGTTAAAATACATAATAGTCATCAGATCCTTAATTAGCCTTACTGGGAATCTGTACAGTTTTGTTCTCCCCACATAAGAAAGCATATAACTGCAGTAGAAACAATTCAGAGAAAGTTCATGCAACTTATGAGGTCAGAATTAATGAGTTGGCTCTATACTTAATGGAGTTCAGAAGAATGACGGTGATCTTTCTGACCTTGCCAAAATCAGCCAAACATGAATTCTGTAGAGTTCCTCTGTTTAGCAAGTTATCCTCCTTAATTTTATGTTGTGCATCTCATTATATATTCACCACACCTTTATGACATTGCACTTAAATGGCCAGCAACGGAAGTACTCACTATTCCATAGACCTTCCAGGATTTTAACCACCGACACCATGTTTAAAGCCCAGTTTTGCACCAAATCAATCACTGCCAGCAACAAATAGCCCTTCACAGTAAACAGTGTCGGAGAGAAACAAAAGGGAAAACATTTGAGGGTACTCAGGTAATTTGGGCAACACTCTCTTGCAAATACGAGCTCACGTTTGTAAATGAACTGCTATTTTACATTATCACTTGTCTGATTAACTGTCATTGTAATGCAGCTACAAGTATCAAATTACACAGTCTACCTGTACTTGGCACTATGTGACATAACAGCAACATGCTGATCCCTTGACTGATCACTCTTGCCAGCTATAACAAGCTGCCTGGCATTGCGTCTGCGCTAAAACGCACGACAAGACACAATTACTGTGGGCCTGCAACTTCTGAATGAGGCAGCAAACTGCAAATAGGCAAGGCAAGGCAGAAATGCTGTAAACATTCAAGTGGACATGAAATGACTGAGTACTAAGAGGATAGCAAACAACCCTGAGGGAACCCTGCTGTAATGCACGAGATAGACACCCGTTTCTGTGCGCAAACTGACTTGACAGCAACGTTACAATACAAATTGTCAGTAACTCCAAAGTGGAAAGTTTCTCTCTACTGTGTGGGAGAATGGAAAATTGCATATAAATGAGGCAAGATTAGGTATCAGATTAAGTGCAAGTGCATCCTGCTACTCACTAGTGAGATTCTCGTCTTACCATTCAAACCTTGGGTGGAAAATCAAACTCTTTTTCCAGTTGTCGAGAATGTCATTTTTCTGATCTTTCCATAATTTTCCAACTGACTCATCATTGCCTACATCACTCACAGGCAAGGAATCAAGGTATATAAAGGGGAACCAGTTGATACACTTAGATTTCCACATGGTATTCAATAAGACAATAGACAATAGGTGCTGGAGTAGGTCATTCGACCCTTCGAGCCAGCACCACCATTCATTATGATCGTGGCTGATCATCCACAATCAGTGTCCTGTTCCTGCCTTATCCCCATAACCCTTGATTCCACTATCTTTAAGATCTCTATCTTTCTCTTTCTTGAAAGTATCCAGAGAGTTGGCCTCCATTGCCTTCTGGGGCACAGCATTCCATATATCCACCACTCTCTGAGTGAAGAAGTTTTTCCTCAAATCTGTTCTAAATGGCCTTTCCTTATTTTTAAACTGTGTCCTCTGATTCTGGACTCACCCATCAGCGGAAACGTGCTTCCTGCCTCCAGAGTGTCCAATCTCTAAATAATCTTATACGTCTCAATCAGATCCCCTCCCATCCTTCTAAACTCAAGCGTATACAAGCCCAGTTGCTCCACTCTTTCAACATATGATAATCCCGCCATTCCGGGAATTGACCTTGTGAACCTACACTGCACTCCCTCAATAGCAAGAATGGTCTTCCTCAAATTTGGAGACCAAAACTGCACACGATACTCCAGGTGCAGTCTCACCAGGGCCCTGTACAGCTGCAGAAGGACCTCTTTGTTCCTATAAGGTGAATAAGATAAGATTCTATGGTGGTGGGAGTAGGTTAATAGCATAGATGGAAAATTGGCTACTGAAACATTTAAGATCTTTTGACCATAAAACATAGGAGAAGTAAGCCACTCCACAGACAGACCACCCTCAGAAAGAAAAAGAAGTCTTCACCTTTGTATTAAAATGGACAACTTCTTATCCTGAAATTATGCCCTCTGGTCTTTAGCTCTCTTACAAAGGGAAACAACCCTCTCCACATCTACTTTGTCAAATTCCTTAAGAATCTTTTATGTTTCAACAAGGTGTCCTCTCATTCTTGTAAATTCCAATAAGTACAGGCCCAAACTACTCAACTTCTCTTCTTAAGAAAATCCTTCCATACTCAGGATCAACTTGGACTGTCTCTCATGCCAAGAGTTTGTTCCTCAGATAATGGTACATAAATTGTTCACAGTATTCCAGCTATAATCTGGCTAGTGCCTTGAACCATTTTAGTAAGACTTTCTTATAATATTCCACTCTTTTAGGAATAAAGTCCAATATTCCAGTTGCCTAGAGTAGCGTTTTGTGATTCATATACTTGGAACCCCAAATAATTCTGCTGCAGTTTTCTGCAATCTTTCCACATTTAACTAATATTCAGCTGTTTATTCTTCATGCCATGTAAAGCGCATGATCTCACATTTTCCAAAGTTATTTTGCATTTTGCCAAGATTTTTCGTTCTCTCTTAGCCCATCTGTATCTATCTCTAGACTCCTTGTGTCATCCTCACTATCACCTTCCAATCCATTTTTGTGTCATTCTCAAATCTGGCATTAGCACATTCACTTCTGTCATCCAAATCATTAATATATATCTGTGGTCCCAGCACTCATGTTTGTAACATTCTGCTACTCACACATTGCCATCCAAACTCTGTCTTCTACTAGTTAGCCAATTCTCCAACTATGCTAATAACCTACTCCCACCAGAGAATCTTATCTTATTAACCTTATTGAATACCTTGTGGAAATCTAAATGTATCTACGGGTTCCCTTTTATATAACTTGATTGTCACCTCTTCAAAAATCTGTAACAAATTTGTCAAGGTATGATTTCCCCTTCATGAAGCCATGCTGACTCTGATTATAATATGGATTTCTAAATGCTCTTCTATTACATTCTTCATAGTAAACGCTAACATTTTTTCACAATGATGCTGGCCTATAGTTAACTGGTTTCTTTTCCTCACTCCCTTTATGACTGAGGGTGTTACGTTGGTAGTTGTCCACTCATCCGGGACTTTTTCAGATAACAACAATTCTTGGTACATTAGTACCAGTGTATCCACTATTTCTGTAACTAATTCCTTTAAAATCCCAAGGTACAACCTTATCTAGTTTAAAGGGTTTATCAGTCTTTAGTCTAGGTTTGCCTAGTACTTAATCCATAGTGATAGTTAGTGTGTTAATACCTTCTCTCCTTTTAGCCCCATGCTTATTTAGTATTTTTGGAATGGGATTAGTGTCTTCCACCATGACGATTAATGCAAAGTATTTGTTCGGTGCTTGCTAATTTTCAGATTCCACATGATTATTTCCCCAGCCTCATTCTTGAAGGGGCTTATGCTCATTGTTGCCTCTCTCTTCCTTTGCATACATTTAAACAGGCTCTTATTGTCTGTTTTTATATTACTTGCAAGTTTGTCTTCATTGTCTATTTTCTCCTTTATTTTAGTTTTGGACATATTTTGTTGGCTTTTAAGACTTCCCAAATCCACTAATCATTTGCCACATTGCAGGCTTTTCCTTTCTTTTGGGTATCTTTAACTTTCCTGGTTAACCATGGGCGTTTTCTCCCATTCCTGGATCCCTTCTTTCTCAATGGATATGACTTTGCTGTGAGTCATCAACTGTCTTTGTTGATAAATTCCTACCCCAGTCCACTCCAGCCAATTCTGCCTCCATCCCCATGTAATCACCCTTATTTAGGCTTAGCACAATTGCTTCTGGCTCAAGATTCTCACTCTCAAGCTAAGTGCTGTATTCTTCCCAAGAAATTGTTTTAATTCTAAGATCGTTTATTAAATCTGCCTCATTACACATTGCCAGATACAATGTTCAGTTTGATCCACAACATATCTTTTCAGGAAACTATCCCAAATACAGTCTATGAATTATTCCTTGCAGCTACTTCTGCCAATTTGATTTTCCTGATCCTGATGGGATTAGACAGTGTGAAGGTTGAGAAGCTGTCTCCTCTTGTTGGGGAGACTAGAATCAGGGAACATTGTTTAAAAAAAAACAGGGATCTTAAACTTAAGATTGCAATCCTTACCAAGGTATCCTAGTTCCCAACAGTTTAAAACTACCTCCTTCCTTCAGGAGAAACAGTTTCACACATCTAACTTCCAACAGGACATTTGTGAACAGCTAAAAACAAAGCGTTTCCAAGCTACGGGTTTTTCCCCTAAGGAAAATTAACATAATTCCTGATCCTTGCAAACAGAAAGGAAGTTAATGCTCCTCAATGTTCACTATGTCTACTCATAAAACTTTCCCAACATAAACAAATTTTCAATATCACCCTGGGACACCAATTCTCATACTGGTTTTAAAAATAAAATCTCAGATGTTCAATAGTATGTAAAGTATCAATCTATGTTGTCTACAAACTAGATTGTTCATACCTACTTGACAAGGTGAGATTTAAATAATTCACTCTGGAAGTTTTAATGTTTTCGATGAAAATTGCATTTAAATCTGACTGATCATAGTCACCTCAAATACCATCATGAAAGAATAGTGAGATAGAAAAATTGAATTGTTAAAGTGCAAAAGAGGCCATTTAGTTCATCATGTCTGCACAGCTTAAATGAGCACCTCATCTGGGACCATTCTTCTGCATTCTTCCCAAAACTTGGCAGATTCTTCTTTTTCAAAAAACAGTCAAGTGCCCTTTGAGTGTTTCAGTCGAACTTGCCTTTGAGGCAATGCATTCTAGACCTTAATAACCTGTGCATGAAGATGCTCTTCTTCATGGTGTTTAGCTTCTTTTACCAATTACTTGAAATTTGTGCCTTCTCACCGTCAGTTTTGTCATAAGTGGGAATACTTCATCCCCACGTACTCGATCTTCTATCAAATCTTCTCTCAGTCTTCTTTTCACTAAGGAAGATGGTCCTAAATTCTTTAAACCTGTCTTCATAATTTAAGTACTTCTTTCCCAGGAGAATGGGGAGTATTAGTCCAGTTACTGGACTAGTACTCCAGGTGAACGTTTTGAGGACATCAGCTCGAATCACAATGGCAGACAGTCAACTATACTTTCAAAAAAATTCTGCAATAAAAATCTAGCTCTAAGATGACTATGCAACCAACGCTGTCATTAGTACCATCTAGTTAATGAAGGCCCCTGAAGACATGAAATCTGTCACCTTTATCTGGTTAGTCCTGCATGTGACTCTAGACCCAGAACAAATGTACTTTTAATAAGGCAAGGGATTTGGAATGAGCAACAAATACTGGACTAGCAAGCAATGCCCATATTCCATGAACAAATACATTTGAAAAAATATTCTCATGAATCTTGGCCGCACTCTCTCGAATACCTTTGCACTGATCTTAAATTGCAGCACCTAGAACTGGAGTGTTCATTCCAGCTGCTTGTGAACTAGTGATCAATACACCTCCAAGATTTGCCAAAAGAATATCCAATGGAGACTAACATGTGTAGCATAATAAAATTGATAACTTTACTTGTGAAGAAGCATTTCCTAAAATCAGGTTTAACCTTGAGTTTTGCCAGATTTACCAAGTTCCTTTGTCCTACATTTATGTAAAACATAAACTAGTTCTCAGGTGGAATTTTCCATTTTAAATGAATGTATTTTACTGTGAGAGCACTGCAACACATGAAACAGGTGTTTAAAGGCTAGGCAACATTTCTTCTGAGTATAATTCCAACACAGCATTAAACACATATTGACTGTGTCACAGTGCAAGACGGATAAACGCAAGACCAATAAAGCACCAAAAGGTCTCCCATCAAAAAGATCAGAAAGATCAATAAATATCAGAAATCTTGTTAATTATTGCTGAAAGGAAAAGACAGTTGCTTGAAATTACAGAGTTAGGTGACCATTCATCTTTTCTTGTTTAAGCATAATGTTGCACATATAACATTTTGCTATGTTCTTCTTGTTTTGCTATTGACAAATATTATTGATTCTTCAGCAAGTTTGATAATACTATGTTCCTGGATTTAGGATTTTTATAGTATTTTTATATAAACAGGATTCTGAAACTGATAGGTAAAGGATCCCCATCAAGATCTACTCTCTTTCAATGACACACTGAGAAACTGACATCAACTAACAAGTACACTTGATGCTTTTCTCTGTCTGTCAAGTACACATTAATTTCTAGGTTTACTCCGGATGTCCAGCGTTAACACAATAAACTTTTCTGTAGAACTTCAGACAAGGTCGTAGGGAATCTATAGGATTCATTTAGAATATCAAATCTTCAGAAAAGTCAAAACTAGTCACATCAGGTAGAATTTCTTATTGAATCTATGTCCACTGCTGGTTAATATATTGCTCTACATAGGTAAGCGTTAGGTTTGTCCTAATAATTGACATTATTGTATTTCATATAGTAATATACACTCCTAAGGAATTATTGTTTTAAGTCCTTCCATATTGTCTAAGATTTCCATCTCATTTTTACAGGAATAAGAATAGGCCATTAAGCCCCTCAAGCCTGCTTTGTCATTCAATTAGATCATGGGTGATTTGTACCTCAGCCATTGTTCCATATCTCTGATAATTACCTGACAAAAATCCAACTTACTCTTAAATTTCAATTGAGCCCTCGAATCTAGAGCAATTTGCCAGAGATTTCCACATACAATTGCGTGAAAAAATGCTTCCTTTTTTTACTCCTAGTTCAAATTTGAAGATTATGATTTTTTTTTCGGATATCCTTCACCAGATGGAAGTATTTTCTCTGTATTTACCCTACTGAAACTATTTATCGAATTAAATATCTCAATTAGGTTTCCTGTTAACATTCTAAACTCAGCAGAATTCAAGCTTTTTTTGCAAAATGTCTTCATAATTTAATCCCTCTGCCTTAATATCATCCTAGGAAAATGATACCTTGCCCTCTAGAAGGCCAATATATCTTTTCTGAGCTTTGGTCTTGGCACGACATCTGAGAAAGTTTTATGGAACCAAAGCATCATTTTTTACTTTTATTTCAAAAAGATTGGAATTCAAAGGTCAATATGCCATTATTTTTGTACCTGTGCACTAGCTTTTGGGACTTATACATGAGGACACATCTGTCTTCTAAATGCACACTTCTTCCTCCTTCACCTTAAAAAGCCCCTCCAATTTGTCTATCATACCAAAACTTGCTTTTATGTAGCACCTTTAAAATCAGCAATCCAAACACACTTCATAAATTATGAAGCAAAATACAAAGAGATAGCGGTATAGGTGAAAAGGACCTTTGTTAGAAATTCACATTTTAAGGTCAGTCTTAAAAGAACAGAGAGAAATAAAGAGGATGAGGCTCCAAAATGGATGACCTCGTATTTTTCCAGCACTTAGCCCACCGATCATAATTTTGGCTGTGCACTTTGTTACTTTGTAACCTTATTGCCATTTGGAAACTTGAGGACACTCTTTAATCATTCACTAATACATACAGTGAAAAGCTGTGGCCTCAATAATGTTCACTGGGGAACATCACGTCACATTCTGCCAATTGCAGAATGAACTTTTTATCCCCTACTCTGTCTATTTATGTCCAACTTCTTAATTTTACTTGGAATATTATGCCAGGGGCCAGGTGGCTCAAGCCTTCCCTGATGAATTCTTGGAAACTTATTTGTATTAGAATTATGTTGATCAAATTTCTTCTTAGCTTCTTTTAGGATTTTCAGCTTTTCTTTTCTTCTTTACAGTTACAGATAATATTGAAATAGTTTGTGAATTATGTTTTGTATCTATGCTTTTTATCATGTCTTTTCTTTGACTTTTCGAAATGTATTTGTATATTCCTGTATTCATTTCAATGGGCTTTTGTTTTACTTACTGCAGGAAATGCATGATCCTTTTTACCTTATAATTTTGATTTTATTTGTTCATCCTTTATTAGTCAGGTTACATTTCTTTTAGGCTTACTAAAACTAGGCAATTTGCCCAGCATAGTAAGCATTTTGCCTTTAAATGCTTTATACTTGTTCTCTTCATAAATGTTGCACACAGTCAACTTAATCAAAGTAAAATACTGCAGGTGCTAGAAATCTGGAATGAAAACAAAAACTCTGTCAATCTGGTAGTGTCTGTGGACAGAGAAACATTGTGTATGTTTCAAGTCTGATATAATTCTTCTTCACCAATCAACATGCTCAACTCTTCCTTCATTTCCTTGAAGTAGAAGTGTTTAAGACTGTACCCAACTCTTGACATTTCTGGATCTCAGATCATGCCAAATGTAATAGTTGTATGGTCACTGTTGCCTCAGCATGCTTTCGCTTGTAATTTTCTGATTCATTTACAATGATCAAATTAGAAGAATTCCCTGACATGCTTTAGTTCTGAAAGAAAAATGGCACCTATATAGCATTTTTCCACAACCTTTGTAGGGTTTTTACAACAACTAAATTACAAAGCTAGGGCCCACAAAAAGTAATACAGTGATCACTAGATTATCTGCTACTGTGATATTGGTAAATGGATAAATATTAGGTACTGGTTCTTTCTCAAATAGCATCCTGGGACCTTTAATACCACCCACGAGCATGCAAAGCACTTTGTTCCAGCATTTTATTGGAAAGACCATACCACCAAAAGTTACAATTGCACTGGGGATTTCCGACTTAAATGGTGTCATGGCAGGAGGTGTTGGAGATTTTACAACTTTGAAAGAGACCCTTCGGTCAATCATGGTCATCTATCTAAAGTCATATATATGTACAGCATAGTAACAAACCCTTCAGTTCAACTCGTCCATGCCTACTAGATTGGCTAAATAAATCTAGTCCCATTTGCTGACATTCAGCCTGTATCCTCTAAACCCTTCCTATTCACATACTCATCTAAATGCTTTTTATGAGTTCAAACGGTACCAGCTCCACCATCTCCTCTGGAAGCTCATTACATACACAAACCAACATCTGCGTGAAAATGTTGCCCCTTAGGTCCCTTTTATATCTTTCCCATCTCACCTTAAACCAATGCCCTCTAGGTTTGGACTCCCCATCCCAGGGAAAAGACCATGCCTATTTTGCCTATCCATACCCCTCGCGATTTTATAAACCTCTATTAGGTCACCCCTCAGCCTCCGACACTGCAGATAAAATAGCCCCAGGCTATTCAGCCTCTCCTGTAGCTCAAACAGTCCAACTCTAGCAACAACCTCGTCAATCTTTTCTGAACTGTTTCAAGTTTCACAGCATCCTTCCTATAGCAGGGAGACCAGAACTGAGCACAGTATTCTAAAAGTGGCCTAACCAATGTTCTGTATAGCTGCTACGTGACCTTCCAACTTGTATACTCAATGCACTGATCATTCAAGGAAAGCATACCGAATGCATTCTTCACTAACCTATGTACCTGCAAGTCCACTTTCAAGGAGCTATGGACCTGCACTTCAAGGTCGTTTTGCTCAACAACACTCACAGGACTTTACCATTAAGTGTATAAGTCCTGCCCTGGTTTGCATTTCCAAAATGCAGCACTTCACATTTATTTAATTTAAGCTCCATCTGTCTCTCCTCAGCCTACTGAGGCATCTGATTAAGATCCCATTGTACTCTGAGATAACCTTCTTCGTTACCTACTCCACCACGAAATTTGCGAACCATACCTCCTATGATCACACCCAAATCCTTCATATAAATGACGAAAAGCACTGGCTTCCAGTCTGAAAACCAACCCTTCATCACCACCTTCTGTCTGAGCCAATTCTGTATCCAAATGGCTAGTTCTCCATGTATTCCAAGGGATCTAACCTTGCTAGCCAGCCTATTACAAGGAACCTCGTTGAATGCCTTACTGGAGTCTATAAAGATCAGGTCTACTGCTGTGCCCTCATCAATCCTCTTCGTTCTATCTTCAAAACACTCAAGTCAGTGAGACATGATTTCCCACACACAAAGCCATGTTGCCTATCATTTATCAGTCCTTGCATTTCCAAACACACATAAATTCTATCCCTCAGGATTCCCTCCACAATAACTCGCCCACCACTGATGTCAAGCTCACCGGTCTATAGTTCTCTGGCTTGTCCTAACCATCTCTCTTAAATAATGGCACCACGTTGGCCAACATCCTGTCTTCTGGGACCTCACTTGTGGCTAATGATGATGCACGTAGCTCAGCAAGAGGCCCAGCAATCACTTGTCTAGCTTCCTGTACAGTCCTGGGGTACACCTCATCAGGTCTCAGGGATTTATCTACCTTTATGTGTTTTAAGTCATCCAGCACCTCCTCCTCTGTAATATGGTTATTTTTCAAAATATTGCTATTTATTGCCCCACATTCTCTATCTTCCATATCCTTTGCATCAATAAACACTGATGTAAAATACTTGTTAAGTATCTTCCTCATCTACTGCAGTTTCACAGAGGTGGCCATCGTTGATCTTTAAGAGGCCTTATTCACCCCCTAGTTACCCTCTTGTCCTTAATGTAAACTTGTAGAATCCCTGTGGATCCTCCTATTTCCCAAAGCTATCTCATGTCCCCTTTTTTCCCCTCCTGATTTCCCTCTTAAGTATTCTCCTACTGTCTGTATACTATTCCTGGGATTCACTCAATCTCTGCTGTTTATACCTGACACTTGCTTCCTTCTTTTTCTTGACCAAAACCTCAACTCCTCCAGCATTTCCTATATCTACCAGCCTTGCCCTTCAGCCTAACAGGGCTATACTGTCTCTGCACTTGTTATCTCATTTTTGAACGTTTGCTATTTCCCAGCCATCCCTCTACCTGCAAACATCCACCCCCACAAAACTTTTGAGAGTTCTTGCCTAACACCTTCAAAATTGGTCTTCCTCCAATTTAGAACTTTACTTTTTAGATCCAGTCTATCCTTTTCCATCATTATTTTGAAACTAATACAATTATGGTCACTGGCCCCAAAGTGCTCCCCTACTCATACCTCAGTCACCTGCCCTGCCTGATTTCACGTACATCCACATACTGACTCAAAGTTTTCCGATACACACTTCACAAATTCTTCTCCATCCAAGTTCTTAACACCATGGCAATCCCAGTCTATATCTGTAAAGTTAAAATCCCCTATCATAACCACCCTATTATTCTTACAGATGACTGCGGTCTCCTTATAAATTTGTTTGTCAATTTCCCACTGACTTTTGTGGGGTCTATAAAAACAATCCAAATAAAGTGTTCATTCCTTTCTTATTTTTCAGTTCCACCCAAGTAACTTCCCTGGACATATTCCCAGGAATATCGTCCCGAAGTACAGCTGTAATGTTATCGCAAATCAAAAATACCATTCCATTTCCTTTCTTGAACCCTTTCAATCCTTCCTATAGCATCTCTACCTTGGAACATTAAGCTGCCAGTTCTGTCCATTCCTGTGTGATGTCTCTGTAATTGCTACAATATTCTAGTCCCATGTTCCCAACCATGCCTGGAGTTCATCTGCCTTACTTGTTCGGCCTGCTGCATTGAAATAAATGCTGTTTAACTCATCAATCCTACCTTGTTCTTTGTTTTGCTCCTGACTGTTTGACTTGCTCCTTTTCCCAACTGTACCAATCTCAGACTGATCTTTCCTCACTATCTCCCTGTGTCCCACCTACCCTTACTAGTAAAATCCTCCTGAGCAGCTCCAGCAAATCTCCCTGCAAGTATACTGGTCCCCTTTCAATAGAGGAGCAATCTGTCCTTCTTACACAGGTCACTTCTACCCGAGAAGAGATTCCAATGATCCAAACATGTGAATCTTCTTTCCCTGGACCAGCTCCTCAGCCATGCAATTATCTGCTCTAACCTCCTATTCCTACCCTCACTAGTAATCCAGATATTACTCCCCTCCTTTTTAAATTCCTGCCAAACTTCCTTTACTCTCCTCAAAATCTCATCCCTTTAATTTTCTACATCATTAGCTCCTGGTCCCTCTTGCCTTTGAGAATTTTTTAAAAAATTCATTCACAGTATAAGGGCTTCGCTGGTTAGGCAGCATTTATTGCCCATCCCTAATTGCCCTGAGGGCAGTTAAGAGTCAGCCACATTGCTGTGGGTCTGGAGTCACATGTACGCCAAACCAGGTAAGGACAGCAGTTTCCTTCCCTAAAGGGCATTAGTGAACCAGATGGGTTTTCCCAACAATCAACGATGCATTTGTGGTCATTGTTAGATTGTTAATTCCAGACCTTTTATTGAATTCACATGCCACCATCTGCCAATGGGGAGATTCGAACCCAGGTCCCCAGAATGTTGTCTGGGTCTGTGGATTAACAGTCCAGTGATAATATCACCAGGCCATCATCTCCCCCTCTTTGAGACATCCTTCATCCTGGCACTAGGAAGGCAACACACCATTCTGCTGTTTCGCTCTTGGCCACAAAAATGTCTGTCTGTACCTCTGACTTGACAGTCCCTGATCACAATCGATTGCTTGGAATCAGGCGTACCCGTTGTTACATTAGACACCTGGCTACATTCCCCTGACAGTCCATTATCCCCTACATTTTCCAAAATAGCATACTTGTTTGAGATGGGGATAACCACAGGAGACTCCTGTATTACCTGTCTCCCTCTCCGACCTTTCATGGAGGTAACCCAGCTACCTGATTTTTCTCCCATCCTACAACTGCTATCCCTCAAACCCCTAGCTACTGTAAATGCCTCATTACCTCTAACAGCCACTCCAACTGGTGCGTGTGTTCTGATAGGATTCACAACCAAACACACTTCCTGCAGACATGATCATCAGAAACATGGAAACTCTCCCTAATCTTTCACATCCAACAGGATGGATATCTTTACTAAAGGCCATCTTTACACCTTAACTATCTGCAGAACCAGAACATTGCACAGTTCTACTGCTCTAAAAAAAATCACTGCTCCAGACAAACTCAGCACATATGTTTTATATTTTTAAAGTTTAATCAAGGTCATATCTCAATAAAACATATAATGAAAAAGGACCCTACTCTATTACTACTGTGAATTTACAAAAAAAATTTATGGTTACACCTTGAAAAGTCACTTGACTGCTCCCCTGCTGTGAACTCTCCCACTCAGGTTTCCCCAAAGTCAGCTCTAAATGTCAGCTCTAAATGTCACTGTTTATTAATTTTTCTGGGATGACACCCATGTCCAGAGATACTTCAAATCAAACAGCAGAACAGTCAGCTATGCAGATTCACTGCTGGGTCAGACAGCATTGCAGGTTCATTTTTCTACTTGATTCACTTCTCATGCGGTGACTGTCTTTCTCCTTTTTAAAGTGCCGTTGTTTTGATCTCCCCCACTCCCGCGAGGCTCCAAAACAATACAACGTTTATAAAACAGTAATTACAGCTCCTAGAATTTGAAGAATTCAGCTCCAGCACTGAAAACACCTGAAAAAAAAAGGGCCGCACCTACAGCCACGTTTTCTCCGTCCCCCATCTTGGATTAACCAGAACCCTGTCTATTCCAACAGGAATAGCAAGAGCCGTGGATAATGGAGTCAGAGATAACACAGTGTGGAACTGGAGGAATACAGCAGGCCAGACAGCATCAGAGGAGCAGGGAAGTCGATGTTGCCTGACCTGCAATGTTCGGACATCTCCACACTGCGTTATCCCTACCTATTCCAATCCCAGTTTTCTTGGCTTGAAGATATTGGGCCGGGTGTGATTTGACACACCTTTTGGGATTGAACTCTTGGGGTTGCTGGCTCAGAGGTAGGGACTGGGCTGCGTCCTACCAACCCGCACGATAATAAGAAAACGAACAACGGTGGGCGGTTGGAAGCAGACGAGAACGTAGAAGTGCTGGAGAAACTCAGCATCGTAATTAGAGGGGCAGTGAATGTTTCGAGTGCTCCTCTAAGTACCTGAGGGTTCCTACCTTTTATTGCCACGATTGAGGTCTCAGATGTGAGAGAGTGATCACCGACTAGTATCGATGGATTCCCGAGGGGAGAAGGGAAGGTGACAGTTGCAATACAATAAACAGTTATAGATGGAGGGTGGGGTGGGGGTGATGGTGAGGCGATTGCGGTTGAGAAACAAGAGCACGAGCTGCTCAACGTCTTCGAATCAAGGCGACGGTTGTGCACGAGGCGACGTCAGCGCCGGCCGCGCGTGCCCGGTCCGTGACGCGCTTTCCGGTGGGCTGTCCTAGTGCCGCAGTACAGCAACCCGAGCGGCGGCTGTATCTGTGTGTTTGAGAGAGAGAGAGCTTCAAATAGCGGTACTTATACAGCAATGCACACCGGGCGCTGACACACTCAGCATGGCCGAGAAGGGGAGACTCAGCTTTACCGGCTCGTCCGGTCTCAACAAGCCCGTCCCGATGAACCTCTTCGCCACCTGGGAGATAGACGGCTCATCGCCCAGCTGCATACCCAGGTAAAAAGCGAGCGCCGCCCGGGCAAGGCTGGCGAACCATGGGGGTGCGGGGAGGGCTTGCTGCTCCCGCTGAAGCTGGCAACGGGCAGCAGGGGTCGGTACGGGCATGGGAAAAGGGCTGGTGGCAGCTACAGCGGAGCCGTGGCTGAGAGGGCGCAGTGCGTGGCATGGGTTTGACTACGGAGGCGAAACTGGCAGGGTATGGTAAACCTGGCAGAGGAATGGGTTGGAGCAGTAGAGGATGTAGGGGAGGGAATGAGGGACAAGGGTTGGGACTCGAGGAAAAGTTGGGGAAAAGCCGACGTAGTTAAGGTAAGGTAGGGGATGTAGATTAACTGAAGTGATAAAGATGAGTTAAGATAAATTGGAACAGTGAAAGTTTCATGTTGTCTTGGAATTTATCTGCGTGCATTTGGATTCAAACATTTTTTTTAAAAGACGTAACTGTCTTGTCTCAGCTATGGGTCCAGTAATGCTTTCTCAGAAACATGGTTTTTCATTGGGGAGCCTGTTGAATTAGGGTAACACATTGAAATTGATGACGGGCTAAGCATCAGCTTGGAACATCCAAAAGACTGGTGTTGTTAACTTTAAAGATAATCTTTCAGCGTGAAACCAATGGGCACTCAGTAAAACTGATCACTGCACGTATGCAGTTGTGTTCATCATATAGAAGATCAATGTTTGAAACATTTGGAGTGTAACTATGGTTCACATGTTTTTGCAAGATATTTTCTGGAGTTGTGCATTATAATTTTAGGTCTGTAATTATTGTGCTGCACTGGTTGATTTGCAAAACAGACAATTGAAATGTTAGTGACTGATGCAGTAAGCAAAATCGCAATCCACGTATGATACAAGCTGTTAGCAGGCAGTGCTGAAGGGAGAGTATGTCAATAATCTGTGCTAAACAGTTGCTTTGAACACTTGGGTATTTCTTCCTCCTTGTTATAAATTTAGAAGTGATTGAATAATGTTGCAAAATGGAAACAAAATGAGCTTTAAATATATTATTGTGAAGTGTTCACTAACTATTTAGCTGTCTTTTTGTGCATTAGATGCTCTCAGCAGCTGAAAATTATGTAAGAGCAGAAATCCCTGTTTATACTGGAGTGCTGATTAATATCAGATGTAGTATTTGAAAAGCTCTAAATTGTCACAATACCCAGTTCAGTGCATTCAATATGGAAGGTGAAAGTGGAAGTGACTGCCAGGCCCTGTTGTGACATGGTGGAAGTGTCCCTACCCCTGGGTTCAATTCCCACCTACTGTAGAGGTGTTTAATAACATCTTTGAGCAGGTTGATTAGAAAAATAGGTAGAAATGACTGCTCATACCTGCAGATATTTCAGCCCTGAAGTGAAAGAAAATTGTGGTATGAAGCGATGTGCAGTTTTGTACAATTCACTATAAGTATTAATTGTAATAAGTTAGTGAACTGTGACTTGAAGGATCTATTGACTGGATTGAAAAGCCATAGTTTGATTTTCTTGATTTATCTGTTAATCTTTTCACTTCTTGCTGGAGTATGGCTTGAGTGTTGATTACTCCCTGATACCTTCCTGTCATGTCACCACCCTAGTTTCTGATAGGGTAGATTAGAGACATTGGAACCAATTGTTGGCATCCTCACCTTTTGGGGATCACTAGATATCAGTAAATATGCAATGTGAAAACAAAAGAAAAACTGGTCTCTTCCTACCTATTCCCCATGCCCAGTGCATGGATGCCTGCAATATACATGCTGCTTGTCTGCTCTTGCAGCAATGTACTCTCCCAGGAGAGACCAAAAAAGATGTCTGGAAAGGGGATTAAAAAACAACACTGGGAAATTCATCTCTGACGCAATTAGAAAATTGGAAAATTAAAACTATTCCATGGGACTGTTTCTTCTTCCACCTGCCCTTTCCAAATTGAAGCATGTTGAAATTGAATCACTTTGTTGTTATCAGCTTAGATCAAATTGGAGACAAACCTCTAACTTTCTTGGTCTATTGGCTCAGTTAATAACTATTTAATTTTACTGAACCAACTGGAATTCGAAAGTATGCAAGTTAATGCTAGCGCAAGGTGTCTAATCTGATTGCAATCATTAACGGATGTTTTTTCATTTTTATTGCTTTCTCGTGCATTAATGCTTTCAAATATATTTAGTCCAGAGTATGTACATTTTTAGCTTAGAAATGACTGTTGCTTTGCTGCCACGCAGTTTGAATCATGTTGGGGAAAGAAGGTTTTTTGATTACAACAGACTTTTCTTTGCAAACTTTACATGTTTTTTTGAAGCATCCTGGCAATTAAATCAAGGAACTCCATTTTTGCCATTTAGTAATGCTGAGATCTGTAATGGCCACTCATAATGTTCCAGCAGTTTACCACAAATGTAATAGTCGAGTTTTTATAGTCAGACTTTCCAGTAATTTGAAGATGACGACTTCAAATGAATGTCTTGATATTCTGCAGTAATTCATTTAAAGGCCAAAGGAGCCTGTATTTATATGGTCCCATTCGTGTGATTGCTATATTGAGGCAATTTGTTAATAAATTGAAGTCCAGTATTTCTTCTTAGGAAGATAAGTGCAAAGTACAGCTAAATATCAAACAAGTTGAATGACTACATAATCTAATCTATATTAATGCTGAGGGATGAATGATGCCAGAATACCTGGAGCACTTTATAGTGTTTTATTTCCTGAATAGGCAGTCGGTAATCGTAGATGTTCTTTGAACAATTTAGCACTCTTCAATGTCAACCTAAATTATTTGTTCGCATTCTGCATGAAGTTTTGAACATGAGACAGCCATCACTTTGCCACAGTGTAAATGACACTTCTAAGTCCAAATAGAGGGAAGAATCTGTAGAAACTGCTCTGGTACATTCTTCTTTTGTTTGTAGAATGAGTGAATATATTGAGCAGTATGGATTTCTTTCCATAGACCAAAAGGGGTTAAAAAAAAAAGCTTCAATCTAACATCAAAAAGTCAGTAATGCGTTCAATAGCAAATGGCACACCAGTTGGAGCAGAGAGAAAATGTTGGTGGAGGTTCTTAAGTTTCATTTTTCTTCAGACATTAGCAGTGATCAAATGAAATCTTTTTGACTGTTAAGAATACACATGTTTATACTGTTTTGGGAGGAGACTACTGTTTGTAACTTTTTTAAGTTGAAAGTTGCAATATAGAGTTAAACACTCAAAACTAGTGAATGTTTAATTGCACTATAGAATGAGCTGTGCAGTGATTCTCTTGTGTATTTGTTTTTGTGAATGATCCCCAGTCCTCTGAAGGATGACCTATTTGTAGCAGTGCAAACAAGAAACCTGACCATGAAACACACCTCGGAGAACACAATTTGTTTCGTACTTCACTGTTTTGAAATTTGTAATATTTACAGTCTGTTCTATAGCTATTGTACCCAAGCAAAACTTTGCATTGTGCTTAAATTTCTATATTTTTCACTCACTGAAAACATTGCTGGAATAGTTGGAACCTTTGAAATTGATGGATTTACTTTCATTCCATATTCCTTCATATACTTTTAAGTAACTGAAAGTAATACATATACCTTTGCAGAACAACCTTGAGTGGATGAATGGCCTACTGTCATGGCTAAAATAGAAAAGCACTTTCCCCATCGTCAACATTTGCCATTTAGGTCAAGATTATCTGCAGTATTTGAATTGTTTATTGCTCACTGGTAACTGAAGTGCTGGGTGGAATTCTACCTGTTTTGCAGTTATAATCACTTGTTGGTTTACGATTCCTGAATGTTATGGCACTGGAAGTTAAGAAATTTTTTTCTAGTGCCGTTGCCTCGTTAGTGAATAAATCCCAGATGATTCTGTTGTCTCGTTTCAGATGCATGCTGATTAATGGCAAGATGCACTGCATGGCACACACCATGTAGCCAAGCTAACAAACTTGGGAATGTGCAATTTTAAATAAATGTATTTTGTTGAAAGGTTCCAGTTCCTTGCTGACCAAAAATTGTTTGTGATCCCCAAAACGTTATATGACAGGACGCAGGATTTCCTATTTGTTTGGATTTTGAAAAAAATATACAAGCTAGTTACAACTCCCAACAGTCTCAATAAAGGTGTTTGTCAAACAATGTTGATTTTCCTCATGGGATTCAGTCAGTGTTTTGACAATTCTGTTACCTGAAAAATGAGTAATGATTTTCTTATAATGTTTATTCATTATCTGGACTTATCAAAGCATAGTTAGAGGGTCCCACTGGCCAAACTGTGCCAACATCATTTGTGGGACTATGTCAAAGCCAGGGAGTCGCTGGGTGTTCGCAACACTGACCTCTGGCTCCATGAAGTGTCAATGCGTCAAGCCTTTGTGCTAAGGCAACCTCCTACTGATTACCAAGATAATAAAATGTGAGGCTGGATGAACACAGCACGCCAAGCAGCATCTCAGGAGCACAAAAGCTGACGTTTCGGGCCTAGACCCTTCATCAGAGAGGGGGATGAGGTGAGGGTTCTGGAATAAATAGGGAGAGAGGGGGAGGTGGACCGAAGATGGAGAGAAAAGAAGATAGGTGGGGAGGTCCCTACCTCCCCACCTATACTCTCTCCACTTATCTTCTTTTCTCTCCATCTTCGGTCCGCCTCCCCCTCTCTCCCTATTTATTCCAGAACCCTCACCCCATCCCCCTCTCTGATGAAGGGTCTAGGCCCGAAACGTCAGCTTTTGTGCTCCTGAGATGCTGCTTGGCCTGCTGTGTTCATCCAGCCTCACATTTTATTATCTTTGGATTCTCCAGCATCTGCAGTTCCCATTATCTCTCCTACTGATTACCACCTACTGCTATCTCTGACCTGAATCAGTCTTTGTCATGTTGAACACCACTTAGAGGAGCTCTGAGGATGGCAGAGAAATAGAATGAACTGCGGGAGGACTTCACTGCTTTCATTGATGGAGCTGGCCAAATCCTGAAGGACATGTGTACTAGACTGGGCCTGCAGCAAGTGATGAGGGAACCAGCAAAAGAAAAAACAAACAACGCAACCTATTCTTCAATCTGCAGATGCATCTGTCCACAACTGTATTATTTGGAATGACCACTGGACAGTCCTTGTATAGAGGATGGTCTGAACTTCACTCTGAGAATACCCTCCGTTGTATTATGTGGCACTAGTGTTGTGCACTGTATAAATGATTGATTCAGAACAGTTCTAGAAACTCAACTTGGTGTCTCTCAAGAACTGTGGGTCATTGTCAGAATTGCAGCTGGCATATGTTACTTTGCCATTACCATCCCAGGTAAGTGATCAGTCTTGGTTAATGGAGAGTGCAAGAGAATATGCTAGGAGCAGTGTCAAGTATACCTAAAAATGAGCTAGCTGCAAGACTGGGCCACTAGTATGCCAAACAGTGGAAGCATTGTGTGAAGCTATCACAACCTGTGAATCAAATCTAAGCTCTGCACATCTGCAACATCCACACGAATGGTGGTGGACAATTAAATATCTAAATAGAGGAGGATTCACAGCAGATCATCAAAAAAGTCAAGGCAGAAGCATTTGCTACCTTTTTCAGCCAAAAGTACTAAACAGATTATCTATCTTCAATTCCTTTTGAGGTTCCCAACATCACAGATGCCAATCTTAAGCCAGTTCACTTTTGCCTCAAGTGATATCAAGAACTGACAGAATGCATGGGATTTGGCAAAGACTATGAACCCTTATGACATCCCAAAACATTTGAAAGCTGGTGTTCTAGAATTCTACACATTTGCATCTTCTTGTTCCACTGCTCACTGAAAATCATCTGGTTACATCCAATCCACAAGAAACAGGTCAAATCCTATTTGGTCCTGCCACATCAGTCTGTTCTCAATCAGCAGCACAAAATAGCATCAGTAATGCTGTTGTAACACTGGGATAGTGATTGCAGTTGGCCTAATGAAACATTTGATCAATGCTGGCATCATGGAACTCTGGCAAATTTGAATTCACTGTAAATTAGGGGCAGGATGAGAAATGTAGAAGGATAAACTCTCCAGTGGTTAGGATCATACTTTGCTCAATGAAGATGGTTATGGTTGGAGCTCCAATCATCTCAATTGCATGATATTACTGCAGTTTTGTGTCCTCGATCCAATCGTTATCAGCAGCTTCAGCAATTCCCTTCCCTCTATCATCAAGTTGGCAGTCAGATGTTAACCACTGATTTGCGAACTACCAATTGCATGTTGTCCTAACTGAGGCAGTCCGTGTCGATGTGTAGCAAGATCTGGATAATATTCAAGCTTGGATTGATATGTAGGACAAATATTATTTGCCACCAATATTCAGATGCCATGCAGTTGCTAGGAAGTGCACAGCAATTGGTATGCTGATGAATGACTTCACTTTCTGGAAGACGCTGCCATGCATGGATCTTGCATAGCAGTAAACAAAAAAAGTCACAGAATATTACTTGCCACTTTAAGTGCCAGACAATGACCATCTCCAGCAAAAAAAATGTAATCATCTGTTTTATATTCAATGGCATTATCATTGCTAAATACCCTCTATCAACATTCTGGGTGTTTCCATTGACCAGAAATGTTAACTGAAGCAGTCAAATAATGACTGGTAGCCACGTGAGCCATTTGGATTGGGAGGTCTGTGGCAAGAAATTAGTCTCTCCCAAAATCCACTCACGATCTACAAGGCAGGAGAATGATGGGTTACCATCCACTTGCCTGGATAAGTGCAGCTCCAACACACACAAGAATCTTGTGGAAAAATCCAGGAAAAGCTGATTTGATTTGTAGCCCACTTTAATGCAACTGTAGTAAAAAGGGAAAAGATCAAATTGACAGATTAAATTTACATTGGGGAATATGGGGTTCTTCATAAAAATACAAACAGAAAATGGTGAATAATAGGCTCTTGAGGGAAGATTGATTACTAAGTCAACCCTTCCCCTTGTGTTAACTGGTCAATGAGCTATTGTTTAAAACTTGAGATTTTGGAATTTGAATGTTTTAATTGCAATACCAACTGTAAATCAACCTCTGGTTATATTGCTTTCGTTATTTTCGGAATGACAGATAATTACAGGGTGTAGGAGTTCATTTTATTGGATTTCTATAAAGATGTCAGTGTCTATTTTCTAATTATCGGATGCCAAATACCTAGGTGTTGAAAATATCAAGGCAAACAAGAATTGTAAACTGCTTAGTTCATGCTGTTAAGGATGTGACCTCCAGGATCAAGAAGGTCCAAACTTGTCTTTCACTGCCCCATGCATTTGCCATGGCACACCTGAGCATATTGGTTAAAGATATCTTCTGGCACAGCTACAGTTTCCCCATTCAAGGTTTTTGAGAAGGTTTGTAGCTCGGATTGTTGATGCAATTGTTGACTTGCTCGCCGAGCTGGTATGTTTGTTTGTAAACGTTTTGTCACCATTCTAGGTAACATTGTCAGTGTGCCTCTGGTGAAGCATTGGCGTTCTGTCTTGCTTGCTATTTATGTGTCTTGGTTTGCTGGGGTGGGTAGCATCACTTACGGATATGTTTCCATCTGCCAAAATTCCTGGAGGCCAGGCACTCAAACCGAAACTCCATTAAAAGCATGTAGCGCTGGACCCCAAATACCAACCATTAAAAAACAAATTCAGAAGTGATGCCACCCACCCCAGCAAACAGGACAAAACACTGACGCTTCACCAGAGGTGCACTGATGTTACTTAGTATGGTGACAAAATGTCTGTAAACAAACATACCACCTCAGTGAGCAAGTCAACAACCACATAGTTTCCCTATTTCTGAACCAGGCGGCCCACGTTCAAGCCCCACCTACGCTAGAGTTGTGTAATAACATCTCTGAACAGGTTGATTTATAAATATCTGTACTACTGTTATATCTGGGGCTTTGGTGCAGTGGTAATGTCTTTTGCATGGCATTTGTGCCTCGAATGTCACTTGCTACTTGTCATCCCCAACCTGGATATTGTCCTGGTCTTGTTGCTTTTGGACATGGACTGCTTCAATATCTGAGGTGTCATGAAATGATAATGAAAATTGTGCAATCACCAGTAGACATCCCTACTTGTGACTTTTTTTATAATGGGGTGAAAGTCATTTCCTGAAGCAACTGTAGACGGTTGGCTTCAATGACACTTCCCTTAAGATCCCCTGTAAAGATGTGGAACTGAGATACTGACCTCCACCTACCATGACCATCTGCCTTTGTGCCAATTTCAATTAATGGAGAGTTCCCCATCCCACCCCCACTATTCCCTTTGATCCAATTTTATTAGGGTTCCTTGATGGCACAATTTCAAATGTGGCCTTCATGTCAAAGCAGTCCCTTTTGCCTCACCTGGTGGAATTGTAACTGCACAACAATGCATAAGTGATGCTTGATAGCATTGTTCATGACATCTGTTGCTTTATTGATACTTGAGTGTAAACTTGGGCACTAACTGGCTGAGTTGGATTTATTCTGTTTGTTTTCACAATACACCTTGACAATTTTGCACATTGTTGGTTAGATGTTGATCAGTGTTGTAACTTGACTGGCCAGCTTGGTTAGGGGCATGCAAGTTCTGGAGTACATCTTCATGAATATTGTTGGATGGTTGCCCGGTATCCAGTGCCTCCAACTACTACTTGATAGCAGATGGAGTGAATCAAATTGGCTAATGAATGGTATTTGTGATGGGGCTCTCTAGAGCTGCAGGAGACTGAAGGTACAAGCTTTGGCCAATCTTGATTAGTAACTTTCTTTTGATTTATAAATAGGACATATTTGCCTGCTGTGAACCCATTGAGCATGTACTGAAACTGTTAAACAAAAAATGTGATAAAATGCAAATTATTACAGTTGAGTTGCATTTACATATCCTTGTTTAATAGAAAATGAAGTATATATGAGCAGCGCCATTTTACAGTGCAAGGATTCAGTATTAAATTTCTCAACTTCAGAGAATGACTGCATGATGTCTGTCCTCCACTTGTTCTTACATTATTCCTCCTCCTCTTCTCTTCCACCCACATTCCCCATAACCACCTATTGGCGTGTCTTCTTTCCAAAATTTTCAGTGGAGAGGACCTATTTCTGCCCTTTTTGTATCTTTTATTCCACTTTCACCGCCATTACCAGCCCTTTTTATAAGTCTTTTACGCTACTTCTGTCAAAGGTTTAAAAAAACAACCACTTTTCAACCGCTTTCAGTACTTCCAAGTTATACTGAACTCACCTTTTAACTCTGTTTCTCTTTGCACAGTTACTGTCAAACTGCTGAGTTTATCTAGTATTTTGGCTGTTTACAGTTATAAAATTTGCTTTAGGGATAAATAGTGTCCAGGATAGTGGCGAGAACTCCTCTGCTTATCTCTGAATAGTACAATGGAATGTTGTGCATCCTTTGTTTAACTCCAGCGCAAGAAAGCTTTCAGAAACAATTTTTCTGGGATAGGATTAGGAGTCACCATGCTAACAGGTTAGTTGATTAGCAAGAGTAGGCATGGATTTTTAAAGGGGAACTGGTGTTTGCTGACTTGTTGGAACTTTTGATGAGGTACCAGAGAGGCTTGATGAGGGTGACACTGTTAATGGTTAAAATGGGCTTTCAGTAGTCATTTGAAATAGTGCTATGCGACAGACTTGTGAGGAAAGTTTATAGGTTACGATATGAAAGGACGGTAGCAATGTGGACTCAGAATTCTTTCCTGTTTTTCACCCAGAGGGTGGTGGTCAATAGATACTTCTAGGCCGGAGGAAAATTTGTAGTGGTGTTCTCCAGATGGTGTTATTGGGACCCTTGCTTTTCCTGATGTATGCTGATGAAAAAGACCTTGGTGTGCAGCAAACAGCTTCAAAGATTTGAGGATGACCCAAAACTTGGAAGAATTGTCAGCTGTGAGGGGAGCAATGTAAAAACGCAAGAATATTGGCAAGTTGGTGGAGTGGATGGAAGGGTGACAGATGGGACTCAATGCAGAGAAGTGATGCATTCTGGTTGGAAGGACACTGAAAACAGGAAGTATAGTTCAAAAGGGAGCTCAGAAGCAGAGGGACCTAGGTGTATATGTGCAAAGATTACTGAACGTGGCAGGACAGGCTGGGAGAGCAATTAATAATAAAAACATTGTATCCTTGGCTTTATTAATAGGGGCACAGTGTATACGAGCAAGAAGCTGATGTCCAACTTGTTTAAGACCCTTCTTGGACCACAGCTGGAGTATTGTATACAGCCTTGGGAGCCATGTTAAAGGAAGAATGTGGATGCATCAGAGTGTATAGAAGAGATTCACAGGCATGAGAAATTTCAGTTATGATGATAATTAGAATAAGTTGGCACTCTTCATCCTGGTAAGAAGATGGCTAGGCCGACATCTGATAGAAATACAGTATTCAAAATACAAGTGCGTGGAATTGAGTAGATGAGGAGAAATTGTTCCCACGTATCAAGGGATCAAGAGCCAGAGGTACAGATTAATAGTGATGAGGCGAAAAGAAGGAAAAAAAAATATTTTCCACAAAAGACTAGTTGGGGTCTTGAATGCACTGCCTGGAGGTATAGTGGAGGAGAATCAATTAAGGCATTCAGGGAATAAAGCAGGAAATTTTCAGCATGTAATGATGCTCACTTACAGTTAGCACAGACATGATGGGCAGAATGGTCACCTATGCCAAAGGTTTCTGAGATTCTGTGATCCAGTTTAAAAAGATTAACATCTGAAAGCACAGCTTTTCTATAGTGACACATTCACTTGATACTGCACTGGGAATGTCATGGAAGTGAAAGTATCAGTATTATGTCATTATTTCTGTAAAACTGCCAACAACTTCAAAAATCCCCTCATGATGTTCAGTGACCCTGTCATAGCTGAATGTCTCACCATCAAAGTCCTTTGGGTTATCATTCACCAATAAGAATGATGGATCAGACAAATTAACACTGTTTGCAGGAACAGGTTAGAAAATAGAAAATTCTATGGCTAGAAACTAGGTGTTTAGCTCAAAACTTGTCCATCATCTGCAACATACAATTCAGGAGGGTGGATGACTGACTCCAATGTTATTCAAGAAATCTGCCATCATCCAGAGCAAAGCAACTTGTTTGATGCCTCTTTCACACCTTAAATGTTCACTTCTGTCATTCATCGTGTGGCTAGTGCAAGATATAATGCAGCAATTCTGCAAATCTTCTTTTGATACCACCTTCAACAATTCCCAATCCCTCGAAGAAAGACAGCAAACAATAAGGGTTAATACTGTTGAAAACTGCTAATATTGACATTGATGACTGTGTCCCCATGACTGGTTAAAGAAAGTAATTTAAATACTGAAATCTGTAAGTTCATGACAATGATTTTCACTTTTCTGTAGGACAAAATGTTAAAGACATCACTCCCAGATTGCCATCAATTGTAAATCACTAAACCGATGAGAATTTGCCCTTTTATGCCTTAAGTCAAAATCCTAAGATTCCCTCTGCAGTTTGGGTCAGACTGTGGCACGACTGCGGTGGTTCAAGAATGCAGTTCACCATCACTTTCTCAAATGCACCTGCGGACACGCAATAAATATTTGCTAGCGAAGCTCACATCTTGCAGGCAAATACCAAGGTCTAGTGATTAATATTCCTCAGAAAAAGTTGCATCTTGCTGAATGAGTTTAACCTTTTATTTAATGGTGAATTAAATTCATAATTTGTAACGGATGAAGCTTTCTTGCCCTAAAAAGCCTATTTTGTATATTTGGAACATCAGGACTTACCATCATGGTTCATTTTTTTAGACATCATTTCAAGTTTGATATTTGCACTTCTCCGTAATTCTCTGTCTCAATCACAATATTGCACACTGCAATGGTATTTAAAAAGTGAAGGTAAACCAGCTCTCTGTACTATGCTTCAATAATTTGCAGGGGCTCAGGGAAAAGGTGCTTGCAGATGACACAAAAACTGGTCATGTGGTTAGTGTGGAAGAGAGCTGCAGGAAATCAAGCTAGTTTGGTGGGCAGAAACGCAAATTTCTTAAAACATCATATTGATGAATTCTTATTTGGAAAAACGACAATGAGCAGGGTAATGCATTTAATATGATGTACTTGGATTTTAGTAGGGCTTTTGATAGCCCTCAGGGCAGATTGGCTAAAAAATAAGTCGTATGAGGTCTGAAGGAATGTGATGAGTTTGATCTAAAAAGCCTCAGCAAACCAGAATCAAATGAATTATCAATGGAAATTTTAATTGGTTCTCCACTAGAAATCTCCCAATCTGGAGAATACACAGCTGATGGTAGGATTTTGGGAGATAGACTCCACAGTCCTCTGTTCCAGCATTTGTTCCAAGTGCTGACATCATTTTAGTCTGTCCTGCAAGTAGCACATTTGGTGATGAAATTGGATTGTGGATGTCCGTGGCCAAACAAATGCAGATTGGAATTCAGGTTTTTTTTTTCTTGAAATTTTCCACGAAGATTGAACTCTTAAAAGATGTTTGTATTTGTGGGGACTGACTTTCAAAGATGGCTTTTTGTTATTAATATTCTGAATGAATGTTTCTGACTAGCTCGTTGTTAATCAGGCACTGAGGGAAAGGAGATTGATGTTGCCGACAAGAAGCAGGTCTAGAAGTATGTGAAACGCTCAACAATTTGTTTGATCTCTGTAAATCAAAAGAGGTGTCACTATTGGGCATTTTGTGTGAGCTTGAACACAATAGTCCCAAGCCATTGGAGACTTTCAAAAATGCCAGTTTGGAACAAGAGATTAATTAGTGAGGATATTGGAGAGTTTATTGTAACTTTGAAGATGCCGAAAATCCATTGTAATGGATGTGAGTTTGCTCGCTGAGCTGGAAGGTTAGTTTTCAGATGTTTCGCCACCATTCTAGGTAACATCATCTGTGAGCCTCTGACAAAGCGCTGGTGTTATGTCCCGCTTTCTATTTATCTGTTTAGGTTTCCTTGGGTTGGTGATGTCATTTCCTGCGTTGGTGATGTCATTTCCTGTTCTTTTTCTCAGAGGATGGTAGATTGATTTGGAGCCAATGTGTTTGTTGATGGAGTTGCGGTTGCAATGCCATGCTTCTAGGAATTCTCGTGCGTGTCTCTGTTTGGCTTGTCCTAGGATGGATGTGTTGTCCCAATCAAAGTGGTGTCCTTCCTCATCTGTATGTAAGGATACGAGTGATAGTGGGTCATGTCGTTTTGTGGCTAGTTGATGTTCATGTATCCTGGTGGCTAGCTTTCTGCCAGTTTGTCCAATGTAGTGTTTGTCACAGTTCTTGCAAGATATTTTGTAGATGACATTTGTTTTGCTTGTTGTCTGTCTAGGGTCCTTTTAAGTTCATTAGCTCCTGTTTTAGTGTGTTGGTGAACTACCCTGATGCCAAGAGGTCCGAGTAGTCTGGCAGTCATTTCGGAATCAGGGTTCTTAGCAGAGGCAGTAATGCAGAGACTCTAACAACCTGCTCTGCCAAATCATCCAACCCAAACTTTGGGTCCACTATGTTGATGACATCTTTGTCATCACTAAACAAAACAAATTAGCGGAAACCTTCAAGACCATCAATAATACCCTTACTGGCATAACATTCACAAAAAGAGGAGGAAAACAACAACAAACTGCCATTCCTAGATGTCACAGGAGAGCGAACAGTCAATGGGGAACTTCAAACCAGCGTCTACAGGAAAACAACACATACGGACCAAATACTGAACTACAGGAGCAACCATCCCAACACTCACAAACGAAGCTGCATTAGAACATTATTCCAGCGAGCCACCACACACTGCAGCACAGAGGAACTACGCAGAGCAGAGGAAAATCACCTATACAGCGTATTCAAAAAGAATGGGTACCCAATGAACACAGTCCGCCGATTTCTCAGCAACAAACCCAAACAAATAGACAAAGCGGGCCCAGAAACCATAACCACTCCCCTACAAAGACATTTCGGAAATGACTGCCGGACTACTCGGACCTCTTGGCCCCAAGGTGACTTTCCACATTAAGCAGAGGTTCACCTGCACATCTGCCAATGTGGTATACTGCATCCACTGTACGCGGTGTGGCTACCTCTACATTGGGGAAACCAAGCGGAGGCTTGGGGATCGCTTTGCAGAACACCTCCGCTCGGTTCGCAATAAACAACTGCACCTCCTAGTCACAAACCATTTCCACTCCCCCCTCCCATTCTTTAGATGACATGTCCATCATGGGCCTCCTGCAGTGCCACAATGATGCCACCCGAAGGTTGCAGGAACAGCAACTCATATTCCGCTTGGGAACCCTGCAGCCCAATGGTATCAATGTGGACTTCACCAGCTTCAAAATCTCTCCCCCCCCCCCCCCCCCCCCACCGCATCCCAAAACCAGCCCAGTTCGTCCCCTCCCCCCACCGCACCACACAACCAGCCCAGCTCTTCCCCTCCAACCACTGCATCCCAAAACCAGTCCAGCCTGTCTCTGCCTCCCTAACCTGTTCTTCCTCTCACCCATCCCTTCCTCCCACCCCAAGCTGCCCCTCCATCTCCTACCTACTAACCTCCATCCCACCTCCTTGACCTGTCCGTCTTCCCCGGACTGACCTATGCTCACTCCACCTATCTTCTTTTCTCTCCATCTTCGGTCTGCCTCCCCCTCTCTCCCTATTTATCCAGAACCCTCACCCCATCCCCCCCTCTGATGAAAGGTCTAGGCCCAAAACATCAGCTTTTGTGCTCCTGAAATGCTGCTTGGCCTGCTGTGTTCATCCAGCCTCACGTTTTATTCATGGAGTCATGCCTGGCAAACATAGAACGATGCTGTTGATTGTTGGAGGTCAGTCATTTTGGCACTAGGGCATCTTTTCAGAAATTTCTTGGGTAGTGTCCTCGGCCCAATCATCTTTAACTGAGTCATCGATGACTTTCCCTCAATCGTCCGGTCAGAAGTGGGAACATCCATTATGCAATCATTGATATGCAGTCAGTGTTCAGCACCATTCCTGACTCTTCACATATTGAAGCATTCATGTCCAAATGCAGCATGACCAGGGCAAAGCTTGGGCTGAAAAGCGACAGTAACATTTACACCACACAAATGTTGGGCAATGACCGTCTCAAAAAAGATGCGGTTTAGCCATACAAATACAATGGTGACTAAAGGTCAGAGGTGAAGAGTACTGTCACAAATATCTAACCTCCTTACGCCCCAAAGCCTGTCCACAAGGCATAAGGTTTTTGAGTTTCAGTCCCCAAGATGATGGAGGCAGAGGAGGTCTTTAGGGGTCAGGGGAAGGTGCTGAAGGCACTGCCCTGAACCAGAAACCAGTGAAATGGCTTCTGGCAATCTGTTTGAAGCCCCTTCCTAAGATAGGAAGGCGAGGCAGCTGAAGCATCTGGTACAACAGGTGGCAGCCTCTGATGGGAGAAATGATGGCCAGGCACATCTTGGAGGTAATAAAAAGTGAGGCTGGATGAACACAGCAGGCCAAGCAGCATCTCAGGAGCACAAAAGCTGACGTTTCGGGCCTAGACCCTTGGAGGTGGTGGTTTCTTCTCAGGAGTACTGCACCCTCTGCAGGCTGCTGTTTACTGCTGCAGGTCAATTCATGGGTGAACTAGGTGGCTTGGAGACTGATTGATTGATTGAGCAACTTGCTGCTGGAGATGCTGGGCATCGGGGCTTCTGGCTCCTTCGAGATCAGTTGGCATCAACAGGAGGGCCAGGGCTACCTGGTGAGCGGGGGGCTGGGACATGGAAATCGGAGGCAATGTAATATGACTCCATTGAAATTTCCATGCCCCTGATGCTTCTGCAGGGCTGAACAAATTCCACCTTTTTCCTGATGAGTGGGCTCTTGACTGTCAACCTTATCTTCTTCTGATAGTTCAAGATTTAATGAACAAATGTGTTTGAGGCAAACTTAAAATTGTGATTTTTTTTCTTTCTTCGGTTTGCTTGCAGTAGAGTCTGGTGGTTAACCATATTTTCCAGACAGTTGTCAAACCTATTCCTTAGATGAGCAATTCTGTTCTCACTTTTAATAGAAGTAAAGTACTAAAGATGTGATGAGTCCAAACAAAAATACTAAGTGCCGGAAATGCTGAGCAACTCTGACAGCATCTGCAGAGAGAGGAAAAAGAGCATGTTGAATTGAATATGATGAAAGAGGAAGAGAAGATATGCTTGAGGTAGCGGTGGAAAAGGCAGATGATGATCCTTTTGAAGGTGGACTGTGACATCATGGAAAGTGAGATCAAATGGATTGGATATGGTTATGAGTCAATCGCAGTGAGGAAATCCTCAGTTGAGGAAAGAGGACATACCAGCAGCATCGTTGTGGAAGGTTGCATTATCATAGCAGATGAGGCTGAAAAACTGGACAGTGAAATGCAGTCCTTACAGGAAACAGTGTAAGAGGAAGTGAAATCGGGCATATAATGAATACCAGTAGAAAGCCCCTTTCCGGAAATAGAGGACAAGAAGTCAAGGAAGAGAAAGGGATGTGTCTGCAATGGACCATGGGAATGTAAAGAGAAGGATGGAAATTGGAAGTGAAAATGATCGCATTTTCCAATTCTGGGTAGCAGCAGAAGTGGCACTGATTCAGTTCTCTGTATTCCAAAAAACACGTGGAGATTGCCTGAGTGGGATTGAGCAAGGAATGTACCACCTCAAAAAGATAAACTTGACTCAGGACTTGTGCCAATTTCAAAAACAACATATTTTCTTTAGAGGAAATGAGATAAATGAAAGGAGAAACATTCAATGTGAACAAATCAGTGTTGAAGAAACTCAGCAAGTCTGTCAACTAATACTTTGTCTAATATATTTTTCTGAACTGACCTCTGAGGTCTAAACATTCAGTGACTTCCAAAGCCAGAAGTTTCCATGCATTGGCACTCCAATTGGCATGCATGGAGAAACCTCACAATGGCTGCTTAGAGGGAATGCTGCTCGTAACATCCATGGAGAAAGAAACCATGTCATAACGTAAAAGGTTCTGAAGAGAGTTAATTTGATATGAAGTGATCATCCTCTTAACTTTTTTATGTACTGAAGGGCCTGCTGACTTGTAGCAGTTCCTGCTTTCATTTCACATTTCCAGAATCTGCAGAATTTTGATTTTTGTTCAAGAAAGAATAAGTTCAGCCTGGCAGAGAAGCGTGGTGGTGAATGGGGATTGCATGGATCTCTTTGAGCAGAAAGTGGAGAGTCTTCAGACTGTTTTTTGGTAGGAAATAGGTGTGTACGTATAAGAGATAGATATGAGGAACTGGTTCAGGCCAGTCATTGATATGACTGAATCTGTTCCATTTTAGCATGGTAGTATAACAAGTGATGGAGAACATCTGTGCAAAAGACCATACAGTGGCAACTCCTCCAATGCTGTGATGAAAGGGAGCCATTTCTAACAGCCAGCTTAGTAAAGACCACACCAAGTAAGTGCTTTTATTTCTTCTCCCAACACCTGCCATAGGTCTAGTTTGGCAGACCTTTCCTTCAAGACTTGGGCGACTTGGCTAGTTAATGTGCCATCTGGCCACTCGTGATGGCCATTAATCATAGCAAGACTCTTGACTTCAGTGCTGGTTTCAAGAATGTTCAGTGTGGAGTGTAGGTGTATTAGCTGAGGGAGGGTGGTAAGGGCCAATCACCAGGAGGTTTCCTTGCCTGTTTTTGAATGGTTGGTAATGAGGAGTCTAGGACCATTATTTGACATGCTTGTGGGACAGCTACTTAAATTTTGGAATATATTCCCAGATGTGAATGAGGAGAATCTTGCATATCACTGGCCAGGATGTCCCTTTTTTGTTTCTGGTGCCGAGGTTAATGTGATCTATCAGTTTATTTTTCTTGTTCAATGTTTTTGTAAGAGGTTTAGTACAAGACCATTTCTGAGAGCAATTCAGAGTCAAGCACATTGTTGTGGGAGTCCTAGCAGGTCAGACTTGTGTAATGGTGGCAGATTTCCTTTCCTCCAGAGCTTCAGTGAGCCACATTTGTTTTCTTTTTACTGATAATTTCATGGTCATCGTTGCTGAATTTGACTTTTTAATTCCAGATTGATTTATTAATGGAATTTAAATTTCTCCCACTGTCTTAAATGCTTTTGGGCTCAACTCTGGAGCATTTGTCTGGGCCACTGGATAACTTGTGAAGTAACATTAGTATGTTTCAATTTCTGCATTAATGAAGTGGTACAAAAGCATTGTAGACTAGTCAGGGAGTAAGTAATTTCAGGATTGTGCTGTGAAAAACAGTTTATTGCTGAAAGCTGAATATCTTCCCTGCATGCATAGTACTGATTGGATCTTAATATCAGAAGATCGTTTGGCATAGACATCATCTGAACAATTGGGCTCTCTGTCAACTTTGAAGAGTCAGCAATGACTCAGTATTGTTAGCCTGAGTCAAAAAGATAGATTCAAGTCCCACTAGAGAGTTTGAACATAAAATCTGGCCAAATACTTCAGGTGTATTGAGGAGTGAAACACTGTTAGAAATGCTGTCTTCCGGATAAAACATTAAGCTGAGGCTCCATTAGCCTTTTGAGGTCGACCCACAAGTTTCTGTGGTGCTGTCTGAAAGGAAAAAAAACACATCATCTTGGTCGGTATTTTATCTCTGAAATGATATTTCAAAAAGCATTATCTGGCCTTTATTGTATAGCTATTTGTGGGATCATGCCGTGTGCGAATTAGTTGCTGTATTTCAGCTATTACAACAGTGACTATAATTCGCTTAAAAGTACTTAGTTGGCTTTGGGATGTTTTGTGGTCATGTGAATATAAGTCTTGTAACCCAATTAATTAATGACTTGCTTACTCCTTCCTCCATTGCCTTGCAAATTTCTCTTTTTCAAGTATACATCTTGAAGTTACAGTTGTGTTTCCACCACTTTTCTGGACAGCAAATTCTTTCTCATCTCCCCACTGACCACCTGTTAATTAACCTGAATATGTACCTGCATTACCAAACTTCTGTTCTGTAGAAACAGTTTCCCCCTATATACTATAATCAATAGTTGGTTAGCCATAAAATAGGCAACTTTTGATCATTTTAAACCTCTTTTTGTTGAGATGGGATTGTTCCGTGCATTGAAATGTACTGATATTTGATAGGACCTATCCTATATTCTCAATTAGTATAGCATAGTACCACTAGTAATCAAAATTGACAATTGATGTAATATCGGGTTTCATGAATACATTTGTTTTTTAAACAATCAAAGTGGTGGTGCACCACTCCTGTCCTTGTGCACTAAGATACAAACAATAATATTGGATCACGTGCATCCCATTTTACCTACAGTACTTGCAGTGTCATACTTGAAGTTAAGTAATCAAAAACACAAAGCTTGAGATCCAAAAGACACATGCATAAATGTGCACATTATATTTATGCTAAAAATCTATTTCTTGATTAACTTTTGTTTAATTTTCCACGTTTTCTGCTTTGGAAGGATTGTTAAACAATTTCGTCACTGTGTGCAATAGGTCTCATAGCTGTCTAATTATAATTTGAATGGTCTTCTACCCAAGCTTAAGCCTCAGGAGCAGTGTAGAACACCATCTCAGAGACATAGAGACTTTTGGTCTTTCAAGGTTGCAGAACTGAAATAGGAATGAAAGTAGTTCTTCTTTTAGGAGAGGTATGTCAAGCAAGAGAGGATGTTAGGAAGTAACACTGAGGCACATCAACATCTGAGAGAAGCAGATAGCACTAAATTGAGAAAGTGGGTCAATAGGTGGATTTGGAGTATGTAGTGAAATCTAAGTCTGGTTTAGACTGCATGTATGTGAAAACCTAGAGTACATTTAATAAAGTTAGTGAGTTACAGGCATACATTGCTGTGTGGAAAAGTGACACTGATCATCACAGACCTGGTTCAAGAAAGTTGCCAGTGTGGATGTTGCATATGTCTAGTTACTAGGTGTTGAGGAAAAAGCAGGAAAGAATAAAAAAAGACAGACAAGAAGTGCCACTTTTAGTTAAGGTGAACTTTGTAGCTGTTGAAAGAGGATGTTTCAGAGGGTTCAGAGACAACTGATTTGATTAGAGCTAGGAAATGAGTGTACAATTGCATTGCTTGGCAATATCTATATAGACCACCAGCTAGAGAGAAGTCTCTAGAGGAGCAAATCTGCAACAAAGTTACATTTTAAGTGTAAACATCCATTGGGTAATTAAAATGGGAGACTTTAATTACCCTTGTGTAGACTAGGATAATGGTAACATAAGGAGCAGCAAAGCAGTGTTCTTAAGTAACACAATTTGGAGCTGGAGGAACACAGCAGGCCAGGCAACATCAGAGGAGCAGGAAAGTTGACGTTTTGAGTCGGGATTGCATTCAGAAGAGGTTCCTATGGCTGTATGTATCCTCTCCAAGAAGGGAGGCCTGGTTCTTGGGAATGAGGTGGGCCAAGTGGACAGTGGGAGAACATTTGAGGGACAGTGATCATTGTATTGTAAGGTTTAGGATAATGATGGAAAATGAACTTGGTCTCCAGAGTCGAGTAAGCAACTGACGTGAATGGAGCAAGAATAGAGCTCGACTAGAACGAGTGAAACTAAATGTTAACAGGAAAATCAGTGGTTGAACAGTGGGCTGCTTTCAAAGAGAAGATGGTCTGATCATAGTTAAGGTGTAATCCTCTCCACCCCGTCCCACCATTTGGTGGGACATACATACCGGACCTCCCCCCAACAAAGGAGATGGAAATGATATCAAAGAAAAAGTATAATCATGACATGCCACATAATTAAATACAATAGAGAATTAAGCTGAATACAGAAGATTCAGAAGGGAGGTAGAAAAGCAAGTACAGGATGCAGCAACTGATTATGGAAAAAATTCCAGTCTTCTAAAAGCACATGACTCTCAAATGAGTGTTAAAAAGAGGAACAGGGCCTACATTAGGGGCCTAAAAGGGGATTTACATTAAGGTAGGAGGTAAAGTTGAGGTGTAAATTAGCACTTTACATCTATGATGCAGATGCTGCCAGACCATGGTGAAGACCAGGGGAGATGATGGCCTTGTGGTATTATTGCTGGACTGTTAATCCAGAGGCCCAAGTAATGTTCTAGAGACCTGTGTTTGAATTCCACCAATTTGAATTCAATAAATATCTGGAATTAAGAATCTAATGATGATGGCTGTGAATCCATTGCCAATTGTTGGAAAAACCCACTTGGTTCATGCCCTTTATGGATGGAAACTCCCATCCGGACCTGGTCTGGCCTGCATGTGACTCCACACCCTCAGCAATGTGGTTGACTCTTAACTGCCCTCTGGGCAATAAGGGATGGGCAATAAATGCTTTCTGGCCAGTGATGCCCTCATCTTGTGAATGAATAAAGGAAGGAGGGAGCTCAATTACCAGATGGGCTTGAAATTAATAAGGAGGTGATATTTGATACACTTTTGGTACTTCACTGGGACCAGTTGAGATGGTATCCAAGGATTTTGAAGTGGAATTGGTAATAGTCTTTCCATGTTCCTTGGTTTTAACGGTGGTGTCTAAGGACTAGAGAATTGTAAACATTTACATCTTTGTTTAAAAAAATGCCTGGCAATTACAGACCAGTCAAAAGGGAAATTCTAGAAACAATTGTTTGGAATAAACTTAATAATCATATGGAAGAGTCAACATGGATTTGTAAGGAAAAATTGTCCAACTTGCTCGAGTTTTTTCAAAAGCCAAACAGGGGTCAGTGAAGGTGTGGCTGTTAGATGTGGACTTCCCAAAAGGTGTTCGATAGGGCCACATGACCAGACTTGGAAAGTTATAAGATGTGAAATAGAAAGGACAAGAAGCAATGTGGGTATGAGAATAATGGAGAGTAATACATAATTTTCAGAATGGAATAATGTTTGCAGCGGAATTCCCCAGGTTACCACTTAGACCTTTTCTGTGTCTTCATAAACTATTAGAGATTTGGTAGAGGTTCTCAAAATCATGAGGTTTCTGGACAGCGTAGATGAAGGGAAACTATTCCTGCTTGTACGAGGATCAAGAACCAGAAGAGACAGTTTGAGTTTTGCAAAAGAAGTAAATTCACTGAGTAACCAAAGCCATTTTCACCCAGTGAACAGTTAAGGTCTGGTATGCTCTGCTGGAAGTGTGGTGGCAAATGCAGGTGTTTGGCAATCAGTTAAAATGCTTAGAGCTGGTACAGACACAAGGGCTGAATGACCTCTTTCTACACTGTAATCAATCTGAGATTCTGATTTGAGTGGTTGAATTTTTAACCCCTGTTTACTGTGAGGTTTTCCTGTTAGCAGTATATTGACATTTTATGACCATTTGTGAGACAGGAAATAGAGAAAATATAAATCAAGGACTCATCTTAAAAACAACTGCATGTTTTCTATAGCTTTTGCGATCTACCTTCCAAAGGGAGCTGCAACTGTTGCTACAATGCTGAATCTTTGCTTAGTAGTAGTTAGATGAGTTCTGAAGTGTATGCGATTGAGTTTGCATTAATCACACTTTCTGGGTTCCCTAAAACACCTGATTGTACTTCAAAAATTACTTGATGGGCAATCATTGCCAAGTTAAAGTCAATTCCGACACATCAGGTTCCTTCAAAATGCGGTGAAGTACCTGACCAGTTTCATTCTGAGGGAGGAATGTTGGCCAGAGTACTGGGAAACCCAGCTGTTGTTATCTGATTCCATGTGATCTTTTATATTCCCAAAACTGACAGCGGGGACCTCAGTTTAGTATCTTAACTTTGAGATGGCACTTACAAAGCACTCAACTCTTAAGAATTAGATTGGATTGTCCCCTGAATTAAGTGATCAATATTTATAACTTGATTGGTGAAATTGAGTTAAATTGTATTTGTTTTATTAGGTTTGATACAAGAATTGTGTAATTTTGGAATTTAATTTGATCTCCAGTGCTGTTGAAAGCAGTGGACTTTAAAGTGTGATGTTACACCTTCTCATTTTTAATATATCAATTTAAAACTCTGCCTATTAGCTTGATGTATGTATGTGAAATGTTCTTGAGGTGAATATAAACAGCCTTGTTGATGATATGGATCCAGCCTGAAGCTCTTCAAACAGCCAGGTTCATTCTCTGGTAGTTCCCAATGATGGAGCTGGCAGCTAGGATATGGATTTTTTTGGTGAAGTTCTAAGGCAGTAATTAATTGGAGCAAAATTCTGCTTAACCATTGGCCTGTAAATTTGATAATGTGGCAATCACAAACAAATCAAGAGAGGTGGTTATGAGATGGATCTGCAGGGCATTCAGTATATATGAGAAAGCTTAAGGTTAAGGATTGGATGCTATTGAGAGGTTCATACTGCTGGGGATTACCAGAGGTAATCGTATGTCCCGGAAGAGAAGTCATTGTGCAGTAAATGATTCTCTGGCTGCTGTTAGATAAAAATAGAACAAAGCAAGTGCAGTCCCATCCAGCTGGGCAAGCATTGGTGTATCAACAATTCCAGGAGAGAAGTGCAAGACTTGCAAATAGAGAACCATTAACAAGTAACCATTAACAGGGCAGCACAATGGCTCAGTGGTTAGCAATGGTGCTTTGCAGTGCCAGGGACCTGGGATCAACTCCAGACTTGGGTGACTTTCTGTGTGGACTTTGCACAGATTCCCTGTACTGCATGGATTTCCACCAAGCATTCTGGTTTCCTCCTGTATTCTTAAGATGCACAGGTTAAGTGATTGACTGTACAAAATTACCTGTAGTGTCCAGGGATGTGCAGACTAGGTGGATTAGCTATGGTAAATATGGGATTGTGAATAGGAGTGGGATGCTGTTCAGAGACTCAGTGTATACTCAATGAGCTGAATGGCCTCTTTCTGTACTGTAGGGATTCTATGATTTACGATAACAATATCAGCTAAAATAGAGCCACGGAAGAGAAGTAGGTTAGCGGGTGGTTGAACAGTACTAGAGTAGAGCGGGCATCAGAGGCTTTTATAGGCAGTGTGGTGACTCAGTTATTAGCACTGCTGATAAACCAGTGCTGGAGACCCTGTCCACAGATGTGCAGGTAAAGTGGATTGGCCATGCTAAATTGTCCATAGTGTCCAGAGATGCAGACTAGGTGGGTTAGCTACGGTAAATGTAGGGGTCTGGGTGGGATGATCTTGTGAGGGTCATTGTGGACACGATGGGCTGAATGGCTTCTTACCACAGTAGAGATTCAATGAAGATATAGGAATGAAACGAGACACAACTGAGTTGCTTTAAATGAAGTTTGGCTTGATGAGCAAATAAGAATAAAGGAAGTGGAAGAGCCACTGATTATGACCTTGTTTTTAGTGACAGTAGTTCATGAGCTCCAAGTCGCTTTTGTGGAGGAGACAATAGAGGAAGTAAGTCAGGGTCATCTCCCATTGCAGAATGATCTAGGAATAGTGATTACTTTTAGCAGATGAGCAGGATCCTATGGTATTTTAAGTTGTCCAGCCACGATTTGATTTGATTTATTATTGTCACATTTTGTACCTAGATAGTGTGAAAAGTTTTGTTTTGTGTACAGTATAAATATCATAACAAAGAACGATCATAGGGTGATTAAGCAGAGTGAGGAATACAAAGTTATGGCTGCAAAGAAGGTAACAAAAAGCAAGATCAACATTTAGATTTGAAAGGCCCATTCAGAATTCTAGTAACAAAGGCTCAAGAGCAGCTTCTTCCCCAATCAGTAAGTGTGTTTATGCTTTTGTATTTTCTGCCTGATGGAAGAGGTTGGAAGAGATTATAACTGGAAAGGAAGGAGTCTTTGGATGCCTTTCCCAGACATTGAGGAGTGTCGTTGGAGTCAATCAATAGAAGGTTGGCTTGCATGATGGTCTGGGCTGTGCTCTTAACTTTCTGTGGTTTCTTAAATTGTTCAGTCATTCACTATCCAATCTATCTGCCATTGCCATTCCAGTGTGGACACCTTGTACAGGGCTGATCTCTCTCTCTCCTTCCTTCAGCCCCAGGTGAATGGCCAAAGTGAAAGCATTGGACTTGGCCATGAAAGGTAGAGTGCAAGTAAGCCAATCCATTGCTGTGAAATTCTGGGGTAAAGCGAATAGCAAAGTTGAGATTTTTGAATTTGCAATTGTGAGTGAATTGCTTTCTTCACCCTGCTTCCCCCACCCCCGGCAGACACAAAGCGGGTAGGATTGATTTCGAAAAGAGGTTGGATAAAAGTGATTTAAGCTTGCATTTCCTTTGGTTCACATAGATAGGAATGTTAACAGGAGTGAGATTAAGTATTGGTGTTCTCTACAAATTGGTAGACTTGACTTCTAAAGCCCAGTGCTTCAAAATTCAGGAAACTTGTTTTTGAACATAATCCTATTTAATACGTTCCATTGTGGAATCTAGTCATGGAATAAGAAGTGGGCTTCATACTAAAGCAGATGATGGTCTAAATCTGCACAGGTTAATCTTTGGAATCAGTGGTGTAGTAATTCCGGCCGTTCCCACTCTAGCAGTTTTGAAAAGTAGCTCATGATTGTGATCACTTTTAAGTCACACACGTGCAGAAATTGTATCTACATTGCTCTATTTAAGATGTAAACTAAAAATAAAATTCCATTGTATTTCTCAATCTGTTTAGGTGATGTGTTTGGTACTTTCATTAACTCCTATCTATCCACGTCTTTGGTTTCCCTTAAAAGGTGAGAATTTAAGAAAAGCTGCTAATGTAGAACTAAAACTTTCCTATACTCCCCCATTTGAATACTACCAATATGGTTACTTATGCAATGAAGAGATGATCCTTGCTGTTCTCTGTGGCGACCAGTGTTGTCCCCTTGGTTATTGTATAGATGACTTTCCCATATTATAAGGAGAGCATTACTAGTGCTACATGAAACAGCTATGTGTAAAAGCATGAACATGAGAAAGCAGTCAATTTTAATAGAAAACAACATTATAGGACAAGGCACCAACAGTGGTTGATGTAGGATTTAAAGAGGGCATTGTAAGAAGTTGGAGAGGCAGGGGGCTTTAGAAAAGGAATTCCAGAATTTGGGGCCCAGCCAACCAAATACACCTTTGCTATTGGAGTAAAAAGTGCAGAGCTGCACAAGAAGCCAAAGGAACACTGTGGTTTGGAATGTGTAGGACATGGATTGTAGGATGGATGAGGTCGTGGAGATAGTGTTTAGTCAGTTGAACGTTTTAATGTGGACATATTAGGTAAAGTACATCTGCAGCAGAGTGGAAGTGAAGTAAGTTGCTCATGGAGATAAACCACAGTGCTGACTGACTAGCTTATTAGCTTTCTCATTAAACCACAGCTTTAAGTATTCAACTTGAACAATTATCACCCTGAAACCGTATCTAGCTTACAATTGGGAATAAAATGGCACCTCTCTGTGTGAAAATGGAAACTAAGTAATTGCAAATATGGAACAGAATCTGTTCTAAGGCATGCTACTTTTCATGAACTTGACTGATAAAATTTGTATATGTGCAGTTTAGTTCTGCATTTTGAATTTATTTTTATCCCATAGGTCCCCCCAACATTGAACTGTTTTATATGCTGGTTGTTCCAAATCACAGTGCAAGTGAGATTGTTTGCCAAATGAGAGCAGCAAGTTTTGAAGACCAACAATGAAACAGTTGATTTTTAAAATCTATAGCTGTTCTAAAAAGCTGAAGACTTTGTTTATTTTCAAATGTGACAATGGGATTAAAAATCTGTTTAATTTTTGTGAAATGCAAAATAACTTGTTTTTATTTATATTGCCTTTTAAGTCCTTGGGTATTCCACTGTGGCTTGCAACCCATAGCTTTGGCATATAGTCACTGCTATGGCTGCTGTATTATCCACACTAATGTGCATGCAGCAACATTCCACAAAAATGAATAAGATTTATAACCAGTTTTGTTTTCTTCATCTTGGTGAAGGGATAAATGCTGGTGTAGACACCAGAAGAAGTCCCTTCTCTCTGAATAGAGTCATACATCCCTAGAGATATAAAGCATGGAAACAGACCCTTCAATCTAACTTGTCCATGCCGACCAGATATCCTGTATAAGTCTAGTCCCATTTGGACCATATCCCTCTAAAAGCTTGTTATTCATATACCTATCCGGGTGCCTTTTAAATGTTATAATTGTACCAGCCTTCTCCACTTTCTCTAGCAGCTCATTTCATACAGGCACCACCCTTTGGGTGAAAAAGTTACCTTTAGGTCCTTTTTTTATTTTAACCTTTTCCCCTCTTCTCCTTAAACCTATGTCATCTAGTTTTGGACTCCCCAACCCCAGGGAAAAGACCATGCCTATTTAGACTATCCATACCCATCATGATTTTATAAACCTCCTATTAGGTCACCTCCCTGCCTCCAACACACCAGGGAAAATAGCCCTAGCCTATTCAGCCTTTTCCTATTGCTAAAACCCTCCAACCCCGGCAACATCCTCAAATCTTTTTTGAGCCCTTTTCCAGTTTTGCAATATCCTTCCTATACGAGGGAGACAAGAAGTACATGCAATACTCCAAAAGTGGCCTAACCAGTGTCTTGTACAGCTGCGACATGACCCCTCAACTCCTATACACAGTGAACTGACCGATTTTAAAGGCAAGCATACCAAACACCACTTCACTTCACTTGCTCGTGATTTTTAAAATATCTATTTTAGGGGGTGGAAAGGTCTTCAGTACTTTTAACAGCTCATGTCATAGCACATCTACTGGTGCAGCTTACAGCATGTCCTTAAATGCTAGGGTGGGATTTGAATGTTGAGAGTTTCTTGCTAGCGAGTTTTGAGAAGATTTGTAGCTCAGGTTGAGGTTCTGGATGTGAGTTTGCTCGCTGAGCTGGAAGGTTAGTTTTCAGACGTTTCGTCACCATTCTAGGTAACATCATCAGTGAGCCTCCGACGAAGTGCTGGTGTTATGTCCCGCTTTCTGTTTATCTGGTTAGGTTTCCTTGGGTTGGTGATGTCATTTCCTGCTCTCTTTCTCAGAGGATGGTAGATTGATTTTGGAGTCAATGTGTTTGATGGAGTTCCGGTTGGAATGCCATGCTTCTAGGAATTCTCGTGCATGTCTCTGTTTGGCTTGTCCTAGGATGGATGTGTTGTCCCAATCAAAGTGGTGTCCTTCCTTATCTGTATGTAAGGATACGAGTGATAGTGGGTCATGTCGTTTTGTGGCTAGTTGATGTTCATGTATCCTGGTGGCTAGCTTTCTGCCAGTTTGTCCAATGTAGTGTTTGTCACAGTTCTTGCAAGGTATTTTGTAGATGACGTTCGTTTTATTTGGTGTCTGTATAGGGTCTTTTAAGTTCATTAGCTGCTGTTTTAGTGTGTTGGTGGGTTTGTGGGCTACCCTGATGCCAAGGGGTCCGAGTAGTCCGGCAGTCATTTCAGAAATGTCTTTGATGTAGGGGAGAGTGGTTATGGTTTCTGAGCCCGTTTTGTCTGTTTGTTTGGGTTTGTTGCTGAGAAATCGGCGGACTGTGTTCATAGGGTACCCATTCTTTTTGAATACGCTGTATAGGTGATTTTCCTCTGCTCTGCGTAGTTCCTTTGTGCTGCAGTGTGTGGTGGCTCGTTGGAATAATGTTCTAATGCAGCTTCGTTTGTGGGTGTTGGGATGGTTGCTCCCGTAGTTCAGTATTTGGTCCGTATGTGTTGTTTTCCTGTAGACGCTGGTTTGAAGTTCCCCATTGGCTGTTCGCTCTACTGTGACATCTAGGAATGGCAGTTTGTTGTTTTCCTCCTCTTTTGTGAATGTTATGCCAGTAAGGATATTATTGAAGGTCTTGAATGTTTCCTCTAATTTGTTTTGTTTAGTGATAACAAAGGTGTCATCCACATAGCGGACCCAAAGTTTGGGTTGGATGATTGGCAGAGCTGTTTGTTCAAGTCTCTGCATTACTGCCTCTGCTAAGAACCCTGATATCAGAGATCCCATGGGTGTACCGTTGGTTTGTCTGTAGGTTTTGTTATTGAAAGTGAAGTGGGTGGTGAGGCATAGGTCCACTAGCTTGATGATGTTGTCCTTGCTGACAACACATCCATCCTAGGACAAGCCAAACAGAGACACGCACGAGAATTCCTAGAAGCATGGCATTCCAACCGGAACTCCATCAACAAACACATTGATTTGGAGCCCATCTACCATCCCCTGAGAAAAAGAACAGGAAATGACATCACCAACCCAAGGAAACCTAACCAGATAAATAGAAAGCGGGACATAACACCAGCGCTTCGTCGGAGGCTCACTGATGATGTTACCTAGAATGGTGACGAAACATCTGAAAACTAACCTTCCAGCTCAGCGAGCAAACTCGCATCCAGTTTCTTGCTCTCAGTGTTTTTTTTTTCATCTTGCTATTGACAGACTTGGGGTAACAATGAACATTTGACCTCAACGGCATCCCACACAGCTGAAGTGAGTCAATTGTAATATTAGGAAATGTATAGATAAAATGTTTCATTGGAATTTTCTATTCAATCCCTTTGTCTTTGCCCCATCTACTCAGCTGTTGAGGACATGGACTCCTGCTAAGAAAAGGCTTCAAAGGAGCTGATAAATTGTTTCTTCCTTCAATTGACCATTTTATGTGCATGTTTAGGCAGTGAATGATAACAGACCCGAAATGTCATTCTGCCTGCTCCTCTGATGCTCCTTGCCCTGTTGTGTTCTTCCAGCTCTACACCTTGTCATCTCAGATTCTCCAGCAGCTGCAGTTCCTACTATCTCTGAATCAATTATAGTCTAATTACTTTGTCTGATATATACACACATGCTGTCTCCGGAATGGATCACTGGATAGCTATTATGAATAGGAACCATGAAGGACTTCACCCACCTAGCCTGTGGGCATTTGAGCCATTTGCAGAATCACGAGTGCCTCCCAGACTGAGATCAGATAGTTCAGCATAGATTAAAGATTGGTTTAAGGCATTTCTGACCTCCAGGGCCCTGACTTCACTGATTATGTATGCTGCTATTTGTGGCAACAAAATCATAGGAATGTGGGCTGTGTTTTGATCCCTTCAAAGCACCAAAACCTCAGCACATTTTCATCTCTGTGGGAATAATACTCGTGGAAATACCTTGGAAGATGGGGGAAGAGGAAACAACTGCATACTGTATTTTAATGTATTTCTATTTGCATCCTGTAGGCTGCCATTCTTCACTGTGTTGGTGGCTAACTTGCTGACACTTCAGAATTCACCTTTTTCTGATGAATTAATTTTTATTTTGCTGAGGATCTAGCGTAGGTGGTTATGTTTCTGAAGCTCATTAAAAGAGGTTAGTGACTTAATTTGTTCATGTGGCAATTTCATGCTAATATCAGAACCAGCAAGTTATTTAGAAAATCATGCAGTTGATTGAGAATGTCAGCCCGTGATTAAAAGATGCATTAACTTGCACATTTATCCTTTATACATTAATCATGTTTCTTTCAGTTTTTCTTTCAAAAAAAGCCCTATGTTATATTGCCAGCATGTTACTAAAAGAAAATGCTTTTGACCACTGTTTACTTCTAATTGCTATACCACCATGATTTTCAGTCTTTCAGTACTTCTGAAATTGGGACCTTCTAATCCCTCAAGCTTACTCTTGTACTGATGGCAAATATACCAACAGGCTTAGCTATAGAGCACCCTTTTCTTTGCAACATTGAACAGTTGTCCAGTGACAATAAATAAAATTCTGCAACTATAGAATGTCTTGTCATTTTCAGGTAAAATAGTTTAGGCATTTCCACATTTCAGGATGATCTGGCAAGCAGAGCTCATTTGTGACTTAAAATCCTGCCATGTTCTACCAATGACATTTTTCGAACAATTTTTTTTGTGTATGTTTTTTATGTAGGCATATTGTGAGGATAATGGACCTTTTTCATATTCTCCATTCACTAATCTATCATCAGTCAAAATATGGTGTAATGTTAGCTTGCTGCTTGGGATTTTGATACGTTCCCCAGTTAGAGCATCTTACTCCACTTGATGCAGCTGAGATGTGACAGAGTCAGCTAATTAAACTTAATATAACAGTTGAGGACTAAAATCTTTGGAACACCAACTTCCAATCCCCTCATTTTGAGAAAGGGGGGTAGAAATGATATTTTGAAGAAATGATACTTTGAATTTGATTTTTGATAATATTGTAATGTATTTCGCATCTCATCCACCAGGTTTAATATTGACTTTCTACTACTGATGCATTGTAGCTGAAATGTGTACCATCTACAAGATGCACTCGAGCAACTCACCAAAGCTGCTTCAAGTCTGCGACCTCTAGCACCAAGAAGGACCAGTGCAGGAGACTTGTGGGAACACCACCTGCAAATTGCCCTCCCAGGTCTCTCAAGATCCTGACTTGGAGCTGTTACTGTTTCTTTATTCTCTCTGTGCCAAAATCTTGGAACTCTTTCCTTAGCAACAGCATGTGGGTGTACCTACACCACATGGACTACAGCAGTTCAACCTGGTGTTTTTACCCAATCTACTAGAGGACAATTAGAGCTTGGCAATAAATGCTCAACTCCTTGGTGACCCCACATCTCATGAATGAATTCAAATAGGCAAAATACTTTGAAATGTTACTATTATTGATTAAGTTAGACATTTCTTTTTAATTTCTTTTAGTTTCTGAAAGATGTGAAAAAATGCTAATTTGAGAAGACATTAATTAAAATGAAAATTCTGTTTTGTTAATTCAGATGCAGTGTAGTTTTTTTTTTTAAAAAGCCTTTCTGCTATTGCATTTGTACAAAGATTGACATCTGGTGACATGTCTGTGAAGAAATCAGAAACTCAACTTTAATTATTTGCAAGACCTTTTATGTTTTGCTTTTAAAATTATAACACCTTGTTAATTTTTTTTGAATGAGATTGCCAGTTATGCATTTCAGCAAAAAGCCTAGATTCTCCACACCAGCATGCTTTAAAAGACACATCTAGAATATTGTATAAGTTTTGATCTCTATCTGCTAAACAATGTTTTCCTCTAGTCGGAGTGCAGCAAAGATTTACCAGACTCTTCCTAGAATAGTGGGACTGACTTACAAGGAGAAGTTATATCAGGAGTATCTTTGGGCTTCAAGAGAATGAGGGGAGATATCGTAGAAACCTATCAAATTACCTCACAGGTCCAGATAAGGTAGTTACAGGAAGGATGATCCTGATGGTGGGACAGCCCAGAACCGGAGCTGTAATCTAAGCAGACGGTCCTAAGCATTGAGGACTGAGTTGAGGAGAAATTTCTTCACCCAGAAAGTGGTGAGCCTGTGGATATCTCTACCATGGAATAGAGCTGGATATTGCATTTGGGGCTAAAGGGATTAAAGCATACTGGGGAGAAGCAAGAACATGCTATTGAGTTAGATGATCATCCTGGATCATAACGAATGGTGGAGCAAACAGCAATACTTCGTATTTGCTAGGTTTATTTGTTTATTTATGAAATAAACTCAACATTTTTTTGAGCCTGATTCAAGCTATATGAAATGATTGGTTCCCCCACCTCTTCCTTGTCTTCATGATGCCCCTTGATGACATCTGTAGATGAAGGTTCAGCTGATGACTCCCAAAGGAATATCTTTACCAATATCCTGGTATCAGACTATGTTTTGAAACTTTTATTTTCCAAGGAACTAATATTTCCTCCATGTTTCTTTTGGGATGACCAAGCTCATTGTCCTCAGTCCCTGCCATATAATTTAAACCTTTTTCGCCAATAAGTCCATCCCATTTTCTGAGTAGGATTTTTAACAACCTTGATGCCATGTTTAACTCTGATTTGATCTCTAACTTTTTATTCTCTCCAGGGTAATTATTTCACAATTTCACATCCAACGTCATCTATCTCCAGCTCCACTGACTTCAACCATCATCAGACCTTCAGTCATTTATGTGACTTGTAGATTCAATTTTCCAACACATTCGTGGCTTCATGCGTATCACCCTATTAACACTTTTATTTATCCAAAGCTCTCATGTCTTTGTTAATCTGCATCAAATTCTACTTCTCCATCAACCCCTGCACTCATGTCCTCATTTGACTTATGTGGGTTTGTTATCCCAAAATCTTAAATTTTGAAAATGACCCCTATATTTAATTCTCTCCATTACCTCATCTGTTTGCAACCTGACTCTGAAATGCTCATTCAGTGATTCTAACCTTTTAAGCATCCTATTTATTTTGCCTCACTGTTATTACTGGCCAGGACCCATGTCCTATACCTGTGCTCTGACATTTCACATTTGCTTCCATCTCCTGTCTCTCCAAAACATCTTGGTCACCTCATTAAATTGATTTGCATTAATCTCAACATCTTTTTTTCTTCTCCCCAAGCATCTCTTGAGAATTGCTCTGAGGCTGATTTTAAAAATGAGAAGTATCTTTTGCATTTTCAATAACTTGGTATACTTTTAAACCAATGGAGGTGTGGCTTGACAGCTCGTCCCTGCCTCCCTAACCTGTTCTTCCTCTCACTGATCCCCTCCTCCCACCTCAAGCCGCACCTCCATTTCCCACCTACTAACCTCATCCCACCTCCTTGACCTGTCCGTCCTCCCCGGACTGACTTATCTCCTCCCCACCTATACTCTCCTCTCCACCTACCTTCTCCTCTATCCATCTTCGGTCCGCCTCCCCCTCTCTCCTTATTTATTTCAGAACCCTCTCCCCATCCCCCTTTCTGAAGGGTCTAGGCCCGAAACGTCAGCTTTTGTGCTCCTGTGTTGCTGCTTGACCTGCTGTGTTCATCCAGCTTTACACTTTGTTTTCTTAGAGGAAATGGTTTGTCTTAGAGCTGACATACATCAATGAGGGTGAAGTGTAATACATAGACCTCCTTGGATGACTAAAGTTAGAGATGAAAATTAAACAAAAAGGGCAGGTATCAAATGTAAGACTCTAAGTTAAGAACTGAGTTGAACACTGAAAGAGTAGAGAAAATTTGAAAATCTAAAAAGTGATCAAGAGTGAGCATGAGCATAGATCAAAAGCTAACAAGAAGAGGAACCAAAAGTCATTTGCAATTAAGATAGGCCAAAGTGCAGTTGGAGATAGTAAGAACTGCTGATGCTTGAGTCTGAAATAACACTGTGGACCTGGCAGAACACAGCAGGCGAGGCAGCATCAGAGGATCGGGAAAGCTGACGTTTCGGGTCGGGACCCTTCAGAAGGCACTGAAAAAGGAGTTGCTCTTGAGGCAGAGAGTATGGATAAGATACTGAATTAGTACTTTGCATCTGCCTTGATTATTCAAAGACACTGTTGGCAACATTACATCAAAGAATTAAAAATAGATAGGATTATGAGCTTGATGAGTCATCTGGTCAAGATGGGATAGAAAATAAAAGCCAATCAAGTCACCTCTGCCTTCAATATAATCATAGCTGAATATCTATCTCATTGGTAAAGAACAGGAGTTTGGCAATGCCGCTCAACACCAGTGTTGCTGTAATTTTCTTAGTTTCTGCATAGACCTCTGAAGCCTAAGTTTGGCACGACTTCTGGGGCTGGAAATCAGTGTGTGTGGAACATTGGAGAGGAAATGTAGCTCAATGCTTTTAGGTTTTTGGAAGTCTATCCAATTATTTATTAAATCTATTTAGTGACTTTGCCTCCACAGTCTACTGTTTGAGAATTTCAGAACCAGCAGAATTTTGGAAGATGACAGCCTCTATTGCATCTACTATTTCTGTGACCATTTCCTTTAATACCTTGGGATGTGGATTATCAGACTGATGTTTCAGTTTTCATTAATTTCTTATGAGCTTTTTAAAAAGCAAATGCAAATTCCCTTCAGTTTATCCCTCCTAAACGAGCCTTGCTACCCTAAAATTTCTGGGATTTTTTTTGATGGGCTCTGAGGAAGAGTCACCCGACCCGAAATGTTAACTCAGTCTTTTTTCCTTCACAGATGCTGCCAGATCTGCTGAGCTTTTCCAGCAACTTTTGTTTTTGTTCCTGAATTACAGCGTCCACAGTTCTTTTGGTTTTTATTAACCTTTCCCTGTCCACTGTCATGCCTTTTAATAAAGTTACCAAGTCTGACACAGCTAGCTAGTCTTTTTAGTTTTTTGTTTATATTTAAGACTTCACGTTCTGCATGGCAATGTAAAATTATATCATGTTATGGTTGCTTTTCTGAAAGGACACTCTCAATGAGATTACTAATAAACCACTTCTCATAGCACAAAACCAAATCTTGGATCACTTGCTCTGGAATTGGTTTCTCAACAAACGTTTTTATTCACTTGTCGGATTTGGAGGTTGCTGCCTGGCTTGCATTTTGCCTGTCCCTAATTGCTTTTGAGAAGGTGGTGGTGAACTGGTTCAAAAATCTATCTTCTATACTCTGCAGGAATTCATCCTCCCAAGTGTCATTGTGATATGGTTTGCCCAGTCTCGAGGTACACTAAAATCACCCACAGTTACTGTAGCATCCTTGTTGCATGCCAGTTTAATTTTCTGCTTAATGCCATCCCCTACTTTTCAGAGGTCTATACATAGCTACCACTATTGTTTTCATCCTCTTGTTGCTTCTTCGCTTAGATTAATTCAACATCTGAATTACTTCTCCCATTATCATTTTTTGCTATTACACTGCTGTCACCTTTTATTAACACCACCCCATCTCCTCAGTTTTGACTGTTCTTTCTGAAGATTAAATACGACTGATAGTTCCCACTCTTGGTCACTCCCAGCCATGTCTCCATAACTTTTGATCACATCGCAGCTGTGTGCAACAATTTGATCTGTTAATTCATCTATCTTATTGTGAATGAATTCAATATAGTATGTTTAGACTCGTGCATTTTTTTTTATACTTTGCCCCTCTTTGCTAGCCCTTGTTTCTTCTGCCTTTCACTTTTTTGCTTTCTCGCTTTCATCTCATTTATTTCCCTAATTCTTTTAATCCCCAGCTACTCCAGTCTTAACCTTTACACACTGTACGATCAAATACCCCTACAAGGTTACTGGTCCCAGTCTTGCATGCTAGTTAATCAAGTGAGGGCACTAAAGGTCTAGTTGCAATCTTTGAATTTTCCTCGGATACTGGGTGGTAACAGGCACTAGAGACTTTAAATATTACTGAAAACAGAAAAGAGCATAAAACAAATGCTGCAATTTTGGGCTACTGTACCTAGTGTTAGGAGGAAATCCTTTATAGCCAATTAATTGATACTTGGTAAAGAATGGGCTAGGAAATGAACATCAGCAAGAGTTTGCTCACAGTAAATTTTGTCAACAATCTTGATTGAGCTCTTTGAATCAATGAGTTGGTGGTTGAGTGTTGCAGTTATGATGAGTACTTTCAAGAAAAATTTCATGAAATACAACATAATCTTGTTTGCACAACTAAACCCAATTAATGTACTGAAGTGCTGCATTGAATATTATTGCGCAAGGTGGAGGTAGCATATTAGTATGGATAATGGGTTGCGTTAGCAAACAAGAAGTGGCCAATAGAGATAAATGATTTCTTTTGAGATGCTTGAAATATTGGAGTGTCACATTGAATTGGTGTTGGAGCCTGATCTATATGTGATCTACCATCAATAATCGGAATGAAGGGACTGAGCGTCTTTAAGCTAAATTTGTCAAAGATACCAAGATAAGTAGCAAAGTTAGCTGTAAAGTTGAAGTAGAGAATCTGCAAGGTGAAATGGAGAGATTGTGTAAGGGTTCCCATTCCTGTTCCCCCTTGGATTTCAGGAATTACAAGAACAAAATGCACACGCCTGAGAGTCTGGCTCAATGGCTGATTCATTTGTTCGTTGAATGCTTAATGTTCGCCCACTGGTACTTATTCTCCTGTGTCTTGTCTGGAATTTACACAAATCTGAACATCAAGCCACTTTCCTGAAACTTATTCATTACCACAGTTCAAACCCTTCCATGATTTGACTACAATTTAAAATTGCCCCAGGACAAATCCCTGTACAATTTGATCGCAGCTTGCAATCATGTTGTCATAGTTATAGAGTTATACAGCATAGAAACAGACTTTTTCAGTGCAACTGTGCCACACCAACGAGATATCCTAAACGGACCTAGTCCCATTTGTCAGTATTTGGTATCCTTGCAATGTTTCCTGAGCCCTTTCAATTTTAACATTTCATGTAGCAGGGAGTTGTTTGTTGCTTGTGTCCATTATAGGCCTGCTTCTATTGATCAGTCTCCGTTCTCTCCTGGATGCAGTGACTATTTTTCCGATGTCCTCCCTTTTTTGGTGATCCATTTCTCAAACTGATTACTTATTGGCATCCTGCTGAATTGTCCGGTGTTTAACATGCCTTTTGTTTTGTTTGTTCTACATCCTCGTCCAGATGAGTATAATGTTTCCAATAACAGCAAACAATGATTCCCTATCTGCCCCTACCTAATGTATGATACCTCAATCCATGGATGATGGATTTGTGAATACTGTTTTGCCTCTTCATGGGAACCAACTGTGCCATATATGGCTGTTGTTCAGTGCCATATGTTTATGATAATAGCATTCCCAGTTTCTTAATTGAATCATACAATGGCAGTGTATAATGTCTCTTCCAGTCTGTTAATTGCATTAGGCAATGATAGTTACTGTGCACATTACTTGTGATAATGTTGCTTCTAGTGTTTTAATGAGCCAGAGTTTCAGTTGGTTCACATTGCTATGAAGACACAGTTAACCCCTTTATACCCATATTGCTCACCCCTGTTAGATGTTGAAATTTAGCAGTTCATGGTTTACAGTTTGAGATTGTGACTATGGTTTTGGGACTTGTGGGTCTTCTGATTTTACATTTCAGGGAAGGTTACTTCAGAGAGCGAGTGAAAATTTGGCAAGCCAAGTGTAATGTGGGAAAATGAGAACTTGTCCGTTTGGGCAGGAGAAACAGAAAAGTACTATTTTTAAATGGAGAGTGTTTTCAGAACTCAATTGTACAAAGGAATCATGTTACAAAGTATGTGAATCACAAAACAATAATGTGCAGATACTGCACGTTACTAGGATGATAAATAGAATGCTGCCCTTTATTGGAAGAGGAATGGAAAATTAGGGAGCTTTTACTACAGTTAAAAAGGACATTGTACACAGGACGCCAGACATAGTTTCACCAGTTTTAGTTGTCTTGTTTGGACAAAAATAATTGTAGTGGAATCAATTAAGAGAAAGTTCACTAGACTCAACCCCGTCATCCCTGGAATATCTATTGAGCAAAGGTTGAAAGATTTACACCTATTGGAGTTTAGAATAAGGGGTAATCTTTATGAAACATAAGAATTTTGAGAGGATTTGCTGGGTGGATACTGGGGAAATGTTTCTTCTTGTGGGTGACACAAATTGGGGTCCCAGTTTGAGAATAAGAAGTCTCCCCATTTAAAATGTAGATCCAAAATTTCTTCTTCTGCAAGCTACCCTGTGAAATTCTCTTTCCCAGAAAGAAGTGGATCGTTGATTCAGAGCAGATATGAGTGTATCTAGGATTGTGATCGGAAGACGTGAACTTGAGGTTGAAACCCGAATGAGATTAGCTATGAGCTCATTGAGCAGTGTAGAGCCAAATGACCTATTATTGCTCCAAGGTCCCATGTTCTTACGGTAGAAGAAAAATGACAACAGAGTTACTAAGTGACAAAAAACACAATTATCCTGAGTAGTTCGTTTTCAGACTGGTGGAATATATTAGAACCACTGCTATTTACTACCCCCACCCCACCACCACCATCACCACCGACATGTTTTAATACTTTGACTTAAGCATTTAGGTCAGAATGTCCAAGCTTGCAGATGTCTCTGCATCTGGGCATATGTTTAAAAACAAAAGATGTATGGTAGATTTTTTGAACGGTTCATAGGAATACACATAGGTTAAATTTGGCATAGTAGAAAGAGACTATATTCAGAAGACTGTTTTGCGTCATACAATGTTAAAGAATGTTTTATTATGTTTTTAAAGATGCTGTATAAATATTGAAAGTTGCAAGGTGTTCTACAGAAGCAACACAAAACATAACGTGGCAATGAGCCAGTTAAAGAGACATTAGAGCAGAGGAACAGAAGCAAGCCATGCAGCCCATTGAACCTGCTGTGTCATTTGACAGTGTGGTCGATCATTTCTTCAATGCAATGTTCCCGCACTGACTTCATTTCACTGAATGTCATTTAAGTTTCCAAAAACCAGTCAATTTTTGTCATGTCAGCCCGTTATCTCTGATCGCAATTTTAACCTCACTGCAAAGTCTCTTCCAGGATGCCTAACCTGAAGAAGTTATTCTCCTCCGTCCGGACCAACCGCAGGGGATCTCTCTCCCACTGCAACTCTCTTGTCCATCTTCGGTCTGCCTCCACCTCTCTCCCTATTTATTGCAGAATCCTCTCCCCATCCCCCTTTTCTGATGAAGGGTCTCGGCCCAAAACATCAGCTTTTGTGCTCCTAAGATGCTGCTTGGCTTGCTGTGTTCATCCAGCTCCACACTTTGTTATCTCGCTAATGTGATTGAGCTCTTTTCCACTTTCCTGCTGTCTAACACCCCTTCCCTATTGTCAACCAGAACTCAGCATTGAATACATTTGACAATCCAGCCTTTCTTTTCTGGGTTTGAATTTCAAAAATTAATGACTCAGAATTAACAGCAGGTCTTTGATCTTTAAAAAGCAGACCCCTATTTTTAAATTTGTTAGTTCTTGACCATCACAAGAGGAAATATTGTCTAGGCCTCTACACCATTAAGATCCCTCAGAAACATGAGTGTTTCAATAAGATCACCACTAATTCTTTTGGCTTCCAATGAATATAGGTCCAACTTGTTGAACCGTTATTCATAAAATTACTTTTCTATCCCAGCAATAAACGTAATAAACTTTGTCTGAACTGCCCCCAGTGGAAGTCTATCTCTCCTTAAGATGACCAAAACTGAACACTATTGTAGGTACAATCTCATCAGTGCTTTAAATAGTTGTAGCAAGCTGTTCTGCTGTTATACTCCATTTCCCCACGCTATAGAGGCCAGTATGCCAAACTGGTTGATGTCGATTTTTCTGTCTGCCAAAACTTTGCACTATTACTTTAATATTAATTGTGAATATTACATTATCCACAGACTCCAGTCCAGTTCACAATTTACTTTTCTACCTATCTTTGTCATCTCGTTTGTCTACAATATAAAAGGTCCCTCCACCCAAGTTATTGATGTAGATTGTGAGTAGTGAATCCCAACATTGAGTCTTGTCTCAGCAAATTCATGCTACCAATGTGAAAGACTATTGCTGCTAAATCAGACTTATGTAGTACAAGGCTGATGTTTGTTAGTAGTATCTGAAATATGTTGAATTTCTGTACACCTTTGGTCACATAGGAACAAAGCTAAATGTAGAGTACTGATTTAACTGTTGTACGTTTTCAATTTCCACCGTGCCAGGTTCTGCACATTGAGTGAAATTTACCTTTTTACCTTCTACCCTATATGACAAGTGCTGCCAATTGAGTATTTGGATTACAACTCAAGTGTGTATTTTAGTTTTTTTCGTTAGTCATTCAGAATGTCAAAAATTGAGTTACTTTAATTTGCCATAACAGCATCAGGAAGAGATTTGATGGATACAATTCCTGTGAATACTATTGGGTATTTACAGAGTATTGAAACTGGATTTAGTTGGACAGTATGACATTTGATTGCCGACAAGAGACTCTTAGAACTGGCAGTGTTATTTGAATATTACTTGAAGGAATTTAGTATGACAACTTGTTTGAGCTTCTAGGCTTTTGAAGCTGCTGATGTAACACTTTTCGTTATATCCTTATGTATTTCTCATTATAGTGATGAGATTCAGTGATAAAGAATTTTTAAACCCCATTTTGGATTGGGAACATTTGCTGTAACACTCACATTTCCTTCATTACTCACATTTCCTCCAATGCCTATGGAAAAATATTCAAAATTGAGGGATTTTGATAAGATAAAAAGAGTAATAGACTGATCCTAACAGTAGGATGGTAAGCAAACAAGCCAAAGATTAAAGACTTTTGGGAGATGAACTAGAAGGGTTCTTGTATTTTATGTAATGTGTTGCTGTGTTCTGGAATGCACTGTCTAAAAAGGTAGTTGCAGCAAATTTACAAATTGCTTCCAAAAGGGGCTTGACTAAATACTAAAGAAAATATTACAGGGCTTAGAGAAAGGGCTGTGAAATGGGAGTTTCTCGATCTTTCTTAGACTCAGATTCAAAGGGCCAAATGATTCCATCCGTGTTTCAAGATTCTATGAAAAGAGACAACGGTTGCCTTCTGTGCTATTGTGATCGCCATTATTGACCTGTTGAACAGCAACCACCTCTCCCAGCCCCTTCTCTATCTGTCAATCCATTATGTGACAATGATGCTTAATGATTTAAGTCACATAATTTTGAAAGTTATTAATTATTAGTTTGACCTTACAGCCCTTTTGCATAAGAAATGGGCTTCAAATCTTAGCTATTTCTTTGTCATTCAGTCTTGAATACTAATGCCCTTGGGGCACTCCTTGGTTTCTTTCTTCAGCAATGCATCTTACTGTTTCTTAGACCTTTGTAATTTACTGAGCGATTTTAATTTAGCAAAGATAAAACTTTTTGGCAGAAATAATGACCAATGTATTTTGTTTGCTGTTTTAGTTGGGGATTTTTTTTCTAAATGCTGAATGTTAGCATTGCATCCAGGGACAGGAATGGAAAGGATCAGTTTATCTGGAAAACTATTTTGTCTTTCTGTCAGGGTTGTTTTGATTGGTCAGTGGGTGAAGCGTGGTTCACATGGCCTGCACAAAATACTCGTGCCAATGCCATATGTATTGCTGTGAATGGTTGGTAGTAGTGGGATAAAACAGTGGCAGGTAAGGGTATCTGTTGACAGTTGCATTTCTGGTTCCGTGTCCCACCGGATCTTCCAGCATCCACGTGAATAGGTGCAAAGAAACAACACAGCAAAACCAACAACAATGAAGGGTCTAGGCCCGAAACGTCAGCTTTTGTGCTCCTGAGATGCTGCTTGGCCTGCTGTGTTCATCCAGCCTCACATCTTTATTATCCAACAACAATAGCCCCAGCCAGGGAAGAAAAGAACTTCTGCTCCTGAGTCCAAACAATATAACAGCTCCATGCTCTCTCAGCTACGGCAGTCATGTTACAGTCATACGTATACTTAGGTTATTAGGAGAGACTATACAATTTTCTCTAGAATTTAGAAGATTAATGAGTGATCTGATCAAAATCTTCAAGATATTAACAAGAAAAGCCAGGGTAGATAAAAATAAACTATTTCTGCCGCTTGGGGAGCCCAGAATTAGGAAGAATAGTTTGAATTAGGTTCAGACTGTATGGGAGAGAATACACAAAAGGTGGTTAATGTTTGGAGCTCTTTCATAAATGGCAGTAGATGCTGGATCAGTTGATTTTTAAATCTGAACTGTATAAATTTTTGTTAGACAAAGTTATTAAGGGATACGGACTAAAGGGAGACAAATGAATTTAGGACACTGATCAACTATGATCTCACTGAATAGTGGAACAAGTTCAAGAGGTGTAATGGCCAACTCCTGTACCTATGTTCCAACGATATTTATTACTCTAATGTAGTAGTATACCATTCCGGCAGGCAGGGACATAATTACAATCCAAGATGCGTTTACGCCGGCACCAACTTAACATATTGGTTGATGCAATCTTGTATATGGAGCCAGAAATGTCTTAGTAGTGTCTTGGATTGTTAGAGAATTTAAAAAATATTCCTGAATAGAAGTTTCAAGAATTGTGGATGCTGTAAATCGGAAACAAAACCTGAAATTGCTGGCAAAGCTCAGCAGGTTTGGCAGACAGCATCTGTGGAGAGAAATCAGAGTTAATGTTTTGGGTCTGGACCTGAAGCAATAACTCTGATTTCTCTTCACAGATGCTGCCAGACCTCCTGAGTTTTCCAGCGATTTCTGTTCTTATGTAAAATTTTTCTTACTCTTTAGTCACTTAACAAGGTCTATAACCTTCACAGTTTCTCCACACATGATCCCAATTTGGATAAAATTTGTGCTTGTGCTAATGGTATTTGCTATTCAAGTAATGTTTCTACACCTATTGTAATAAAATGTTGAAGTCCTAAAGGTACACGTTTGTATGGAGTTTCATAGCCAGCATGATTGATATTTGTGGCTGGGAAATCTATTTCATGTGGGATAGACATTTAAGAGAAGGTTACATTGCCAAGGATGAAACGTGCATGAAGCCTTGTGGGGTGTGTGGGAAGGCATGTGGGCTTATGTAGGAGTAGAATGTGTGACACAGTTACAGCTGCCAATGGCTGGTGGTGAAGGGGGTGGGGTGTTTAAGAGAAGAGAATATAAGCTAGCCCTGCCTTCCACTGTTCAACGTCAAGGTTACTGCAGCTGGAGAGATTATTCCTGTGATAAAGGAGGTTGGATTGATGGACAGGCGAAGGATAGACACAATAAAGTGGCGATGATGTCGAAAGGATGGATGTGACATGGGAGTGATGGCATGGGAAGGCTGTGGTAGATGATGGATGACAGTTAAATGTGACAAATTATTGGGGACAGTCATTTAATGTAACATAGTATAAAGCTATTCTTTGTGCTAAAAGTGAAGTTTTACAACATTTGGATAAATAAATTTTTTGAAAAATTGTCAATGAATTTAAAGAATATATCAGCATTGATTCTATAGTTGATGAAAATGATACACAATGCAGTGTTCATACATTTTCCAAATCTATATAATTGAACTCAAGAAAGAAGCAATTGTGATGTTGCCTTGAGATGTGAATCCTGAACAAGGTTCATAATTAGGATGCAGTTTCCGTTTGGGATGCTGAAGTTATAACAGGAAGATTTCAAGGTAATGAATAATGTATATTCTTTGGCATTTTTTTGGCATATTATTCAATCAGCATTTTAAACTTAGGAAGTAATATTTTCAATTTAGATTTCCATTGTCTATGACATATAAGCAAGTCAGAAGGCTAGATTCCTGACAGAATTTGTTGTATTCTTCCATTATTTTTATGGGCAGGGTTATGTATCTTTTTCCAAAAGGAGAACATTCCTTTTCTGTTCAAGATTTTTGTGAAAAAAATGACTGGAAGTCTTTTTTAAGCAAGTTCGGCTGCATCGAATATACTAACGTGGCCGTGAATATTTTATGGGTCTGTGAGTAAATGTAAAAAAAAATCTCCAAATCTTTGCACTGTCTGTGACCTTGCTATATATAGGGAGGAAAAGCAACTTCAGTTCTCTTCATATTTTGCTATTAGCACTTGAACTAATTTTGTTAACCTTGTCCCTGTGTGGCTTGGCCAGTTTCTAATTTTATCTAGCCTTGTGGTATATCCCCCAGGAAAAGAGACTACACTTGCTATAGAATGCAACAAGCTCTCAGTATTAGACATTGAGCAATCTGCACCTTGCCATTGCAGCAATGCCATTACCACATGCACCTACTGCCATGCAATTCTCTCATCTCCAGCAATGATCTACTCTTTGCAACTGTTTGCAGGACAGTGCACTTCATGTACAGATCTGTCCTGTGTTGAAGACCTGCTTTCATATTGATAGAATTCCAAGTAAAGTTTTGAGCATCCGTCAAATTAAGCAGTTTTTCATTAAAATGTGTATTTTAAGCTAGATTTTTCACTGTTGTTCCTCAGTTGTTCAGTTTTGTTGAATCAGTCCAGATGGAGTTAAATGAGGCCTCATTTGCCTCTGTAGTGAATGTAAAAGATCCCAAAGTACGAGCTCAAAAGAAGAGCGATCCGTTAGTTCTGAGCCCAAGATGATATTGTTTTCTCGAGTGACGTCTGTAAAAAGAAATTGTTAGGCCAGTTACCACATTGCAGGGGAGATGACTGCCAACTGGTGGTATTGCTAGAGATCCAGGTAATATTTTGAGGGGTGCAGTTTCGAATCCTGTCATGGCAGCTGGTGGAATTTGATTTCAATAACAGTCTTGAATTAAGAGTCTAATGATGACCATGAAAGCAATGCTTATTACTGGACATGGTCTAGCCTACAAGTGACTACAGACCTGCACCAAGATAATAAAATGTGAGGCTGGATGAACACAGCAGGCCAAGCAGCATCTCAGGAGCACAAAAGCTGACGTTTCGGGCCTAGACCCTTCATCGGAGAGGGAACTGGAATAAATAGGGAGAGAGGGGGAGGCGGACCGAAGATGGAGAGTAAAGAAGATAGGTGGAGAGAGTATAGGTAGGGAGGGGATAGGTCAGTCCAGGGAAGACTGACAGGTCAAGGAAGTGGGATGAGGTTAGTAGGTAGATGGGCGTGCGGCTTGGGGTGGGAGGAAGGGATGGGTGAGAGGAAGAACCGGTTAGGGAGGCAGAGACAGGTTGGACTGGTTTTGGGATGCAGTGGGTGGAGGGGGGTGGGGGGGAGAGAGCTGGGCTGGTTGTGTGGTGCAGTGGGGGGAGGGGACGAACTGGGCTGGTTTAGGGATGCAGTGGGGGGAGGGGAGTTTTTGAAACTGGTGAAGTCCACATTGATACCATTAGGCTGCAGGGTTCCCAAGCGGAATGTGAGTTGCTGTTCCTGCAACCTTCGGGTGGCATCATTGTGGCACTGCAGGAGGCCTATGATGGACATGTCATCTAAAGAATGGGAGGGGGAGTGGAAATGGTTTGCGACTGGGAGGTGCAATTCCTCCGCCTCCGCCGCATCTGCTCCCACGATAAGACATTCCACTCCCGCACATCCCAGATGTCCAAGTTCTTCAAGGACCGCAACTTTCCCCCCCACAGTGATCGAGAACGCCCTTGACCGTGTCTCCCGTATTTCCCGCAACACATCCCTCACACCCCGCCCCCGCCACAACCGCCCTAAGAGGATCCCCCTCGTTCTCACACACCACCCTACCAACCTCCGGATACAACGCATCATCCTCCAACACTTCCGCCATCTACAAACCGACCCCACCACCCAAGACATTTTTCCATCCCCACCCCTGTCTGCTTTCCGGAGAGACCACTCTCTCCGTGACTCCCTTGTTTGCTCCACACTGCCCTCCAACCCCAACACACCCGGCACCTTCCCCTGCAACCGCAGGAAATGCTACACTTGCCCCCACACCTCCTCCCTCACCCCTATCCCAGGCCCCAAGATGACATTCCACATTAAGCAGAGGTTCACCTGCACATCTGCCAATGTGGTATACTGCATCCACTGTACCCGGTGTGGCTCCCTCTACATTGGGGAAACCAAGCGGAGGCTTGGAGACCGCTTTGCAGAACACCTCCGCTCAGTCGCAACAAACAACTGCACCTCCCAGTCACAAACCATTTCCACTCCCCCTCCCGTTCTTTAGATGACATGTCCATCATGGGCCTCCTGCAGTGCCACAATGATGCCACCTGAAGGTTGCAGGAACAGCAACTCATATTCCGCCTGGGAACCCTGCAGCCATCTGGTATCAATGTGGACTTCACCAGTTTCAAAATCTCCCCTTCCCCTACTGCATCCCTAAACCAGCCCAGTTCGTCCCCTCCCCCCACTGCAACACACAACCAGCCCAGCTCTTTCCCCCCCCCCCCCCCCCACCCACTGCATCCCAAAACCAGTCCAACCTGTCTCTGCCTCCCTAACCGGTTCTTCCTCTCACCCATCCCTTCCTCCCACCCCAAGCCACACCCCCATCTACCTACTAACCTCATCCCACCTCCTTGACCTGTCAGTCTTCCCTGGACTGACCTATCCCCTCCCTACCTCCCCACCTATACTCTCTCCACCTATCTTCTTTACTCTCCATCTTCGGTCCGCCTCCCCCTCTCTCCCTATTTATTCCAGTTCCCTCTCCCCATCCCCCTCTCTGATGAAGGGTCTAGGCCCGAAACGTCAGCTTTTGTGCTCCCGAGATGCTGCTTGGCCTGCTGTGTTCATCCAGCCTCACATTTTATTATCTTGGAATTCTCCAGCATCTGCAGTTCCCATTATCTCTCTCACAGACCTACACCACTATGTTTGACTCTTAACTGCTTTCTAGGTGATTAGGAATAAATGCCTGCTCGGCATGTGACGCTCCAAGAATGTAAAAAAAATTTGTTTGCGATCTTGTGTACACATTGTGTGCTGCAGTACCTACACCTCCAGAATATCTCATTGGCTGTGAATTGATTTGTGACTTCTAAGATCATTGAAAGGTGCTCTGTAAGTGCAAATTCATTATTTATCTCTCCCTATTCCAATGAAAAGCAAACACCATTACAGTATCACTTTAATTTGCATGACAAAAGGATAGAGGAAGTGGCTAAGAAATAGCTTTGTCGGAATCATTGAATATATATTTGAATAGAAGGCTGACTGTTCTCACTTTGGTGAATTACCAGGATCAAATGAACTGCACAGGTTGGTTTACCAAACACACTCTTGATTTTAAATAGTCTGTGCAGAGCTACAGTGATTCTTTTATCTCTCCAATCATCTCCGGTTGACTCCAGCACTTCGTATAGATTTTGCCAATTCATCCTGTTGAAAGCTTTTTCATAATCCACAAAGGAGATAGATACATCCAGGTACTATATACAGCTTTCACTTAACCCTCATTACTTCTCTTGCCTCCCTAGTTCGACCAGTCTTTCAAAACTAAATTGATTTCCAATGTAAGATAACAAGGTGTAGAGCTGGATGAACACAGCAGGCCAAGCAGCATCATAGGAGCAGGAGGGCTGATGTTTTGGGCCTAGACCCTTCATCCGAAATGCTTTACGAGAGAGTTGCAGTCGGAGAGAGATCCCCTGAGGTTTATCTGGAGGGAGGGTAACTTCTTCAGGGTAGGCATCCGTAGAAGAGGCTTCGCTGTTGGGTTAAAATTGTATCAGAGATTACAGGAACTGCAGTCTAGGCCCAAAACGTCAACCTTCCTGCTCCTATGATGCTGCTAGGCCTGCTGTGTTCATCCAGCTCTACACCTTTTGTTATCTTGGATTCTCCAGCATCTGCAGTTCCAACTATCTTTGATTTCCAATGTAATGGCTTTGCTTGGTTTCCAATATATTTGCTAATGTCTTGTAACATTACTGTTAATGCTTGTGTCTGTTTTCTTCTTGTCTTCTGTATTAAGTGAATCTATTCACGCTTACTATTGTACCCCACATCTGGTATTATATCTATTTTTGCTTTGTCCTGTTAGACATTAAGCATTGTGTACTGCTCTATTTTAAGCAGCTATTTGAATATTAATTTATGTTTTGTGTTCAGTGATTTATTGCAAGTAAAGGCAGCAGAGTTGACTAACCAGAGTGGAAACAATGAACCTTTTTTTTGTTTAACTGTACATTGTATGGCATTGACTAATAACTGGTCACAATGACTGTTGTAATGCAAACAAGAAATTAATAAGAAGGAACTTGATAGAATTGTGATGCTTTTTCTTCCTGTACCTTTTGGAGAGGCGCTGGAGTTTGTTGCAGTCATTAGGTGCAGTCAGTCTCCCTAGATGAACAATGCATTTGTAATCCAACCTAACCCTATAGAGCCTGCTGTTGCATACATAGCATTTTGTTGTAGATGAAATATTACCACCCACTGACTTCTGACAGCTGACCAAATCAGGAATAGAAAACAAGATATACCTGATTAGCATGTGATATATATGCTCACTAAAGCAACAAGAATTTGCCCGCACATTCTCCTACCCCAAACTGAAGTCTGATCACAGATAAAGTTGCAATGTACCTGTACATGTGTGACCTGTAATGGACAGCTAATATATTTGGGTTTGGGGGTTTAGTGAGCTTCGAGCTATACTGGATTCCAAAAGTGATTTCATTGTTTATCAAGTGTTTACCAGTAACCGCATTACGTGTTCAATCTGCAGAAGATTAAAGACTTTCACTTCCATTGAGGAAGCCAGAATATTTCTCAAACATAGTTATGGTCCAGCACATCCTTCACCTTCCTGGACGTCTCAGTCTCCATCTCAGGCAACCAGCTTGTAACTGATGTCCATTTCAAGCCCACCGACTCCCACAGCTACCTAGAATACACCACCTCCCACCCACCCTCCTGCAAAAATTCCATCCCCTATTCCCAATTCCTCTGCCTTCGCTGCATCTGCTCCCACGATGAGGCATTCCACTCCGGCACATCCCAGATGCCCAAGTTCTTCAAGGACCGCAACTTTCCCCCCACAGTGGTCGAGAACGCCCTTGATCGCGTCTCCTGCAATTCCCGCAACACATCCCTCGCACCCCGCCCCCGCCACAAGCGCCCAAAGAGGAACCTCCTCGTTCTCACACACCACCCCACCAACCTCCGGATACAACGCATCATCCTCCGACACTTCCGCCATCTACAATCCGACCCCACCACCCAAGACATTTTTCCGTCCCCACCCTTGTCTGCTTTCTGGAGAGACCACTCTCTCCATGACTCCCTTGTTCGCTCCACACTGCCCTCCAACTCCACCACACCCGGCACCTTTCCTCTGCAACCGCAGGAAATGCTACACTTGCCCCCACACCACCTCCCTCACCCCTATCCCAGGCCCCAAGATGACTTTCCATATTAAGCAGAGGTTCACCTGCACATCTGCCAATGTGGTATACTGCATCCATTGTACCCGGTGTGGCCTCCTCTACATTGGGGAAACCAAGCGGAGGCTTGGGGACCGCTTTGCAGAACACCTCCGCTCAGTCTGCAATAAACAACTGCACCTCCCAGCCGCAAACCATTTCCACTCCCCCCTCCCATTCTTTAGATGACATGTCTATCATGGGCCTCCTGCAGTGCCACAATGATGCCACCTGAAGGTTGCAGGAACAGCAACTCATATTCCGCTTGGGAACCCTGCAGCCCAATAGTATCAATGTGGACTTCATCAGCTTCAAAATCTCCCCTTGCCCCACCGCATCCCAAAACCAGCCTAGTTCGTCCCCTCCCCCCACTGCATCCCAAAACCAGTCCAACCTGTCTCTGCCTCCTAACCTGTTCTTTCACCCATCCCTTGCTCCCACCCCAAGCCGCACCTCCATCTCCTACCTACTAACCTCATCCCACCTCCTTGACCTGTCCATCTTCCCTGGACTGACCTATTCCCTCCCTACCTCCCCACCTATACTCTCCTCTCCACCTATCTTCTCTTCTCTCCATCTTCGGTCTGCCTCCGCCTCTCCCCCTTTTTATTCCAGAAACCTCACCCCATCCCCCTCTCTGATGAAGGGTCTAGGCCCAAAACGTCAGCTTTTGTGCTCCCAAGATGCTGCTTGGCCTGCTGTGTTCATCCAGCCTCACACTTTATTATCTATGGTAGTCACTGTTGTTTTTCACTGTACTTTGAGTCTGGTTGAGAAGTTATGCGATGTTGAACAGGTTTTCTGTTGTTTTGCTACTCTGTCTGCACCGCGCCCCCCCCCGCCGTGCCTGCGTGGGTTTCCTTCAGGTGCTCTGGTTTCCTCCCACTGTCCAATAATGTGCAGGTTAGGTTGATTGGCTGTGCTAAATTGCCCGTAGTGTTCAGGGAGGTGTAGATTAGGTGGGTTATAGGGAGATGGGTCTGGGTGGGATGCTTTGAGGTTTGGTGTGGTCTTATTGGCCTGAAGGGCCTGTTTCCACACTGTAGGGATTTTGATTCTGAGTACAAGGCTAAAGCATGTTTATCGAGATGCATAGACTCCATCACCCAATCATTTCTCTGGTTCCTGAACAATGCAGCTACGCAGTTTGGGGCTTTGCAAATGATCGTTCACTAAACAGAAATAATTTTCCAGATGATTATTCTCTGCTTGATTATCCCAGGCTGCAAATAAGGTAATGAGGAAAGTGCGTGTGGCGTATAAATTCAGTCCAGTTTTCAAAATATGCCCTACAGGCCACATTCATGATCAAAAAGTAATGCTAAGAGATAATACAAATGGCACAGAGCGAATGGTAATATTTACAGTCCAGTTACAGTGCGAACTCATTTTTCTAAACAAAATCATTCTTAAGTTATTACTGTTCTCCTTAAGGAAACATATTTGTTGTCCAGCCCCATTTTGCTTTATGATGGTGTTGAGCCACTTCCTTTTTTGGTTGTGGTCCTAATAGTGAAGATACTGTCAGTGCTGTTAATTAGGGAGTTTGCAGATTTTGAGGTGGGATGGTAAAGGTAATCAAGTCAGGGCCTGTTTGATATGGATAGAAACTTCGTGGTAATGGTTTTCCCATGTATCTATTATATTTGTCATTCTGAGGTAGAAACAATGCCAAAAGGGAGGGAGTTCCAGGAATTTGATCCACTGATACTAAAGGAACAGCAAAATATTTCCAAGATATGATTGCGAGTGGCTTGGAGGGGGATTAGCATGTTCCCATGTACCCGCGTTCCCATGTACCCGCGTTCCCATGCCTTTCTAGATGGTATTGGTCATGGGTTTGGAAGGTGATGTCTAAGGGCCCTTGAAAAATTTCTGCAGTACATCATGTAGATGGTATACATTGTTGCAACTGAATGTCAGTGATGGAGGGAGTAAATGATTGAGGATGTGGTGCCAATCAAATGGGCTGCTTTGTCCTGGATGGTGTGAAACTACTTGAGGTGTTGGAGTTGCAAGATAGTTGAAACTATCATCTCTGGCAGCTCCTTCCATGCGCTCGTCACCCTCTGCATGAAAAATTGGTCTCTCAGGTCCTTTTTTAAATCTTTCCCCTTTCAACTTAAACCTATGCCCTCTAGTTCTGGACTCCCCTATCCTGGGAAAAGATCTTGACTCTTCACCCTATCATGCTGTTTCTGATTTTATAAATCTTTAACGTTGAGATTTTAGACATGTCTTCCACCGTGAAGACTGACGCAAAGTAATTATTGTCACGTACCTGGGTACAATGGCTAGAGTGAAAAATTTTGCGTGCAATACAAGCAGATCATATCATTTATAAAGAGCATGGGGTGATAGAACAGAACAAAGAACATAAAGTTGTGGCTGCAAAGGTGCATAAAAAGCAAGGTCAACATTAGATTTGAAATTTGTGAAGCATATAATGTGGCAAAGGGCAGTGGGAAACCAGAAGACTGGGAAGCTTACAAAGACCAACAGAGGGCAACCAAAAAAAACAATATGGCAGGAGAAGATTAAATGTGAGGGTAATCTAGCCGGTAATATAAATGAAGACTGTAAGAGTTTCTTTAGGTATATAAAGGGCAAAAGAGAAGCAGAAGTGGACATTGGACCATTGGAAAATGACAGGGGAGAAATAGCCGTGGGGAACAAGGAAATGGCTGAGGAACTGAATAATTACTTTGTGTCAGTCTTCACGGTGGAAGGCATGAGTAAAATCTCAAAAATTCAAGATAGTCAGGGGCAGAGCTGAGTATGGTGGCCATCACCAAGGAAAAGGTGTGAGTAAAACTGGCCCGAAGGTGGCCAAATCACCTGGACCAGTTGGACTGCACCCCAGAGTTCTAAAGGAGATAGCTGAAGAGATGGTGGAAATGTTAACCGTAATCTTTCAGGAATCACTAGAGTCAGGGAGGGTCTCGGAGGACTGGAAAAGTTGCTAACTTGACACCCCTGTTTAAAAAGGGAGTGAGGCAAAAAGTGGAAAATTACAGGGCGATTAGCCTAACCTCAGTCATGGGTAAGATTTTGGAGTCTGTTGTAAAGGATAAAATTTCTAAATATTTGGAAATGTATAGTAAAATAGGGCAAAGTCAGCATGGTTTCATCAAGGGGAGGTTATGCCTTACAAATCTGCTAGAATTATTTTGAAGTAACAAGCAGGGTAGACCAAGGAGAGCTAATGGATGTTATTTACCTGGACTTCAAGAAGGTTTTTGATAAGGTGTCACACTGGAAGCTGGTGAGTAAGATAAGGGCGCATGGTGTTAGAGGCAGGGTGCTAGCATGGATAGAAGATTGTTTTCTACCAGACATCCAGAGTGGGGATAAAGGGGTCTTTCTCAAGATGCCAGCTGTTGACAAGTGTTCTGCAAGGGTCAGTGCTGGGACCACAGCTTTTAACTTTGTACATTAATGATCTCGATGAAGGAACTGTGGGTATTATGGCTGAGTTTGCAGATGATACAAAGATAGGTGGAAGGACAGGTAGTATTGAGGAGGTGGCAAGGCTTCAGAAGGCTAGGAGAGTGGGCAAAGAAGTGGCAGATGGAGTACAATGTGGGAAAGTGTGAAAATTCAGAAGTCTGACGTGCAGAGAGACTTGGGAGTTCTAGTTCAGGATTCTGTCAAGGTAAACTTGTAGCTTGAGTCAGCCGTCAGGAAGGCAAATGCAATATTGGCATTTATTTTGAGAGGACTTGAATATAAAAGCAGGATGTACTGCTGAGGCTTTATAATGCTCTGGTCAGGCCACATTTGGAGTATTTTGTGTGGTTTTGGGCCTCATTTCTCAGGAAGGATGTACTATCCCTGGAGCGGGTTCAGAGGATGTTCACAAATGGTCCCAGGAATGGAAAGCTGAACATGTGAGGAATGTTTGAGGACTCTGGGACTATATTCATTGGTGTTTAGAAGGATGAGGGGACATCTAAAATGAAACTTTCAGAATACTAAATGACCTGAACAAAATAGATGTTGGGAAGCTGCTTCCATTGTTAGGAGAGTCTAGGACCAGAGGGCACAGCCTTAAAGTAAAGGGAAGACCTTTTAGAACAGCAATAAGGAGAAATTTCTTCAGCCAGAAAGTGGTGAATCTATGGAATTCACTACCACAGAAGGCTGTGAAGGCCAGGTCATTGAGTACATTTAAGACTGAGATAGATAGATTCTTGATTATAAAGGGGATCAAGGGTTATGGGGATAAGGCAGGGAATGGGGTTGAGGAACTTATCAGCCATGATTGAATGGCACAGCAGACTCAATGGGCTGAATGGCCTAATTTCTGCTCCTAGTTTTATGGTCTTATGGTTCAGAAGTCTCTTCACAGAGGGAAAGAAGCTGTTCTTGAACCTGCTGGTACGTGTGTTTAAGCTTTTGTATCTTCTGCCTGACCAAAGAAGTTGGAAGAGATAACTGGGATGGGTCCTTTACCTTCTGAGGAAGGAGAGCTGCCTTGACCTTGTGCCGCGTTGGCCGTTGCATCGATGTGGGTGGTCCAGGACAGGTTGTTGGTGATTGTCACTTGTGAGAATTTGATGCTCTGAATCATCTCTGCCTCAGCTCCATTTATGTAGATAGGGGCATGCTGTCCTCCTTGCTTCTGAAGTCGATCAGCTCTTTTTAGTTTTGCTGACATTGAGGGAGAGATTGTTCTCTTTACACTACACCCTCCATATCTTTTGCTGTGAGGGTGTTCTACTTCAGTTACACTGAGCACTTTTGAAGCCACGTTTAGAGTACCATGTTTAGTTTTATTTTCCTTGTTCAAGGAATGATGCAAATACTTCAGAGATGTTTTACTGGATTGTGACTCAAATAAATGGATTATTTTATGAGGATAACTTGGACTGCCTGAGTTTTTGTTTTCACCATATTATTAGAAGACTATGGAGAGATCTGACTGGAGCGTACAAAATCTTGAATGGCCTTGAGGAGGTGGGCATCAGAGAACCCAGAATTAGGGGGAAACACTGTTTTAAAGTTAGGAATTTCCCTTTCAGGACAGAGGTGAGCAATTTTGTGCTGTGTGACCTTGGAACTCTCAAAGCAGTAGCGGATTGAATCGTATTTTGGCACATGTCCTTAATGTAAAACTATTGATTGCTTTTAATGTGGCTTAATAGATTATTAAGCAGGTAAACCAGGATTATTGGGAGTACATGTGAATATGGAATTCAAAACACAAATTGATCAATTGTGATCTTATTGAATGGCAGAGCAGACTCAAAGGGGTGAATGGCCTACTTTGTATGCTGTCTCTCTCTCACTATTTCCAAAATGTCAACACTGAACTTCAGTTTGCAGAATTGGGATTGTATTACTTCAAAATGTAGCACCACAACAAGTGAGTAATAACGTATTAAATGGTTCTGGAACAGCTGAAAATTAACAATTGTAAAGTTGAGAATTGGGGCCATTCATCTTTGAAAATCTGTTTACGTCAGATTGCAAAATGCAAAGCAAGGGTATGCTTACATTCTCAGAGCACAGTAATTAGCATCAGCACCTTTAGCACTCAGTCAGTTGTATTGGTGCATTTAAAACACTCCTAAACTGTCTGTATTGAGCATTCACTCATTTGGCAGGAGGATCAAGATAAAATATTTCATCCTACTTGAACTAGGATTATTTGTAGCTTTGTTTACAAATTTACAGTCAAAAAACATCCCTTGACTATGTGATGTAAATACTCTGGTGGCCATATTGCAGATAATAGGAATTTGTTTAGATGGCGGGTTTGTAATGGAATGGGTTCAATTCCCACACTAGCTGAGGTTACCATGGAAGGACTCTCCTCCTTAACTTTTCCCATCCCCTGAGGTGTGGTGACCTTCAGATTAAAACACTACCAGTCGCCCAGAGTAGCCCTATGATCAAGTAGGATTATGGCAACTTTACCTTGTGTTGCATGTAGCAGATGTTTTGTTGCATGGGGCAAAATGTTAGGGTCTGAACGATGAGGACCAGGGAAGAAATGTAGCAGAATTGCACAAGAAGTCTGGTGAAGCTAGTCTTGACATTGGGTGCAACTGTTGCATCTTATGTGCAACTGTCAAGTGTTGAGGCAAGATTCTTGTGAGGCAGCAGCAAGTTACCTATTCAGGGGATTGTTGCTCGTTAACAAACTTATTAATGGAATATCTCGGCTCAGTAAAATGCAGTTTCCTATCATTACCAAACCTGCCAAACAAATTGGAACCAAGAATTCTCAGTGCAGAACTCACTGCAGGTGTCCTGTCACTTGCTCCAGAGGTCCTCCATTATTGGATGCCAGGAAGCAAAAATTTATGTGCACTGGCCATGTGTACCCTGTGTCTACAACCAATAGCATCTGATGTTTGTCAATTTCTTGACTCTCATGGAACATCTCCAAATCAGCTGCAGTTCACTTCTATACTATGATGCTGGACCTCAGGATGCAATGATGACAGTCGTTGTCATGCTGCAGCCAGGAGATTGTGCTCAGGGAGATACGCTAGGATGAATGTCCAGGCTTCTCACCTTGCTGTCCTCGTACTCTCTCACTTTGAACTTACCTAGATGTTTACAACATTCCTGCCCTTGTGTTGTGTTGCCTTTTATGCCTTATCCCTCAGCCAGCGATACCAGACTCTGAGTACTGCTGTAGAGATAGTAGGAGCGACCGATGCTGGAGAATCTGAGATAACACGGTGTGAAGCGGATGAACATAGCAGGCCAAGCAGCATCAGAGGAGCTGGAAAGTTTGACGTTTCGGGTCGAGATGTGCTGTCTTTGCCTTGTCATGAACCGTACAAGGCAGCTCAAACTATTGGTGTTATTCAGGTGCACAATGGGCTTTAAAAGATGCCAGTAAACTCTGCGATATCTCAGTGGTGGCAAGTTGTCCTGGGAATGACTAGTGGTAGGATAGGGTGCGATTTAATGTGAGGTGCTATAATGGTGGGATCAGCAGTCCATGAGGCAAGTTTAGTAAAATCATGGCAAGAAAATTTGCCAAGTCTCAGTGCAATGCTGCATGAAATTTGCTGAAACTGACAGCCAAAATGGCACAATATTCAGCACATAGTATTATGATCCTAGTTGATGTTATTACTGAAGTTATCAGATCCTAGACTGAAGATAGGTCATATTTTGTTTATTTTCGACAAGGTGGTCATTCACGGAAACACAAATTCATGATGGTACAGATTCTGGCTTAATAATAAAATGAATTTCTTATGCAAAAGATTACACCGAACAGTTTACATGTAACATAGATTTAAAGATGTTGAAAGGCACTGGAAAATACACGCCCATCAGTACCAAAAACGCATTTTTATTCATAACAAAGAGAATTTCCTTCTCTTTCACATCTATAGGACTTAATTTAACCTTGGTGACTATTCCTCATCTTCAGGAAGAAGTTGTCAGATTCTGGAGTCTTGACATAAGTGAATTTAGACTTTCTCAGCTTCAACTAATCTGTTCAGGATTTAAACCAAAGACATCTGGTCTGGAACTTTTTAAGCTAAACTCCTGTCACTGAGGTGACCTCTTTCTTAACGGCCTAAATTATCAATCTGTCTCTTTCAGGAACAACTGTTTTACATGTTCAGATTCGACCAACACCTCGACAAAACTGTCTCAAACTGAAAAGCTTTTTATTCTCCAAGTTATGGGTGCTTCCCTTAGCCAAAAGAAAATCCAGAATCTTCTGCCTGAAAAGTCAAATAAACTATTTTGTTTACTTTATTTGGTCCCAAGCTCTGCTGATGTAAACAAATCCTTGTTAGTATTCAGGAAATCTCTAATGTTGCATTTTAAAGTAAATCGTTATGGCTAAGCAGTATCTATATTGTTAATTCTTAACTCTTCCAGACACACATCAAACTCCGTATGCCCCAATCCAAAAATCAAGAAATCTAAACTAAGTTATATTAAGACATGTACAAATTACAATATTGGATCACGTTAGTTAAAAGCAATGTTGCTACTTTATGGTTTTGAGCTAAAGGAAAAATTTATAAATTCAGGATGAAAAATATTAAGTAGACAGCTGTATTTGGGCACAGAATATTTGGGATAAAAAGCACAAATGAAATTGGTGAGGAGTACCAATGTAGCTTGAGTTGACCTAATATTATTGTTGCTGGCCACTGATTTCCAATAGTTGGAACTTAAACAATTCAGAAATATGCTACTGTGTGAAAGTACTCCCCTTTCTGCTTCTTGGTATATTCTTAATAATATGCAGCAGCAGTATTCAACCCCAATTTGTACAACATAACCAAGCTATTGTACTTAGTTGTATCAGTGATAATGGGAACTGCAGATGCTGGAGAATCCAATATAATGAAGTGTGAAGCTGGATGAACACAGCAGGCCAAGCAGCATCTCAGGAGCACAAAAGCTGACGTTTCGGGCCTAGACCCTTCATCAGAGAGGGGGATGGGGTGAGGGTTCTGGAATAAATAGGGAGAGAGGGGGAGGTGGACCGAAGGTGGAGAGTAGAGTATGGGTGGGGAGGTAGGGAGGGGATAAGTCAGCCCAGGGAAGACGGACAGGTCAAGGAGGTGGGATGAGGTTAGTGGGTAGGAAATGGAGACAGGCTGGGCTGGTTTTGGGATGCAGTGGGGGGAGGGAAAGAGCTCTTCCCCTAACCCCCCCCCCCCGCCACTGCATCCCAAAACCAGCCCAGCCTGTTTCTGCCTCCCTAACCTGTTCTTCCTCTCACCCATCCCTTCCTCCCACCCCAAGCCTCCCCTCCATCTCCTACCTACTAACCTCGTCCCACCTCCTTGACCTGTCCGTCTTCCCTGGGCTGACCTATCCCCTCCCTACCTCCCCACCCATACTCTACTCTCCACCTATCTTCTTTTCTCTCCATCTTCGGTCCGCCTCCCCCTCTCTCCCTATTTATTCCAGAACCCTCACCCCATCCCCCTCTCTGAAGGGTCTAGGCCCGAAACGTCAGCTTTTGTGCTCCCGAGATGCTGCTTGGCCTGCTGTGTTCATCCAGCTTCACACTTCATTATATTGTATTCAGTTTCTTAGTGTCTATATTTTTGGTCCCGCAGGGTGTCTTTTGATTCAAAAGTAGCACCCGTAAAGCACATGTAGATCTAGCCAGCTGAAGATCTACGGGTGCGTTTTGGCATGGGCAGTAATGCATGCATGGAGTGTCAACTGCAAGTATGCAGTATTGCAAGATCAAGACATCAGTTAACATGTAATTCTGTTTCAATAGTGATTGTATTAGTTTGGTACCCATCACTCCAACGTAATGCCTGGTCTTAATGCTGGACTGTTGAACAGTTCAGAACGAAGGACTCTTGCCCTCTTTGGTGAGCATTGTTTTAAGAGATCATCAATGTTGTTATGTGGAAGAGAATTGTATGATGCAGTTGTATCTTTGCTAACATACCCTATTAAATATCACAGAGACCAGATGATAAAATTGGAAGCGACCTAAAAGTCTTGGTCAACTCAATAGAAGATCTATCCAACCAATGTAGAAAACCAGAAAAATATTGAATTGCAGAAATAAAATTGTGGAAAATGCATTACAGGAGAACAATTCCACTGTACAAGGTTCTGGCCAAACCTCCCTTCAAATATTACGATCAGTTCTTGTCAATTTTTGTTTGAGGCCTTAAAGCCTAGAGAGAGATGCTGGCCATACATCAGGTCAGCATTTCCATCATCTATAATTTGCAATATGAGCAAAGGCACAATAGATATGTTCTAATCAACCTGTTGAGAGATGTTATTACACATCTCTGGGGTGAGTGGGAATTGAACACATGCCTCCTGGCCTCCCATTACAGTGCCACAAAGGCCCGAAAAGATAAGATAAGATCCCTTCAGCTCAGAATTAAGATGTCTTCAATGGTTATCGTATGTGCATTGGTTCATCTGGACTTTCCTGACATTTTACATTTGTCTCTCAATACTACACTGAAATGTCAGTCTAGATGTTGTAAAATGGATTTGAGCCCACAATCCTCTGCCTCAAGAGTCAGGAAATTTGTAAAGCTGCAGGGAAAGTTAACCCGGAATACGCCTTTAATTTAAATGAATGTGGTACTAAAATTAAGGGATGAAGATTCAAATTAATAAAAGGTCATATTAAACTGATGTCAGGGCAGTTCTTCTTTACACTGATGTGTGGAATAGACTCCCAGATAGTTCCAGAGGCAAACACTTTGTGACTTACAGCTATTTCTTTCCTGATTTCAATGTGTCTGGATGGGGAAATAGTCAAATGGCTTTTCTCATCTGTGTAACTATATTCTGATTTTGAATACCCTTAAATTAACAAAGTATAAAATAAATTGATTACTGTAAAGACGTTGTATCTAATCCTTAGTAACCAAGGAAGTTGACATTTTAATTATATCAAGAGTAAAGATCATGTTTGAATAGCTTGGTGTGGCTCACTGATATGTAATCAGCATCATTTTTATGATGGGAAATTTGAAGAGAAGGCTTTAATGTTTTTGTTTACTTTAATGCAAGATAACATGGCACTATGCTTGCTTTGATTTCAAATTGTGGTATCCTAAATAGGACATGTGACTCATTTCTACTGTTAATATTTAAAGCTAATTAGGAGTGTCAATGCCATTTATTTAGTTACATGGGGTCTGAAATTGTTTTTAGAGGACCTTTGACCACAGAATGTTCCAAAATGCTTTATAGCCAACTAAGTGTAGTCAATATTGTAAGTTATGAAAATAGCTACCAGTTTATGCTCAGCAAGTTCTCAAATATAGCAATATGATAACTGACCAGAAAATTAGTTTTAGTAATGGTGGAAATGGACTAAATATTGGCCAGAAATTATTTCTGAAATCAACATACCTTTCCAGTCTCTTAGTTTGTAGTGATAGCTGTTCTTTATATTTTCTCGTATGCTGTCATTTGACCTGAGGTATGATCTGCATAATGCAAGTATTGTAAGGTGATTGAGTCAGAATTACTTTGATAAACTAAAAATTAGCATGCAGACCTGGCACATTTTCCTTTTGATTTTTTTTGTGTGAATCAAATTCCTTGATTAAAAATTTAAGTCTGCTGTCTTCACACATTGGCAAACTGTGGAAAATAGCTTGACATAGGTAAATTTGTTTAATTCGCACCTGTGAATTGTGTGAACACCTACAAATACATCTTCACCTGTCAAGATGCTTTCATTAACACCTACTTCCCAGCCATTGAAAGGGAGTCCTTTCATCAACTATCTGGTTTCAGTCTGAACATTTTCCATTTGATATCTATCAACATCAGAAAACTGATCTTGAACGATTTAAAGCAAAGACCAAAATTTATTATTTTCCACCAGATATATTTTCTTTCTCATTTCAAGCCCCAATCTCAGCAAAGGAAATTTGGAGAGCTGCTTGTGACTGACTATGAACACAGGACAATGCATGGGAGATCAATATTTCTTGATGACATGTCCATCATGGGCCTCCTGCACTGCCACAATGATGCCACCCGAAGGTTGCAGGAACAGCAACTCATATTCCGCCTGGGAACCCTGCAGCCATATGGTATCAATGTGGACTTCACCAGTTTCAAAATCTCCCCTTCCCCTACTGCATCCCTAAACCAGCCCAGTTCATCCCCTCCCCCCACTGCACCACACAACCAGCCCAGCTCTTCCCCCCCACCCACTACATCCCAAAACCAGTCCAACCTGTCTCTGCCTCCCTAACCGGTTCTTCCTCTCACCCATCCCTTCCTCCCACCCCAAGCCGCACCCCCCGCTACCTACTAACCTCATTCCACCTCCTTGACCTGTCCGTCTTCCCTGGACTGACCTATCCCCTCCCTACCTCCCCACCTACACTCTCTCCACCTATCTTCTTTACTCTCCATCTTCGGTCCGCCTCCCCCTCTCTCCCTATTTATTCCAGTTCCCTCCCCCTATCCCCCTCTCTGATGAAGGGTCTAGGCCCGAAACGTCAGCTTTTGTGCTCCTGAGATGCTGCTTGGCCTGCTGTGTTCATCCAGCCTTGCATTTTATTATCTTCTCAAACAGTGGTTTTGTCTCCTAACAAAACAAACTACCATGTTAATGCTAGTCAACTAATCAAAAACACATGTTCACCGATTAAATGAGAAAGTATATGCTTTCTCATTTAAATATTTTAGGTCCATTTGTCACAGTGTGAAAATTACACTGGCAGCAATGAGTCCAACAGGATAATGCATGCACTGTGGTATGTCAAGTAGAGAGTAATGCATGGAAGGCAGTGAAATGCGTAAAGGATAAATGAATGGGATGTTTATTACATTACTACGATGACTTCAAAAATACTTCACTAGTTCTCTCAGCTGAACTCACGCCCCTGTCACTACAGCTCATGCACAACTAACTTGTTCAGAGCAACGTTATGCTCTGCTGTGTTCACTGAGGTCATATCTTTTTAATCTATCTAAAGCAAAATATGCCCATTCTTGAATAGATGTACAGGTTTATTGAAGAATACAAACTAGGGAATGTACTTTCAGCTGTTTTTTGTGATGTGAAATATCCAACATTGTGGTCCTGATGCACATTGTGCTGTTAGTTACTTTTATTGGCTGATCAACAGAAATGAAGCTGATGCTGCATTTACATAAATCCTAAAATAATTCCAGTTGCAGTTAGAAAACATTAATTGTATGACTCAGAATATGACCAAAAGAACCTGCATCTCTGTTTCATGTATGCCATCGGATGGGAAAATTAACTAAATCATTGGATTAGGGATTAGTGATAAAATAATTTCATTTTTAGTGAATTATTCTGACCTCCAACACATGAAAACCTCTGAAAAGCAAATTCTCTTTTCAGGGCAGTCTGGATTTCCAACAGTTGAACTACTTATTTAGGTACAAAAATGTGATTGTTGTACATGCGCACTAATTTTTTTTACGATGGATATTTTTTGACATTCTTCGAAGCAAGTTTATTTTATTGAAAGCTTTTTTATACCTTTTTAGAAATAACAGCAAGGGACACTGCCGCTAACTGGCTGTTCCTTTCAAAAAGGTGGCACAGACATCGGCTGAATGACCTTCTGTGATATAAGAAAGATTTGTGAGCCAGTTGCAGGAAAATGCAGTGGCTTCATTGATTATATTTACAACAGTTTGAGCCTGTTTGTAACAGCCTTCTCTCAACAGCGATAGCAGTTCTTCCAAGTGGACCTTGTTCCTTGTGATCAGCAAGCTGTACATTTTCTGACCTTCACTAAATTTTATACTTAAGATGGAAATCACACTCCATTGTTATCTGTCATTTATGATTTCATATGCTTTACCACTAAACACGTTTGAAATGGAGGTGGGAATTAAAGGAATTATTAGTTTTCTTAAGCATTATTGACATAAGATGACCATCATTTGCAATTTGCTGTTCAAGTTACAAATTATACTGACTTGGAAATATATCACTGTTCCTCACCTGTCACTGGGCCAACATCCTAAAGTTTGCTAAGATGAAAGACGGAATATTAATGAGGCAAGTTGTGCCATTAATTGGATGTTTAGCCAGCATTAATCTCTGTCAACTTGCTGTTGCCTAGTATAAATCTCGCCACACTGATTGTAAAAAGCATAAAAGGTGCAGCGAGTTGTTCCTGATTTCAAGAAAGGCTTCACTGCATTTGTTGCTCAATTCTATCAAACATCTCACTATAGTTCATGTCACTTGGACCCCTAAAATATTCCACTCATTGAAATTTTTTTTTGGAAGACCTGACAGTGTAGAAACTCCCGTTGGCTGGAGATTTAATACTGGAGGTCATCGTGTTAAGATGATAATCCACCAATTAAGCTTAGATGAAAAATGTGTTGTCAAACTTTGGAATTCTCTATCCCAAAAAACTCTGTATGCTCACTTTATTCAGACTGAGCTTGATTGATATCCTTCTATCTATGGATACAGGGACTGGGCATGAAATTGGAGTTTAATGTAGGTAGATATTCATATTTTACTGAATGACAGAACTCCAGGGACCACTCCCTTTCTTTTGCGTTCTTATAAAAACATGGATAAAATGTGGTGGGTAAATGGATTTAAGGTACCCTTCAGCCATGATCTGTTCTACAACAGCAGCCTTGGGTGCTGAAAGTCATATTCATTCCTATGACCTTGGGTGTGCTGTCTTTTAGATGATATGTTAAATGGAGATTTCATTTACCACAAAGTCATTATCCTATTTAAAGAAGACGAGTATGTTCCTCTTGGCTGAAGTCTGTCTCCATATTTATCCCAAGAGAATTAAATTTTGTTAATTTGCAGTTTGAAGAGCTATGTTGTTTGTGCATTGTTTTTCTGCTAAATTGTGCCTTGCTTCAATCTCATTGGATGCTAAATTTTTTCTGCCTGTAAGGTATTCAGAAAAAATGGAAAAAGAAGCAAAGGGGCCATGGGTGGCAATCCTAGTTCATGAGGGTATTGCAGTGAAGGAGTCGCAGAGGTTTCGAGCACAGATCAATTTGGCTGCAGCTTAGTGATGCAGTTACATTGCTTCGTGTAGTACGTAGTCCACCAGTTAATGGAAAGGATGTAGAGGCACAAATTTGCAAGAAAATTGCAGACAGATTTAGAATCAGATTAGGTTTTATTGTCACGTGTTTATTAAAGTACAGGAGTACAGTGAGAAGTCTATAATGTTGCCATTCACTGGTGCCATCTTAGGTACAAAAACCTGAATTAAAAACAAAACCATCTAAGATCCAAAAGCCAAATTTAAAAAAAACAAATGTAGAAACAAAAAAAATCAAAAAGGGGGAAAGCGTCTAATTCTAAAAGTTTTACCTCCATAACGTGGCCTTCTCTTTTGTGATCTAAGTGAGCCTCTCTCCCTGAAGCCTTGCATCTCAGTGCAGCTGCAGGCCCTTGGAACTCACTTCTTGCTCGAAGAAGCTGTGTCCATTGCTGCCATTGCCGAATCCTGAAACATACTGCCCCTGCCTCGTTGCTATTCTGCTCTCTCAGGTGCCCTGCTGAAGATGCTGCAAAATGCAAAAAGAGAGCAACAGTAAAAGAAAATGAATTTTTAAAAATGTAGACAAGCAGATGAACCCTGGGCTCCGCAGCCGGAATGCAGATGCCATTGGTAGAGAGCAGATAAAATGGGGAACTTCAAATACCCAGTACTTTAAATAAACTAGGATACCAATGGTGTAAGGGGCAGCGATGGACAAGCATTCCTAGATTGTATTGAGAAGAATTTCCTACCGCAATAGTTGTCTAACCCAACTAGGAACACTGCCACTTTGGTCTGGTTCAAGGAAATTAGGTGGGCCAAATAGATCCACTTCCAGTGGGGGAATATTTAGGAGTATTTGTTATGGCTCACCAGGATTGTGCCCTGGAAATCTAGCCTTGTTATTCCTGGATTTTTCACAAATGTTAAGAAATTTGAAGTACACGAAGTTTCTCAATTTACCTGTCTTTCAGACCCAGATTGATACAAAGCACACATCAGGTTTCTAAACCGAACAAGAATTGATATTTATTACAAGTAATTAGACTTTAGCTGCAAAGTAAACAGCTACAAACTGTCAGTATTAAACGCTACCAATTAAAACTGCAAACCCCTTATAATCACACAGGTCACTCACACTCCCCCTCCCCCCTCCCCCCTCTCCACTCCCCCCTCCCCCGTCTCCACTCCCCTCCCCCCTCCCACTCCCACTCCCACCAAAACCTGTAATATTGAGTTTTCAGTCTTAATGGGGGTACTTAAAAGGATACTTGTGAAGAAGGGTCCCGACCCGGAATGTCAGCTTTCCTGCTCCTATGATGCTGCCTGATCTGCTGTGTTCCTCCAGCTCCACGCTGTGTTATCTCGTTAAGCCTTAGCTGGGAAATGGGATACAGTTGTGTGCCTAATACTATATAAGGAGGATGTGAACACATTGGAAAGAGTAGAAATAGTTTAGAAAGGGTCCAAGGGTGAGATGCTTCAGCTGCGAGGATAGATTGGAGAAGTTTAGACTGTTCCCTTCAAAGAAAGGAAAGCTATAGGGCTTGCTGCCGTGGAAATTCTGCCAACATTATCGAAGACCTATCGTACCCCGGTAATGACCTCCTATGACCTTTTCCATCAGGTAGAAGATACAGAAGCCTGCACACACACCAGCAGCTTCAGGAACAGCTTCTTCCCAGCCGTTATTAAACTGATGAATGGACTGTCTTGCCTCAAATAATGTTGATCTTCCTAACGTTGATAGCACCTAACGCACGCTGTGTGGAATTTAACTTGTACACCTCTGTCTAAGTCTTTTTACAACCTCTGATTTGCACATCTTTGCTTAGCATTATCTGCCTGTACTGCTTGTAAACAAAGCTTTTCACTGAATTTCGGTACACATGACAATAAATCAATCAAGTTTTCAAAATCACAAGTAGTCAGGATAGAGTACATAAGGAGAAACTGTTCCCACTGTAAAAGGACTGAGAACGACAGAGTACAGAATCAGTGATTTGCAAAAGAAGTAAATGTGCAATGTGAAAAAACGTTTTACACGAGTAGCTGGGACTGCAATACAGTGGTGTGGTAGAGGCAGGTCCAATTGAGGCATTCAAGATTCAGTTGAGGCATTAAATGATGATTTCTATTTGAATAATGTTGCAAGGATGTGGGAGAAAGACAGGAGAATGTTACTCGGTCATAATGCTCATTGGAGAGTGGTGTTGAGAAGAGGGGCTGAATGGTATCCCTCTGTGCCATAATACTTTTGTAATTCTGAGATTCATGAAGAACTGCTTTCTTTTTACAGAATAATAAAATGTGAGGCTGGATGAACACAGCAGGCCAAGCAGCATCTCAGGAGCACAAAAGCTGACGTTTCGGGCCTAGACCCTTCATCAGCTCTGATGGGTCTAGGCCCGAAACGTCAGCTTTTGTGCTCCTGAGATGCTGCTTGGCCTGCTGTGTTCATCCAGCCTCACATTTTATTATCTTGGAATCTCCAGCATCTGCAGTCCCCATTATCTCTGATACTTCTTTTTACAGAAGCCTATTTAGTTGACAGTGTTGATACCTTTGTTTATTCCTTTCATTTGTGTCAGCATTACAGACCAAAGTTTATATTCTGTCACTTTTTTTTTATTATGAATGCGGGTAATAATGTGATAAGACAAGGTGTCTTTGTCTTTGTGATATTCATTGTAGGTACTTATTGGCCAGGATGTCTGGGATAGGTCCGTGATTCCTCTTTGAAACAAGATCCTTTACGTTCATGTGAACAGCCTGTGTCCGGGTCCTCAGTTTAGTATCTCATACAAAAGACTGAGTTAAGAAAGCATAAAACCGCAAGATGTAGGAGCAGAAGTAGGTCATTCCGCTTATTGCGTCTGCTCCGATATTCAATGAAATTTTGGCTGATCTGATAATCCTCAAGCCCACTTTCCTGTCTTTTGCCCATTCCCCTAATTCTCTTACTATTAAAATCAGTCTATCTCAACCTTGAATATACTTGACAACACTGGTTTGATAGCCCTCTGCAGCAAAGAATTCTTCCTCATGTGTCTTAAATGGGTGACTCTGATGTAAAACTCTGTAGTGCTAGAATCTCCCACAAGGTGTAACAACCTCTGTCCATCTGTCAAGTCCTCTAAGAATCTTGTATGTTTTAAGAGTCACCTCACATTCTTCACTGATTACAGGCCCAACCTACTCAATCTTGCCCCATAAAACTGTCCCTTCGTACCAGGACCAACCCGGGGAACCTTTTCTGGTCTGCCCCCAGTGCCAGTATTGATAAGGGACCCAAAGCTATTCACAGAATAGCAAGTGATAACAACGTGTAGTGCTGGATGAACACAGCAGGCCGAGCAGGAAAGCTGATGTTTCGGGCCTGAAATGTCAGCTTTCCTCCTCGTATGATGCTTGGCTTGCTGTGTTCATCCAGCGCTACACCTTGTTATCTCGGATTCTCCAGCATCTGCAGTTCTACTATCTCACAGAATAGCAATTTTGGTCTGACTGTTCCTTGTTTAGTTTTAGTTCAGTTTTTCCTTTGGAAATAAGGACTAACATTCAATTTTTGCTTTAACAAATGCCTGCTGAACTTGGATGCTAACTTTGTTAGCTTTTTGTAGTCTTTCCTTAGTTATTCTTCCACATCTCCAAAGTGCAAAAACTGACATTTTCCCACATTATATTCCATATAGCAAGTTTTTTTTTCTTTCCCCTCTTCATTTAACTGCCTATCTTCTTCTGCAGATCTTGCCATCCTTGCCATTTTCATTCCCACCTGTTTTTCTATGACCGCAAACTTTGCTTGAGTACGTTGACTTTCCTCATCCAAGTCATCAATAAACATTTGTAAATAAGTGTGGCCCCAACACTGATCTTTGTGGCACTTCATTGGTTATTGGTTTCCATCCTGAAAATGCCACCTACCCCAACCCTTATTATCCCAAATCTGCCTTCCATCAGCCAGTTTTCTATCCATACAAATAAACTATCTCTAGCATCATGGGCTCTTACTTTTTTTTTTAAGTAGCCTAATCTGTGGTATCTTAAGTGCTTTCTGGAAATCTAAGTATGCTACATCCCTGCTTCCACTTTTTCTGTACCAATAAATGTGGAGCTGGAAAAGCACAGCAGGTTAGACAGCATTTGAAGAGCCGGAAAGGCAGTGTTTCAAATTGAAACCCTTCGACAGCAGCTTTTCTAGCTCCACGTTTATTGACTCTAGCTTCCAGTATCCGCAGTCCTTACTTATTCCAAGTCCCCCTATTCTTTCCTTTATTTCCTCCAAAACCACCTCAAAGTATTGTAATAAATTTGAGGCAAAATTGTGAGGATTACCCCTTCATGACCTCATGCTAACTCTGATCGTACTATGTATAGTATTTCTAAATTCTCTGCTAATGCACGCAAACTGAGCATTACTCCATGAACATAGTAATCAACAATGCCACAGAATCCTGGCAGGTGTGAATATGTAAACCAGTGGAGCTAAATTGGTCCTTTCAAAAGGATTGTTAAACCAAAATAATTAGCCAAATTTATTTGTTTGTTTATCATTACTGTGAATTAGTCTCCAAAGGAAAATGTGATGGAGGAGTCTGCTAGCTGGTTACATTCCTGATGGGCAACGATGTGCGTGCTTCCACTAAGGCTGTAACCGGGTATAATGGACTTGCACGTCATGTACAATTTGAATAAACTATCCCCACCCTCAAGACATAAAGCTTTTACTTAATGCCGCAGCAGAATTTTGTTCCAGTCTTCATTGTCTGGGACTATATGCAGCAGAATTCAAATTTGGAGCATTCTGACTTCAGTGACAATGTCAACGATTAAACCAGTCATTCTCAAAATCTAATTTTTCTAGACTTGCCACTTCCTACTCTTTAGAGCATTTTTCAGTTGCATGAAGATACCATTTTATGCACTCAACTTTCTATTCCTTGGAGTTTTTCTAAACCCATTACTTTGCTCTGCCCTTGAAGGCCATGATTGTCTTTATTGTGGCCGTCAGTCTTGGAGTTTCCTCTTTACTATGAAACTTTCCTAAATCCTCTTAAGACCATTCCTAAAACCCATCCTAACCAATACATTGGACACCCTTCCTAATATCAGCTCTTTTAACTTAGCATCCCTTGTCTGAGAAGTCCTTTGGCAATTTTTTCTATGGTAAAGGTGTTATGTAAATTCAGTAATTGTTAGAAATAAGTAATTTGAACTACCTGCTGTGTTGTATAATTATGCATCTGTTGGCATCAGTAACAGTCATCGTGAAGCTATCAATTGACACAAAACTTAATGCCCTTTGGGGGAATAAAATCTGCTGATCTTACTCAATCTGAATGTGTTTCTCCAGATCCAAAACAGTGGACTGGAGGAAAGTTTACAGTAGAATTCTCCCAGGGATTGGTGTAGAACCCCTGCTTTAATAGCTTAGAGCAAGGTATTTGGACATGATTTCAACAATTGTGGCTAATAAGAAAATTAGAAGTATTGTAAATCAAACAGCAGAGAATTTAGAATGCCAAACTTAATGAGCAGTCAAATGATTAAAAGAAGTGTGAAATGATTGATTTTAGGTAGGAAAAATACAGTAAGACAATTTAAAGTAAAAGGCCCACTTTGAAAAAGGATACACCCTGATCGCTCTGCTCCTGTATGTGTAGCAGGACAGGTCGAGGGGAGCGGTCAACAAAGTTTAGGAAATTCTGAGCATTATCTTCAGAGACTCAGTGCAAGAGGAAATAAGTCATGGTAAATCTGTGAAGCACTGGTTCAACCTCAACAGGTTTATCCAGTCTAGTTGTGGACATTACACCTTTGGGTGGTTGTGAAGGTATTAGACAGAGTTCAGAAAAGATTTGTAAGAATGTCTCCAGGGATGAAGAACTTTGTGCAGAAAAAGTTAGAGAAATTGGAACTGTCCTGAGAATGATTTGAGAAGACTTGATGCAGGTATTCAAAATCATAAGGAATCTGGAGAGAGCTGTAGAAGGAAGATTCAGTAACCAGGAGCACAGAATTACAGTTACGGCGATGCGAGGAAAATCTTTTAATGCAGGAAGGTTTTGATTTGGAATGCATTACCTGAACGTGTAGTGGGGGCTTAGGTCAATCGATGCTTCAAGGAAATGGGATCATTATCTGAAAAGGAAATATTTACAGGACTCTGGGTGAAAAGACAGGGATGCGGAGCAAGGTGATTTGCCCCTTCAGAGAGGCAGCACAGGCACAGCAAGTGGAATGGCCTACAGTGCTTTAATCATTCTGTAATTCGAAGTGATGGTTAATTGATTTGACTGAAATATTACACTGTATAAATTGAGTTTCTCGACCCCGTGAGGTTAATAAGTGAGAACAAATTCTGAGATATGGCACAAACAATGACACAGATGAGCAGCTGTGTACAGTGAAATGTTGTGGAACATGCATTCAAAATAGATGGCTTTGTTCAGTATCTTAGTTCTGTTCTGAGAATTGGTTCGTGGTAAGCATTCAGTTTGTAATAAGCCAGAGGATCTGAACAATGAACAGTGTAAGCTTACATTGATAGTATTATCCAGTTTCTGTTTAAAGACCATTGACATGTAAAAGTACAATATAGAAGATTGCATAGGAGGCAAGAACAACAAAATGCAAAAATGAAAACAATCATTAATAACATTATTAGCTGATGCCACCAGGGCACCGGAGTGGAGTAGTTGTTTGGTATAGAGTAAGTTCGCAAGTACCTTGAGCATAATGATTGCAGTATAAATTTAATATCTCGTTTTTATTATTTTCTTTTAAAGTTTTGATTCTTAATCCCAGTCATGAATTCCTACTGTGTTATTGGTGTTTATGGTAATGCCTGTATACTGTAGGTAGAGGAGAAAAAAATTCACCACATCTGTTTGGAAATCTACCGAACGAATACTGAACGCACAAACTTATGACAGATGAGAGTTCCAAATCTGAGCTAAGCATCCGAGCATTTTTCAGTAAGGAATGTGTTGCTTAGAAGCCAGGAGGAGCAAAATTGACCTTTCTCTCTACTTCCCTGTCTGGTTCCCAAGGCCATGTGCCATCTGTGACCCAAATTGTGGCTGAGTACGTGGATTGCTGAGAAGCTAATGCCATGCCTAAAGCTGAGTGCAGCCTTTCCTTCCCATTTATTTAGTATATTTTTGAGATTAGATATCCTTCACTTCCTATTCTGATACTGTGCACTATTGCTGTAAGCTCTAATGTTTCAACAGAACTGTCATACACTGCATTCTGCCAAGACATTAGGTTTTAAATAAAGATTTGGCGACAAAAATTCCAAATGACTACTGAACAAGTTAGGCTTCAGAGATAATGGGAACTGCAGATGCTGGAGAATCCAAGATAACAGTGTGAATCTGGATGAACACAGCAGGCCAAGCAGCATTTCAGGAGCACAAAAGTTGATGTTTCGGGCCTAGACCCTCCTTCAGAGAGGGTTCTGAAATAAATAGGGAGAGAAGGGGAGGAGGATTGAAGATGGATTGAGGAGAAGATAGGGGGAGAGGAGAGTATAGGTGGGGAGGGGATAGGTCAGTCCAGGGAGGACGGACAGGTCAAGGAGGCGGGATGAGGTTGGTAGGTGGGAAATGGAGGTGCGGCTTGAGGTGGGAGGAGGGGATAGGTGAGAGGGAGGCAGGGACGAGCTGGGCTGGTTTTGTGATGCAGTGGGGGGAGGGGACGAGCTGGGCTGGTCTTGGGATGCAGTGGGGGAGGGGGAGATTTTGAAGCTTGTGAAGTCCACATTGATACCATTGGGCTGCAGGATTCCCAAGCGGAATGAGTTGCTGTTCCTGCAACCTTTGGGTGGCATCATTGTGGCACTCCAGGAGGCCCATGATGGACATGTCGTCTAAGGAATGGGAGGGGGAGTTAAAATGGTTCACGACTGGGAGGTGCAGTTGTTTATTGCGAACTGAGCGGAGGTGTTCCACAAAGCGGTCCCCAAGCCTCCGCTTGGTTTCCCCAATGTAGAGGAAGCCACACCGGGTACAGTGGATACAGTATATTACATTGGCAGATGTGCAGGTGAACATCTGCTTAATGTGGAAAGTCATCCTGGGGCCTGGGATGGGGGTGAGGGAGGAGGTGTGGGGCAAGTGCAGCACTTCCTGCGGTTGCAGGGGAAGGTGCCGGGTGTGGTGGGGTTGGAGGGGAATGTGGAGCGAACAAGGGAGTCACGGAGAGAGTGGTCTCTCCGGAAGGCAGACAAGGGTGGGGGATGGAATAAAGTCTTGGGTGGTGGGGTCGGATAGTAGATGGCGGAAGTGTCGGAGGATGATGCGTTGTGAGGACGAGGGGGATTCTCTTAGGGCGGTTATTGCGGGGGCGGGGTGTGAGGGATGTGTTGCGGGAAATGCGGGAGACGCGGTCAAGGGCGTTCTCGACCACTGTGGGGGTAAGTTGCGGCCCTTGAAGAACGCGGACATCTGGGATGTGCGGGAGTGGAATACCTCATTCTGGGAGCAGATGCGGCGGAGGCAAAGGAATTGGGAATAGGAGATGGAATTTTTGCAGGGGGGTGGGTGGAAGGAGGTGTATTCTATGTAGCTGTGGGAATCGGTGGACTTGAAGTGGATATTAGTTTTTTAGCTGGTTGCCTGAGATGGAGTTAGGCTTGTTTGAAAGGGAAGGGACCATCTCAACCATTCACTTAAGTCATGGATGATTTATACCTATGTCATGTTTCACCAATTTAGCTCCATAATCCTAAAAGCCCAAAGTTAACATAATCTATCAACCTAAATCCTGAAAACTGCAAATTCTCCCAGCATCCACAGATTCTAAAGGGTAAGAATTTGAGATTTCCACTACCATTTAAATGGGGAAAAAATATACCAATATTTAATTTTAAAATGATCTAATGTCCTCCCCTGTCAGATGGCTACGCAATCAAGTCATTAAAAAGTGTATAAAACAGAAGTTGCTGGGAAAGCTCAGCAGGTCGGGCAGCATGTGTGAAGAAAAAAATCAGAGTTAATGTTTTCCAGCAACTTCTGTTTTTGTTCCTGATTTACAGTATCTGCAGTTCTTTCAGCTTTCATAAGTGTATGATTCATCTGATAAGTTAGGGCACCTAGCTTTGTAAATGAGTATTCAGTATACGAGTGTGTGGCTCATATCGCCGGGATGTCACATTTTCACTTGGTTTGTGCTGGCAGATGATTTGACCTGTCTCTATCATATTGTCCCTTAGTTGTTTTTTTAAATATAGTACTGCATGCCTATGCAGCAGTACAGTGTACCTTTTAAACCAAAGATATTCTCAGAGCAGTTCTTGATGCATTTTAAGTGCTGTAACATTGAACACTATGGGCCAAGTGCTGGAAAGTGGCTTTTGTATAGCTAGGTTGGTGCAGACTGGATGCGCTAAAAGACTATGCATTGTCACCCTATGACAAGTGAGAGCTAAATTTTGGAAACTTAATACAATGTGAAACCAACTGTGATTCTCCTGGATACCTTTAAGTAAAAGTGAAACAATAAAATACAGCTGATGTTATGTGTACATCTGTTGGAAATGGAGAAGCTGTTTAACAGTGTAATAAATCAGCTTTAAATGAGTTAATTGTCAAAATAATGTCAATTGTAATCTTGTGTAAGTTTACTTTTATACCAAGTGTAAAACAGCACAAGTTAGAGATGAAGATGATTTGTGCTGGAGTGACTAGAATGCGGTATTGTTTCATTGAGACAATTGTAAATGTTTGGAGTTTTTTTTTCCAGACTGCTTAATTAGTTAAGAATGTTAAACTGAAACTGAAAGCAGCCATTTGGTACAGCAAGCCCATTCTATTAACCTTGTCAATCTTACCTGCACCGTTGTGACTTTGTCCTGGCTCAATCTAAAAATTCCTGATGTCAAAGATTAAAACCACATCAGACAGTCAAAAATTACTTCTGACACTTTTTTTTTTAATCTTGTAACCTTTTGAAACCTAACATGTATGCTTGAATTTATTTTCACAGCCTTTAATGTCATTAAATAACAATTTCAGTGATTTAAACATATTAGGTAGTCCATCAATCATTCAAAGAAAATAGATCAAAACTATGCCGCAATCTGAGGTATCAGATTTTCAGAAACAGATACCCAAATCCCTTGATTAGATGCCAGCCTATAAAGGGATCCCATGTGTCCATTATTCTACATATAACATGTTTGCATATCTTTATTAGATTTCAATCTGTCAAGCACTGCCATATTTTTAAAAAACATTTCAATACATTTATTCTGTAGATTTTAATCCCATAATTAGATTAAAGCCGAATCTGATGCGTGTAACTTAATGAAGTGTTAGCCAATAAAAGTGAATTTTGCTCCTTGACACATGCGGTAAGAATTTGTGACTGAAAATTTTAAAAAAGCTATAATTTAGAAGAAGTAATTCAAATCTTCTTAGGCAAACATTTAAAAAAATATCCAGTGGAGTAGTATTTGAAGAAATGCAATGAAGTTATCCCTACTGACCTGGCCAATTTCTGTTCCTTGGCCAACATCATGAAGAGAACTTTTTGTTCTTTGTTATATTTCTGGTTGTGACACCTATCTATGCACAAATTAGTTATCTTGTGTTTTTACCAGCCCAGTAGTGAATGTAGTTCAGATTTACTCCGTTGGCTGTGTCAGGCCACCTCACTTTCTGTCAATAGTTTTCTTCTAACCTGTGCAGAATAATGTTTTGTTCATATCTTTCTATTCTTAATTAAGCATGTTGGATATTTTCATTCTTGACGAGATGTGATTGCCTTTTTAGAGAATATAGATTACAGAAGGTCTTTTCAGCTTTCGAATGAATGAAGACTACTATACAGTGGTGTTGATACCAGCTGGCTTTCGTTTTCCTCTTTTTATCTGTTTATTTCTGTTGAGGATTCCATAGAACTGATCTACAAAAATTTCTTATAGTTTTCTTAGTGGGAGCATTGATTTCATTTTTGTTGCATGACTCAGTACATCCAAAAAAAAATCCACCTACAGTTTGCATATGCGTCATTCGGTAGTGAGAATTAGTAATAACAGCCCCAATTCTTGTAGTTGAATCATTCCCATCTCCAGTGCATAGAAGTCGATGGCGAAAACCAATCGATAGTTGTTATGGCTGCAGGATTTTGAACTTTCCAACATTTGGGAATACTTACTATTCGCTGACAAGTAAATGATTGCTGTAAATCAAAACTCTGTTTGCTCACTTTGAGGAGAGCTCAATTACTTCATAATAAGATTTTTTAAAAAATACATTTAAAAATTAATTTTATCAGAAGGTTGGTTTCTGTAACTGCACATAACTACTGTACTCATGGATGAAGATTTATGTGAATATGGGGATGTAATATAGCAAGAGGTGATAAAGATATTTGGGTGGCTTTTGAAAGCTAGTACAGATATGAAGGACCAATTAGCCTCCTGAGCTGTAAGAAAGATTCTGTAGTGCCACCCATTGATGATCAGAAAATTGGCTGGGGAGATTTGCAGCAATTTTTAATTTGATCAATGCATGTTAGACTTCCAGAACTGGGGCTCCATGTTGTTTGTTGAGCCATAGAAGCAATTGTGGAGCAAATGTACTGTGCTGAAAGCAGAAGATAGAGCAAGAGCAGTGTTTTGTTGTTTGACAAGTAAATGTTGATGTGATTTACTGATTAGTCAGTCTACTGATAAATGTTATTGTTTTGTATGTTTGGAGGTCATGTGTTCAGTTCAGGAATGTAAAGATCAAATGTCTTGGATGTTGCACCAAGGTGATATTGGGTCTTGTAATAAAATATTATTGGTACACACAGTTAAAACTTGCATTTCAATTGTATTGTCTGTCACTTAATTTAATAAGAAATTACATTTGTTATAGTTTTCATGACTTGGATACATATGCAAGCGTTTCACAACTGGTTAATTCTTTTAGAAGTGCAGTTACAGTTGTAACTATAGGGGATGCCGCAGAGGGCAGATAATCTATCTATTGATGCTGGTTAAACAATAATCAGCTCTGCTCCTTTTTGAATAATAGATTTTGTCCATCCTCTGACTGCACTGAAGTGTTAGCCTAGATTCTGTGTTCATTTTTCTGCAAAGGTGTTTGAACCCCCCATTCTTCTGATGTAGGCAAGAGTGCTACTGCTAAATCAATACTGGCAAAAACAGTCGTTAGTTGATAGGTTAAATTAGTCTGCAAATACCAGGAATGCCTCAGATTTGATATTCACTAAAGCTAATCTTCAAATTTGTAAAAAGGCCTTTAAGGACATTATGTACCTTGTTAACTTGATGGTATCCTACCCCCAGAGATTAAATATTAGAGATTAAGGCAAATTACTGTGATATTCTCCCTGAAATCTTTTAAGCACTTGGGATGGATGTAGAAGTGCATAATAACATGTAGCGTACCATCATATATACTTAATAGCTCTCTTTACTTACTTGGATAAGTCCCAGTATTCATAGAATTTGAACTAAACAGTAATTATATAGATAATTCCAAAGGTCAGTGACTTTCTGTATGATCTGTTTTCTGAAAATCTTCAATTACTATGTTTGTCAGTATTTTAAAACGTATAGCGTGATTTGCTTCCATTGCTGTCCCAGGGAGACAGTGCAGAAGATCATTAACCTCTTTGATAGCAAGTGTTGTTGTACAATTCAGCAAAGTGTCCATCAAGAACGACCATGTGAGCAAGGCAGAGGATGGTTTGAAGGAATCGATCAATGGTTTACATGCAGACATGGACTTTCTGACATTAAAATTCAACATATATTTGAGAATATACATTTGACCCTCACTGGGTGTTTCACTCGTGTGCCAATCCATATCTGCAAAGAGGACGACAATGATGACCAAGGAGGTTTTAAATCTGGGTAAAAGTTATCGAAGATATGTGAATTTATTGCTTTGAAGCATTTTTAATATATTTTGTTTTGTTTCAAATTATAGATCATAATTGCACGATATGCTTCTATTTCTTGAATGCATAAATATGTAAATTGTACTTAATTTTACCGACATATGATCTGTATTCCTGCAGATAAGTTTGGTACCATAATGTCTTAATAGCTTTGTCAATCTTGGCTCAAATGATAGTGCTCCAGTTAAGTTACACCTTATGCGTTCAATCGCTTTGGTGGGCCAAACAGAAATGCTAGATAGCTGCCCCAATATTGTACTGTTGGGGATGCTGTTTTTGGCTGAGATGTTAAATTAAGGTCCCAACTTGCATATAAAATATTCCATGATATTTCTTTGAAAAAGAACTGGGGAGGTTTTCAGTGATGTCCTAGCCAATATTTATAGATAAATAGATTATCTGGCCAATATCTCATTGCTGTTTGTGGGATCATGCATGTAAATTGGTGGTGCTTCATACATCGCAAAAGTATGAATACAATTCAAAACACTTGACGGGAGGGGTTTAAAATTGACAAGGAGATAATCAATAAGCTGTCATTAGTTAGAGATGATGAGTTGCAGGACCGAGTGATCTGGGGATGCTGGAGGAAATGAATGGAAATTGCAGAGGAACTGGCCATAATTTTACAGCCTTTCTTAGATTCTGGTTGCTGAGGACTGGAGAACTGTATGCGACATATCCTGGTTCAAAAAAGGATAAGGCTAGCAATTACAAAACAGTCAGCTTAAATTTGGTGATGGGACACTCCTGGAAGCAGGCATTCAGGATAGAATTAATAGAATTAACTGGGTTAATTAAGAATATTTAGCAATGATTTCTGAAGGAAAAGACATGTTTAATTGATTTGGAGTTTTTTTTTGAAGTGGTAATAAAGGGTTGATTAATGTACTGCCACTGTGTGTATGGGTTTCCAGTAGATTTCCTTCCTTCAGCTGAAGGCTGAGCTGGTTTGTCAGTGATTTTCATTATTGAGATCTATCTTTATTGAGAGGAGGCACTCTCTTGCACTAGTCACTGGGTATGTTTGACTTTAGGAATAAAAATTGTCCATGTTTTTAGAATTTCTTCATTGATCTCTGTGTGAGCC